>NC_088249.1:45954000-46560000 GCF_036013445.1 Caloenas nicobarica
TGCCATACGTCAGGCAGGACTTTCCCTTACTGAAGCCACGCTGCCTGTTTTGAACCACCTTCCTGTCTTCCATGTGCCTTAGTATAGCTTCTAGGAGGATCTGTTCCATGATCTTCCCAGGCACAGATGTGAGGCTAACAGGTTGGTAGTTTCCAGGGTTCTCCTTTCTGTTGCATAACTCTATAGCGTTTGATCAAGATTTCAAACTGTGAAGTGAAATGGCTGATAGGTTAATAATTTTTGTGTATTTTGAAATTTTTGATACACAAATTAATCTATAAGTTTTTTTGAGAATATGTACTCTTGGCTTAGAACTGAATAAAAACTCTTACTGTCTGGTTGATCTTTTATTTGCTTTAAAAAAAAAAAACAAACAACAACCTGCTGAACCTGCTGGACAGGTTCTACTCAATCCTACATTATTGTCAACTGTACTGTCCCACTCCAGAGCACTGGTTTTACAAGTACAGAAAGAGCAAAATTTTATTTGCCACTGTTATAACGTCAGCATATCTGCTTGCTAGAAACAACACTTAAATTCATAAGCAATTGGCACAAATTAAAGTTATATATGGCAAGCTCTGATTTATATTGAAAAATAAACCAACAATAGCTATTTTGAAGTTCAGTGGAACCCATATACAGTCAGTACTATACTGACTGCGTCTAGAGTCTTAAAATATCCAGATGTTGGCATTTCTGCAAAAGATATTAACAGAGGTAGATTGAGAAGAAAATAAACAATGTGGATGAAATATTTTCCATATGAAATTCATTTAGGGGCAGGAATAATGGCCTATTAAAATTTTAAGAAGTTTGATTTTGCATCTTTCATTAAGATATTATATTGTGTGTATATTCATAAACCTATGAATTTTAGCAGGAACAATTGTGAAATCTAATAATTACAGAAGAAAGTGTTCTCACTCATCTTTCCATCTCCCCCTCCATCTCTGCTTTTCCCTTTCATGGAGCTTTAAGATATATAAGCTTTATTCTCGCATCATTTCCTGATTAAAGACCCAGTAAAGGAGCAGAGCATATAATTCAACTGGCTTATTCTTAGAGAATTTTGATAGAAGCTTGTACTTCTACTAGTGATGTAGCCTCTGTAGATAGGCATAAGTCAATTTCCAAAGCTATCATTACTTTTCCTGAGTGTTAAAATAATTTTTAGAGTACTGTTAAATTATGAAATATCCATTTAAAAAGGAAATATGGTTCCTGTGTTTTGGATAATTATTGTAACTGTCTGTTTCGCATAGACTAGTATGAAAAAATGCAGCTATAAGCAATCGATAGATAGTGAAGATCCAGGACAGAGCTTTATTATTCATGAGTAATTAAGTAGATTATCTAGTACTATCCACAATGTGAGGACACAGAAACAGTACCAATGTCAAATTACAAACCGAACTTTGTGGCTGTTGTTTCTTTTTTTGTCATAGAAGGAATAATTGTTCAGCTTGAGGGGAAGAACTAGAGGTGATGATGGGCTAGGGTTTTAAAACAAATGTAGTTCCTAGATATAGAAGGCATGCTAAGAAGAGACAGCTAGAACATCCAAAATTTCTTCATACTTCGCACTCATCTATATTCAAAAATATCTAACACTGAAGAGATCCAGTTAAATTCAGTCAGATTTTACAGTGACTGCCAGGGCCATGAGCACATCCTCGCTGTCCTGAAGGTTTGGCTGGTGAGACACAGAGGGGCCAGCTGAGAAAGAGTGCAGCTGATGGTCCTGGGGAGGCAGCTTTGCAGGAACTTCTACCAGGGCTGACCATCCTTCCCCGTATCTGCTTTATACAGAGGTCCTCACCCTGCCCTTTCCCTCACTATCACTCAGTGATGATCCCACTGGCACAGACCCTGACAGACCTGCAGACAAGTGCTTATTATGTAAAGAAGGAAAAGAATAATATTTTGCCGGAAGAAAAGACTTTTCTGAAAGAAAGGCTCAGTTTTTCAAAAAGATATTACAGAAAAGCAAGCAAGTGAATAGCCTGTGCATTATGTGAGCAGCATCTTAGGCACTGAACTCATAATTCTGAGCTGCAAGGAAGCACAGGTATTTGTCTTATTACTTCGATGTCTGTCTTCTCTTGAACTCATCACTCTAGTGTTTATTAATTATGAACCTGGAATTAGGTAAATTCATATCTAGACCTTCTGGTAGAGGAAGAGTGAGAAAGAACACTCAAATGATTTTCTAAATCTTCTGGATTGGCAAAGAAGAGAAAGAATGGAATATCAAAAAAAAAAAAGAAAGGAATTATTCTGCAGTTCTGCTAGCTATAAAATTCAGTCCTGTACAGTGAATTTAGGCAACACTTTTCATTTGCCAAGACAATTCTCAAAGCATTTTAGATATATAAAATCATAGAACCTTAGAAAGCTTCAGATTGGAAGGGACCTTCAAAGATCACTTAGACCAAACCCCCTGTCATGGTTGTTCAAAGCCCTGTCCAATGTGACTTTGAACACTTGCAATGATGGGACATCCACAACTTCTATGAACAACCTGTTCTAATGTCTCCCCACCTTCATCATAAAAAATGTCTTCTTTATATCCAATCTAAATCTACCAAATTTCAGTTCGATCTAAATTAATTTAAATTAATTTAAAATATCTGAAGAAGTTGCTGCAGCCATCCTATAATGGGCATTTGCAGTTTGTAACACTAGTGGCCATGACTCTGAGAAGTACTAAAAAGAATGCAATTAACTTTTCAGTAGCACCAAGAAAGAAATAAGAAAACCTTACTGAAAATATATCAGATACAAAACTATCAGAATTTCAGATGTAAGTCCCAAACAATGGCCCAATCTCACTCAGCAGCCTTCTAAGGCTAAGTTTTTTCAGTTGCTTAAGATTTTAAGCTTTTTCATTTGGGTGTTTATTTATTCCACTGGAATTTTTCAGTTAGCCTAGCTCTAGTTTCAAAATGCAGTTTCCAGGACTTTGTTATTTCTTTTTTTATTCTCTTAATTAGAAATATGCAAATACTTACCCCCTTATTTTGCTATTATGAAATGAACGTTAATATGTTATCGAAAACAGAGACAAGAAATTCATGCAAACTTCCAGCAAAATTTAGAACTTATGTAGCTGTAGAACTTCTATTTCTGACTCTGTTCTGGCACATATCTATAAGAACAGAGAAGGTCATTACTCCCTTAAATTGGACATTTAAAATTAACTATATCGAAACACCATTTAATCAAATAGATGTTTCTGTAGAGAACTTTTTTCTGGAAGTTTACAACAATTAGGTCTCACTACTAATTGCTGTCCTTTCTGTATGTCTATTCTATGTGAAGCAATTAATCAATATCACAGTTACATTTAGGGATTGCAATGGCATCACTAAATTCAATAATATTTTTTGCCTTTGGCTTTACTGGTATTGGCTTAAGACTATAGGATTTTTTACTGTGTAATTTTTTTTCCTATTCACTTTACATGATATGCATTTGCCTGGAAGTGAAAGGAGAAACAAATAACTCCTGCAAATACTGGAAGAAGTGGAAGTAGGCACTCCTTACACACAGTCTGCTTATTTGGAAGTCCATGGAATGGATGCTTAGGGAACAAGGAATAAATATATCACAAACAAACAAACAAAAGTAAATAGCTCTAATTGCATTACTTTTAAAATGTAGAAGTGACAGAGTATGACAGATAGATTTGCTGGGATAATTTGCCAAAAGCAATAGAAAGAACATTCAGAAAATAGTTTGTACTAAAAAAAAATTTAAAAAAATATTGAACAGTTCTCAGCCATAATGAAAGTGATTTCTAAAACTTCTAAGCTATTGTTGTGTAACAACTGAGAAGGTTAAAATCACGTAGCATGATTCATGTAATTGCTAATATTACAGTCAAGCTATTTAAGAACTGAAATGCCATGTGAGAGAGAAAGGAAAAATAACCATACATTACACATTGTTCTCCCCATCACACACATACACATTTCCTTTGCCTCAGCTCCTACACAAGTACTATTTGTAAAAATTATACATGGGAGAGCTTGTACTTATTCATGAAAAACCATGATTTTGTGATTCACTTAACTGCCCGATATCTCATCCACACTGTGGTCATGATGAGTAATTTTAATAAAAGATGAGATAGGGATTTCTCACTGATTCAGGTTTCACCCGTGCAAATGTCAGTTCCTCGAGGACAGTAATAATACTTCATACTGAATAGTGGCCTTATTCTCATATGAGAATCTGTAGTTCTGTGGACTCTATGACTTGAAAGCTAGCTGATTACAATTATTTTTACTGAAAGATAGACTGTTTGTTGAAGTGTGACAGGGGAGCAAGAGGGGAAACATTCACAAGAAATTAAATTACATTTCTTTGAAATAACAAAATCTATTTGCCTTAGGTCTAGGTAACCAGCTAAACTGAGAAGGATAACAAGAAACCTATGTCCACACAAGGAGTGGAGAAAGTGCTCAGGAAGATCAGGTGTACAAATTGTTCTCTCCCTGCCTGACTCCAAAGGTGCTGCTAGCTCTTCATACCCTGCTTTGCCTTAAGTCCTCCAGCAGAACTGCCAGCCCCTGGCTTCCCTTTGATAAAAAGAAAGCAGCCAGTGTTCCAAGGATGGCTATTAATCTCCTCACGAGATGAAAGTAAATGGAGGAAATGAGCAATTACTGATCACTGATTCATATAAGCCCTTTCTGAGGATAAAAGAAGTTTCAACTGTTCCTACTTTGAAGATGGACTAGTTTTAATTGATACATCATCACTCTGAAATTAATAAACCTGTGACAGTAAAAGTTTAGTCAAACCTGCTTGTTTAGGAACACTTGGAAACCTGAGTTTCACTGCTTTCTGCTAGGCTATATTAATAGATTGGTAGACTGGATAGTGGGAAATAGTTTTGGGATATTGGTTATACTAACTGTAGTGCTCTTTTATTTTTTCTTTTTTTTCTTTCTTTTTTCTTTTTTTTTTGTTTTTCCTTTTTTTAAATTTTTCTTTTTTCTTTTATCTTTTTTCTTCTTTCTTCTTTCTTTTTTCCTTTTTTTCTTTTTTTGTGTGTTGTGAAGGGAATAAATTCAAAGTTTTCCAAATTTGGAAGAAAATAAAGAGAAAAACATCATAGCTACAATCACATGTAATCTTGGATAATAACCCAGTGATTTAAGCACTAGAAAGTTGAACTTCTGTTTCTTATATTCCATATGATTTTATACTAATTAAAAATTGTGTGACTGCACAAGTATTACAGTAACAGATTAAATTATTGTGGGACACAAGGTCTATGCTAGCAGTTGCCTGTTTTCAGCGATCACATTTTCCCCAGGCCTATCCATGACACAAAAGGAGAAGGGAGAAAGATTGTTTGTACTTATTCAGTTCAATTGCTCTAATGTGGCAGAAATTTTTTTAGGTTCCAAATTATGTAAGCATGCCCAATTATCAGAAACCATATAGATACTGAAATGAAACATGTCAGGTGTGATTCAGTACAGAGAAGCCTCTATTCCTGATGAAATGAGAAGCAGCTGGTACCTTAAATATCAGGGTTTAGAGGAAATGAACTTTGGGACAAAAGTACTTGACAGAGGCTCATCTACCCTCTTCTGCAAATTATAAAAGGCTTAGTCCATAAATTGTTCCCAGATTTAGTAGCTGATGCGTCTCATATATGGACAGCAGTGCATAGCTGTGCTGTATGTCTGCCTGCAGATATTTAATGGGTGTATATAAATATAGAGTAGCAGTAGTAATAATACCAATAAGGAAAGCCTATCACTATGATATCTAAATATATGAAATTTAATGAAAGCACAACTACTTCGTGAATGATTTGTAGCATCCTTTATAGTTTACATCTCTTGTCCATTGCTTATTGGAAGAGATTTTCTGCTTTTGTAAAGTATTCTTCCTTCATTTTCTGCCCCTATATTTATCTCTCCAAGAAGTCTTTTCTAAAGAGTTTTTCAGTGGTTATATGAGACTCTTTATTACACTGCATGAGCTAAATTATTTTTCTTTAGAAACACATCAGTTTACTCTCTATCTCTCTATGACTTTTTCTTTCATTTTGTTATACTCAAACCAAACTATAGAACTTAATGTTTTTAAGTATTGCTAAATTGAGGCAAGCACCTACATCCAAGATCAGTAATGTTACAAGGTGACAATAAATGTAAAATACTCAAAGCCTTGTAAATATTTTAATTTGTTTCTGAAGATTTGCAAACAGTTGATGTAAATGCTGGAAGTACTGAAAGGCCATCAGAAAGAGAATTGGGTCAGTCATCATTAAATAACAAGACTGTTTGTAGTCTTTGTGAAAATGCTGAAATAGTTCTGAGTGTCTCAGATATGACTTTGTTGTCACTTGCTTTTGGAACTTCAGGCTCTTGATATATGAGTAAAGCAAAAAAGAACCAAATGTCTTGTACTTAGAGAAAACAAAAGAGTAAGGGAAAGCAACACTAGCACTGAAGGAAAACTTGAGATAGTAATATAGAAAGAAGAGATCTTACTAAAGGCTGATTAAAGATGTCTTACAATGGATGAAATTACCTCATGCTAAAAAAGAGCATGCTGAGGTTAGATAAGAGGAGGAAAATACCTTCCTAAGCAAGAGAAATTCAGAAAGAATATTTCCAGGAAGAGACATCAGCAGTGGGGATGCTCAAAAGATAAAATGTTGAGGGGAACAACACAGAGAAAGCTAGATGAAATTCTACTGCTCCCAGACAGTAAAACAGTAGTAAAGAAATCCTCAAGAATTAGAGGAAGATAATTTCTTTCCCAGGGATCAGCATGAAACTACAGACCAGACTACTACTAAAAATAGATTCCTGATTGACCCATGTAATCTTAGATCCAATAACCATGACCTTCATTGCTCTCATGAGATAACCCTCTGCATTCTTATAGAATACAGTATAAAAGTGAACACCTTACAGCAAATATAGAGTCCCTGATTGCCCCCCGCCCTGCTCCCGCCTTGTTCGCCTTGTTTACTGTACCTAAAGGTTTCATGCTAATTTTGTCAACCTTGAGAAATTATTCACCTAAAATTGTAGCTTTAGGTAAGCCTCTAGGCATATGTCCTTGATGTTTCCTTTCAGTCGAGTACTCAATTTTGAGATTTTCACAGTTGATATTAGTTTGGTACAGAAGGTAAAGAATTTTGTAACCATAGGAACTGAGTTAAAGACAAAACAACTGTCTTAACAAAAAACATTTCTTTTTTAGTTATGGTTATATAGAAAAAAATATTTTTATATACAAATCTCTGCTTTTTGTCTTCCAGTAAACTGGAAACCAAGGGGAGGGGCAGAAGCTCAGGGAAAAATGAAGATACACTTTAAAGTTAATTTCAGCCTGTCTCAAAAACTGAAGTACCAGAAGTCAATGCTGACCTACTATGATTTGTAAACTGTACGTTAAGACACATTCAAGGCCTTCTATGTGCTCTGAATCCTTATTGTCTTTGTTGTCTTTGCAAGGTCACCCTCCCCAAACTGTTGATTTTTTGGTGTGTTTTATAATACATGACAAATAACTTGTTGTTGTTGTTGTTTAGTTTAAGCTCCTATTTGAAGTAATGGTAAGATTCTGCATTATTTCACTCAAAACTAAACATTCTGCTCTGTATTTGCCAACTGAATTACACAGCAAGAGCTAAGGTATGCCTTTTCCTTTCCACTTTTAAGCCGACCTTTAAATGCACCATTTTGTTAGGCAGACATCATTGTATGAAATTAATCACGGCTTTCTTGTTTTGTGCAAGCAAATCTCCATTACTCACCTTTCTATAAAGCTGTGACTCAGTTTAATAATTCATGCTTCTCTACTTATAAGCTTTAGAAACCAAAACAGAGCATTCTGTTATAATTCATTCCCATTGCTTCATTTCACTTTAATGCACAGCTGCAAAACACTAACGTAATTGGTGCAATCTGTTATTTACAGATATGTTGTGAGACATAGATGACAACCTACTTTTATGTTGTAGAGAAAACAAAACCTCCTTCACAATTCAGAAATGTTCTAGAAACTACAATGATGGTAGGATAGAATTAATTTATTCTCATTCCCTGTAAACTTTGATTCTTGTTATAATGACGCATATAGTTTTTTCTTATGAATTCTCAGATGGGATCTTACTCAATTTGTATATGGTCTAGAATGAAAGAATACTAAAATAAAACTGTAAATGACTTTGCAAAAAGTATGCAATTCCATATTTTTCTCATTTGCTGATTTATTCTACATGGCCAGTTTCTTCTGCTTACAAATGAAATGATAAGGATTTTTGTGTGCTCTACAGGAATATGAGCACACACAGGAAATAAATGGCAGACTTTTACTCCAAATTTTGTTAGTAGTGAAAGAATCTGAAATGCAATCATACCCACTCATTCTTACTATACTGCTCAATCTCATTTTTCTGAATTGCATGGTGATCAGCCACATTTGTCATAGATCTGCAATTAATTATTGAGACTAGAACTGGGAGAAATTACAGGGTCTTTCAAAAAGATGAACCCAATTTGAAATCACGCTCCTTTGAAATTGGGTCCATCTTTTTGAAACACCCTATATACTGAAAGCATTTCAGCAATTCCTCACTTGGATCAGAGCTATTTAATTAATATGAAGGTATACTTATTATACGGAAGTTGAATTGTTGGAAACTGTTTTGAAGATTGCTCCAGGTAAAATATGTAGAGTTAATGAAGGAACAAGGACATCAGTGTGTGAATAATTAATAACATAACAATATATTATGAAAAAAAAAAATCTTTTAAAAATACTGTTTTAAACAAATTGATGGACTACTAGCTGTCTTCAGCAGCCTTCATTATTTTTCTGAATCATATGAATTCGTTGAAATGGCCCTTAGCCTAGCAGCCTAGTACTCCACCAGAATTTTCATGCAATAAAATATTTTTTCTCAAAAGACTGAGACAAACACTTTCATTTTTAAAATGGTTGCAGTCCACATGTGAACCTCATTAACTACTAAAAGCGATACTTATGGTAAAATCAAGAGTGAAAATGTAAAGTGAATATCAAATAAAGATATCCTGAGTGAGATCTATTAAATTACAAAAGAGTCTCACTAGGGAAGTTCCATGGGTTTTTTCATTTGGCAAATTTTATGTGGCTTGGAAAAAAAAAATGTAATATTTTCTTGCATTAAAAGAAAGCACTAAGTATTTTACACTGTTATTTTCATTTCCAATTTCTGCTTTTGTACTGTTCTCCTTCATTAATTTCAACCACTGTGGTTAATCTGTATAGAGATCTGTGTGGGATCCATTTACGAGGTACTTCTGCAACAGAAACCTGCATAGCAGCACTCAAACACATTTTGAAACAAGGCAGAAAAAACAGCTTTCATCCTTTTTCCCTTCTTTAAAGAAGAACTTCCAGGAAGAGAAATTGAAACAGAATTCATGAAACCAGAAGAACCTCCCTCGTACAAGAAAGCCAAGGCAGGTTAGCTTTGTGATGCAGTGGGAGGGTACTGCTGCAAAAACATTCTCTGCTCCTGCTGAGGTTCCTGATGCTGCCTCTTTTGATGTCAAACTGGCTGCTATCACCACATCATCTGCTGTTGGTGCTGTTTCATGCTTTTGTAGGATGGGCGAGGGGAACACATTCTAGATTGCCTTGTGCCAAGACAAGGCATAAAGCAATTTGAGAAACCAAATAATGTAACTACTAGTGCAGAAGATCAATAAACCTGCCAATCACTCTTTGGCACTAAGGTCTGAGAAGATCAATCAAGAAAAAAAAAAGGCATAAGGGCATAAATTTGGAACAAGTTTGGAATTTGATGAGAGCCATGGGAACATGTCAAATGTATCAGGATTGAGCAGGATTACAGATAGAACTTTGTTATAAACAGAAAATAAGCATTTAGTTGCCATTTCAACTGTTAAAATGACTACTAAAGGTAAAGAGAAAAGAAATTACAAAACAGAATATATTCAGTAGTATAATTTAAAAAATCTTTTAGACATTTAGAGCTAATGAAAGGCGTGATAATTTGCTTAGACATTCAAGAGTTTACTAACTAGCTCAATATCTACTAAATGACAGGACTGCAAACTGCAGCCCCAAGCAAATCCATATAGAGTACTCGAAGTCCTCACTGGATCTGGAAGACTCTACTATGAATGTCAAGAAAATAGGTCAACCATTTACAAACAAAGCCAAACTGCTATCTGAGTCTGCCAAAAGCAGAGCCCAGTTAGTGAAATCTGGTGTTCTACTTGGGTGGAGGCACTTAACTATGAAAAAATCACATCCATTTCATGCAGGTCACAAAACAACAGTCTGGTAATAAAGTAGCTATGTATTTGAGTTAAACTCATTACATTCTTATGAAGTATTATTTTTGCCATTGTTTAGTCTCTAAAATATCTTGTTCCTTAAACTTCTTTCAATTGGCTTAGTTGTAAATTTACTTAGTTGTAAATATGAATGAATAAAAGTACCCTGCATTCTTAACATTTCTTAATATATGTAAAATCGAGTCATACGAGCCCAAAGCATTTTATGTACAGATCCATATTACATATAACTTCAACCATTACTATGACAGAGCATCTTTACCATAGTACTAACCACTGACAATTCAGGAAAACGAAGAGCCTCTAATGGAAAAAAATAGAGAAGTTAGCTTTTAGCCAGAAGAACAGGTTTCAAATGCCTACCCTACAGCTAAAAATCATGCAAGATCTTTTAAAGAATCTTTTTATGTCTCATTGGAAAATTTATATTTCCAGTTATACATTGGCCGTTAGCACCATCCAGAAGCTATCACTCACTAACGAGCCAAAGAAAATAATGTATGTGATAATATATATATGTCAGTGATATCCAGATGTTGTAACAGGAAGGGGGTGGCAGGATTTCACCTGTTAAGGTACAGACATGGTTTCATCTCCTTCAGGTTATAGGATGTGGCAGGATTTCAACTGACTGTTATAATGGTAGTGATAAAAATTCCAGCTTCTATAGAAAATACTGGTCAAAACATACTTATAGAAATTCACCCTGTTAACTATATCCCTTTGAAAAATATACTGCTTGTGACAGAGGGCATGACTTTTGCACGTTCATTGAGACAATATGTTAATTAGTTCCTCAATCTGCTTCACACAAGCCAATAGCTCCTCTATTGATGTTTCCACTCACACAAATACCAGACTTGCCTAGGAACTGAAATGACTCTAGCACTTCAATTTCTAGAGGATTTCCTAAGTGTGCTGTCAGCAACTGCTCTTGCCATCTCATGTTTACTTTTGTTTACCATTGACTTTGGATTTGTGATTCCTTCAGGTTATGTGCCAGATGTATATCTTATTCTGGTAACACTTTATGGTGATGAAAACTGCTGACATGTCTTGGTTCAGATAACTCTGAATGTCTCTGACAGCACTGGGACAAGTTAGCATTTGGGCTGGCAATGCAGAAGCAGAGAAGGCAATACACTAACAGTTACAAATTTTTACGAAAAAAACATATCCGCTATCATGCATGCTCACGGCAGCCTCAGTTGTCAAATTTTACTGATGAACTAATTCATAAATGGTATTACTAGCAAATTCAAGTAGCAATGCATTTTCTTCCACGTGAAGGACAACTCTCATCAACATCAGTCTTACCAGAAATGGCACTCCTTAGTTAGAATCAGGTCCATCAAGTTCATCTCTTTACAGCCACTAGATTAATTAAAATTAAACATTAGCCAATTTAACTAACATGATGGTGAAAAATTATGGAAGTTTTTGAAAAAATGATACCACTGGTGAAGCAGTGTAAATAGGGATTTTCTTCTTAAATTATGCCTACACAAGGCAATATTCTTATGCCTTACTTATGGGTTGATATTCATTAAAAAATAGAGAATAAGAGAGGTTCACTGTATTGCTTACAATGGCTACTTGTTTTTCTGAAGCCTAATATTAGTGTATAAAATATCAAGCTGTGATATTGTAAAATCTGATTTTACAATAGCACTGTATTATGTTTTATGAATTAAGAAGATATAATTTTTATAGACAGCAGCAAAACTGTTTGTGCCAGTAATGTCCAAAGAGTAGAGACAAAAAAAAGGAAAAAAGAACAGTTCCCAAAAATTAGTTATCCTTTCACACACACACACGCACACATACACAAAATCAGGAATATTTATTTTGCTTAAGATCTGACTCATATCCTTAATTATTAACCATTATTGAATATTCATTCAAGAACCTTCTTTGCAGGAATAGCTTGTCAAGTTTCTCTTTCATACTAATATGAAACAGTGCTGGAGACACAACTTCATGCTGCACATGACTGACTTAGGGTCCTGCTTGCCACAGAGCAACATTTAGATCACTTAAAGAAAAGTGAGACTTAACAGAGTTTGATGGCAAAGTTCACTCTATTACTTAATTTACAGAACTTTACAACATACAGTTTAAGATCTCAGCAAATTTAGTTTACCATGTAATGTGAGGCAGACAGTATATTAAAAATCACATGATCTTATAATTGTAAGTGATCCATTCTATTTAATACACATTTATTCAAGCTAAATGATTAATATAAAACTTAAATTGGGTTCATCCTGTGATCTGTGAGTAGTAAAAGATCATCGCCATATAGCCATGCTTGTTTAGCAGGGAGAGCTCAAAGTAGGCTCACTCAGGCTGTCACATTTACGGAATAAAGTGGTTGGCTCATAGTGAAATTGCATATAGTGGGAAAGGTATGCCAGAGACTCCTTGTGCTTAAAACTTATTGGTGTTCATTGTGTTGTTCTGCTTCCTTGTGGGTTTCTTAAAAGGTGTTCATGGCCTGGCTGCTGGTTTGGTTTGGTGAGGGTAGGGGTGGTTAATCAAGGGCATCTGTCATACTTTGGTATTACAAAATCTATTTAGCCTAAAGTCTCAACAGTTTTTGATATTTGAAATTTTAAAAATGTGTTTTAAATCAGTTTAAAATTCTTTTTGGCCAGCTGTCAATATATACTTAAGACAGTGATAATTAAGATTTTTAAAAAATTAAATATGAATTCAATGCAATTGAACATGACTTGGAAAATATTTATTCATGTTCATGAAAGAAATGTAAGAATTTTTTTAAGTCTAAATTTTGCAGTCCAAACTAACTCAAAAAGGTTTTCATATAGCATTTAGTATGGTCAAAAACATTGATAGAAAGCCAGAAAAAGTGTGAATGTAGACCTAAGGATCAGATCCCAACATGCAAAGACAATGTACTTTCACAGAACTATATCAAAAATCTATCAAACTTCACCTTTTGTTTACCGTTTTATCCAGATGAGACATAGCGTGCCTTTTGAGCATTTAACTAATGACAGAATCTGTGTCTTTGATCCTCTGTTATAACTTTTTCAAGTTCATACTTTGAATATTCACTACACACTTAGTAATGTGTGTTTGCTTCTCTCTGTGCTTTCAGAAAGTTTAAGGCTCTTTTGGTCAATGCCTTGGGAATACTGCCAGCAGAAGTGCAATGTAAATTTGACATTTAATAAGACGCAAGTGCACATGTGTGTATGTGTACACACCCACATGAACCCCCAATATTATCAGTTGTCAGAATGTAGGCTTGAGAGTAAAGGCCTTACCTTCTCAGCATCCACTTCAAAACATAGACTGTATTGTAGAGAACTAGTGATGGATGCAGCCCTGTTTCAAAATGGTACTATCCTACTGAAAAACCAAGAAAGCTTGGTTCCTTTGTTTGATGTTGATGATGATTATGATGATAGACTCAGTAGTCTCTGAAATGCAACATCCTGTGTTTTTATCTCCTTCTTGTTTGACCTATCATGTGAAACGTTTTGTCCAATACTCTCACAAAGTCAAATGGAAGTCATCATATTCCTTTAACTTAGCACAAAATGAAACACACAGCAGAACAAAGGGTAGCTAAAGACTTAATTCATGCTAGCAAACGTTATATACTGAAGCACCAGCTGCTGAGTTGGACATAAAATAGGACTATTCAGATGTTAGGTTCCGACATCTCATGTGTAGATGCAGTATACATGCATCAACTACAGCCCTGTCAGTCTGACCCTGGTGCTGGGGAAGGTCATGGAGCAGATCATCTTGAGTGCCATCACACGACATGCACAGGACAACCAGGAGATCAGGCGCAGGTCCTGCTTGACTAACCTGATACCCTTCTGAGACAAGGTGACTCGCTTAGTGAGTGAGGGAAAGGCTGGGGATATTGTGTACTTAGACTTCAGTAAAGCATTTGATACTGTTTCCCACAGCATTGTCCTGGAGAAGCTGGCAGCTCATGGCTGGGATGGGTGTACTTTTCAATGGACGAAGAACTGGCTGGATGGCTGGACCCAAAGCGTCGTGGTGAATGGAGTTAAAACCAGTTGGTGGACGGTAAGGAGTGGTGTTTCTCAGAGCTCAGTACTGGGGCCAGTTCTGCTTAATATCTTTACCAGTGATCTGGACAAGGGGATTGAGCGCACTCTCAGTAAGTTTCCAGTACCGAAAGGGGGCCTACAAGAAAGCTGGAGAGGGACTTCTTGGCAACATGGTTTAGTGGTGGACTCATCAGTGTCAGGTTAAGCATTGGACATGATGTTCTTAAAGCTCTTTTTCAGCCAAAACAATTCTATGATTCCATGAGTTTTACAAAGGCATGTAGTGACAGGACAAGGGGCAATGGCTTTAAACTGAAAGAGGGCAGATTTAGCTTAGATATAAGGAAGAAATTCTTCACCATTAGGGTGGTGAGGCACTGGAATAGGTTGCCCAAAGAAGGTGTGGATGCCCCATCCCTGGAAGTGTTCAAGGCCAGGTTGCATGGAGCTTTGAGCAACCTGGTCTACTGGAGGGTGTCCCTGCCCATGGTGGGGGTTGGAACTAGGTGATCTTTGATGTCCCTTCCAACCCAAACCATTCTATGCTTCTATGACACCAAGTTGGGCAGGAGGGTTGATCTGCCTGAGGGTAGGAAGGCTCTACAGAGGGATCTGGACCAGCTGGATCAATGGGCTGAGACACTAAAAAAAACTTCTATATGCTGGGTGATATTGCTTCTACTGTTAGAAAACTATGCACTGCTCGAACTATGTCTTTGAAGTATTGATAATCCTCATGATCTTCAGCCTAAAACCATGCTGGCTGGGAGCTATTTACACCCAAGTAAGTGTCTTGTTTCATTTTCTATGATCCACCAAATCACTATATTTCCAGCAACCTAAATAGTGCCCACCAGCTTCCTGAAGAGCAGGTTTAGATTTTCTTTCCTATTTCAAATTCTGATGTGCATTTTAAATATTTTAACACTACATATGCTGGTTACTCTAGGTATGAAAATATCTGCACAGGGCATTAGCACTTGGTTCAGCTCAAATGCTGCTTTTCACATAAGAGTATGTTTACATCTTCATCGCTCATGCAGAATATCTTTCTCAATGGAATGTCAAAGTCTAGAACTGAAATAATTTTGTCCACACTCAATATGAAATTTCTTGTTATAAAATGATAGCCTTCCAGCAAGATTAGTTTTGCAAATATAGTTTCCTGTAAGTGTGTGTACATAGTGTATGACTGTCTATAGCCAACTATGTCTGCATGCTCAGCCTATGGGTTGCTTTTCTTCTCCATCAGAATCTACTGAAATGCATTCAACCTCCAGCCTCACCTACTCTAACAGCTCTTGCCTCACAGCTCTTTTCTCCCTGCTAGCAAAACAATTAGAAGCAACTATTGTCTCATACAAGAGATTATCATCATCATAAGTTGTTTCTGAATAGTTATGCAAAAGACCTTCTTAGAATCGGAACAGTAATTTTGTTATTCATCACAGACCTGATTTTTCTTCCTCTGCTGTTGTGACTCCATCAACTTTAACACTTCACGTCACCTGGGAAGTTGAAGACAATATGCTGGGAACCAGTACTGTGACCTCCAACTTTCTGTTGTGAATTTTCTAGTACTTTGTTACTGTTGGTATGGTGATCAATACTGTCATACTGATTAGAGACTTTGTAAGAAGAACCACAGGTGTGTGCTAAGACTTATATCCTGTGTTCAAAACCAGACATACTGAATGTTGCCAGAAGGAGTGTTTACATATTATCCAGTAGTGTTTGTTTGGGTCGTTGGTTTTTTTGTTTTTGTTTTTGTTTTCAAAGAACCACAGGTAGACTGTCAACAGAAAATGAATATGGTGTGACTAAATATTAATAGATTTCATAAAAGTCTGTAATCAGGAGCTGTCAGGTATAAAACTTTTCTAAGAACCTTCTATATCCATTTTCCTCAACTCCATAGCAGGTGATAATACCAGAGTATAATAATATTGTTTTACTAATAATATAGCAAATGATTGTCTTCTTGTTGTAGTTGTTCTAAGATCATTACTGACTGTCCGAGGGCTATTTGCTTTGATTTAAATTAATTTTGACCTTGGCATAAGAACATACTTAAAATGAGCACAACAGCATGACTGTACTCACATTAACAAGACCATATACTCCTTAATGAAAAGCACTCTTGTTCAAACAAGAAAGCTATAGGAAAGTCTTTTTTTCACTAAGACCAGATGTTAGACTTTTTTTTTTTCCATTTACCTATAGCTGAGAGTTTCAATACAGGGTGTTTCAGAAAGATGGACCCAATTTCAAAACAGCATATTTCATGATGGCAACATGTTATAATTACACACAAATTTACAAATGGTTTAATGAGTTATCAAGCAGTAGCCATTTGAAACTCTGTGCCCTGCCCTTTCAAGTAGTAAGAGTTTCATCCATGGGCAGTTAGTGGTTGCAGAGATATAGAGATTTCAAATTGGGTCCATCTTTTTGAAACAACCTCTATCTAGATCTTTCCAGGCTTAAGAACAAAGAAGAGTGTATAGAGGCCCAAAGTATGTACAACTCCAAGGATAGGTTACAGCTGTAGCAGTGTAAGGTTTTATTTAGCTATTTTCTAGAGGCTTCTGTTTTTATTTCTGTGATAAATTCTACATTTAAAATACATGTTTTAGCCCTTGCTGCACTGTTCTAACCTTACTTGTGCAGCTTAAAACCATTATTTACTCCAGAAAACAAGCTTTTTATTTTCAAAATATAAGCCGAATCCATTGAACCTGATTGCTGCCTAAGGAAGACAAGCCTTCCTGAGAATTTAATATGTGCTGAAAAATACTTCTTCAATCACCCTTGATTTTTTTTCTAGTTTTAACACAAGCTTTCCCTGAGAGAGAAGAAAAAATCAAGCCACTATAATTCCTAATAAAGACATAGATGTGCATGCTCACATAAAAATAAAAGTTAATCTCAGGCTTCACTTTTTAACGCTTCCTGAAATCCAATAGCTATTTGTTTAGGGCAGATACTTCAAATTCAAACTGTCAGGTACTTGTTGAAGGGACACCACTATGAGTTAGCAATCATTTGCAAGTTTCAAGAAAGCAAGAAGGCACAAATTGTGCCATCTGAACATCAGACAATGCAGTTAATACTTTTTTACAGTGGTTGCTTAAAACCATTTTGTCTTTTAAAAGCAAAATATTTTTTGTCCTGTTATCCAGGCTTTTATCAGACTAGACAACCACAGTAGTGTCACTGCGCAGTGGAGAGAAAGAGAAAAGTTTTGGTTAATAGCAACTTAATTGCTTCTGAAGAACAGGAAATGGTTTCTGTTGAAAAATGATCTTTTGACTAGTTATTAAGATATATACTACTAATAATCAGAGAGCTAATGTAGGCAGTAACACTGCTGCATCCTTTGTAGAATGGAAGGTAATATTCATTGACATTATTGTCCTGTTCCCTACAACACCCCTGCTGCTTTGGTTTCAAGAATACAAACATCTACAACTGTTTCCCATGAAGGACTGATTCTGTCAATGCAAAGTATACTCTAAACATCTAATATTCCCATTCAATATCTCTGGATATCTCTGACTGGAACCTGGAACCTTAAAACTACACTGGTCACACACACTAGCAGAATTGCAGCTGCATAAGGGATCTTTCAGCCTTGAAAGGAGACACTGAGCTGGCTCAAGTACTTTTACATCTGACTAATAAGGCAGCTTTTTCTAAAGATTATGTAACCCCTAATTTAATGTCCTTTTACTTCCAAGTACCCAATGCATCTAATTTCTTGCATAAAGCAAGAATATGTATTACGACTAATAAATGAGAAAACAATCATGATTAACACACCATTAGTTAGCAGAGAGGACAGCAAGATTCAGCAGCTCTTTTTAATGTGAAATAATATCCATTATGTTTTAGTTGTCACCTAATCATCATACTGTTTTGGACCTGAAGAAGCAAACATTACTTACGATGACAAGAAGTTACTTATGTCTCAAAGTATTTTCATTGACTTCATTTGAGCTTCAGACCTTACTCTAAGTCATGTTCAGACATCATATATGAACAAAGGCTTACTGAAATGAGTAAAGGTTGAAAGTCCAAATACAAATGCCTAAGAAAGACAAAGGAAAAGGAAGCAAAAGAGAAGTTTGTTTGTTTAAACTAATATGTTACATACAATATAATTAAAACACATCAAAATGAACCTTGAACTGATAGCTGTATCACCTAAGAGAATAATCTGAGAGAATAATTGCTGTGAAAATGGAAACATGCCATATTTGGAAGATCTGAGTCATAAATAAACCTTTCCCTAGAGGTCCTACTCCTAAATCATAAATCTCTTTCTTCCCACAGTGGGAAGCAACACTTTTCTGCGTAGTAATGTACCTGTTTCAAGATTCATTCTGATAAAAACATGTATGTTCTCAAACTAAGTAGGTAGGCTTGAATCACAATATACAAATATAATAGATTCTAGAATAAGTGAGAGACAGTTGAAGTGGGGAAAAATAATGTCTATATTTAGGTACATGACAGCCAAGAGATAATAGGAATTCAGTGGACCTATTACAGACTTCTAGAATCATTTTGATTTAAGAGACTTTTAAGATCATTGAGTCCAACTGTAACACTGTCAAGTCCACCTCTAAACCATGCCTATAAGACCCTCATCTACACATCTTCTAAACACCTCCAGGGATGCTGAATCAGCCACTTCCCTGGGTAGTCTGTTCCAATGCCTGACAACCCTTTCAGTGAAGAAGTTTTTCCTAATATCCAATCTAAACCTCCCCTGGTGCCACTTGAGGCCACTTCCTCTCTTACTATCCGTCAAAGAATACACCCATCCAGGGGATGAGCTGCCAGCGTCTCTAGGAGAATGCTGTGGGATACTGTGGCAAAGGCTTTACTGAAGTCTGAGTACACAATATCCACAGCCTTTCCCTCATCTACTCGGTGGGTCACCTTGTTGTAGGAGATCAGGATGGTCAAACAGGACCTGCTTTTCATAAGCCCGTGTCAAATGGGCCCGATTGCATGGTTTTCTTGTATGTGCGGTGTGCTGTCACTCAGGATGATCTGCTCCATGACCCTCTCTTGTACTGAAGTTAGACTGACACGTCTGTAGTTCCCCGGATGCTGCTTCTGGCCCTTCTTGTAGATGGGCGTCAGGTTAGCCAACTTCCAGTCAACTGGGACTTTCCCAGTTAGCCAAAATGGCTGGTAGATAATCCAAAGTGGTTTAGTGATCACCTACGCCAGATCCCTCAGCACCCTTGGGTGTATCCCATCTGGCCCTATAGACTTGTGGGTGTCCAAGTGGTGTAGCAGGTAACTAACCATTTCCCCTTGGATTATTTGGGCTTCATTCTGCTCCCCATCCCTGTCTTCTGGCTGAGGGGGCTGTGTATCTGGAGCACAATTGTTCTGGCGATCAAAGACTGGGGCAAAGAAGGCATTAAGTACTTCAGCCTTTCCCTCATATTTTGTCACTATGCTTCCCCCTGCATCCATCAGGAGATTGGAGGATGGAGATTTTCCTTAGCTCTCCTTTTGTTTCTGATATATTTCTTGCTGATACGTTGCTGATACAATGCCGATAAACTTCTTGTTGCCTTTTATAGCTGTAGCCCGGCTCTAGGTGGGCTTTGGCCCTTCCAGTTTTCTCCCTGTATAACCTCACGGCATTCTTGTATTCCTCTTGAGTAGCCTGTCCCTCCTTCCAAAGGCTATAAATTATCTTTTTATTCCTAAGTTCAAGCCACAGCTCTCTATTCAGCCAGGCCAGCCTTCTTCCACACCAGCTTGCTTTCCAGCACATGGGGACAACCTGCTCCTGCACCTCTAAGATTTCCTTCTTGAAGAGAGACTAGCCTTACTGAACTCCTTTGTCCTTCAGGACTGCCTCCCAAGGGACTCAGTCAACCAGCCTTCTAGACAGGTCAAAGTTCACCCTTAGGAAGTCCAAAGTAGCAGTTCTGCTGACCACCCTTCTAACTTCTCCAAGGATAGATCATTTCTATAATTTCATGATCACTATGCCCAAGAAGACCTCCAACCGACACGTTGCCCACAAGTCTTTCTCTATTTACAAACAACAGATCCAGAGGGGTACCCTCCCTAGTAGGCTCACTAATTAGCTGTGTCAGGAAGTTTTCTTTCATAGACTCCAGGATCCTCCTAGACTGCTTCCTCTCTGCTGTTTCGTATTTCCAGCAGACATCTGGTAGGTTGAAGTCCTCCCTAAGAACAAGGGTTAGCAATCGGGAGACTTCTCTCAGCTGCTTGCAAAATATTTCATCTGCCTCTTCATCCTGGTTGGGTGGTCTGTAAGAGACCCCCACCAGGATGTCCGCCTTGTTGCCCTTCCCCTTGATTCTTACCCATAGACACTCAACCCTATCATTACCCTCATCAAGTTCCAGGCAATCATAACATTCCCTAACATATGTGGCTACCCCACCTCCTCTTCTTCCTCACTTATTCCTTCTGAAAAGTTTATAGTCATCTAATGCAGCACTCCAGTTATGAGTCATCCCACCGTATTTCTGTGATGGCAATTATATTGTGTTTTTTCTGGCTCACAATGGCTTTCAGCTCCTGTTTGTTGCCCATGCTGCATGCATTCCTATAGATGCTCTGCATCCCCTGACTCCACTGGGATGGCAGACTGAAGGGCCTCTCTAGCACTACCCTCAAATGCTGGCTTCTCACCTTTGGGTATGCCTCTGCCACACCTGGTTCCCTCCCATTCCCCCTTTAAATCTAGCTAAAGCTCTCTCAATCAGTCCTTCTAACTCCTGCCCCAGGATCCTTTCCCTCTTTTGACACAGGTGTGTCTTTTGTTGCTAGCAGGTCAGGCGCGATGTAAGCCAACCCATGATCAAAAAAACCAAAATTCTGTCTGTCATACCAGTCCCTCAGCCAGGTAATGATCTGGTGGGTCCTCCTGCATCTTTCCTTGTCGTACCCTGCAACTGTGGGGGCAGAGGAGGGCACTGTTTGTGCTCCTGATGCCTTGACCATGCATCCCAAGGCCCTGAAGTCTCTCTTGATTGTCTTGAGTTTTCACCTTTCGGTTTCATCACTGCCGAGCTGAAAAATTGTTAGTGGGTAGTAGTATGAGGGCCTAACCAGGGCAGGAAGGTTTCTTTTTATGTCTTTAACCCTGGCCCCAGGGAGGCAGCAGCCTTCACTAAGAAGTGGGTCAGGCCTGCACATAGGGCCTTCTGTTCCCTTTAGAAGGAAGTCTCCTACAACCACAACCCACCTTTATTTCTTTGTGGGAGCTGTTTTGGTGGAGGGCAGAGGGTGACTTATTCTCTGTGGCACCTCCAAATTAGTGGAACCACCTCCCTCAATGTTGTTGTTTGGTTCCACGTGCAAGGCCTCATACCTGTTTTGCAAGGGAACCTAGGAGGGTCGGGTGGTCACAGCAGGGACCCTCCTCTTTTTAGGCCAGGCAGGAACTTGCTGCCTATTCCTCAAGTCACTGCGTTCCACATCCTGAGCCTCATGCCTGTTAGACAGAGGCACCTGGGAAGGTGGGGTGGGTAAGGGGGTGTTTCTCCTGCCACCTCGAGTGTGGACTTCCTTATGTTCATCCCTTTCCTTGACCTGCCTTCTTCAGTCAGGCAAGGAAAGGATACAGGAATCCCTTGATCTTCATTTCTTGCTGGTGGTCTTACTTGCCCTCAGGAGGCCAGAGCTTGATCCCACCAGACGATTTCCTTTTCCATCTCCCTGATACTTCTCAACCTTTCCACCTCCTTTCTCAGCTCTACTACCAGGCTGAGGAGGTCATCTACCTGCTCACACCTCACAAAACTTTTCTCTATTACCACTCCACACCAGTGAAAGGCTCTGGCATTCTCTGCAGCCTGAGGTCTGGGTGGCTGCATGTTCCCGTGGCAGCTCTGTCTGAGTTGCCGCCTCCTTCCCGTTGAGTACAGAGTACTTACCTTTGCCCTGAGTGGATACCATAGTTGGCTCTTTCTGTGAGGGTGGCAACAACCAAGTGAGGTAAATCACTTGAGCTTGCTGAGCTTCCTTGCCACGCCTGCTTGCCCCACCTGCTTGCACAAACATTTCTTCTTTGTCTCATGTCAGTACCAGCACAGAGATGAATCTCTCTCAGATTCACTTAATTCACTGGATGAGCCCAAATTTCATTGCACTCTGAACCCTTCCACTTTAGCTGAAATTTCTTTTTGAATGAGGAAAAATTACTTAGCCATAACTTTATATCACGTGTTACCTTTTTTTTGGTATGTTGTTCCACACAGGCTAAGATATGTTGACATTATTTTGATCTGAAATATGTGTGTGCACTATACAGTCTTTATTATACTGTAAATTGCTGTGATTTACCAGATTTTTTCAAGATTTTATGTTCCACACAACAAATATTGCAGCTTGAAAAAGAAACTGAAGCAGTGAAGAGAAGCGAATTGAATTTTTGTCTCCTCACAATAACAGAATCATCTTTCATTTGAGGATTTCAAGTGCTCTACACTCATTTATTTAACAACTAATACACAACTGCTCTCTGGAGAGAAGGTAAGCATTATCATATGACAACTGTACAAACTGCTGAGTTTCAGCAGTTTGGGGCATGATCCTTGTGGTAGTTGCACTTTCGCCCCCCACGCCCTGAGAACTGGTGTGGCACTCGCACTGGTAGCTGCCCATCCCCCTCTCAGAACCATGGCCTTCAATGGGGCAGTTAATGGCTTTTTGTGGAGACCCAGAGTTGGTGGGCAGGGTCGTTAGCAGAGGAGGTGCCAAGCGTGCCCACACCCAGAGAAGCTGAGAAGCTTCTTGAATGCCCACAGTCAGAGTTGGGGGGGGGAGGGCACAGAGAAGCCGAGAATCTTCTGGAATGCCCACAGCCAGATCTGATCAGACTATAAACGGGGTTCCCGCCGAAGACCCCCTTTGTGTGGTCTCCTCGGAGCTGCGGGTCTGCCATGCTGCCAGAGTCCCTCCCCTTAGACGGAGAAGCTGTCTAAGGTAACCTCCTGGAATGGGGAATGCCTCACCTCCACATGTGGGTGAGTGATAAATTACTGAATATATGCTTTAATAAGCCCTCGCCTGGTAGGCGAGTGTAAATTCTTCATCTGGGACAGATGTGTGTAAATTCCTTGCCTAGCAGGCAAGCATAAGTCCTGGCCGCAATAGGCTAGTATTTCTCTCTTATGAGCAAAACTGGGCAGAGAGGTCTCTGGTTTTGTTTTCTTGTGAGTGCGTGTATGCGTGCAGTGGATCCTCATTATTCTTATTTCACGGCACCCCAAATAATGTCCTAACCTAATATCCAAACCTGTATCTTATGTTATCGGAGTGCTAACTAATTGTATAAACCCCGTTTCTAATTGGTTTACTTGCAGTATTTTTCCAGCCAGAATAAAGTTTGTTTTGGACCTTGTTGTCTGCCTAAACTTATTTTGGAGTGCCTCTGTGACAATCCTGTAATCCTTAATCACTAGTCCTCAGAATTACCTAGCAGCTCACTTCCTCTGGAACCACTCTGCCACACACGAATACACACAAAAGAAGTAACAATAGTTTTCAAAACACAACTTACTCCAGTGGTTTCGCTGTTAAAAATAATACATCCATCTCTCCTTACCCTTCTTACATATTTAATCCTTGAAGGGCAAATCAGATGTAGAAGACAAAGACTTTTCAGTGTTGCAAAGATCCAAATAGTTCAGCTCACATGAAAGATCCCTTTTGTTTCCCAACAGCACTCATGCCAGTTGCAATCCAGTTTGCAAAAGAAGCACTTCTAATTCAGCAAGCTTTCTGTTTTGAGTAAAAAATAGTCATGTGGTGAGAGATTTCCAAGAATGGGTTCTAAATGCCACTCAAGGTCAGTCAGCAATTTGATAATATCAAATCTAATAGATGTGCACACCATTTCTTCTTTCTTCAGTTATTAAATAAGAAATTAATTTAGAAGATTTGTGCTTATGAAAATGTTATCACAAGAAAAAAAATGCAGTCATAATCTTATTCAAATAAATTAATGGCCATATCTGAATTTCTTTTAATTATAATGAAAAGCTCCTTGAATATTATTTGTTGATGATCCACTGTATAAGTAAATAGAAAAGAAACACATACTGACATAAAGGAATAATTAAAGTCTTGGGAAGAGGTTAGTCTTGTAAGAATTCATTAACTTAAAAAAATCACCATGATACAGTAATAAAAACTGCCTGCACTGTTTATAGGTGGAAGGCTTTATAAAAATTAAATTTTATTAAACAAAATGAAAAAGTACTTTAAAAACTTTGTCAGAAAGATTGATTTTTATGAGCTTGTAGTCTGGCTAGTGAAATTATTTGAGTGACATGAAGCTTTTACTTCTCTTTTCATACAATTTTAATAAAAATGGATTGTCACTAATAAAAAACCACAGCTGTGGTTTGCTTCCCAATTTTTTTTCAGGTCTACAGTGTATCTAGAGAAAGAATGCAGAAGAAGAAATCTATTTTGAAGTTAAAATGTATTTTTCTGCTATCAGTCTATGAGTCTCATTAGTGATTTTGCAAACTCTATTGCTGAGAAGTGATAGATGTAGTTTTTATTTGGCTTATTTTTATTCTTTTCACTTTAGAGGAAGAAAGTAGAGCAAAATCCAGATTAAAATGGGAAATATAAAGTGTGCATGTATGTCCTCTAATATTACATTTAGCAACATGAATCATTTAGAAACACTGTATGAACAATGTATGCTTTTATGTTGTTTTTTAATAGTGAATTCTCCTGTTTTATTTTTTACATGATATACTGGGAACCCCACCTCAGTATCTTGCATCTTGGCTGACTCAGAAATAATTACATGGTCACTGACCTAGATGGAAAAGTGCTACTGCAATAAACTTTAAAACAGCTATAATGAAATAGAAAAACATAAAAGGAAAGTTCGGGAACATATCTATCTAAATATAAGGATAATTTGCAATAGAACTTGTAAAACTCTTTGTCTGTTTACTGATCACTCTTCAACATCTGTCCAGTTAGGTATGGGTAGGAAGGCAGCTTTGTGGCTTTTCTTCACAATGCTTGTAATAAGAGAAAATCCCTTTGACTGCCTATGGTTTACTTTTTTCTTCTATGAGATCTAAAGGAGCTAGATTTTGGGAGAGGAGGAAAGATTCTAGAAAAGCCTTGCAATGTCAGATTTACAGGTTATTGTCAAGGAAAAAAAGAGGACTAATTAGACATTGGATGGCAAAGATGTATAGGCAGGTGACGAGAAGGTTTTTTGTTTCTCCTTGAAAATGAGAGAGCAGAATGAAAAAAGATATTTTAAACATTTTTATATGATTAAAGGAATACTACCAGTCTCATTAAAAGCACAGTTGGATGGAAATAATTCTAAAATTGAAAGACGGCATTCTCCTGGAGGCAGTGGCTGCTCATGGCATGGATGGATGTACTCCTTGCTGGGTAAAGAACTGACTGGATGGCCAGGCCTGAAGCGTTGTGGTGAATGGAGTCAAATCCAGTTGGCAGACAGTAACGAGTAGTTTTCCCCAGGGCTCAGTATTGGGGCCAGCTCAGTTTAATATCTTTAGCAATGATCTGGATGAGGCATTCAAGTGCACCCTTAGTAAGTTTGCAGATAACACCAAGTTGGACGGGGGTGTTGACCTGCCTGAGTGTAGGAAGGTTCTACAGAGGGATCTGGACCAGCTGAATCGTTGGGCTGAGGCCAATTATATGAGGTTCAACAAGGCCAAGTGCAGGGTCTTACACTTATGTCACAACAACCCCACGCAACACCACAGGCTCAGGGAAGAGTGGCTGGAAAGCTGCCTGGTGGAAAAGGACCTGTGGGTGTTGATCGACAGCCAGCTGAATATGAGCCAGCAGTGTGCCCAGGTGGCCAAAAATGCCAACAGCATCCTGGCTTGTATTAGAAATAGTGTGGCCAGCATGACTAAGGAAGTGATTGTCGCCTGGTGAGGCTGTACCTCGAATACCATGTCCAGTTTTGGGTCCTTCACTACAAGAAAGACATTGAGATGCTGGAGAAAGTTCAGAGAAGTGCTGGTGAGGGGTCTAGAGCAGAAGTATTATGAAGAGCAGCTGAGGGAGCTGGGACTGTTTAGCCTTGAGAAAAGGAAGCTCATGGGGGACCTTATTGCTCACTACAACCATTTGAAAGGAGGTTGTAGCGAGGGGGGTGGTCGGTCTCTTCTCCCAAGCAGAAAGTGATAGGACAAGAGGAAATGGCCTCAAGTTGTGCCAGGGGAGATTTAGATTGGATGTTGAGAAAAATTTCTTCATGGAAAGGGTTGTCAGTCATTGGAACAGGCTGCCCAGGGAAGTGGTGGAGTCATCATCCCTGGAGGTGTCAAAAAGACTTATAGATGAGGTTCTTAGAGACATGGTTTAGTGCTCGAGTTAGGTTAAGGGCTGGACTCAGTGATCTTGAGGGTCTCTTCCAACCGAAATGATTCCATGATTCTATGATTCTATTGCAGCACTGGCACAAGCACAAATATTTGTGAACAGTTTCAGAGTGGAATTAGAAGAATGTTTCAAATTACCAGCTCAGTGAGGTATTGAAACAGCTTTTGATTGTACTTGCTAGAATTAATAAGGATTACTGTGCTAGATAAAGTTTCAGTTCAGGGTATTGATTATTATTTTTTTTTAATAAATAAAACAGAGCCAGCCTTATCATCTGTCCATTTAAATCATTTGATGCATAATTTGGTAAATCTTTAGTGATGATATACTACTGATTTAGTTCAGCCTTACTTAAAATATGGCCATATCAATTTATTATCTGTGTTGACTTTTGAAGTGTTAAAAGGATATTCAGAAATGTTTTACTTAGTTTAAATTTATGATTTATTGCAAGAAAATCTAAACTTGAATTAATAGAATCATTGGAAAATAATACAGAAGTTCTCCTAGTCTAAAAAATAGTAGCAGAGATATTGTTACCTGAATAAACTATTTTGCGTAGCTTTCCAGGGGGAGTCAATATGATCTGTATAATTTTACAACACCAAAAGCTTGCATATGGGCATTGAAAACTTATGCTGCAATATAAGTGGAGAAAATCTTTACACAATAAACATGAGTGAGAACATCAAAATTGCACACACACACATCCAAGACAAGTTAATGTCTAAGTTTTATATAATCTTTAGACAATGCAGTGAGAAACATGCTTGTACTTAGTCTTTGGTCCCTGTCACAGCTGCTTAGCACTGTCAGACAAAAGCTGCCTTGAGAGAATATCTGAAAATTTGCACTTCAGAAGAAGAATTTTGGAGTGAGAAAAAGCTTATGTGACTAGCTCCGACATATTATTTGGTGTTTGCCCATGGAAAATCTGAGTTAGAGCTCTGACGAGTCTTAAACTGTAAACCAATAGGTTAATAAATGCTAGAGGAAATAGATTTTAACTCTTAAAGGTGAGAGTACTCTACTTCCAACTTTTTCCAGTACAAAGTATGTCAAGTATGTGAAAGGAATTTGAAGGTGTCACAAAAAGGTTACAGTCTCCATCAGTGAAGAGTATGGAGGATATTGGTTCAGTAGCAGTCAACAGCTGCTGTAATTCCTTAGAACCTCAGTGCTACAGAAAACAATCTCAAGTACACTATTGACTCATTCCAAGACGAATCTTCTTAGCGAACAGCACAGTACCAGAGAGAGACTTATTCATATTCTCCTTGTCTTTAAATAGGCTACTTACAAGGATGACTTTTCCTGTGCCAAGTGCTGTGCTGCTATGAGTACACTGCTTTTGATGTGATAATAGAACTTCCATGTCTTATCTGAAAAATTGATTATCTTATGAAAAATGCCAGGTTTCCTAAAGAAAAGTAATGATGTACTCAATAGTTTTCTGAGCAGGAAGAAAAAACAAACATCTTTTCCTTTCAGTATTTGAAATTATGAATCAATTACATATCATGAACTGGATAAAAATAGAGGAAAGTACACAAAATATTTTGAATTCCATATCCTTCTACTTGCTCAGAGAATCACTAAATAGGATAAAGAGCTGATAAATTATTTAAACTATAATGAAGGAAGTAATAAGCACTGCTTTTATCCACCTGTTCTTTGAATGTGATGTTTTTCATTTATGACTAAGCTGCACTTTTACCCATATAAAATGATTCTTCTTTCTCTTTTATTGCTGTCATTTTTTTACTATAATTACCTGTGTTAAAAATGAAAATAAAGTAATGGAAAATCTCTTCAATTAATGAATTACTTTTATACAATATTGCTCCCAGATGTACAAGGTCATGCCATTTGTAGCCTTCATCAGGCTGATGGAAATAAACAGAGAATGCACAGATAGGAGAGATGAGCTACTGTGCTGGGGAACACGTGCTGATAGATCCCCAGCCATGGATAACCATGGGTCACCATTTACCTATGTAATGACAGCAGTGTCATTACTATACAGAATTCAGTTATTAATGCACTAACAACTTTCCAACTCCAAACTAGATAAAGTTGAGGATCTTCCAATATTTATGATACCACAGCAGAAATATTCTACAGAAATAGTGGTTTAATTGGACAGATTTTTAAGAGTGTGACTACCCAGATTTCTGTGTAGCATTACTCCAGAGCTAATGAAAAATACAACCTTTAATCTGATTATGGCAGACTGGAGTTCAGTGAAAGTATAGTTGCCCTAGGTTTTATGCTGCTACAGGTTACGTTATTGCCTTGCTACCTTCTGCTTCTTTTCTGAAATTTTGCAAAATTAGACCATCTGAAGCAGAAGCCGATCTTTTTAAGTCTTCTCATAAAGGCAGAGCACTTCAGTTCATTCTTGAGTCTAACAGTATTGAGACTTTGGCCAACGTCTTGTAAAAATGCCATGATTTATGTATATTTATCTCCCCTTTGAGAAATTCTATTTTCACATGAGAGAAGAATTCAATTAAGCATTGTCTTGGAGCATCTCAATTTTTTGTGACAATTCTGTCATGACAGTGAAGAAATATTTTTTCCAATAAAATCTTAATAATATGTAATTTTGATCTATGAAGTTTTTATTTTAAAATTTTTAAAACTCTAGTAAATATAACATTCAACTATTTCTAGGAAACAATACTCCATGAGAACAGAATGTTTTGTCTCTCAGAATCAATTATTTCAATTTTTCATTTCAAAACAACTTTGGTTTCAAAATTATATTTTAACATAATTGTAAAGGTTGAGTCTAAACACATCAAATGAATGCATAAAAGAAATAATTAAATATATATTTTAAAATGCTTTTAACAGAAAATATTGATATCATGTCTGTCATTTTTTTCCTGTTCGAATCTATAAAAATTTTGAATTACAGATCTAAGTTTCCTTCAGCTTTGACTTTAATAATGTCCTACACATGAAAATATTCCTACAAGGGATATTGTATTCTTTTGTTCCTATATTTGCTTTTATATAAGATAATTTGATTTCTTCTTCCTTCTACAAGACTATTGGAAACTGTGTATTAAAATGTAAGGAAACACATTTCTAAAGATACCTCTTATTAAATATTTGTAGCATAATAGTGATTCTGAGACATCAGAGAACAAGGTGTTTACTTCCAAGGCAAGGTGTCTAAAGTAACTCTTACTAGTAACTTATTTTTCTTCTAAATTGCACTGCTTAAAATGTTCAAAAAACATACAGATACCAAACGTCAAGTTAAGTTTCATCTCCTAAACTTGTCTGAGGCTTGTTAATTCTTCAATACAGAATTAAAACTGTACTTGTTCACTTCCAACCAGAAACATATAATTGGACTTAGTACATTTAAGATTGTTGTTCACTAATTATCCAGATATCACTAGCATGACAGTCTCTTTGCACAACCTGCAATTTGCATTAATTTTGAACACTCAGAATACTACTATCGCAAAACAAAGAACAATAATAACAATGCTGAAGCAGTCATTTTAAAAAATAGAATTCAGTAAAGGTGAGGAAATTTGTTTCAACATTTTTAGCACTTGTGATTCTTTGGCTCAGGAGAGAATTCTACCACCTGTAGCTGTAAGTGAACTGAATCTGTATTTCTCTGTTGAAATTCTCTCGCACACTTCCACTGTATCTTCTGCATAACTTGGCATGGCATACCTATGTGATGATATTAACATCATTAGCCAGAGACCAACATAATAGGTACAAGATCATAGAATCATAGAATGTCCTGATAAAAGCTAACTTCTCGCTTGTGGTGGAATTATCTGTGCAAATTCTCAATTTAATATTTTCTCACCTTTCCTTTGTATTCAATCTCTGATTGCCCTGAATTGCTTTCATTCTGCCACTTTTTCTCTGTGTATTTCTAATGTGTATGGGAAAGATGCACTAAATATTTTAGACCTTAGGATCTCTAGCTGTTAATATGTGCACAGGGGATGGTAGTGTTCCTTTTCAAGCAGCAGAATTATTATTTAGATTTCATATACAAATTTCATAATTGTTGCTTTATTCTGGTAGTCTTATTATAGTGACTGCTCTTACTGCTAGAAATTAATTTTTTGCAATACTGCTGCACTGAATTTAAGAAAAGGGTTTATTTCATAGCATAACAAATGTTCTGCTTTTGAATAATTTTAACTAGGGAAAAAACTCACCTCAGGTATACTGACAATTTCTTATCTCAATTTTTAGATCTGTTAGTTGCCTAATTCAATTGAAAAGATAGAAAATGAACAGGGATTCCAAAGTCAATATTTTACTACATATATTTTATCAGGGAAAAAAAAAAAAACACTGGCAAATGAGCTGTTTATCAAGAAAGGGAAAAGTGCTTTTTACCTTTGTTAGTAGTGTGCTGTGTTATCCTGAAAAATACAAGAAAAAAAAAGAAAAAGAAAAAAAAGAATGAATTACTGTTCTTCCTTTTCAAGTGTTGACACTTGGAGATGTTGCAGAATGTTTTCTAGGTTGAGTAGAGATGATTATAGCCTATAAGTCTTTTTGGAAATTGTAGAGGTAGTTGCTTCCCCTTGGATCTAGGAATATAGCTTGAAGTTTCTAAATATTTTGTTCAAAGGAGTGAGGGCAAGGCAGTAAGTGAGTCTGTAGAAAAACAAGAATAGACACAAGACACTAGACTCCTAGGGCTACGACTTAATAATCACAACTGCATTTCATTGGAATTAATGTTGAGTTTAGATAAAAACATTTATAAATACTCTATTAGAAGTGTCTTAAGCCTGCACAGGTTAGCATTCTGTAACATTCATCTGTAATAAAAACAATGAACAGAAATGAGTTGGGTGGAATATTCCTTTCTTTCTGAACTCTTTCATTTGTAATGACTTCTGGAGAAGTACAGAGAAAATCCACCCAATATTGCAGCTGTTTCAGTCACTTTTACTTGATTAATATATGTGGAAGGAGTTGAAGTGCAGCCTGCCGCAGATAATGGCTTAGCCCACAACACACAAATGCTGAAGGGAAAGTTCTGTCATTCATTAAATTTGCTCAACATTAACTGTATATTTTTCAGTTCCCAAACAATAATAGTTCTGTCTGAAATTTTCTACCAGCACATTCCATTTTGGAAATTCCGTTTCAGGCAAGTGGGATTTTGGTTGGGCAGAAAGAGTTCGGGTGTCTGAAAATGTTTTAAAAACAGGGACAAGGAGAAAGAGGATGATAGATATCTATATTATGACACGCCCTCCAGATTTCGTGCATCCTATGAAATATATATGCGATGAAATATAAGTTTGATACAGATATAGAACAGGTTGAGGGTTTTTAAAGGTAACATAACAGTAGAATATTATTAATACAAACACCTCTGCTAATCATATCACATGCAGATGTAGAAATCTCTTTAATCAGCATTTATTTAATGGTCTTTTATTATTGATAGATCATCTTGGGAAGGGCATTAGTGCAAGACTTAACATAGAAATAACACGGATAAATGGATTAGTCCTTCAGGAGAGGGACTAATTATTTTATTGAGAACATTTTAATTAGGCAGGTTTGAACTGATGACTGAAGAATCTTGCACTCTTGGAATTTTAATGGACTTATTGTTGAGTAAACATGGTAATGCATGAGGAATGTATGTTATCTCTGTTAAACAGCTAAGATGCTCTTTTTTGGAATGACTGAAAAAAATCATGGAAAAGACTTTGGTGACAGCCTAACTTCTATGTGCCAGGTGTTGAGATTATAAATTTTCAGACATAAGACCTAGGAATTGCATCCACTATTCTGTTTGTGTGCTCCAGTTTATAAATAATACAATTGTAATAGAAAACAAGGATTTCTATATTAAAAAGAATTATCTAAAATCAAATCTCATATTTGGTGAAGCATTTGGGTGATCTAATTTCACTGTTTTTAGAGAGAAATGATATTTGCAGAGTACCTTCAGAAGTGAGATGCCAACAAACTTTATTTACTCTTAGAGATAAGATTAAGCTGGAAGGGGAGGAAAAGTGAAAATGTAATATAATTGAATCAAAACCAATCTGATTATGCTTCAGTTTCTTATATTTTGCTCGTTGACACCAGTGATCTAAGTAAATAATTGAAAAAGGTTTTTGTGAAATTTTAAATAACAAAAAAACCACTTCTTGACACCAGGATAAGGGTTGATAAATTTACTTGTATTCTTTTCCCCTCCAGGTTGGAGACATTACAAAGAGAGTGTCATTCCAGTAAATATCATGAACTGTATATGTCTGAATATTAGGCCTCATATTGCTTTTTCTATTTTTATTACTCCCTGCACTGCTCTCTGGCATTTTGCCCATCTATTACATTACCTACGCAATCACAAAGGCATTCCAAGCATACATAGACAGTTCGAATTGCATGTTCTAAAGTAACATTCTTTTAAGGCACCGTTTAGAATATTAAGAAGCAGCATGATAAGAAAATATGTAGAAAATCATTTTCTGATCATAACATATTTTTAGGATATTAAAGGTTACTTTCTTTATTTTTCCTGGGCTGCTTCAATATATTTTACATGCTGAACATATTTTCTCACTGAAAAATGTGTGATAGGATGTACTTAAATCCAACTAGCCAATGATGGTTAGGCTACTCACCTAAGATATATGAAATCTGGTCCAAATCCATGGAATTTGCAGATCTTGTTTATCCAGTGGATACTTTAGACACTAAGGGTCTCTCTTCACATACAAACATATTTTGAAATAAAACATCCATCTACAGATATATATGGCACACATTTTTTCAGTATTTCCATCACTGAGATTTTCAAACCACAAAAATTGCATGCATCAAAGCTCATTTAAAAATGTAGTGTAGAATTAGTGAGCAATACAGTAATACGTTGAACCCTTCCTATTCTTATAACCCTATGATCATAGAGTCATACAACACTTTGGGCTGACCTTCGAAGGTCATCTAGTCCAGCCTCCCTGCAATGAGCAGGAACATCTTTGACTAGATCAGGTTGCTCAGAGCCCCATCCAGTCTGGCCTTGAATGTTTCTAGGGATGGGGCATCTACCACTTCTCTGGGCAACCTGTTCCAGTATTTTATCAGCCTCATTGTAGAAAAATTCTTTCTCTTGTCTACCCTGAATCTCCTCTCCTTTAGTTTATAGCCATTACCCCTTGTCCTATTGCAACAAGCCCTGCTAAAAAGTCTGTCCCCATCTTTCTCATAGGCTGCAATAAGGTCTCCCTGGAGCCTTCTCTTCTCCAGGCTGAACAACCCTTACTCTCTTAGCCTGTCGTCACAGGAGAGGTGTTCCTTCCCTCTGATCATCTTGGTGGCCTTCTCTGGAACCCCTCTAACAGGTCCATGTATTTCCTGTACTGCAGGCATCAGAGCTCGACAACAGTACTCCACGTGGGGTCTCACCAGAGCAGAGGGACAGAATCACCTCTCTCAACCTGCTGTTCCCACTACTTTTGACGCAGCGCAAGATTCAATTTGCCTTCTGGGCTGCGAGCACATATTGCTGGCTCATGTCCAGTCCTTCATCCACCACTACCCCCAAGTCCTTCTCAGCAGGGCTGCTCTCAATCCCTTCATCCTCCAGCCTGTATTGATAGTGGGGCTTGCCCCAACCCATGTGCGGGACCTGGCACTTGGCCTTGTTGAACCTCATGAAGTTCGCCTGAGTCCACTTATTGAGCTTGTCCAGATCCCTCTGGATGGCATCCCACCCCTCAGGCATGTCAGCTGCACCACTCAACTTGCTGAGGGTGCACTCAATCCCACTGTCTGTATCAGTGATGAAGATATTAAATGGTACTGTTCCCAGTATGGACCCCTGAGGGACACCACTTGTCAACAGTGTCCACCCAGACATTGAGCCATTTATGACCACCATCTGGATGTGATCGTTCAGCCAATTGCTCATCCACTGAACAGTCCAGCCATCAAATCCATACCTCTCCAATTCAGAGAGAAGGATGTTGTGGGGAACCATGTCAAAGGCTTTATGGAATTCCAGATAGATGACATTCATAGCCCTTCTTTTGTCCACTGATGTAGTAACTCCACCACAGAAGGCCACTAGGTTGGTCAGGCTGGCTCAATTCACCACCTTGTCCTCTATGCACCTTAGCACAGCTTCTAGGAGGATCTGTTCCATGATCTTCCCAGGCACAGAGGTGAGGCTGACAGGTTGGTAGTTCCTGGAGTAGCTACAAGGAGGACAGAGGCTCTATCTTCACAAGAAATCACATAGAGAGAACAAGGGGCAATGAGCACAGGTTGCACCGGGACAGGTTTCCTTTTTATATTAGAAAGGAAACTTTTACAATGAGAACAATCAATCACTGGAACAGCCTCCCCAGGGATGTGGTGGAGTCCCCATCACTAGAAGTTTTCAAAACATGACTGGACAGAGTGCTGGGTTATCTCATCTAGGCTTCCTTTTCCATGACATATTGGACCAGATGATCTTTTGAGGTCCCTTCCAACCTGGGCCATTCTATGATAAAAATAATTTTATTACTTATTAGACTGATGTTTCCTTCTGTTAATAAAGTCACATATGAAGTCAGAAGAGCAGATTAAACTCCTATTGAACTACAAGACAGTATGGATGATAATAGAAATTTTTTCCAACATATTATCCCTTTTCCTGATCTTGAGTTGAACAGGATCCATTTGCTAGATTAATAGCATAGCAATGTGGAAGAGGCTGGAAAAATGAAGCTTTCAGAACATGTTTCACTTTAAGTATTACCAGCAATTAAGACTAATAACTAATTAACCTATTAACTATTTAACTTGCCCAATTTTCACCTGTAAAACTCACCTGGTTTTCATCCTAGCACAGTACTTCCCCATACTTCTTTTTTCATTCTGAACATCCATGCTTGCCCAGCCCTGAGATTTGTTTTTAACTTTGTGAAGTGCCATAAGAGTTAACTGCTTTCTAAGAAGCCCAAAGTAACCATGTTTTCCTCTAAAAGGGCATTCTTCAGACTGTTTAGTTTAGTTTTGATGCAAGAAAACCAATTGTAGAAAAAATTTTCAAAAAAAAAAAAATCAGGTCTATTCCATCACAAGTATAAGAAGCCTGCTCAACATTGTCCCAGTTTTGAAAAGGAAGAAAATGCATGTTGTATTACATAAAACCTCTGAATGAAGTACAAGTAATTAAGAGAAAGGAGTTTGAATTCATCCAGTAAAGATCTGAAGGAGCTTGTATTTACCTAGTGACTGCCTTTAAGATTCATTATTAATTGTAATTATTAATGATTCAAATGCAAGCTTTACATCCAGTATCCAAGTACTATATTCAGATTCAGACATCTGCTGATTCTTTGTTACTCTCAGGGTTCATGCTGAATAACGGAAGAGTTTAGCAATTCTTTAAATTAAACATGTTTCAAAGGTATATTTTCTTTAGTCAGGGGTCATCCTTCTATTTTGTGTTACACTTCCTTTCCCCCATTCTTTCCAACAATGAGTGAATGGAGGAAAAAAATCTGTATGAAGGTTGCCAGGCATTAACGTACTCCCTTAGACTCAAAGTGATAGACACAGTTGGGCTTGGAATTATTTTGTATTATCAGGGTCAGCAAAAATAGTTCTAAATAGGTTTTTCTACTCCTGAATTTTTGTGCTGAGGGAGTAATATGGATATTATCTATCAGCTCTTCAGTAAAGAAGTGGTTATAGTGTTATATTATACTTAATTTGTGGGATGGAGGAAGACCAGGATTGTAGATGAACTGAAAGGTAGGGGGAAATTTTATCATCAGAGACAGAATATAATAAGGGGATGCATAACATCCTGCTAAACCTTGGAAGGTTAACACGGAAACAGTATTTTATATAATTTCACTTACAAACTACAATACCAAGAACAAGAGAGTGTTGATAAAATGTATTGGTGGCATCACCTATGTGAGATGAACAGAACTTCATAGAGGAAGCAATGAGTAACCTGAAAGTAAAAGAGATGGAATCAAATTCAGTGATACAGAAACAAGGCAGCATACCTGGTAAATAACATGTCTGATATTACTTAAGATCTCATCAGATAAAAAGAAAAAAAAAAGGGCTACATGATACTTTTCAGTTTATAGATGCTGTTGAGCATAATATTGTTGAGTATAATATGGTGAGGAAGATTAAAACTAATTTGAGGTGTACTGGTGAAAGCATTTCAATCAGAAATTTTACTAGTATTGCAAAAATCACTGATAAAACTTCATTTTAGGCTCTGGTCAGCTCTAATAAAGAAAGGTGAATTCAAAATAAAACAGGTATGGGGCATGACTAGTAAAATGATCTGAAGAAAGTAGAAGCTGCTATAGAAGTAATAATTGGAAGAATTTTGCTTGTTTAGCCTGGTAAAATAAAGGTTGATAGAATGAAGGGAAAAAGCTTACTGCCTATAAAGGTGACATAGTAGGTAAACACCATGAAGCAGTTATTCAGGTTTCAGAAGAGCAATAATAAAGTAAATGAAGATGAAGTACTCATGTATAAATTTAGCTTCCTAATCCTAAGAGCTGTGATTCCCTGGAATCTCAGCCTTTATTAATTATTATAAGGGCAAAATCCTAAATTATACTTCCTGAGATTAAAAATAATGAATAGCAATATAATTTATGCTGCAAAATATACAACAGCGGGGTACTAGATTAATGAACAGAAGAACCTCTCATGATTTCCAGTAATCCTTGCCAAACTAAGTTTTCATACAATTCCAAGATAAATCATATAATCAATATTTATTCATTTATTTACTCATTTTAGTCCTTGTTGGAATCAGATTATTTCCACAAAATGGTAGAGTTCTTGCTAGAACATTGATAGATTTTGAAATCAAATGGTAGAATTGTGAATTAATCTCATAAAAAAGAATCAGCATTTCTTTTTTATTGGGGCGTAAAACTGAAACATAGTACCACAGATTTAATCTCGTAAGTATCAAGTAGAATGCAATAATAATTTCTCTCTACTTGCTATTGTGTTTATATTTGTGCATGTACATGCATATATGTACCTAGACATATCAGATAAGTAGAGATTGCTGTGATTGAAATGTTCAGATCAGGCCAGCTTCAAAAAAATTTTACTTGATTCAAGGCAACCTAATATTGAGTATTTTAATTATAATATCTGGTTGTCTTAGGCTTCTGCTTTGGGTACGTTGTTGCCATAACAGTTCCCTTTTGCCTTGAAGCTCAGTGACGACTTCACCAAGCATCCAGACTGCCTGCGATTACACCTACACATTTTCTTGCTCAATGGAGCAGACTGCTTCTGTGTCACAAGGTTATAAGGAGTTTGTTTTTGAAAAACAGTCATTTCTCCTTTGCCCTTTGAAACAGCCGCACACAGATCCTGCCTGCTACTTCCCTGAACAAGCTGAAGTTTGCTTTCCTGAAGTCCTTCAATCTGTTGCTCTCCTTCCTCACTTCTATCACCTTGCAGTTCCTATGGGCAAGGCAGCCATTGCCTATAACAAAGCCTTTAGCGGTCCTTTCCTAACTTACGAATACCTGTCCAAAAGCTGCATGCCCATGTTAATACAGTGCCACACCTAAGCCTCTAAGAAGGGTTTACAAGCCTGGCCTCTCACCATGATAGTAAATGGGCTTCTGGATGAAACCCGGCTTGGAGCAATCTCTTCTATTCCCTTAGTATATGGAATGTTAAACAGACTCTAATGTTTAAGAAGTCAGTTTGATGACAAGTTGCAGGAATGTCATGCTGTATTTGTTTATCCAAGGCAAGTTTGAGTATGCTAGAACTATGGTAACATTAAATGTTTGCAGGGAAATTCTAAAGATACTGGGCCAGTTCTGGGTCAATTTTTGCATCAGCATGTTTATATCAATTTAGATAAAGAAATGTGCAAAACAGCCAGCAGAATCAGGACGTTCACTTAGTAAAGCTGTCAAAATGATTATGCATCTCAGAGACTAATTTTATATACACAGACTTTTCTCAATATAGAGCAGAAGAAACAGGTTATATTTCTACAGTATGACCTGAGTTGAGATCAAGGGCATTCTATCAGAAACAGTTGAAGGAAAATGATATATTATTAACAAAACCACCAGCAAAAATTCACAAACGAGAAGAGAAGAAAATCCACAGAAGTTCCCTTAAGAAGGCAGGATTCTCATCATAGGCAAAATATCCATTTCTAAATTGGCATATAGTGTCACAAGGAATATTTATCTAAAGACAGAATTCTATAGGTATAAAAATACTGGAAAATAAACCCCATAGGAGACACAGTATGTCATCAGAAAACCGGAAGAATAAACACAAAACTTTGCATGTCATTATTCTGTACCACTGAGGACAGCTAACAATCTAACAAGATGATACTAATACAACTGTCATGTGATATTTCAGAGCTCAAAATTGAAGAGAATTCTATATCTACATCCTAAGTGTACCTTAACATATATTCCTGTAAGAAAAAGTCTTATCTCTGCATAGAGCTTAATCAAGAGCTGTGTACCAGTCAAGACCACTGAAGTCTGATGTTTAATCTCATGTAAAATATGCACCCAGATTCTCCTCTGCTTTTGAAAGAAATTCCCATTCACAAATTGAAATCCTGAAATATTTATTCCATTTATTCATAGCTTTCATGCAGCCAGTATCTCAGCTGAAGTAAAAGGATATGAAATCTTTCTGAATGTGCTCATATACTGCAAGAAGAATTAGTGGAATTCTGCATAAAATGGAAAATTAACAGGCTCTGTACCTGAACGAGGACTGATTTGAGACAGAAGTGGGAAAAAGGGCAAGAGGGGGGAAGAGAAACAATAAACTGAGCAAATTTGGTGTGTGGTTTTTTTAATTGTGATTAAAGTAGTTATAGCTTGAATTATTAGCACAAATATTTTAACTACTATGTAACTACCCTAGAGTTTTATGCATTTTGATCTGCAGTTTTTCTCCAGACATTTAATAATTATCATGGAATGGTAAGTTTTTATTCAAGCAAGGCATCCATTGAGAACTGGCCTAATAAGCAGATATTTTGACCTCCATTTGCTTTATTTCTATCCAAATGAATGTGGCAAATCAAATTTAAATTCAATGTGGAAAAAGTAACTAATTTCATAGGATAACAAGAGTCATACAGATGGAAGAACTTGCACCATCTTCATGCCCTTAAAGTATCAATCTGTCTCCAAGTATTTATTAGATAAGTGTTATCTCAGGATTGTTTGCATTTCTAAAAGTAATACAAACATCCATGTTTAAAAAAAAATCTATGCATAGCAAGCAGGAGAGGAATGAGTCCAAGAGTAGAACAAATTAGTGCACTTCGTATTAATAGAACAATTATTTATTACTTGTTAAAAAGCTATTAGTAAAACATTGTTATTTATGATAAGTAATAAGCAGCACGCTGCTAAACAGTTGGCAATAGAAATGTTGGAAAGTAATTTGAATTAATCTAAAAATGGGTACTTCAAATGTTTAGGATAGTTTTTGTTTGGTCTTAGAGTGATGACAGTTAAAACATTTTTATTAATCTGTTCTTTATGAAAATTAAAACATTTGAATTTACTCTGCTTCTGTTCATAACTCATGTCTTAGCTGTCCTGTATCTGTCACTTAGTTGTCCATGTTGTCTTAAATCCTAAACTAGTGAGTACTATCTATTATTATCGCCCATCCATCTAATCTCATCTGTAGGTCTCCAGTTAGTAATGCTGCAGAAGAGTTTTCCCTATTAGTAAATAAATCTTAATAAGTGTACCATGTTAATAAATCATTTATACTTATGGACCTTTTGGGAAGGGCAAAAACTCCCAAATTTTGATTTACATGTAAACATTCAACATTGAACTTTGCCATATTTTACTTTGAGATCGAGGAAATTTTTTTTTTCTTTCATTTTTCTTACAGTATAGGAGCCTTACTGCCTTTTTTTTTGAGAGTCTCCACATCCATATGCATTATAATGTACAGGTTAAGGAACATACCATAGAATATCTAAGCTTTCTGAAGACTGAAGTGGGATACGGTACGTTGATTTAAAATCAGTGCGGTTGGTTAAATTATAATTTGATTTCATAATTTCATTTCATTAACAGTAGATTTAAAATACACTGATTAGCCAAGAATAGGGCCTGCATGGAATTTTTAAAATAAAATATGAATTATGGAAAATCTTCTTAAGCTAACTATTGAGGTTTGTCAAGCACCTAGTATGATGCCTCCTCCTTGTTTCTAACTGCAGTAGTTGTGATTTGGATAATTATCTTAGTCCAACACTCATATGTAACCAAGAATAGGAACTTGTAACCAGTTAATTCCCATGTAAGTTCTTTAAGTAGGAAGTGGTTAGTGATGGTTTTGGTGGGTTTACAGTTGTTTGGCAGTTTAAGTGTGTGTAGGATGTAGCAGATTTTTAGGTTTAATTTTCTTTTCTGCCTAAAAGATTTGAACCTGCATCTCCTACCTCTCATGAGAAGACCTTTACAAACAGCCTATATGCACCTCTCTTGTTGGAGCTGTTCACTTGCAAAAGAGGAAGCCAAGAATAACTGGGCCCAGGAGAAGCACCACACTGTAGCTTGGTTTGTTAGGAGAGGTATCAAACTTCACTGTAAAAATCTCAGATGATTACCCTAAATTATAGGGTCTCAATTATGTGTTTGTGTTAAATGGTTATTAGGTAAAATACAGAAAACTGGGAACAGGACAAGAACTCTTAAAGAAGAGTCAAATGCACTACAAAACTCTGCTTCCACTAGCACACTCTAAGTCCCAGGAATCTTGCAGTCCTGGCTGTCCAGTAGCACAATTTAAACATGAGGGATGCAGAATAGCCTCATCTAGCATCCCTTATTTCACTGGGATCAAGATATACTCTGAAGAGTGAACGATAACATAAGCAATTTAAGTGGGTTTGAGCTAACTTGCTTGATGTTTTCTTGAAGGTAATTGGAAACATTCACACAGTTAGCATGTATCAACTGAAAGGCAGTAATTACAACCAACTAGAAAAAGAGACAGTGAGTGCTTTTAATCTATTTTGATGTAGCAGGTTACCCTGAACCACACTGGTTCATCATCACACAGAAAGAAAACTCAAGGAGAGCTCTTGGAGCCTGGAGAGCAACCTCAGCTGCTGGGCAGCAATTAAAGGAGGTACTTGGCCTTTCTCAGCCTGTGCCAGTGCTGCCCTATTCTGCTCCCAAACAAAGCTGAAAAGGCCATCACAGCTTTTCCGTTTTTTGCATGCACATAATAAATGTAATAATAAATTAGAGTTCCTTTGTAGGAGTCACATGATCCTAACTCCTTTCCCTGAAGTATTTCTTCTCTGCATTACAAGTCTGAGGATGCAGTTCAAACTGAGAATTCTCATATTCAGCCAGTATTTGCACTGCTACAAAAATATTTGTGCTCTTTTAGCACTTAATTCAGATTTTAAAAATGCAAGACTGGAAAAATGTTGATTTAGTTGAAAGATAATGAAGCATAACTATAACCAGAAAAAAAAATGTTTTATGAACATGACTTGTCTTGTTAAACTAAGTAATCCAAAGGAAGCAGTAATTCCATGTCAGATCTACAATTACAAAACAGATTTTCTAACACAATAATTTTTAATTAGGTCCAGAGATTTGCTTCCTAAAATTATCTGGTGACTTTCCTAGATAAAATAATTTTAATAATAAATTTTCTTAAAAATTATTAATGCCGGAAAAAAAAATTAGAGATATGGGAAGAAGAGGTATTCTTAAAAAAAAACCCAACAAAAACAAAACCCACAACCAATCAAATAAATGAACATACAATCAAACCAAACCAAACCAAACCAAACCACCAAAAAGACCAGAACAACAAGAATTGGGAACAAATAAAAGAGTAAGTCCACCTATATAGAAAGACCAAAAGAAAGACTAGTAAAAATGTAGACTTCCCCAAAAGCTACAAATCAGAAAAAAATCCAGTGTGTCAAATACATCTTTTTTTTTTTTTTTTTTTGGAAGTAACCTCTTCACTCTATCCATTTTTGGAGGGCTGGGAAGAGAGCCAATCTTAAATTTTGCTGAAAATTATCTCATATTAAGCAGTTTTGCAAATGAGTAGATGAGAATTCTAGAAGTAAATCCTACCAAACTGATTAAATATGACAGGCATGTAAATTCTGAATTATCAACACTGAGCCAGGTCTTTAAGCAATTTGGATTTGCAAATGATCATAGAATGATTTCAGTAGTATTTATATTATACCAAATTAATTGAACTACAAAGTGAAGATTAAGTTTTTAAAGTGAGAGCTTTAAAAGTTAGAAAACACATTATGCCTATACTTTTAAAACACATCTCTATCCTTGTTCAATATATGTCTTCTGTTTTACTATTCCGCAAAAATCCTTCTCCATTTCTCTTTATTTCTTTGAACACTACCAAATTCTTGTAAAAGTATACCTCACTTTAAGATTCCTTGTTTCTTCAGCTGACACCCTTTGTTTTCCTTCAATCTCAATCCAGCTTTATTTGGTTGTTCATCTTCATTTTCTCTGTCACTCAGGGCTGGTACTAAAGGTATCTTTCAAGTGATACACAGCATGAAAACATTTAGACCATTTATTTAATGCTTAGATAAAATACTATTAAGTCACAAATAGGAATAGATAACAGAAAATGAAAGCGCATAATTTGTATTACCTTCTGACAAACTGCCTAAATTGCATCAGAATTTTTATGTACATCAAATCACTAAAAAAATAAGACAGTTGTGGACATCAGTCTTCAAAATTAGGGATATCTGATATCCCATTAAATCTCAAATTTTTGACTTACATAAAGTTTAATGACATTTAAACAGAAAACCCAGTTCCTAGCTTTTCAGAAGTCCCATTGTACCATGCAATTAGGGAAGTTCATCTCTCAAAAATTAAATAATCCCACAATTACACTGCAATGTTTTTTAAACCACTCATAGTTCATAGTTTGCAACTTTACAGAAAATATCACAATATTATTGTATTGGCATTTGTTTTTTTCTTTTCATTTTCTCCCTCCCTGATTACAGTAGTGTATATAAGTAATAATGTATGTGTTTAAGTCACAAAGACTTTAATTCTCATTGTACGGTGGGTCAAACATGATGTTATATCTATTTTTTCATTACAAAATGAGATGTGTCAATATGAACACATCCTATAACTTTACAAATCGACTGAGATATTGAGGAATTAAAAAAGAGAAAGCTGTGCTGGCACTGAGCACGTAAATTCCAGAGATGCTTATCTTACTGCCAGCAGACAAAGCAAGTTCACTTCAACTAGTGACACCTGACATAAAGTACAACACAGCTAGAAATGCATGGCAATCTAAATCTATGATTATTTTAAGAAAATTATGTAACACAGACAAGTGAGAGAAAAGCTTTGAACAATTATAGAGGTATTATCGTATTGAGTGGACCCGGAACATGGATGGTTTGTTTTCTTCTGTGATTCTAACCTGTTTAGGTAAAAAGTATAGCATAAAATTTCATTTTGATTTTCAATTTATTTAAAAAATAAGATACACTTGAGCAGACAAAACATAGGAAAGTAAGGTAGGTTATAATTTGTGCAGTTTTGTCATGATTAGTGAAGATTTCAGTTATAAAGATAATGCTGATTTCTTGAATCACCATTGAAGTGTATAGATTCTGTGAGGCAGAAGATGGCAGAACTTGAAATTAATTACACTGAACAGCTATAAGTATACAAGTGCAAAAAATGGTCTTTAGAATTTATATTAACAAGGTGTGTACAACTGAACAAATCTAGCTTGTCTTTTTTGGATCTGAGTTTCAATGATGTATCAAAGCAAAAACAAAACAATGGTTTTCATGTTAAGTGAGCAAATTTGACTGCAGATCACAGAGGTGCTGTAGCCAGAGAACAAACAACACAGTTAAAAAACAAACAATCAACACTTTTCAGACTAGAGAGACAATTTATCAGCTTTCTTGTCAGCAGTATTAAATAGCATGTATTTATGCTTCATTTCACACGTAGAAGACAGTTTTCCTAAGAAGAAACTTATTTATAATGGATGTTGTACCATGACACAAAATGGATTCTTGAGGACACCAGATACAGAACTCTTGATTCACAGAAATCTGTGTAAATGCTTTTGTGGATTTGGAAATATTGCTTCTTGCACAGTTGTATATTCTCAAATAATGCTTTGTTCATTTTTAGAAGTTCATCTCATCTTTTTACATTTAGGTAGCAAGTACCTCAGTCTGCTCTGTGCTAACTAGATGAAAATATTTACCAACTTTGAAAAGCTGACATTTCAAAACTTTTAGTCTAATGTCTATGGTTTACTGTGAGCTAAATAAAAATAGTTACATCAGTATGTTCATATTGTTATTTGTTTGCCATCATGCTCATAACAATGACATTTGTCTCTGTTTATAAACCTTAAAATAATCAGAAATAAAAGTAAAATAATTCAATTAAATCCCATTGTCTTTTTTAAATTGAGATACATAAACTGCCGCCTCTCTTAGTTCTAAAAGAGCAACATGATACAATTTGGAAAGAAAGATTCTTGGCTTCTGTTCTCCCTGTTGCTGGCTGCTGCAGAAAGGAGTGTTTTCAGCAGGCAAAAACTGATAGAAATACATAAGCTATGTTGGGAAGCAAGTTCACACTTGGCCTTTACCAGCTGGTGCATCAAGTTAATAGCTGGCCAAAAATATATTACAACAAAATAAAAATCTTAGAAGAGGAAAAAAAAAAAGAGGAAAAAGAACCCTCGCACACGCTCTCCACCACACACACACACACACACATATATGAGAGAAAGAGCTGCAAACTCAGAAGCAGAACACAGATAGAAGGGAATAAAAAAAAATAAAGATTTTTAATATTCTTTTACCCATTTTTACACTCTCCATTGTTTCTTGTTCCACTCCATTCAAATACATCGTTCCCCAATTAATACTGAGCTCATTTGCTCCCCTCAAAGGATCTTGTTTTCTACAACACCCCAGGCATTAAGATTTTTTTTCCTTTTTTTTTTTTTTTTCCTGGAATGCTATATGAAGCTGCAGGGAGCTGCAGAAGATATTAATCACAGCTGGTTTTTATAGCCTGTGCAACTGAAAGTTGTGTTTCTTCTTTTTATTTTATTTTTTTTTTAAAAAAGCCATTCGCTCTGAAACTTCAGGAAAAAAAAAAAAGAAATATTTCAAAGATCAAGTTCAGTAGCAGTACTATTTTATTAGACAATTATTTCAAGAATTTCTAATTATTTCATAATTAGGGAAATGGTCTCTTGAATTCTATTCCTTGCTCTTGAGACGCCAAAATCTAGAATTTAACAAAAATCCTAGTTCATTGACCTTTATGGTACCTGAACTTTTCCAATTTATTAAAAAGTTAAAGAATTTTACCTGCATTTTTAGGAGGTTTTAAGATTTGACTGATTATTTTTGTTGAACAAATGTTTGAGTTACTTAGCTATAAATTTTTTTAAAAAATTTAAGAAAAGCGGTATATACCCAACAAGTGTGAAGATCAAACTTTCAAAATCATTTAAATGCTGCTGTCAAGCAATTCTGAAAGTTCTTTGGCTCGCCTATTTTATAATCCAAACAGGACTATTAATACACTATTATGCATGTCTGCCAAGGAATGCTAATGGTCCCCGAAGTCCATTAGCAATTAACATTGTCCATAGAAAGTCCATAACAAGTGTACTTGATATTCAGCACTTGGGTTAACTAACCAGGTCAAAATTCTTAGGAGGATGAATTTTCATCAGGTAAACTGAGTCCATACTCCCAAATGTTCTGAGTTGAATGGTAAAAAGATCTCAAAGGCTCTGTTCTGATTGTATTTCTAGTAGAAGAGGATATTAAAGAAAAAACATTAGTCTCAAATCTAATGAATCAGACTTTGCACAGATTAGGCTGAAATTCTAGAAAAAGTGAATAGAATGAATTCCAGTTCAGAAGCTGCTGATTGTGGTGCTGATTGTTAACACCTCGTGTAACAGACTAAATTAAACATATGTGGACTTCAATTATTAACTGATGCTGTGCGTGTGTAATCAATTGGTTTATTGGTTTTTGCACTTTAAAAAGAGTGTCTTTAGCAACAAGGAAAATAGTAAAATGGTTATAAGAAACACGACTAAAATATTTTAAAGAAAGAGGAAATTACTTTTTTTTTTTTTCCTACCAAAGCTTAATATTCTAAATTTGAAGATCAAAGATCTGAAAGGACAAAGAAGATTCCCCCTCATTTCCCCCCACAGTGAACAAATATATTGTAATTATTTTTCTTCTTCTTTCCGTAAGGTTACAAATAACCTTCAGGGGAGAAGTTATACGCAGTGGTAGTTTTATAAATAAGCTTTTAGTAGTGAAAGTGTAACTATACCTACGAACTGCAGAAATATAAACATAAGACATAGCTATCTTGCACCTTCAGTCATGATACTTAAGGGAAAGTCCTCCACCAAGAAGTAGAAAGTCAAAATTTCCAAAAGATCCAAACCAAACAGATAACCATTCTAAGGCAAGAGATTTCATACTCTTATATGTAGTACAATTTGATGAATATTTCTTGTTCTTGGAGGTTGTTCAGAGATTTTAGTCTTATAGATGTCACTTAATTCAGAACTGACTTGTTTGTACTCTCCAATGGCTGTTGAGTGGCTTTTGAGAAACAGAGACATTAGTTTCCTTTACTTACATTTTTTTTCTGTGGTTCCTGTAAGAATATTTTCTGAAATTATGATAAAGAAAAATGGATTTATCTTACTCCTTTGGTGCAGAAAAGTTTTATTACTGCTAGTTCACACAGAGGGAAGTCAAGAAAAGAGAATTTGTGAAGATTTCTCACCCATTTATGTCAGTTGTTTTTGCAAGTGAGATAAGAAAAATAATTTTCACTAACCCAGCTGACTTCGTGCTATAGCATTTTGTTTGGAGTACTTACATACTTCTTTTTCTATTTTCTCTGTCATTATAGTTTTTTCCATCTGATGTAGGAACAAAAGCAGCTGGATGCTTTAATGCATTCTACAGCTGCTGGGCTTTTGTCCATGCCACAAAACTAGTAGTCTATGGACAATATTTCAGAAGTAGAACATAAGATGCTACTTTTAGAAAATGAGAAGTGAGAAAATTGCGAAATTTTCCTCTAGACTTCAAGTTCTCAGCCTAAAGATTTATTTAAAAGTTCACTTCGCAACAAAGAGGAATAGCTGATAGGGATGCTTGTTCTGGAAGTATATTTAGATTGTCTGGCAAGAAAACTTGCTGTTTTACGATAGCTACTGAAAACTTTTACAAGGATAGAAAAGATCGCACATGGAAACAACAACAATAAGAACTAAAATAAGGTATTTTATTTCAGACTTGCTTCCAATACTGTACAACACACATAAATAGACTTTGGTTTTAACATAATCGAACAGTTCCATAGTTTCATTTGTTTCTTTAAGTAGTTCCCACACTAAGTACATTCTTTGCATTCAGTATGCCTTAGGAAAAAAGGTCTTGGCTACATATCAAGTGTCTGCTTAGCTCTTCGAAAGAGCTTATTTAGCATATTTTCCTGTGTGGTACACTGAGCTGCCAACTTCACCACATCCAATTTTCAATGAAAACTTTTTTAAAAATTGAATTTCTCATCTGATATTGTACGTCAAGCAGATCTTCAGCAAAGATGATGAAATTAAGTGGTAAACAGCATCCGACATGAAAAATAATCCTGCTTTTATCAGAAAAAAGAATGTAATAAGTTCTTGTCTTATTGTTTTTGGGGAAAAATTAGTGAGTACTGAAATAAAATTAAGCTTTGAGCTTTAACTGCTGTCAAAGTATTTTCATTTTCATTATTCTTCTGGAAACACAGCAGAGCCAGTCATCATAAAGTAGTTCATTTTTATGTGTGACCACAAATGTTTGGCTAAAATAATTTTTCATTATCTCATTCTATCTGAACAGTTTAAAAGGGAGTCATCAGCAGTTTGTTACCGCCCATAGTGCCTTTGCAAATTCTGCACTGCTAAGGAGATATAATGAATATGCTATGACTATGGAAGACAGACATACTTAAATCACCAGCCACACCAGAGGAGAATAAGGTTTCTTCTAGAGAGTCATTAGAATGATTTGGGGATTTTTGAAATACTGCTTTTCTTCAGATTAAAAAAATAGAACAAGAATTAAAGAAATTACAATAACTTATAAACTTAATAGGAAAATCGGCATCTCTAACACTGAAAAATGTCATTTCCATCTTCTGAGTTATGAAATATATCTCCAAAATAGTTAATGATGTTCATAATATATTTAGATTTTAAGAAAGAAAGTCTTTCAAAGTATGTTAGATATTTGAAAGTTAGTTGTATAAGCACTAGCTCTTTGCATTGGCTATCTTTATGATTAATGACATGAAACAGGTAGTTCCAGAGGATAGCTCATTCCGACTATATTAAGATCATTAGCTATCTCTCCACTGACCACAAAAGAAGTATAAACAATTAGCTTATTTTTGGACAACACATTTTTAAATATCCAAATATTCAATAGATTAATTATACTCTCTAATACTTGTGAACAGTAAAATCAAATTTGTTCCCTGAAATTGCAAAATTGGCTAGGACAGAAAGTAAAAAATATAATTTTATGATTGAATTTCACCAATTTGCCCAATAGCCTATGATAACTCTGGAGTGGTATAGTTAAAAACAGTAAATAATGATCTGAAGGAGACAACCACCAAATAGGCACACAAGAAGATAGTAATGTGATCTACTAGGAAAAGTATTGAAAATCCTCAAACAGATTTTATGAAAATAATGGATGTATAGTACATACATATAGGTCCCAATAAATGTAAAAGGTGAACTAAAAGAAATACAATTGCATTTTTCATATATACTGTTAGTTTCTAAACTTATGGTAAGTGCTCAGAATTTGGACCAAGGCATGTAAAGAGTTCAAAATAGACTTCAATTCAATGTTAACTGATAGTCAAAAGGCATGCACATTATTAGCTTGGAAATTCAGCTGGGACAAAACCCATATAGATAGAAGCTTGCTAGCATGCAGCTGGAATGTCCTTGTGTTTCATTATTACACTTTCACACTCATATTTGCAGTTATCCATATTCAATATGGATCTATGTTTCATGTGTTCGGCCAACATTTGTTTGAGGTAAAGGTCCTTTCTGGAGCTGGTATTATTTCTATTAATCACCACTAAAGAAGCACAGCAAAGAAAGGGTCCTTTTTACAAAATAATCAATCTGAGACTGGTCATTGACTAAGGCAGAGAATCTGGGATGCTTTATTGTCCCTGAAGCCCATCAGAAGTAGAGGTCTATTACTTATACCCCAAGAGTGGTGCTATGTGACCAAGGTGCAAATAAACTGTTATTTCTGATCCATGTTCTCAAAATAACTCTTAATGAAAATAATTTATCTTTTTCTAATACTCTCTCCTTCTCAAATTTCACTTAAATTATATGTTTGCTTTTAGACTAACCAGTGTATGCTTTTTATTCTTGTTACATTACATTTAGATACATTTGATCTTGAGACCTTTTCAGAAAAAAAATTAAAATGGGTCAAAAATCTCCCTTCATTTTGTAATCTAAAAAATTTGCCTGAATTTGACTGGTATTCAGAAAAAATTTTAACCGTTACTCACTTCCAGTTCCTTCAATGAATAGACTGTTAGTCAAAAAAATGTTTTGCCCAGAAATAAAACACAATGAATCCACAATCAATAACTGTAAGAATAGCACATTTTTATTTCTGTTTTAGTTCTCAGTATGATAATTCAGGAAATAAGAACGCTGTACAAATGGGATTTTTGTCTTAGATTGGCACAATGCTGACCTCCTCCACTATACACCCACTCTATTTCACATTGTTATTGATTTATGTCATTTATGTCTTTTGAAAGTGGAAGAAATAGAAGAAATGAGATATGGAACCACAACATAAAGCACCAGAGCTGTAAAAAGGTGGTGTACCTGTGCCATGCATGGACACAGTTAGAGAGACATATTGTTTTCAGTGTATCTAGTAATCAGTGTGTTAGAATAATTTCTGAAGGAAGGACTAAATTAAGGAAAGAAATAGACATACACCATATAAGACTGTAGAAGACCACATGTGAGGCAATATAGGTTTTCTTTTAAATATTTGAAAGATAAAAAAATCCCAGCTTGGAGTTGTTAGAATATTTGCATCCTCAGAGAACAGTAAAAAACCTGAAAATGAAACACTGCTTTGTGCACAGGAATATTTCACTTTAATGGGGGATAAATTTATATCCACATTCCTATTTTTAAGCCATATTGTGCTTTCTTAGCATGTGTATTACATAGAGAAAAAAAATAATGATCTTTAAATGTTTGGATAATTAGACTGCAAAAATGCTTGTTGACTCCTTCTGAGCATGCATTAAAGATCCCTGGTTACATTTCTGATTGGGATATATCATAAATTCTGGCTGTCAAAGTGGAAAAGGAGAAGATTATAAAATTATCTTCTCAACATTTCCACACTTACCAGTAGACAAGAAAGACAGAAGCCATAAGATTAAGTAGGTGAATATTTGACACGGCAAAAGATACAAAGGAAGTGTTTTGATTCTGTGTCTAAAACAGTTATAGCTTCCTCTGCAATTTAAGGGGTATATATTGTTTCAAGAAAGAGGTAGGCTAGAACAGTCTACGAAGCTTTACTACTAAAGAGAGCTAAAAGGTGGCAAAAGGGGAACAGCTTATAGTCATGTTTGGGGCAAGAATTAAGATGTTACCAACAAAATTAATCAAAGTATCAAGAAATATGGAGAAAATAAGTAAATTACCTGTCCACTTACACATCTAAATACTATTTAAAAAGCTTTGGAATACCCTATTTATAAGAATACATTAATTCCCTTTTATATTATTAAAAGTTCTTAGGAAGATTTACATTATTGTAATATTAAATCTGTAATGGTTGTAATTATCTGGGAGTTTCTGAGGAAGTAGAAGAGTGTAGGAACTTTTTTTTTCTTAAACAGCATGTCTTTTTCAGAGTTACAAGGTGCTTCTACAATATAAGCTTCATTTATTGGAAATTATTAAAGCAAATCTGAAGTAAATCCCACCCAAACAGTTTCATTATGCATGTCAGGTCCTTATCATCTACTATTTTATTCTTACAAATCTGCTCCTAACTGGTCATGCTACCTGCTAGCCAGATTTTTAAATATAAGGAGTGGGTTATTGTCAGAAGTGGGTTAAGAGATTCTCTGGCTTCAAACACTATTGTTATGGTAGCTCCAGGTGTCAAGTTTGGCTGAAGAAGTCAAAAGAGTAGGTTTCTGGGATGATGCCTTAGAAATACAAGAGAACACTTCTTGCTTATTGAGAGGATTAGTAAGGGTCATATCCTAAATTAGAGAATGTTACCTCCCAGAGCCTTTCTGCAGAATCTCTTGGAAAGACAACAAAGTAGACTAATAAATAATTGCTATGACACATCTATATTTAAACTAAAGAACAAAAAATAAAAAAATAATGTCATAATCACAAAGCCTATCCTGGTAAAATTTACCATTTAACAATGATTCTGAAAAGAACTCATGGATAATGATGAATGAAATCTCAGTGCTGTGCTGTGCACAAAATAAAAAAATGTTATCCTTGGATGAGCAAAAAGGAGAATGCTGAGTAAGATTAAAGCGAACATATAACCTCTCATTTGACATTTGTTGACTACTACTGTAACAATGGTGTCCATAAATCAGAGAGAATGTTCATAATGTGAAGAGAACCTTATAATAAAAGAAGCTCAAGGAGCTACTGTAGCAACTTAAAAAGAACATAAACTTGGAAATGAAAAGTGAGAGAGGGCTTTACGTTATGGTAGCCATCAACCGGAAGGTTACCTTTGTTCTCCAGTTGTTATCAATGAATGTCGATTAGTACAGACTAGAACACAATGCACACTGTTTAACAATGAGTAAATTAGCTATTAGAAAAATTAGCTGCTTTATAATGGATTCTCTGTAACTTTGCATTTTTTATTCAATATTGTTTTCTAAAAGAAATACTAGTTCAAACAGGAATCAATTCAGATTCATCAAAGTGCCAGGAAGTCCACAGAAAATAAAGTGGACTACTTTGCATAGGTTGCATCTCCATTAAAGGATGTAAAACATCAGACAAGTTCTAAAGTAATGTATATCTTTATTCACATCTCAGCTAAAGTGCCTTCTAATTTCTTGTTTTCCTTAGATGCCCAAATTCTGACTAACAGTAAGCGAGTGTATCTGTATTTCCCTTCAGTAGCAGTGATTGAAAAAGAGAAAACTCTGGATGATGCAACCAGAAAAAAGCCTTGCATTTCAGTCCTGTCCCTGCTCTACCTATCTCAGAAAGATACCTTCCAGCTTATAGATTTTTTTGATTAAGAGCTTGCTAAAAGAGCATATTAGGCAAACTAGGAAAAGATTTAATAAGATGTGTTAATGAAGGATTACAAAGTCCAATGGCATAAATATAATATGGAGCAGATGGATCTCTTTCCTACTACGTTTTACATCTTGATTTTTGCAGGTAGAAATAATTGCTCTCGGAAAGCTAAGCTTTTATTTTATTTTTCCACCTCCAAGTACCCCAGAACACAGTTATCACAAAGTTTCTGCAGCCTTGGAGCTCTCTACTGGACTATAGGCTCATTCAGAATGAGCTCGAGTTCTACAAGCATTAGAGATTTTCATAGCACACATGCACAACTATAAAGACCACATATTTTCACCTCACTGTTTTTACAATTTTGTCAAAGTTTTAATCTCCTTAATAATGCTAATAGGACACTTGAATCGATCCTGACTTGAATTCTGTTGCACATTTAGGAGTGAGTGATGCACGTAACAGTTCACCCGAGCAGGTGCAGGGCTGTGCTGGGCCGTGCCGTGCATGCAATGTGGCTTTCAGGACTGTGTTGTGGCGCACAAATTCTTTGGCTGCAGAATAACCACAGCCAACTTGTAACAGAGCCTGAATACTGCTTCCAATTGATATCAATGGTTACACCACCTGTGTGGCCTTACCTGTATTTAAAAGGGCAGCAAGAAGTTCTCATGAGAACATCCCTTAGGAACAGATTTGTTTTCTTGTAAGGAAATTATATAATAGCTTGAGTGACCACAATTGAGAGCTTCTTTCCATGGACAGCATCTGCACTGTGCAGCACACCATGGCAAAATCCATCCAGGCTTTGTCTGATGCTGCACAAATGTGAAGTGCCAAGCATCTGAAGGGATGCAAGATTTACTCACTACCTGTATTCCTCTTCTTATTCTGTTTTATTAAAGGACTTATTTTGTTAAGACACTGTCAAGCCTTTCTTATTGAGATCTGGAGAGAATCCTGAACTGTCTCTCACCTCTTGTTACAGCGCTTTCCCCTCCCTCCCCCAGTACAGAAAATACTAGTGAAATGGGAAGTGTGGGTTATAGCCCTCTCCTCAAAGTGAGAATTATCAAAAAGGCAATCTAATGGGTGAAGGAAATTAATTAAAATAACCTTTGCATTTCTTATTTTTCGCTTAAATCTTGTGGTGTTGAACAAGTAGACAGGGCATAATGAGCAGCTGACTCTGAGATGGGTCTTTCATTTCACATTATTAAAATGTTCTCTTGAAAAAAAAAATGTATATTGTTAGATTATGTAAATAAGCATCCCCTAAAGCAGTGAGGGTAGCTAGACTCTAGAGGAACTACATGAACAGTAATTCTTTGAGGCACCTCTTAGACTTGGATTACCTCCATGCTTCATTCAGTAGGATGATAATGTTATACTAGAAACAAATTTCAGTATCTTCTGTGTATTCTCATATCTGATGTTGGGTGGTTTGTCGGAGCAGTGTCAAGGGATTATTCACCTGATATAGGAAGGGTATGCTCTAGGACACTAACGGGCCCTTTGTTTTTCCTGAAAAATTTAGTCTGCAAATTTAAAACATCAGGAGCTAGCAGAAGAAATTCTTAAAATTGCATATACAAAAGTATAACTGTAATTGTTTAATGGAACATGCATTAGCTCTAGTAAGCTTGTAAGATTGGCTCTATTATTATCAGGTTTCTGAGTTAAAGCTGAAGAAAACTAGAAAACCTATAATTTAACAACATATCTGGTGAATTTTGAATCCTATATCAAGAAAGCAAATGAACAAACACCCCCACACACCCAGCTCTCTAGCTTTCAGAATTGTCTAGAGCACGTGTCTAACTATTCCTTTACATAAAAGAGCAGGTGTTTGTTTTGCCATATTGTACTACATCCTTGCCTCCAAATGACATTTAATTGTAGAAATGGTAAGCTACAATACATGTAATTTTTTTTCTTTTTTGATACCAAATAGAACTAATTCCAATCATATAATTAGATTTCATCTACTTTGTGATCAGCCACTTCTTAGCTTTTCTTGAATTATACTTTCATTCATTAATAAGGCTTTTTTATTTCTATGTCAAATCCTCATAAGATTACTTTTAAAAGAACAGAGAGGAAAATATTTTGTTCTTTACATTTATTTATTTTAGAAAAATCATCTATCTGTGACTAATTTCTATTAAAAATGTGTTAATGAAGTCTAAGTCCTTAGTATTTGTACAATCTCTGAAAATTCAAAAAGTCAGCTGTTTTTTAGGTATTACTTCAACTGAAAAAGCACAGTATCTTTTCTTCTATTAAGTGTAACATTTGCAAAGTAGTTAAACTTTCACTATCAGAGTAGATATTTATTGCATTCTTACGCAAGACATCATGTACATTTGAATTTCAAATGTCGGTCTTACGGAATTACATGTATGTCTGACTTTATCTATATCTAATACTCCTATTGAATGGTTTAGATAACTTCAAAGAGGTTAAAGTATCTTTTAAAATCCAATGGTGAGCAATGTGAATAAAGAGAATTCTTGATTTGTGTGTAACTTTTTTTTATGTGACTCTTAGAAAAGACACCTAAAGTATATAAGTTCAGGCCATCACTTTTGAGTAGTTAGTCTATATTCAGGAATGAAAATATATTGAAATGTAATAGCACAAGCTTACAAAACAAAGAAACAGAAACTCATCTGGCATTCACTAAGCCTGTTGGCATTTGTGAGTGAATTTGCAATCAAGCACAGAAACAGTAGAGCTCATGACTGTACATTTTTAGATCTCTAGCAGTCATCATATAAATTATTCTGCATCTAGGTCTACATAAATGGCAAAGACAGATGCACAATGTTAGTGCCAGTTTTACAAAATATTATCTCAGTCAGCAAGATGCTGAAATAAATAGGTTAATCATTATTAATGTCTTTGATATTCATCACAACAACATTAACCAAGATGAATTAATTTGGAGTTAATGTGACTGCAATATGAGTTAAAAATGGTATTTACAAGTAAATTCATTTTTTGAGGACAGACTCAATCTCCTTCACTCTCAAAATCAACCTTGATTTCTACATTATTCCACATGAACTATGGACTTCCATGCTACTGTTGATACTGATGTATGGTGGGTTTTTCCCCTTTTAGATTTTTATGTTTGCAGATATCTGCCAGAACAATGGTCCACCCAATTTGTTTCTCCCTTCAGGTTTTTTTCTTTTTTTTAAACTAGCAATTCTGGCAAAAAGTTTTGACCGAATTGACTAGTACACTGTTGCACAGTTGCATGACAGATTTTTCCTGGAGCAAAATAGTACTTTCCTTTTTTCAGTCTCAGGTACCTTTAGATAAATAAAGCTTCTCATACATCATTTGCAAGTCAATAGAAAAACTCCTTCATACAAACCAGTAGATATCAATAAACATGAAATACAATTTCCTGGGTTTCATCAGTGATATTTATAATTAATTTAAACGTAGGAGTGAGCCACATCACAAATAGATATAAATTCTTTCAGACTAGAATATAAATTAGAAAATAACTCATTGCCTTCTTAAGTACCACCTATATGGAAGATAGCAGCTACTGATTCTAGTACAGAAGAAGGAGTGAAAACTACATTAAAAAAACAAAAATCATAGCCCAAAATTCTTAAGTTATGGTTCAATACCTCTACAATATAACCATTCTGTGTGGCTCTGGGTTAACATTCACTATATTTCATTAACAAAATATTACATTTAACAAAAGCTGCTGATACACTTTTAAAAATATAATTCATAGTTAAATGAGTATGCTGAATGTTTCAGGATCCTGTCACTGTAAGTTCCTTTCAGAGGATTCCAAATCTCACCTAATATGATATTATTTTAGCATCATACACCAGGTGGTAATGCATTAAAAATATGCATAACTGTTACATGTACATACGTGTATGTGGGAATGGCAGGATGTGCAGTTCCAGCTAAAGGGCCTTGGACGGGTTATACAGAAGTATGTGTTTTATGAGTGTAAGGAGTGATAGCCCAGGCCAGTGAGAATGATATCTCGGGTTGGAAAACCACCCCCATATGTATGATGTGTGAATGTTGGGCCTGGGCATGTGAATGAGTGGGTCGGAATGCCGCCCACAAGATATGCATGGGGACGTGACTGAAAACAGTCAAACATAAGTGTGGAGTGTTTGGGATAACATTTTTGAAAAAATATCCTGTCTAACCTCTTGGTATAGCCCCGTATCTGTAAACCTATAAATTGAGAACTGTTAATGAAAGCCTGGCTCAGCTCTGCCTGGCTCTGCTCTTGCTGCTAACAAGAACTCTGTGCCTATGTGTCTCTGTGTCTGTATGAATCATTCCTCACCGCTGCACGTATATAGGTATGTAGATGTGTGCATGTATATAGATACACACATGTACACACAAACACACACATGTTGTAGTTCTCCAACTGGACAGTAGATGGTAATTCATACTGGAGCAGATACAAAGCATTACAAGCCTTCTATGATCAGAATCACTGCAATGGAGGTGAGAACTCATTTGCTTTTGCAGCATGTGACATTCTCTGTAAGCATGGTGAAGTTTTTGATGAGAGGGAGATGGGGAAATTGAGTGGAAGTTCTTTATGTGTTTAGATCTGTGTTGAAGTGTATAGATACATTTTAAAGTTAATAACACAGAAGTTCATATCTATGTCTTCTAATTTAGTTTAACGTGTTTTCTTAGTACATTTTCCAGCTCATAAGTATAAGGAGTAGTGCTGCTTTCTTATTGCAGTATTGAAGCACATAGAAGTACCTGCACGGGAAGCATCAAGTCTTCTCCTAAGTTTTGCAGTTTGTTCCGTTGAAGCCAAAAGTTCTAGTTCAAGCTGCTTCTGAATAAGCAAAACCTCATTATGGTGAAACAGTAAATGCATTTTAACTAACAGAAGTGTAGTTAAAACTTCAAAATGAAATTAAAGGATTGCTCACAAAGACTGTATAATTTAAATGCTTGTAAAACAAATACCATCTTCCAGTATTCTGATTGTCTTCCTCTAAAACCAGTTAAAGGTTTAGTAATTAAAAAAAAAATCACTTTTATTAGATTCTAAATGAATTAACATGCAACTAAAGAAAATGTAGCTCTAATCAATCATCTTTCTTGGAGTCATTAACATTCTTTAGATTTATGTCAAGTAGTTGACAGGTGGCAATATCAGGCCTCATTAATGGTACAATTAAAAATAAAGAATGAAAACAATACATTAACATCTTGTAGAATTCACACCATTTTCTTGTTTCTTGAACACATTGTTGTCTTTCTCCATTTGTTTTTTGTTAACTCACAAGTATCATAGAACTGATAACTGAAATGGAAGCAGGGTAGAAATATCTTAGGAGGTACATCAAATATGAAAAAGAAAAGAAAATACCATCACCTTTGCTCTGTAGCATATTACTCAGTTCCATAATCACAGAGGCCCACCCAGCTTTACTTCACAGTTCTGCCCAAAGACAGAGTCATGAATGCAGTCACAAGGAGAAAAAAATAAAGAATGTTTAAGAAGCATGTAGAGGTCCAGTGAGATTAGAAGAGTGGGTGGTAAAAGGTAGAGGAGAATGTTACACTCCTGAGGAAAAAAAATATATATATACATAGATATATATTTACTTATTTAATGGAAATTCAAGTAATTAAATGGATTGCATGAAGCTCAGCACACCACACATGACTTTTTCTTTATTAATTTCACTCCCTCTTCTGTCATCTCTAAAACTTCAATTTCCCAAGAGTTTATCTGCAATTACATGCTGAATTTGTCAATTAGAATACTTTGTATGAACAGTACCAATAATTCACATATACCACAGCAAAAAAAATTACCAATTTCAGAGATCTCTGTTCAGTATTTAGGATATTCCTATTTCATAGGTGGGTACTACAGAAGTTATTTCATTTGACACAACCAGGTCAGGTGGTCTAACAGCACATTCTAATAGCTAAGCCAAAGTCTGATGTGTTTTTAAAGGTGCTACTGAAAGTGGAACAACATTAAGTAGCCCAAAGAATATTAACTGACAATTTACTGGATATTTTAACATACAACGTCGTGAAAAAGAATTCCATGAATTCATAAGTTTAAGGGAATTCTGTTATTGTGGTTTTTAAAAATTCTAAAAATAAAATAATTTTTAAAAACCCCAAACAAACAAACATCTTCCCAGTAATCAAACTATAATTTTTCTGTTTGTACAGCAGATGCAAGAAGAGACTAATTTGCTGAGGACTGTGAAAGAAATCATTACGAGGTTTGAAGAATTAGGAGAGTCCCCTTAAAAAGTACCATTTAAAACCAGCAATTCTGCAGAGGTTTTGTAGATTTTCACTTTATCTGGTAGTTTGAGCAATGGGCTTTGAAAAGTCACTACTATCACAGGGAATGTGATCTAATTTTATAAAACCACAACTAATAAGTGTCACTTATTTCATGTTGCCCTTTCTTATTTCTTGAATTCTGGTTTGTGATGCCACACAAAGTCTGCATTATTAGCCTAGAGGAAATTATAGGATATAATACTGTTCAGAGATAGAAAATGGAAACCCTGCAAAACCTGGTGGTTAAAAGTTACAGATTGAACTGACAGTCATGATACAGACCAAATAGTATTAAGAAATTGCATGAAGTTTTGTCATTTAACTTCTACTAAAACTGCTGAGTTTTTAGCAATGTTTTCCTATCATACACATCTATACTCCACATATGGGTGAAACCATGTACTGTTAGTCCATCCAACCTTTATTTCTCCTCTAAGTTTTAAGACTATTTATTTAAAACAAACAACACAAAACCAACAACAACAACTACACAGCACCTCCATCCCCCACCCCCTCCAAAAAAAAAAATCCAAACACAAACAAACAGAAAACTCCACTACTCACAGTTTTAAATTGATACGCATGTAATTGTTTCTTAAAATAGAAACATATAGCTCTGGTTCACTAGAGGAACCTGTGCTGAGTAATTAGAATGCTGTATTTGCACTGTAAAATGAAGGGAAAAGATTGGTGGCTGCAATGACACATTTAAAGCAGAGGTTGAACTTTGATCCCTTTGATAGTGAGATTCAGTATGTTCATTGCTTAATAGTACCTGACTTCACTTTCCTCCTGCCTCAAGTGAGAGAGAAAGTACAAAGGGGCAGGAATAGGGGATGAAATCAGGAAAATATGTTTTTACTTGTTCGCTTTATATTCTTCTCCAGTCCTTCCTGCTTCAGGATCTTGGTAACAATGGGGGAATTTTTCCAAAATGGAAACAAAGGTGACAGTCAGAGGACAACAGCTCTGCCCATTGATCTATTTGAGTGAGTGGCCTGTGTTATCGTGTTCATGTTGAACTAAAGCATACTAGAGTAATAATGGATGACAACCTGCTTTTTCCACAGATCTGTCCTATAATAAGAATATTTTATTTCTCAGAACTCAAGCTTCCTAAATTGCAGACTTCTGCTGTGATAGGTAAGCAAATACTAAATATTTTGAGACACAGACTTGTTCTTGCACCAGAAAAACAAAAGCAAACAAACAAACAAAACTAACAGTGTTAAGTCTCCCAGTTGAGGAATTTCGCACAATGCACTTGAGTTCCTCATATACTGATGAACTAGCAGAACAGTCCTAAACTCTCAACGTCTAAATCTCTCCAAAATACCTAAGGCTGGGGCAGATATTTTGCACATGACTGAGCACTCCACTGCTGGACAATTCCACAGTGAATTGGTTTTGACTGTGTAACCTGGAGTAAATCATAGAACTGCTTAGATTTACAACATGGGGTCAGCCACTTAGACTGCTCATATAGGCACCTTTGATTCCTTTTTCTGACTTCACCTGTACCTTCTTAGCTGCTCAGAGGCACAGGCCAAAGAATTGGCCTCAATTCTTGTGTAGATTAAAAAACAAACAAACAAACAAAAAACCCCACAAATGAACACTAACCTAAGCAAAATTTATAAAGCAGAAAACTGTTCACAATAGTTATAAAGTGAAAGGCTCACTAAAGATGAGTAATTGTCATGCTGTAATTTTTGAGGATGGCAAGATTTTGAAAGACAAGGCAATGTTCTTTAATTTTAGGCTTGTGATATAAAGCAAAAATCATAGATCTAAATGTGGTGTTCATTTACGTGCAAATCTCATTGCTAAATTATTCTTTGCTGAGGATCATTAGGGAGTTTTATGTCCATAGAGAAAGTAAGGGTTTTGCAGTAAAAATAATTACAGTTTGACAGACATTGTTTTGGTCTGCTAGTTTCTAGACTACATTTTGTACCTTTAAATAAATAGCAGGTACAACAGGTTTTCAGTGAAACAGGAAAGGCCATTCATTCAGGTACTGCATTTCTGATGATCCATGAAAAAGGTTTGTAACGAGCTGACGATTCACACTGATTATCATTAAAAGTCAGTGAAAACACACAAACAGTGTTGTACTGTTTTCACTGTTAAGTGACACCCACAGCTATGATGTTGATCAGAAGCAGAACATGTGCCTCCCTGAAAGTGAGGTGTTTATTTCAGAAAATATACATCTCTGTTACTTTCTGTTCAGAAGCAGTAGCAGGTACATGAAGATTTGGGAAATGATAAGCTCTTTTCTTTCTCATTTTAGACTTATGTTTTAGAAGTATGCTAAAATCACTACCTTGTATTCAGCACACTGAAATGTCAGGTTACAAACTCACCAGCAGGCAGCAGTATTTCTGCATTACATGATATTAGGATGCTGATAACTGATTGCATTTTCATCCTCCATCACTCAGCTGTATGTCTTCATAAGAGTAATCCACATCTCTCTGTCACACTGTCCGCTGACCGTGGCGATTGTTGGCTTTCTAAATACTGAGACCTGCTGTTTTCAGGAGACTTGATGGTAAAACTGATGAAAAATAGTTTTTGGGAGATCAGGCTTTCTTTTTGTAACTTGAAGTTAAGCAACTTCATCAGCCTGTGATTAGAGAACACTATTATCACTTGCATTTCCCTGCTACTGCTCTGAAACCAGCAGTTCGTTTTGTTAGTAATACAGTGGAGGGCTGTGATAGTTTCTCCTGCATCCAGCAGTTACTCAGTATTAACTCCCAGCCTAGGAAATAGAGGTAAAGGACAGAGCAGTTGCCTGAATTAGCATTTTCAAAAGCAGTACGACTTCAAATGCCATAAGATTCCCCATGTTCTGAAGTTGAGAATCAGAACAAGAACACCAAATAGGTAATAGGGAAATAGGTAATATGGTGGGGTGAGAGAGTGATGTACCACATCTGAACCTTAACAGGTAGGAAAGTACAATTAGATACTAATCGGTGATAAAATTAACTCATTTTAGAAAATAACAGTCCTTCTGCAAGCTGTTACCCTACCAAATATGCATGTTAAGTTACAGTATCTAACTCTGTTTTTCTAACTTGTTAGAGTACCCAAACAAAGCAAAACAACCTTCCTCTTCCTTCACCCTCAAAAGTTATCCTTGAAGCACCTCTGTTGAAGACTATTTCACTGGTAAGGCAGGTTACTTTGCATGACACTGTATCACAGCTCTCTGTAATGGATTACTGCTTCTCACCTGAAGGTTGTAGGCAGTGAGAGGTAATAAGGTCCAACAGAGGAATCCAGTGCATCTTAAAATGTGCTACACTTTAAATAAAATAGGGTACCACAGAGAAACTGTGTCTCCTGTCAACAGAAGCATGAGCAGGCCAAAAAATTAACAAGGTGCATTGACTTGGAGCATAAAAATGTGATATCCTTCATTTTTTGGTCTTACATTTTCCCCCATGCTGATCTTTTTCACTCATATTGAATAATGAATTGTACTATAAAACATGCAGGAAAAGAGTTCTGACTCATTGGCCCCTGAAATATTTTGTCTGACAATAGTTTTCTGTTTGAATTTCTTTGTTTCTACAACTGTAAAAGATGTTTCGGCTCCTTCACCAATAACCTCTTTACAAGTGGTTAAAAAAACCCAATACAGTAAATTGTATTCATTGTTTGATACTTGTCTGCAAGCTTGTGCTTCAGAAACAGTACATTAATTTAATGACTTTTCTTACAATTTGGGTGTCAGCACCCACACAAATGCACACAGAGCAAAAATCGTGTATGAGTTGGCCTAATGTTTTCATTTGTTTTGAATCAGTGAAACATCAGACCATCTATGCAGTATCCACAGTATCTCTCTGAATGGAAAGAAGTAATGTATTTTAGTGATTTAGGTCTTTAAACTGTACATGTAGGCACTTAACTAAATCAAAGGGGCTTCATTAAGAAATTCTTTCTAGCATAAAACGCGCGTGTTATTATTATTTCATTACTAACAGAACCAATAACAATTTAAATTTTAAAACATTTCAGTGGTGTGTTTCATCTAAATGATCAATTCAAAATCTTTTACTGCTTTTTCTAGCACTGTTTATGTCTCCCTGCAGCAGCCTGCCATTCAGAGACATTAGGCAGGCAGACTGACACCAGACAAAAAGCTCCATCTATTGCAATAACCACAATCAGCTCCTTTGAATGCAACACAGGTCATCACACATATTGATTAGATGGCAATTTTTTGTGCTAAGCTAACTTCCACAGGAATATAATTAGTGGTGCTCAGAGCACCTTTATGCGTTGTTGAGAGTCCTCTCAGGTTAATGAAATGGAAGAATGGACAGTTTCTGACTCCAACAGTCTAAGATTTTAGGCATCTGCACATCCTGCAGGATTATGACTGTTTTAGGTATCCAAGTAGGTGGATCTGTAGGTGCCTAAAGGAATTTTTCTAGCACAAAACTAGACATCTAGGAACAGAGGATTTTGCGGAGTGCCATGATCACACTTATGTAATATTTTAGTTGTAAAATGAATTAAAGAAAAAGGTTTTTTTATTTTTCCAAAGGACGATAATTCAGAATTAGGAATATGAAATAACAGTAATGCAATACAACACAGTAATACTACAGAGTGCATATTTAAAAATTTAAAAAGGTAGAAGTAAATAACTAACCTTAATTCTATGTCTATATTGATAAGTTTTAAACTTAATTCTGAAACATAATTAAATACTAGCTTGTATTAGCAGTATCTTTTCAATTATAAATTTCTCTTTTACTGGGCCTTTATTGTGAATTTTAATATCAGACTTTCCTACAAGATGTACTATTACTTGTTTAAAGTGTCTATAGTTGTTAATCGATATCCAGCAAATACACCATTTTGATTTTTTTTTTCATAAAGGAATTATTTTTTTTTTCTTTAAAGTATAAGTAGATTATAGACCTGTTTGGTTGTAGTGGCTTCTCTGTCCTCCTTTATTCACAATAGTCAAATGAAATGTAAGAATAATAACAATTCCAGACCATAAATTCAAGTTCATACAAAGTTGTTGCTGCTTTGGCTTTGATGAAGTGACAATATGAATAAAACAAATGCAAGTGAGCCCCCTGAAGCATTTTTCTTAGATATATTCAAGTATCTAAGCCCTTCATAATTCTCATCACTTTTCTGATGTCTTCCTCATACCATCTAAAGGAGGGCACATGATTAACGAAGTTCTAAAATCCCAGTCCTGCAAACTACACTCAATGATGTTATGTCAATCTCTAAAGATCTATTTTTTAATTTCCAGACTATTCCATTCTTTTGCCAACCAAAATGTAATATCAAATGCCTTACCATGGAAATGCTATTGCATCTTTTCTATTAATAATTTACCTTACATTTTTTATGTTAGCTTGATGACAGATTTTGAAAAAATCATGGAATGTTAAATGAATAAAATCTGTCAAAGTACTGTGATTTGTGGAGATGTGGAATGCTTCCTTAGTTCATAGGAACATACTGAAATTAAAAAAAAAATACATAGGTGGATAGTGTTCAAAAGAAGAGATGATCTTATGCTGTAAGAATGCCTTTGTGTAGTAATAAAATCTCTATCATATGTATACTACCATAGACTACCTTGTCAGAAGTTATATTCTGTTGAAAAAATTAGGAAAATGGAAAGCAGTGGTCAAAGGCACTTAAATTTGCTGACAGCTATTTGCAGATGAAACAATAGGACCGGTTAGTTCAAACATTTTAAAATTTTCTCCAGTGTCAAAAAAACCCTACTGTTTTTTAATCCTACACTATTTTTATCCTACATTATTTACAACATATAAGTATAGCATTTAGCCTCATTTTTTCCTTGTACAGGATACTGGAAAGACTGTGGTGTTCTACCTCTATGATTGTTCAATAAACAAACAAAAAAAACCAGTCACCAAAAACAATTAAGAGAAACTACACACAAAACCCCAACACTCTAGCTGGACACTGAGGTGATACTGCCATATCTTGAAGCTAACATGAATATCTGTTGAGCCAAGCACAGTTTTGAATAAGGTTAAATCAAGAATTTGCTTCAATAAGGCACCTTTCATATGTAAAGTGCTTTACAATGAAAGAAATAGCGATGAATCATTTAATATAGTGGCAAGTGAAGCACTTTGTACCTGTTGTGTCCTTGAAATGCAGAGAACCACTTTAGAAGCCCCAAATGCAATGACTGTTGTGATAAATTTCTGAAGGAGTTTGAATCAGAAAAAAACTGGGGCAGGAAGCTCTGTCTATTTCTTAAATATACTAAGGACCACCAAACAACTCAAGGATAAGACAAGTTTTAGGTCTGATAAGTTAACACAGCTTTAACATTTCCTATCTATATATGTTGACAATTGGGATTAGAGTGTGTGTAGCTTATAAATAAGGAACATCTATTAAAATCTGTATAGAAACATGGCTTCTAATCTGAAAGTATACAAAAGCATTATCCCAGATTTAGCTGAAAAAGAAAGGTGGGCTTTTGGAAGTTGGCAGTTGTGGAGCTCCTGGTGCTAAAATACTCTCATTCTTAGAAGTGACCAAGGTGATGCTAGAATTTAGGACCACTATTTGCATCCATTGGGTTACTGAATGATATAAACACTTTCATTTTTAGCTTGGTTTATCAGTAGGGGGACAAAAACCTCTCATTGAAAAGCTAAACAAAATCTTCCTACTGGACTGACCCTTTTTTTTTGAATGTGACTTATCAATTTCCTCTTTAAATGATTGATAGCAAAATTGTACACATCATTTGAGAAACAGTTACAGTAGAACTAAGAATAGAGGTAACAGGAGTCTACTGTGTGCTATTTTCTGGTTTATATATCCAGGTAATACATTTGACTCCTAAGCATTGCACAAGAAGCTCACATTCCAGCAAAAATATGAAATTCCTTAAATGAATATATGTATATATTTGAGAAAGAGGAATTACTTGAGAGAATTCTTACAAAAGACCACGAGTATGGTCCTTAGAAAGTTGCTCATTCAAGGCCTCACTCATTTTACATTATTCTTGAAAATTAAAGACAGAGGAGGAATAGACTTTCCCCTATAAATGGCCAGGGATCATATAAGATCTAGGAGGAAAAAAATATAGAAGTCTTTCACATGAGGGAAAATAATGGTACAAAACCTCTTTACTATAAACTCAAATACAGTTGTCTAGTAATCAAGTCATTAGAGTCTGAGAATAGTGGCATGAGTGCATTTTTAAGACAGTTCTCTGAGCTGGATATTCACTTTAAATTAGGAAACTACCTCAAAAGACACAGCCTTTTCCCAATAAAATGCTACTTACATATTTTGGAAAAACTGAATTCAAGGTTATTTCATTCTAGTGCCAAGAAATTCTACTACAGCTATTTTCATGTGTGCAATCAACTTTTATTTTTTTCCCTGACATTATAAAAAGAAATAGTAAATAATATCCAGAAGAATCTAAGATAATGGTCCAGTAGCTACAGGATTTTTTAAACGCTCTCTCTCCCATACTGGTCTCTGGTCATTTAGGAAGATTATCAAGTAAAAGGAAGCCTTGGATCACTGTCTCTGAATGCGCAGACACTGCTTTGCTACTGAAGGTTGAGGCTCAAATTCAAAAGTAAAGCCTAATACTTCTAGTTATCCCTGTTTGAATCTAACATGAGCTACAGTGTATGTGGATACAGCTGCTCTCTCACTAATTTTTCTGTGTAATTTAACTACCAGCCTTTTAACCACTTCATACCTCAGAATTTATCAGACAGCTGTAGTAAAGGATGTTACAGAAATGAAAATATGTAACATTTAACTACTGCAGATTTAACTATTATAGATGGCAAAAACAGTATTTTCTTATTGGATGTAAATAGCTCCCTAGCATTTTTCTGACATACTTCTATTCAGAATAATAGTCTCTTGAACGTTTGAATCAGCATCTGGTAGTTATATTAAAAGTTGTCAGTGACCACTGTCTACTTTTAGTACAATGAAACAAATTCAAAACAGATTAGAAAAATGCTGGAGCTCATACATGCCTTGGGAAGAAATGGGGCCATTAATAAATCCATTCATGTCTAGCTTTGATAAACTAATTCACCTGCCTAAAAACAACAAGCAGAACTCAGAGTAGACAATATACAGAGCCTTCTCCTATTCTACAGCATTACTTATTGTAATCAGTTACTTTAGGATGTACACATCTGTCCCATTCCAACAGATGGGATGAGGGATGAGTTAACTCCGAATGTGACACACGCTCTGACTCAACAGATGAGATCAGGTGTGAGTTAACTCTGGGTATTTCTGTGTGGTTATGTGAAGTGAATGACAGACAATCACTCCAGGGGTCCAATTCAATTATGAGTTTACTGAAAGCACATGGTGGAATACAAATTACAGCAATTAGTGACTTGGCAAAAGTATGTTATAATATCACAAAACTTATGAATACATTGACAGCAACAGTTCTTCTAAAAATGGTGGCTTGGCAACAATTTGTAACTATAATACAAAACTTAACAAGACTTTAACAGCAGAACTTAAAATGATGTTACTTTTGTATGTTCAAGAAAAAGGAAAAGAGAAAGAGAGAAGGAAAACTAAGATATGAGAGAGAGAAAAAGAGAGTAAGATATCACCACTCCACAGGTTATCGATCCAGCAATGTCCGGTGAAGGGAGGGTGGACATGTTGAAAACTTCAGTCACGCTGCGCAGCATATACATGCCACCTGACGCCACGTGCGGAGTTGTTTTATAACCCAGTTAATTTACATGTGGGCAGTTGATCTCCTCCCCCTGCTCGTTCTTCATGCTAATTAGGAAGGCTCTTCTGGAAATGGGTCTGGGGTCTTCAAACTAGGGGAAAGTTCATGGTACTGACCAGAAGTGAGTTGTCTTGTCCGTCAGAGGTAGCTGTTGGTTCGTGGTTTCTTCTGATAATTAGTTGTCTGACAGATGGTTCATCTCATTCCAATTAGGCCATGAGGCCTTCACAGCGATTGACAAGGTGCCTGACACCATAACCATCTATCTTTTCCACCAAACATAACACCTTGGGAAAGATAAGGGAGATGTCTGCCTACACAGCCATCCATCTTATCATCCCAAAGTAACAAAAACCAGACGTTTAAGGCATAACATGGTCCTTTGTTCTGCTAAGGATGGTGGCGGGAGAAACGCTTCAAGGTTGTCACAACATCTCATTCTTGTGTTCTCTAATATTACTTTACATATTACAACTTTGTAAACTCAGGTTTGTCTTCACTCTAAGAAATATAACATTTGATCTTGATTAGCTGAACTACAACAAGGAAGGATCAAGTTTCTTCCTATACTGACACAAGCTGCTTAGATATATTAACACCCAAACATGTACTGCCACCTTTGGTCCAGGCAACAGCTTGAAACTTACTGTGCATTTGAAGAGGCAGTAATTTCACTCTTTTTCAGTGGATTAGAAAAAATTAAAAGCGTATTAAACCAAATATATTCACATTTTATTGGATACTGTGATGTCGTGTTTAGAAAGTAATACCTGCATTCTTATAATTGTAAAAGCAAACAAACAATCCCTGAGTCCACTGAACTTATCTCTTTTGAAGATACAATTTATATTTAAGCAATCAAGGACTGGCTATTTCTTAGAAAGTCTTATCTGAATAACACCTTCATGAAGAAACATACTTTTATTTTTTGTCATTGTTCCTTCACAAGTTCCTTGTCTTTACTATTCAAAGTAATCTTTTAGTAAAAATGGCTTTGCTAAAGTATGCAACAAAACCAGGTACTGTTCATCTTTAATGCACAAATTCTTGATTTATTTGGACTTGCATGTTTGAATCCAGGTTGAAAGCAAACAGAACAGACCAAGCAATATAGCAGAATAGCTGAAGAGAGTGAAAAAGTAAAGAGCTATTTATTGCTAGCTCCTGAAAACTACATTAACTTCTCTCAAGAGTTTCACTCATCCTTGTTCTGCCCCCTGAGTCTATTCTAGCACTGTACTGAATCTGAATTTTACCTGAACAGATGAGAAGCCTTCGCCAGTCCTATACTTTATCAGGCTCACTGTACCTTCACATCTGTCAAGGTTCTACCTGCATCAGTAGACCCTGCTATCTCTTTCCGCCTCCCCGGGCCCTTAGCCTGGGCTAAAAGCTGATATAGTGCAGTTGTGAGACCTTGGAAGATGCTGTCATCAAAAGATCTATGAGAAGTCTTGTTTACCTCCTCTCCCTACTACTCTTCTGTTTGGGAGCTGCATTTAACTCAGGCTTTTGTCCTTGATCCTTATCTGACCTGCTGCAGTTGTGCCTGTGCTCAGCCTGGTACCTTGGATCCACTCTGTCACTGCAGATTTGTCCACCAAGCACTGAACTGTTGGCCGAGCCTGGTTACTATGGTTACTATCCCCAGATCTGCTCTGCCTGTCTTCTCAGGTACACTGGGATTGCACCCCTCACCTGACAGGGCACTTCCCTGGTCTCCCCTGCTGTCATCCTTGGCATCCAGCTCAATTTACTTTGCAGGGCAGCCACTTCTACTGCTTCCTGGCAAGAGCCTCTTGCCTCATAAATTTGAGAGATAAAAATGAGACCTATGGAAGACTACAAGATAAAGCTATGAAAACAATAATATTTGCTGCCTTAGTTTTGGAATAGTACGTATAAAATAATAGCTCTATACCTTAAAATCCAATGTATGCAGACAGCTGCCATTATTAGGACTTAAAGCCAATGACTTTCTACCTTCTGAAATTGTCACATTTATGAGTTTTGGGACAAGAAAATTCTAATGTGCCTAACTGCTTTAGAAAATGAATTAAAAAAATTTGCACAGGAACATAAAAAGCTACATGCCTGAAGCAGACATCTCTCAAGATATTCAGCTATATCTGATTTTAATGGAAGTGAGGAGTTTTTACCTCCTTTTAGAAAATGAGCAATGAAAAAGTGACTTCTTTAAGCTCTCAGGTTAAGTTAGTTGCCAGTAATTTAGAACACTAAACACAAAATCATATTTTTCATCCACAGGAAAGGTTATCTAATTTATTCTGATCTCTGTAAATATGCTCAGAGCAGGCCTCCTGTGTCAGTGGCCCAGCTAAGAAGGATAAGTAGACTTAGATGGCAAAAGTCAAGGCCTCTCCTTCAGCTACAATTTTTCCTGCACTTAAAAAGGACCTGAAATAAAGTATTTTGCATGACAGCAGTTGTTAGAACAGAAACTGACCCCTCCTGTGCATCTTGAGTTATTATATTGAAAAGTATGCTCATGCATGTGTATGAAAACAAATTTCAAAAATAAAAACTTTGAAATACAATAATAAATTCATTAGAACTTTTTATTTGTTAGTGAAAAATATTCATTTCAGGGTCAGTTCAGTCTGGTTAAACATCAAGAACAACAGATGACATTATCCAAATAGCTCAAATGTCATGACCTGTAAAACTGAATAAGAAATTTATGAGGTCAGATTTTATTTTGTAAATATAAGTCTCTTTTGAGAAGAATTAGAGAGGCAGATGAAAATACTAAAAAAATTGTCCTGGGTCATTACAGAGAGCAAGAAGAGGAGGTGGTCTGAGTCAGGTGACCACTAATTGACCAACTGGAGTATTCCATCCCATTCACGACTTCCTGGATATAAAAGGTGGACCCGAAGGACTCTCTCTCTTCTGCTGGGTCTTCTGCTGCTTTGCTTCATCTCTGCTTTCCTTTCTGCCATCCCTGCAAGCTGAGGCCTCGTGGCTGTCCCTGCAAGCTGAAGATATCATGACAGACTGAATCTAGTTCCGGTTGGCTGCAGGATCCTGCTGGACTAGCTGCTGGGAATTGCAAGACTGGTTCTATAATATTTGTTCTGCTTTATTTTTCGCTATGTTTATTTAGTAGCATTAGTAAAACGTTTTCAAATTTTCCAGCTTTCTTCTCTCTGTCCTTCTTTTCCTTTCCTCTCAAAATCACCTGTCCTTAGTGAAAAAGGGGGAGGAGAGGGGGGGCAGAAAATGGGAGGGGGGAAGAGGGTTAAGGAAAATACATCTGCCGCGCTTTTTGATTGTCTCCCCGCGATCAAATAATGACAGATAATTGGTGGAGAATGCGGGCAACACTGGTGCTCAAGAAATAGTTAATATTTTGGCACTAAAAAGAGGTGGGGCTGCCCGCGCCTGGTGCATTTCTCTTTGGTGGCCACGTGTTGTGCTCGGTGTTGTGTGGTGCAGCCACCAGGTGGCACTGTCTGCTGTTTCTTTGTGCACGACTTGGCTCAGCCACGTGTTGGGGCTCGGCTCGCCACGAAATTTGGAGATCTTTTGGGTCTTAAAATTGGTCAGACATACTTTTCAATTTTCTTGGCACGGTGCCAACTCATAGAGTTATAAGACTTGTGGGTCTGGGTGCTTAGGATATTATTTAGTGGTATTAAGGCAGAAGCGAATTACATTGGTTTGAAAAAGCTGAGGTATAATTTCTATCAGTTATTTTCTATTTTGTGGACTGCCATACCCTATTTATGTTGGGTGTTTCTTGGGAATAGAATCTTATCTTGTATAACAACAATGAACTGGACAATGCTTATGATTGTACTGTGTGGTTTGGCATTGGCTTACTTTATTATATTGCAACCGATGAGTTTCTATTAATTTCTGCTTTACTTTGAGAAACCTCCAAGAGAGATAAAATCCAGCTATGTGTTTGCTAAATGGGCTAGCAAATCTTTAGAATGGTTGACTAACCATACTTTTGCCTTCTTGTTAGAGCAGATTACCAACGTTTTTGAGTGCTTTGAATATCTGTGGAGTTTTGATAGAACTATAACAGTGTTTTCTGCTGCGATGAATGTGCTAGTACTAATACTAGTGTTTAGAGAGATTGGATTAAATCGGAGGTTTGTGTCCCTTTTGAGCAGAGAGAGTTGTACGGTGTCTGTTGAAGCATGAAGGGCAGCTGAAGCTGCAGCTGCAGCCACTGCCACTGCCCCCGCCAGTCGCAGACACCACGGCTACACAGGCTCAAGCCTCTTCCTTGACTGCGGATGATGTCGCTTGTCCAAAGGCTAACAGGGCCTCTCCTTCCTCAAACATGGGGCATGGTTGCTGTTGCAACAATAACAACCCCTGTGATAATGGCGAGCCCATATCAGCATTAGTTGCCAGTTGTAAGAAAGCCACTAGAAAGGCTACTCGTACTGCAGATGATGGCAACAGGCCAGACTCATCCCAAGGGGCATCATCAAGGGAGGAAGTGACCACTACTCGGTCCTTTTCTCCAGGTGAGCTGAGAGATCTGCGAAAAGGCTACCATCATCGTGATGGCGATTGTAACCTGGATGCTCCGATGCCGGGATAATGGGGCTGATACGATAGAACTGGAGGGCAGAGAAGCAAAACAGCTGGGATCTCTATCAAAGTATTCCACCTTTGATAGGGCAATTGCAAGTGAGCACAACTCCGCTACCCTCTGGACCTGACTCCTGACAGCTATGAAAAGATTTCATCACAAGGACGATTGTCAATGCATATCAGGGAAATGGAATACTATGGAGAGAGGTATCCAGTTCCTGAGAGAATTAGCCGTGTGAGAGATCATCTATTTTGGGCCGAACAGCCAAGAGGGGATAGACCCAGATAGAATTGAGTGTACACGATCTATGCGGTGCAGATTAGTACAAAGTGCACCACCTGCATATGCTAAGTCATTGGCAGGAATGGTCTTGTCAACTGGCGGTAGACAAAGTGTTTCTGACATGATTGAGCAGCTCTGGGAATTTGAGGACAGCCTTGCTGGTTCTCTGCGGGCTTGTGTCTCTGCTGTGGAGAAACTGTGTGAAAAATCTGATGACCGGTTTGAAAAGCTGTTGCAAGAAATCAAAGCACTCAGAGAAGACACACATGATTCACGACTTGTACGAACCAATGTTGCAGCTATTAGGAGAAGGCGTTTCCAATCTCCGGAGAGAGAACAGAGGCAGACCACCACCAGAATTTCACTGGGGTCCTTCCTACGTGAGCAGGGAGAAGATATGAATAAGTGGCATAAAAGACCTACTTCAGAACTTCAAGAATGAGTAGGTGAGTTAAAAAGAGAAACTCTTAGGAAATGGGCTGCCCCAGTTTACAGAAGGGACAGAAGAGATTCTGATGCTCGTGACGGAACCTCTAATTCACACTCAGAGACTGTGCAAGACAGAGATTAGAGGTGCCCTGCCTCCAGCCAGGCGGAGGAAAGGGATAACAGAGTTTATTGGACTGTACAGATACGATGGCCTGGTACAACACACCCCCAGGGGTACAAGGCTTTGGGGGACACTGGTGCTCAGTGCACGATAATTCCTTCAAACTATAAAGGAACACAATCCATCAATATTTTTGGAGTGCCTGGGGGATCCCAGGAACTGACTGTTGTAGAGGCTGAAATGAGCCTAACAGGAAAAAAATGGCAAAAGCATCCCATTGTGACTGGCCCAGATGCTCCGTGCATCCTTGGCATAGACTACCTCAGGAGAGGGTATTTTAAGGACCCAAAAGGGTATAGGTGGGCATTTGGTAGAGCATCTGTGGATACTGAGAAAACTGAACAGCTGTCTGATTTGCCTGGTCTTTCAGGTGACTCTTCTGTTGTAGGACTGCTGATGGTTGATGATCACCGGATGCCAGTTGCTACCACGGCAGTGCATCATCGACAGTATCACACCAGTCGGGACTCTTTGATTCCTATTCAGAAATTGATTCGTCAACTAGAAAGCCAGGATGTGATCAGTAAGACTCGCTCATCTTTTAATAGCCCAATTTGGCCAGTGCGTAAGTCTAGTGATGAGTGGAGATTAACTGTAGACTATCGTCGCCTGAATGAGGTTACACCACCATTGAGTGCTGCTGTGCCTGATATGCTAGAACTGCAATTTGAACTGGAGTCAAAGGCAGCTAAGTGGTATGCCACCATTGACATCGCTAATGCATTTTTCTCTATCCCTTGAGCAGCAGAATGCAGGTTGCAGTTTGCTTTCACCTGGAGGGGCATCCAGTACACATGGAATCGCTTGCCCCAGGGGTGGAAACACAGTCCTACCATCTGCCAGGGACTGATCCAGACCACACTGGAAGAAGGTAAAGCTTCAGAACACTTGCAGTATATTGATGACATCATCGTATGGGGCGACACAGAGAAAGAAGTCTTTGAGAAAAGTGAGATAATAATTCAGATTCTTTTGGATGCTGGTTTTGCCATAAAACGTAGTAAGGTCAAGGGACCTGCACAAGAGATCCAGTTTTTAGGAGTAAAATGGCAAGATGGTTGGCATCAGATCCCAATGGAGTTGATCAACAAAATTTCAGCTATGTCTCCACCTGCTAATAAGAAGGAGACACAGACTTTCTTGGGTGTTGTAGGTTTTTGGAGAATGCATATTCCCGACTACAGCCAGATTGTGAGCCCTCTCTATCGGGTGACTCATAAAAAGAACCAATTTGAGTGGGGACCAGAACAACGACAAGCCTTTGAAAAAATCAAGTGTGAGATAACTCATGCAGTGGCCCTTGGACCAGTTCGGACTGGACTGGATGTTAAAAATGTGCTCTACACTGTGGCTGGAGATAATGGTCCTACCTGGAGCCTCTGGCAGAAGGCACCAGGAGAAACCCAAGGTCGACCCTTAGGTTTTTGGAGTCAAGGATACAAAGGATCGGAGGCCAATTATACTCCAACTGAAAAGGAAATACTTGCAGCTTATGAGGGAGTCTGAGCAGCTTCAGAAGTGATTGGTACTGAAGCACAGCTCCTCCTGGCACCTCGACTGCCGGTGCTGAGCTGGATGTATAAAGGGAAGGTTCCCTCTACGCATCATGCAACCGATGCTACGTGGAGTAAATGGATTGCATTGATCATGCAACGAGCTCGAATTGGGAGTCCCAGTCACCCAGGGCTCTTAGAAGTGATTACAGATTGGCCAGACAGTAAAGACTTTGGGATGTCCCCAGAGGAGGAGGAAGTAACACGTGCTGAAGAAACACCACCGTATAATACCCTTTCAGAGACTGAAAAGCGGTATGCCCTGTTCACACATGTATCCTGCCATCTTGCAGGTAAATATTGAAGGTGGAAAGCTGCTGTGTGGAGTCCCACATGATGAGTTACAGAAGCCACTGAAGGACAGGGTGAATCTAGTCAATTTGCAGAAGTGAAAGCTATCCAGTTGGCCTTGGACATTGCTGAACGAGAAAAGTGGCCAAAAATTTATCTTTGTACTGACTCATGGATGGTGGCAAATGCCTTGTGGGGTTGGCTACAGCAATGGAAGAAAAACAACTGTCAACGCAGAGGTAAACCCATTTGGGCCACCACACTGTGGCAAGACAGTGCTGCTCGGCCAGAGAGCCTGCCTGTGAAAGTTCGTCATGTAGATGCTCACGTGCCTAAAAGTCGAGCCACCGAGGAACATCGAAACAACCAACAAGCGGATCAAGCTGCTAGGATTCAAGTAGCTGAAGTGGATTTGGACTGGCAACATAAAGGTGAACTCTTCTTAGCAAAGTGGGCCCATGATGCTTCAGGGCATCAAGGTAGGGATGCAACCTATAAATAGGCTCATGATCGAGGAGTAGACTTAACTATGGACACTATTTCACAGGTGATTCATGAATGTGAAACTTGCGCTGAAATCAGACAAGCTAAAAGGTTAAAGCCTGTATTGTATGCGAGGTGGTGGTTAAAGTATAAGTATGGAGAGGCTTGGCAGATTGATTATATTACACTTCCACAAACTTGTCAGAGTAAGCGGTATGTACTTACAATGGTAGAAGCAACCACTGGATGGTTGGAAACATATGCTGTACCCCATGCTACAGCCCGAAATACGATCTTGGGCCTTGAAAAGCGAGTCCTTTGGCAACATCATACACCAGAAAGAATCAAATTTTCCAGCTTTCTTCTCTCTGTACTTCTTTTCCTTTCCTCTCAAAATCACCTGTCCTTAGTGAAAAAGGGGGAGGAGAGGCGGGGCGGAAAACAGGAGTGGGGAAGAGGGTTAAGGAAAATACATCTGCCGCGGTTTTTGATTGTCTCCTGCAATCAAACCATGACAAAAATAAAATAAGAAAAAAAACTTTAAAGCCAAGGATAGTGTCAGAGCTTGTTTGTAGCAGTTTGATCTCCATCTCACCTCTTTAGAGCATTGAAGCTGTGGAGTAACCTTTTTTAAAGTAGCCATTTCTTCAACAAGGCTAGGTTCTTGTGAGAATTAAGTGGTCATGCCTTTGTGTCACTTGCTTTTTTCCTCTTTCCTTCATTTATTTAACCCTCTTATCTTGACCCACTTTTTTTTTTTTTTCCCCCCCTCTCTCTTCTCTTTCACTTTTGCTTTTCCAATTCTCTCCTACATCATGGTAGGGGGAAGCAGGGGTGGGTAGACAGTAAGAAAGTGGCTAATGGATGTTAGTTGCTGGCTGTGGTAAACTGACAACAAAGACAAAGTCAAAAATTATGCTTATGGTTCCTCTCCACATCACTTCTCCTATAACCGGTGTAATACCATGAGGAGTCTGCCTATGTTGTGTTTGTGGGATACAAAAGAAAATGTGTGTACTTTTTTGTACAGCTGTAAAAATTCTGTTGCTCTCCCTTGCTGTGATGTGAAACCAAAGTGGCTGCCGCAAGCCTTAGCAGGAGACTAAGATTTTGCTTCCAGCAAACAAAATCCTTTTTTGGCATACTATAGAATAAAATAAAGGTTATCTTTGAGGTTTAAACGTCAAAATGAGACCTTGAGAGTGCTGGTTGCACATCCCATTTCTGGCACAAATGTTAGCTTGCAGTATAAAATGTGATTCTGAGCAAGGTTCTAACTAAAACTATTTCTTCTGGTTCAGCACATGTAAGAAATTATAATACTTATTTCTTCTGTGTTTTCTCAAATAAATCTTTTTAGAGTCCAAGCTTTCTTGCCAGTCTCATGTCACAATATTTTAGCCAATACTGTAACACTTTTTAACCACTGCTCTAAGAAGCTCTCTCAGAGGATCACAGATATCTTGTTGGCATATGATGAAGAAAATTTTAGTCATCACAGCTCATATATAGTTCTTAATTCAGCCAGAGCAGCAGCCTCTCATAGTGACAAATTAATACCTTTGTACAAAGAAGGGTTTACTGCTGACTTGGATTTAAGAAACAGGTGGGAACTAGATGATGCTGATTTGTCAGTGCTGCAGGATTTGGAAGTCAAGAGCAGCTCATCATCATCTTCCAACAGTAACAAAATTTAGATATGCAATGGTTCTCTGAAAAACTAGATTTGTATTTCCTCTGCATGATCTTCTGTGATGTTTAGTCCCAAAATACAGTTTGCATTTGTAGTTCCTCACTGAGCATGCTATATAGACACTGAATTAAAACAATATAGTAATTTTCAGAAGCTGTGATTAAAAAAAAAAAAGCAACCAAACAACCAAACCAAACCAACAAACAAAAAAAATCACCCCAAATCCAAAAACAAACAAACAAACAAACCCCCACAAAACAAAACAAAACAAAGACAACAACAAAACAAACCTGGAGCAGAAAGAAGGAAAGATTCACAAGCACCATATTAAAAGACAAGAGTCTACATGGTCAAATTGTGTCTAAAGCTGCATCCAAAACTGAGAGGTCTATTTACCTGAACAAATCATAGAATCAGAGTCCACATTTTTAAGACCAAGGTTAATACTGTTTAGTGAATGAATGATGAAAATGGACATATTTGAATAATAAGTTTCTTTATTGGTGTAAACTGCAGCTTATTGTACTTTGGTACATTTAAAAGTTACTGATTCAAAAGAATACTGCATTAAAAATATTTAATGGGCCATGGGAACATAAAAGTAAAATACCTTTCATAACTCATTTGGATATTCTTAGAAGAAAAGCTTTCCATGCTCTGTGGGTATTTTATAGGTCTAGAAGGCCTCTGTGAATGTGTTGACTTCTGTACTTTTCAAGGCAGCCTACTGCATTAGCAAAGGGATCTTTTGTTGCCACATGATGTAAAACTTACTTTCTTTCCTTTAAAATAGTCAAATACATAATGTAAAAATGGAAGTTTAGAACTTTGTTGAGCACACAAGAAAAAATAAATGAACATACTCTTGCCTTGAAATTTAGTAACCTGAATCTGATTACACTGGTTTAAAACCAAACCAAACCAAACCAAACCCCCACAAACAAACAAACAAAACAACTCCCAAAACCCCCACAACTCACTCTTTTAACATTTTATATGAGGTTATTTGGCGAGTCAGAGGCATGATATGCTGATAGCTTTTAGATAAAAGAAACTCAAATGTGAAAACTTCTTAAAACAGTAGAATATTTTCTTGCCAAAGCAGCCTTCTGTTCCTACTATAACAGAATTTGAAGAAAATACTGGCAACATGGTGGCTTGTGTTGGATTGTATTTTATATGAATCAGCAGCTGTTGAGAGAGAGAATAGTCACAATGCTTTTACATATCATACCTAAACTAGTTTAAATCTGAAATACAGTACAGAGAGGTGAGTCATCAAAAAATTATACTCCTAAGTTAAGCAATATTGGTGTTCCCTGTTTATATATATATAGAAAAAAAAATTAAAAAGCCTGTTTCTGCTTGTTTGCTCGATTGCTTGGATTTTTTTGTTTTGTTTTATTTTTTCCTGTCTTCAAACCCCATGCTTATTAGAGGTCACATTTTAGAGATATGTTCAGATATATTGTAGGGTTCCTATTTGGCAATACTTGTTTGTCTACTGACATAATCTTAAATCAGTTTCCATTTAACTAACTCATAAACTCTACTGATTTGATTTCCAAGGAGCTAATATTGAGACTTCTCTTTCAGAATCTGTATAGCTATATTGAGTTGTGAAGTACTAAAACTACTGTAGTTTGCATTTAGGAAAGCTAGACACAGACTTTAAGCTCTTGATTTTAGGGTTTTAAATGAATGTAGTCTGATTAAATTTTTACAAACCATAAAAAATAAACTGTAGAACATTTTTGAAACCAGAACAAAAATGTGACAGTTGTGCTTGCATCTAAATTATAAAATTGTTCTCCTGTTTATCTGTATACTAAATTCATCAGCTGAGAGTTCTGTGGTGCTCACTTGTACTGAAAAGTACCTGTGAATGTCCACATTACTCTGAGGAGTGAATACATTTACTGAGACCTTGCAATCTGAAGCTTCTTATTTCTGAGGGGAATACTGGTTATAGCCATCATCCTATCATGCACCTAAGGCCAGGCAGAAATGTAAGCAAGCATCAGAGAGCGCCACAAAGAGGCATTCAAAAGAACATTTAAGAACTAGCGATCACATAGAATCATAGAAACATTTCAGCTGGAAGAGACCATCAGGATCATCGAATCCAACCATAACCAACACATTTCACTACTTAGGCTTAAAATTTTTCTAACACCAGGAAATACAGACAGAGCTTCTCTGTTGTTGTTGTTGTTGTTGTTGTTGGTTTTGTTGCAGGCCTCTGTATTTACATGCAGGTGTTGCAACCAAAAGCTATGAACAAAATTAAATTAGTATTTATCCCCAGGAACATCTTATCCACTGTTTGTAGTGTTTCTTATCCATTATAGCTGAAATGTTCCTTGCTGGTATTTCAGTAGTAATAAATCTTGTAATGCATTTCGTATCTCATGTCCGTGGCTCAACTTGTATTTGGCCTTCAGTGTTCTTTGGCCGTGCATGAAGCAGTGGCATTGGAGACATGCTTCTATTTGTCACTGTATGCCAACCTTCATGCATAAGATAGAGCGGTTTTCCACAAAGCCGTAATTGCAAATGGTGATATTATCATAACAGATTTTCAGTGTGCTTTTCTTAGCTATTTGTAATAGAGATTAGAATGTCTATACGCCAGACCAAACACTGAGGCCAGAAGTGAGCATTAGGGTGTGCTTTTATAATAACTTTCGTGTTTCCCTGGTTTGGAACAGATGCTCAGTGCCCTGCATTCATCCAGGCATGCACAGAAAGTGATGGGAAGCTATCGTCATCACTTCTAATCTCTGTAACCCTTGTAGTTCTGCTTAAATTTACAGTAGAAAACAACAACTAGATTGATAAAACAGAATGAAATGCATTATAAGTGTCTTTCTGTCACAGATGTGGTTCTTCTTGACGCTGAAATACACACCTTTTAAATAAAATTAATTATTGCCACATAAATAATTCAGGAGAATTCAGGAGAAACATATGCAATCTGTAATGTGAGTTTAATATACGCTGTAATTAAAATTGTAGTTATTTATTCCATTACAATCTGTGTCAGCTCCAAACTTAGGTACCTATGCTGTCTGATGTGAATAACCATTAATTCTACTAGTTGTCCTCAAATTAATATGAATGCCAGGATTAGCTGGTTTGATTTTAATGACAGTCACTGGCCCATTATACCTTTATGGGTTCATTTCTTTCATATTTTTCATATATCCTTTTGATCATATGGAACGTGAATCATCCAATACTATTTCTCTTGGTCTCTCATGCTAGATGTGGTTGTTCTATTTGTTAAAGAAGTAGAAAGATCATGTTATCTAATATGAAATCCTACCAAAAATATTAACTAAATAAATATGTGTTATGTTCCTTGACAAGTCTAAGGAAATTTAGGAAAATCTACACAAATTAATAAAGAGGCCTGATTTCCAGTTAAAAATTACTCTCATTTATGCATACAGTATCTAACGGACTGTAAGAGGACATAACTGTGGACTGTATAGAGTTTCACTTAGTATGACTTTTGTGGGAAAAGCACCATAGGTAGCATGGGGGGAAAAAAGTAGAAAAAAAAGATACTGATATAATAATCACAAAAGTGTTTTAGGAAAAGGTACACATAAATAAATGAGGATTATTCCAGAGATCTTGGGCAATGGACAGGCATTGCATACAATGTATGTACTCATATAACTGATGTGGAATTCACTATACAGTATTGTATCTTGTTTAAATTTTCCAGACAAAATTTAGGAAAGCTACAGCTCAATGTTTGGAGGAGTCATAAATAAGCATTCCCCTAACTCTATATTATTACCTATCTTGATTGACAGCAAACAGCTCTTTCTTCCAGAATAGGATAATTCTAAATTCAACATCAAGATTAATCAAACTCCTTTTAATTAAAATTATATATTATCATCCTGATTGCAATCATCAATCAAAGATCATTTCCTCCTGCTGTTTATAAGGTACATAATCAGTGCAGAAGAACAAGTGAAAACACCAGCCAATAATTCTGTGTTAAATAAAATTATGAAGTGGAAAGAAATAGTCTGGCACTTACTAGATCTCCCACATATATGTCATGCCTTTCACAAAGTCATGTGAGATCATTTCACAGTCTTATTAACACATGCAACAATTTTTTTTTTTTTCACTTGATATCAGTATCTTATTATAAACACCTGAATCTTACTGGTTAAGGAAGTTTAAGTCAGAAATAACTGATACAAATTTGCTGAAGATTCCTGGGCAACCTTCATGTTTTTTGACTGCTGCTTAATGACAGACAGCAATCTTGTCCTTATCTGACTATAGGCTCTCCTTGTCACCAGCCAGAATATGCCTTCAGGTTTTTTGTCAACTAGGAAACAAACCAGATGGTCTTAACCAACCAGAGATAGCTATACTGACAAACAGCACTTTTATTTCCCAGTGAACACACTGGGAACGTAGAAGGGAAATAAGTCATTCAGTAGTGATACCTTGAGTTTTTCTGTTAGGTTGGGTTTTCCACACTGTCCCTAAATTGCACGTCTGACCTGGTTAGAGCTCCGGGCTTTAACTCACTAAGTTAGAAGTCACCATGGATTTTCTATACACAATGTTTTTAGTTGCAATTGTCTCAATTTCAACAGTGTATTACAGAAATACAGCAAATCACTATAGACTTGTCTAAGCATCTAGAATTAGCTGATAAATGTCATCAGCATATTACAATGAAATACCTTGTGTTACTTCTTAAGAGACTGATTTAGGTGGACTGTAGCCTGCGGTATTTCCATGGAGGAAAAATCCCCCCAGGTTTTTCTGTGTTTCTTAGGAACAAAAGAAGAGTCAATGCTCTATTTTTACCCACCAATAGGCAGAAATAGATATATTTATAGGAACTCTTTGTTGTATTTAATTCACAACTGTAAAGAAGCTTTAGCTCTTTAGTGCTTGACTGGTTAACTTGTGAATTGGCAGATGAGTAGGTAACACTAAAAATCAGTCACAGTTAAATCAGAAGCAATCATCTAGCTTATAAGTCTGAAGAAGGGAAAAAGAGAAGTCACAACAAAAGTGTCCATTGTAAGTAAGGTATTGTATAAGATAGACATCTTACCTGTTAGAGAGGGTCCAGAGGAGGTCCACCAAGAGGATCACAGGGATGAAACACCTCTCCCATGAGGACAGGCTGAGACACTTGGGGTTATTCAGCCTGGAGAAGGCTCTGGAGAGACCTTATTGTGGTCTTTCAATACTTCAAAGGGGCCTACAAGAAAGATGGGGACAGACTTTTTAGCAGGGTCTGTTGCAACAGGACAAGGGGTAATGGTTTTAAACTAAAGGAGGGGAGATTCAGGCTAGACATGAAGAAGAAATTTTTTACAATGAGAGTGGTAAAATACTGGAACAGGTTCCCCAGAAACGTGGTAGATGCTCCATCTCTAGAAACATTAAAGGCCAGGCTGGATGGAGTTCTGAGCAACTCGATCTATTTAAAGATGTTCCTGCTCACTGCAGGGGAGTTGAACTAGATGACCTTTGAATGTCCCTTCCAACCCAAACTATTCTTTGATTCTATGATTCCATGATTCTATGAATCTACTTGAAGAAAACATGTTTTGAAGTAGATAATTTCAAAAGTATGAAAAGCCACTAAAGCTTATCTTGATGTCATACCTCTGACAGTGGAAAGTCATTATGCAAGTTATGAATTCCCGAATGCAGATGTTCTGGACTCAGCCATAAAACTTCATCAGTTTACATATATGAAACTTTAGGATCTAAGCCCCTTTTTTCTGACATAACATATTGGAACATTTTGTAACTATATAAACATGAAACTTTATGGTTTTTTTCAGATGTTTCTTTTTCACACTCTTCAGATTGCATAATGAAAGAGACAACTAAAATCATCCTCCAACTCAAAGAGAAATTATTTGTGTAAGAAGTGTGTGAAGTCCTATCTCAGTCTACACTTAAATTAACAGAAACCACAGACAAGCCTTCACATTATTAAGTATTTGAAGGCTGAACATGTAGTTTTCTTTCATCTTTGTTAACATTGCTGGGTTTTAAATGATCCATTCTGACTTTCAAAGGAATGAATAGTCTTGAATGTATGAGGTAAGCTTTATGATATCTGGAATTTTAGGAGACCTGGCTTTCTGAAGCAATGAACAAATATGTAGAAAATACCATTCCATTAATAAGAATATGGAACTGCCTCACTGAGTAACATTTCAAACACTATGGACCAAGAATGATTACCAAATTCAGACTAAACAGGTTTTCATGAAAGAGAAACCAAGAAGTAGATAATAATTAACTTAAGAAAAAAACAACAGGAACACCTGCATCTGATTATTTAAACCACATGTTATTAGAAAAAAGACAAGAAGTCTCTTAAAGAGATTCCTGATACAATAAGCAATATATTGGGCAGTGTGGAGGAGATACCTTGAGAAAGAGCATTTTTTAAAGGAAGTTTTGATACACTTGCTATAAAGTCCACAGGCAGGCTAAGATTATGTTTTCTCTTCTCATTATAAAAGAATTCAGACCTCTAGAGTGGCAGATACAACATATATAGGTACAAAATAAAAAGAAAATTCCCTAATTAGGATTTTCAAGAAGGTTAAATTAGGAAGGAAATGTATTATTTTCTATAACTGATTTGAATCTCACAGTCATTTCACTGGAGCTACATCTGATTTATAGCTTCATAACTGAAATCTATATCAGTCTTGGACAATCTGATCTTGTTAGTAGGTTATATGGAGTAGGGGATTTGAAAAACTAGTTCAAAGAAATAAAAAAACATTTACAAAATTTAACTTAGAGTAAATGCAAAAATGAAACAAAAAAAAATAATGTTATTTACATTTCCAGATTTTGGTAGATTGTTTTGACTCGCCATTTATTCAGTTATAACTATATAAAATGTTTACATATGTGTAGAGGAATGTTCTTTAAAGTTTCCCGTATTTGGATACACTTTTCTTCCTTCAGAACACTAGTAGCTATGACAGAAAACACTTTGAAGACACAGCATAGAAATAGTGACTTACAGATGAATGGGTCAAATCCAAAAGGTCATGTCAGTTTAATTTCATGGTAGGAGATGAGAAATTGCTGATGTGTCAGAGAAAACAGCAGCTGAGTACTCATATCCATCTGTTCCTTGGGGTATATATAGAGAGAAGCTTCTTAATCCCATCTGTTTCCAGTAGCCAGAGCACAGGTTGTATGATCAGCACTTAGTAACTGGCTTCTCTTCACACAAGTGTAATTCAAGTTGGGTGGTTTTATTTCATAATGTTGTAACATCAGCAGAATGAATCCAAGCTTTAAAGATATTCTTGACTTTTACTATCCTCATTTAAAATATAGTTTAGCCTAGAAAATATTTTCAAATCCATGCAGGCTTTAAGGTTGCAAGCAGAATCTGAATGTACTATCAAATGTCTCAGAGTATAGTCCACAGTCCAGTGTCTGATCCAAAAATGTGGTTTAGAAATTTTTAGATTTCAATTAAAATTCAGGAAACTTGTGCTGATTTGTAAGGACATAACAATTGTCAAAAGCAAATAAGGGAAAAGTGCATAACAGGGGACTGAATTGATGGAAAATGATCCAGATCATGTTGCTCTAATGTAATGTGCAACATTGCTGACCAGAAAATCAGTGATCTTGATTACTGATGACAATCATAGGGATTAGGAAACAGGATGTGAGTTCCTTCCTGATTTTGTAGGAGGGAGGTAGATGGAACAGGGAGAAAGAGAATTACAGTGACTGTTTCCTTATTTCCAGTACTCTATAATTTTTCCCTTTCCATGAATATTATAATATTTTATTTTTATAGAATATTTTTATCTGAAGATATTAAATCCCTTTAAAAGGCCAAACATTTCTTAAAGCAGCCTACAATGTGGATATTTTATATCCATGAAAAAAATGCTGAAACCAAGAGAATAATAAAAATCTTCAGTCTAAACTTTTCACATGTAGAAAAGTTACAAATTTAAACTCACATGGAAGCACTTAAGTATGGTTTTCTGATAAACTAAACATCCATATATTTCTTAAAAAAACAAAATGTAAAATCACAGTGTCTATTCAGACATATTTAGTTGATTGAATGAAAACTATGGTCTCAATGAACTGCCTAAGACACATAGTGAATTAATGACAGATGAGAAGAGAACACAGGTACCTCAGGCATCCAATTGTTTTCCTGTGTTAAATAGAAGTATTCTTCTGCTTGACACAGAAATGAATTTCAAATTAAAAAAGCCCTGGCGTTAGCTCATCGTGAGACATCCAGTGGAAGCAAAATGAGCAGCTCATCTCTATTATTCTGAACTGATCTGGGAGGAAGAAATCAAACATATATGTTCTCATTTACGTAACTGTAACCCATTAGAAAATTGCGACATAGTAAATAAGATATCTAAGATCTGACTAGATATATAGCACAGAAAATAATAAATAATTATAGCAACCCATAACTTCCTTTCAGACACTACTCATGGGAATTAAGAGGTAAGAGGAAAATTTTACATCAAGCAAATGGAAGAGATGGGGAGAACACATCAGTAATTTCTCAGAATGGTATGACGGAGAGGATGATACACAGAATTCTATCTAATCCTCAGAAACAGAAGGTACAAAAAAATGTGCTAAAAGGAATTTCGTCCCTTCCCAATTCTAAGCATGAACAAGACCTGTCCCAAGGATGAAATTAAATAATACTCCTGACTTTGTACTTAAGCCTGAAACTAAAATATTTTCTAGAATTTTTGCATTTCATAAATTAAGAGATTCTAGAACAAGATGACAGCAACCTTAGTTTGCTTAGTTACACATCCATGATGAGAATTTCACAATAAAAGAAGGAACACTAATGCCTGCTGCAGTTCAAGTGTCAGTAGCACCCACTTGTCACTCCAGGCCAAGTGGCCCTCACACAAGAAGAACCCATAATCCTGTTTCTTGTTCTTTTCCCCTCACAGTGTCCTGGACAAAAATTTCCCTTTATTAACCTGAGCTTTCCAGACCACCATACTCATGTCCTGTGCTCTTCTCCCACAGGTACAAGTAATTCCAACAGGAATTTCCCCATATAAGCAGAGATGATGAGTTCATCCATTATCTTCAAAAGGTCCCTCAGAGCTGAATGAGTACTTAGCTACCAAACTCAAGACAGAAGAAGATGTGGGCAGTCTCCACCATAACATATACTCTTTTCCCTATCAGTCAGGCTGTGCTTACATCAACACACTGCCAGCCTTTCTTTCCTTTGCTATGCTGCCTCCTGTAAGAGGAGAGGGAACTGCAGTATCACTGTCCTGAGAAGGCTGGGCTTAGCAAACCAGGCATGGACAGTTTATACTGAGCTTTATTGCTGCCCGTCTTCTTTTCACTCAAACTGCCTTGATATCCTGTGGCATTTACAACAACAATGAACTACTGTAGCAGCACAGGCACCAGGGGTTCAGGTAACATAATTTCATTTTGCAGTAGTGCAGGGTGTATGAACAATGGTTCAGTAGCATTATGTCATTGGTTTCTTGTGATCATAGAAATCAGAAATAAAGAAGATCCTTCAGGGTGTCTAATCATTTTTCCATGATCAGCTGGACAGATGTTCCTGGAACACGCCAATCTTTTATCTAGTCCAGTTTTACATATTTCACATTTCTCTGAGGAGGTTAACAGAATCATCATAATGGGAAATTTTTCTTAGTGTTCAGTCTTAAATTTCTTTGCTTAATATCACCCCATGCTTTTACATCATGAACTTAGTAAGCTATAAAGAGAAAAAGAGCACTTGCTGGCCAAGCAGATTTTTGCAAAACTCTTTTAGCTCCATCACAGATGTTGTACTGTTGTTCTTAGCCCTTGTGACATCTGCAGTAATTGGAGAATATTTCACTTGCACTGACAGAACAAATCCAACATTTCCTGTGTAACATGAAGCTGATGAGAACAAAGTTAGCTATCAACAGCAAAAAGCCTTTTTTTTTTTCTGTGCATGAATATGGGACCTTCTGCAATTGTTACGTTCTTTGTGTTAGTAATAGCTAAGGATTTACTATAAGCATTAAACTTTCCATCTTAAATTGAGTTTGGTTGAATTTTATTAGCAGTAATACCGATGACAGTATACCTGGAGATCTCAAAAATTCGAGTTATGATCTTGTCAAGGTTTAAAGCAAGGCGACAATAAACCATGGCAGACGCTCTGTGTTACCCCCTCACTCTCCCTCCACCCTCTCATTTAGATTGGAAAGATGATAAGGTAGATAAGAAGGAAGGAAGAGAGACTTAGACTTCAAGTTGGAAGGTTTTAAAGGGTTTTACTAATGCTACTAATAAATAGAAAATATATACAAAATATACAAAACCTATTTTGAATGCTCGATATGGAGTTGGCATGCCTCCAGTGGCAGCATAGCTGGGTGGGTGGAGCTGGTGTGGCTTCAGCAGCTGCAGGACAGGCACCCGGAAGTCATGGGCAGGACTTCACAGCAAACCAGAAACTGGATTTCAGGGATGCAGGGCCTGAGGCCGTTCAGATTTCAGGCAGACAGACAAGGTCCTCTCTAGATGCTGGCCATGGTCGAAGAGGGTTAGACCCTCGTGATCTCCATCTTATATAGGGTGTACGATGGTTATGGGATGGAATACTTAGATGGTCAGTTTTAGTCACCTGTTCTGTCCGCCACTCCTTCCAAATGTCCCGTTATCAGTTAACCTTGGTTACCATAGTAATAAATCTAAATATGAGCTTTTTCAGCATTCTGTTGGTCCTCTTATCAGCCCTGAGTACAGTGTCCAAGAAAAATATGCAGGCACTTAGAAGGCACTTAGCTGAGAGGAAAAATTCACTAAAAGAGAACTGGTCTTGTTTTCAACAAAACCAGGACAGATCTGAATTTCTTCACTTTCTTCCCCTCCTCCCTGGCCCCAAGTAACTATGACATGATACTATATATTTCCTGATGCCTTTTCCTCTTTTGCAGATTAGAAGTAAAGAAAGAATATAGAATGTATTATGCAGAGGTGTGCATAGAATAGGCAAACTCATTTATACATATATGGTATGATACTCTTATTCTAGCAGAACTGAATAAAACAGAACAAATAAAACTGAACTATATTTATGACTTAAAATTTTGCACCAAGTTTCAGGAAAATTCTTGTGTTCAGGGAAACTCTAAAATGTATTAACTATAAGCATTTATTCACTGTATTACTCAAGAAAGAAATTAACTCTTCTATAACACATTTTGGATCACATTTTCTTTTTGTCACATATATTCTACCTGACTAGTGCAGTAGTACAGCTTTTGCTTACCTTCAACTGGTCTTCTTTCTTATCTAATTTTCTCCTGAAACAGAGTGCTTTAAAACAATGATGTTATTCAACGCTGCAGTTGGAGAAGCTTTACCTGTTTCCTATTTAATTTCAATTTTGAATCACTACTTAGTTTTTCTTAAAATTTTAATTTCAAGTTTTGAATTGCTATTTAGGTTTTCTTAAGTTTAATTCTAGAGGTTCTTGTAGGCTTATTGCATATTTTAAATATTTTGAGCCAATCTGAGTTCCATTTTCAATTTAATTAAGTCTCATTAAAAAAAAAAAAGGCAAATAGTTAGGACACAGCCAGCAAGCATAAAAAAACCCCCAAAAAACAAAAAACCACAAACCAACCAACCAACCAACCCCCAACCAACCAAAAACAAAGAAAAAACCCCCCAACTAAACAAACAAACAAAAAAATCAATCCATCAGAACAGCAGCAAAAGAAAACACAAGGAAAACATACATTCACCACACAAACTATAACAAAATTAAATCCATCAGGCTAATAATTTTAGTATCTCTCTGTATTAGCCACAAGTAAGATACAAAGATATAAAACTTTTATAAGAAAAGATTAAAAGGTATTTTAATACTTTGGCTGTTTTCAAGTCAGCTGAATCTGATAACCCCCATGATAGGCTGCTCAGAAAAAAAAAAAAAAAAAGGCAAAAAAAAAAAGCAGTGATTGCCTCCATTTCCTTCAGTGTTGTGACTGGGTGTATCTATGTTACTGACTGGAACAGTGGAAAGAGGGAAGGATCGAGTTTAAATGTGCAGTGATCTCTAATGGTTCTGTTGTTCTTCTAGAACAGTGTATTTTACCTAGAAAAAATTTTGAACATTCACTGAACTTGGGTAAGCAGTATGCATGTATAGAGAGTTAACTATTGAAGGACCTCATGCCTATATTGCAAGTGTGGCATCTATCTGATGCCTTCATATGTGATTTAGATCTTTGTTCCTCCAGGAGTGTCCCATCCCACTCAGTGGGGTGAAGGTAGAGTTAACTTTTAAATACTCTGTGCAGTGACCAGGAGTAACGACAATTACTCGTGAGGTTCAATTAAATCACAAATTTACTTAAAAGTCAGCGAAATTAAAGCAAATAGTGGCTTATCAAAAGTTTGTAACTATATGATAAAACTTAATGACTTTGACAACAAAACTCACAATGATATGAGCTTTACGTACTCAGAATGAAGTTAGAAAGTGAGAGAAAAGAGAGATAGGTTAAGATATCAGAAGAAAGGTAGGATCTCGCCATTCCAAAGGTCTGTCAATCCAGCAACGATCTCTGTAGCTCTCTTGGTGGTGGGTACAACGAAACCTCACCTCTGGTGTCCCAAGAGAGAAGATTTTATACTTTAGTTCATTTTCACGTGAGATAGGAGAGGGCAGCTCATCTCCTCCCTCTGCTCGTTCCTCATGCTAATTAAGGAGATTATTCCGGAAATAGGTTGGTGGTCTCAGAAATAGGTCTGAGGTCTCAGAAATGCCCAGAAATGAGCTGGTTGGTCCTCTAGGGGTAGCAGGTGATTCATTGTTTCACCTCGCTAGTCAGTGATCCCTGAATGACCCTGCTTTTGTTCCAGCCCAATTAATGAGAGCTCAAGGAAGAGATACTGTTAATGAGGCCTTCATTTGTCAAATAATAGGTAGGCCTCAAGGAAGATATAAGTCCTGTCTCCACAGCACTTATATATTCCTCACTGCCAGAAGTCACAAAACTCAGCTGTTTAAGGCATAATGAGGTGCATACTATGTCCATCACAAAGAGGGAAGCCGATTCAAGCTCACCAGTGGTGTACTTGTGTGTGTACTATAGGACTTCATATGTGGACATAAGGCAAATTCTCATTAAAAAATAAGTCCTTCTTGGTACTACATTGCTATACTTCTGACAATTACATTAGCAAACACTTTCAAAAGAAGAACTCTTCCTAAAAGCAAACAAGGAAATGATTGACAGCAAATACTAGTTAGCCAATAACAAATCCTATCAATCTCATCTCATTTCCTCTTATGACAAAGTGAAAGGCCTCATGTGTAGAGAGGAAACAGTAAATGAGAACAGCTGGCTAGGCAGCTGCTTTGCAGAAAGAGATTTAGGAGGTTTAGTTATCCACAAACTGACCACAGGGTTATGCTTTTTGTAAAAAGCAAAAGCATGTGGCAGTTTTGAAACAAAGTAGAATTTCTATGAATATTCACAAAACCTCAGCTGGTGTCCTGTTTTTAGACTGGCATTCCAAGAAGGGTGATTGAGGACAGAGGAATAGACTGAGTGTGAGTAGAAGTCTCCTAAGTATGATGCTCTGGGAGTGATCAAAAAAGTCAGAGCTGCTAAGTGTAAGAATGAGAAGACTGAACATAAGTGCAGTAAGTGCTCTGAGTGGGCTGTCAGCTAAGAGGGGAACACACTATGGTTTACAGTAAATATGCTAAGACTTACATTAAAAACAAGTCAGGGTTTTTATTAGGAGGGTTTTTTAATAAAGAATGAAATTTCTAGAAAAATTGCAGACTCACTGTGATTGAACGGAAACAGTAGAATTAATATGCCCTTGGCAGAAAAATGAGCTAGGCTTCTAAGCTCTGCTCCAGCCTAGTGCTCTTAATATTTATGACTGAAGATGAAGAGGCATTTATTTCCTCTCCCACAATTCATATTTAAGTTAATAATTTCCTTAGAGTCACTTGCAGAAAAAAAAAATGAATACTGCCATTCAAAAATAGCAAGTCCTTAATACTCTTAACCTTATTAAGGACTACAGGTGTATTCATGTTAGGCAAGAATATAATGACTCATCTATAACACTTGTGTTTATATGATTGGTTATGTAAAGTGGAGTAGTGATTTAAGACAGTTTTTCTTAATATGACCTGGTACTTTTTACATTTTAAACAAGATTTTGACAGATTGTTCTTTGCAGCATTAGTATACAGTATCATCCTCTGATCACACAGTTTTATTTCACTGTATCACCAAATTTAAGTAGAGTTAAGAACAATGGAATAGGCTTGAACTTGTTTTCTGGAGTCTCTGGAACATCATAAAAATTTAAATCCACATGACAGTTGTGCCTGTTAGAAATCACAGAAGAGCCACAGCTATGTGGTGTACACTCATTTACTCGATTAACAAAATCCCAATTATTTAAAAAAGGAAAAAGAAGATACTTTAAACTGTTAAAAGCTTATGCTTTAAAAAAGAACAGAGATAAAAGCAAGCATGGAAAGAAATCTCACTTTTATTATTTTATTTGTCTTAATAATGACAAATGTAAAAAACCTAAATTAGAAGGTTTTTTGGTGTTTGTTTTTAATTAAAGAAAAACAACAAAAAACCTACACTCACAAAACGCTGACTCAGGTTTCCAAGTATCTTTGCTTTGACCCTGATGCAGTTTTGCAAGCATGTTTACTTCCCTGTCCCTCAGTTCCTCATATACCTAAATCTAGAAAGGCTATTGTGAAATTTCATTATTCAGCATTAAAATATACTTCAGTCCTTAGAAGAAAGGTGGCATAAGAGGTAAAGCATTGTTATTTTTTTTTTTTTCTGAACGTACTATGCAGTTACTTTTTGTACAAAAGAACATTATAGCAATTTTGCATACTGGAAGATTTATGTGGCAGCAACCTTTTTCTCTTTGAAGTTACACAAGGAACTTCAATCTCATTAAAGCTGATCCTTGCTTCAGATGCTTTGCTGATCTGATTTTGGCAGTATCCCTTGAAATATCTGGCAATCTGTTGGACTGTTACAATTTCAGAAGTACTAATTTTCCTTTTAGATGAGGTACAGCATTAGGCATGCATTTTCTTTGTTATAGCATATGTATGACCCAGCAGCCAAGTGATCAATATACACCCATGCTTTGCCCTACTACAAATGTTCCAGTTATCAAACATAAGGTCTGATGTTGCAAGTCTTGCTTGAATGTTGTAAATGAAGTCAGCTGTGCAAGAACACTGAAGCCAAGGAGTACTCCACTCTGTTTTGTACACTAGAATTTCACACAGCCACCTGCAAAATGCTTTCTGTTGAGCTGGTAAAGACATTGCTATTAAGTTGCAGAGGCTGACAGATATATGTTATTTTATATAATGCTCATAATCCTCCTAAAATCATTTTAAATAACAATAAAGAATGCACAGGGTAAAAAAAAAAAAAAAAAAGGTAATGAAGGCTTTAATGTGACAATGTTGTAGTTCCAACGAAACTGTAAATCAAGATTCTCAAAATGTTTTGAAAAAGATTTAACTTTCAGAAAACCATGTGAGAATGTTACAGAGTATATTGCACTTTTCCTGCTAGTGAGAGAAAGACTTATCCTGGCTGAAGACCTGTTTAACAATGCACATAAATAATTTTATAGGGTAGAGTATTAAGGAAAATTTTCTATCCCAATGCAACAACAGAAGAAGGTGAGATTGTGCCGCAGATCTTGAATATACTTTAAAGAATCATTATTGATCACATGTTAGATTTGTTGTTAGTTGGAGTCTTAAGCTGCTTTCTTTTGTTTTCTATTATATTCTGTGGAATTAATAATGCATTACCCAGTTTAGACAAATATTTCCATATGTTCTTCCAACCACTGCCAGATTCAGTGTGCTTGAATACATCTTCTTTAAAAAAATTGGATGTGTAACCTTGAGACAATGTAATCCTGAGAGGAAGATTAACCTTTACTTTAGTTGCATTTACATTATTTTTGGAGCATGACTAACCTTTTATTTGAAAGTATCAAACAGCAGGAATTGGACTATTTGCAGCTGGACCAAATCTGTTGATTAAAAGCCAGATTGTGCTCCTACTGGAACTAGTATGAGTTTTATTAAAGACATCCTTAAAAGATTAATTATTCCTATTGTGCTTAATCTCAGATTAAATTTTATATTTTCAGAGACTATTGAGTAAGCACAATTTCAATCATTGTCACAAGGAGTGAAGAGTCTCATAGTCTCTGAAAATAGGGACTCGAACTCAGGTAAAATATTACACCCCTGTCTGCATACTATAATATGTTTAGAACACACCAATGAAAACACTTCAGGTATTTTAGTTACGACTGTGTGTACTTACAACAGTAACACAAAGCCCACAGTCATATACTTTCTCTCTTATTCCCTACCTAGGAGCTATTCCCATTTCAATATTCAAATTTACCGATCCAAACAAATAAAAACAAATATGGATTTTTTTTTGCCTCCAAGAGTTAGAGCACTGGCACCAAGTAGATAAAAAGTCATCAAAAAATTAATGCTAAAGCAAATTATAGTGTAGTGTTTAGGATACTAAAGTCAACAAATACGTCTCACTAAAAAGCAGAACAAAGTGATTTAAAATAAATATTTTTTTAAAATCTTTATTTAAAGTAGTATTACAAGATGTATGTTAGGAATCTCCATCTGCTTGAGACTGTGAAAACAATAGGAGAGACTTACAAAGCCCAAATCTTATAATAAATGTGATTTTATTTGTTTACACTTCAGAAATGATTATTCTGTGAATGTTCCTCCTTACATTGAATGAGATGATCTTTACCTCGCAGCAAATAGCAGGAATTTATGGCAGAGGACAGAAGCAAAGTAGTCAGTAAATTTTCTACTGGCTTATATTCATACCATACCATACCATACCATACCATACCATACCATACCATACCATACCATACCATACCATACCATACCATACCATACCATACCATACCATACTATACTATATTATACTATACTATACTTTCCCCATGAAAGGTTTATCATTTTCTAGGAGTTGGGTTGTTGTTTGTTGTTTGGTTTTTTTTTTTTTTTGGTGTGTGGGATGGGTGCTGATACTCTCTTCTTGAAATGAAACATAAAATGAGTCTGTTTCAATTCTTTCTACACAAAAGCTAACAGTGGCTGTAAAACAATGGTCAGTCTCTGCTCTTTATTTGATGATGTCTTGTTAAGCCAAAGTTTTCCACTTTGTGTCTGAAGAGGCTAGGCAAAAGCAATTTCTCTGTACTTAAGTATCCAAAATCTACTAATATTCTTCATATTGGTGATTTCTATGACTCATGTTTTAACTTCCAAATATTGACCAGAAAGAAAACCTCACTAGTAAGTGAATAGACAGCAGAATACCAAGTAGAATTTAGTAAGGGATATTCTGTAATCAATTTAGGCTACATTTCTATATGGTATAATATAAAAAATGTAAGATGTTATGTCAAGGACAGGAAAGAGGTCCTGATTTCTTTCAGCTGAAGATCATACAGAAATCTTATGAAAACCTTTCAGAGGAACCTGTCTGAATTTAACAGAACTTTACATACACAAGTAATGCAAGATTCAAGTCTCTTCATATTTCTGTTTCTTTTCTAACTATACCTAGCCATTTCTCAGGCTTGTCATATTTAGTAGCTTAGTTAAAACTTGTGTACAGTCAACTAATGAGCTGGGCACAAGTTAACCCTGGAACTGTTGTAATCTAAGAGGTTTTGTGACCACAAGTACAGGATGTAATCTCTTCACAGACAAGTGCTGGCACAGTGTCAATGGTAATGTAGCTTTAGTATATCCTATTTAAGTAATACATTAGTATTTAGCATAGCTTATCCTTACCTTATGTCTCTGAAGCACCATATAACACTTCAGCTGTAGCTTCTCCAAGGAGCAATGAAATCTGCTGTGCACAGGTGTAAAAGTCGTCAGATTATCTCTGCCGTTCTTCTAAATTATATGTTCATGGGCTCTAAAAACTGAATGCGCAGTCTGTCACCTTTGAGAAGCATGAGTGAGAGCACCTTGTGTATACTTTTTAAAGCTAGATAATGTGTCATCTTTTTTCTCTTGCTGTTACAGAAGTTGTGACTGGACTAAATGAGGAAAAATGTTTCTTTTCTACCTAGTACTCCTCTATTTAAGACTAACATATTTGGGTAACTGAGGGTAAAACTACAGGTTTAAATTCCACTGAAGTATTCAGCTGTGAACTAACCAACAATAATGTGCTGTGGCAAAGTGACGGATGTCACTGTACCCTGATTTAGATTTTCCTTCTGTAGAAGTCACCAATATATATTCAACAGAAAGCAAGCAAAAGATTTTGTCAAAACTCTACAGAGTTCTTTCATAGCATGTAAAAGCAGCACAGTAGATAAACTGTAATATAACTTCCACTGGTGCAACTGACAACTATTGATTTTGAAAGCTCATCGAAATGTAATAAAGGACCATGATGCTAATAAGGAACAGTTTATAGTACAGTTAACACATCAATGTTTCACAACAGCTTTATTTTTAATGTGTATTTCAAGGCCTGGAAGTAGAATTAAAGGAGAACATGGCAAGTATTGTGCTTGACCTTTTTTTTATATATATAAGATGCAAAGCTAGCAGAGAGGATGTGTCTGTGTTGTAATGTGCACATTTCCCTGTCTTGTTGATATAAAGAATATGTTATCTCAGACAGATGAGCTGGGGATTGCAGATTTAGTGCTATACAGGTCATCTAGCTCAAGACTTGTGGTGGGTTGACCTTGGCTGGATGTCAGGTGCCCACTAAGCTGCTCTATTGCTCCTCTTCTCAGCAGGATAGAGGGGGAGAAAATAAAATTGAAAAAAACTCATGAGTCAAGGTAAAGGCAGTTTGAAAAAGCAAAAGCAAAGGCTGCGCATGGAAGCAAAGGAAAACAAAATATTTATTCTCTACTTCACATGAGCAGGCAATGTCCAGCCACTTACTGGGAAGTAGGGCTTCACTATGTGAAGTGGTTGCTCCAGAAGACAAACGTCATAATAATGAATGCCCCCCATTCTCTTCATTCTCTTAGCTTTTATTGCTGAGCAGACATCATATGGTATGGAATATCCCTTTGGTCAGTTTGGATCAGCTGTCCTGGTTATGTCCCTTCCCAAGATCTTGCCCAACCCCAGCCTACTGGTGAGGGGAGAATGTTGGAGAGACAGCCTTGATGCTGCGCAAGCATTGTTCAGCAGTAGCCAAAACACTGTTGTGTTATCAACATCTTTATAGCTACCAAGAGAAAGCACAGCACTGTGAGGGCTGCTACAGGGAAAATTAAATTCATCTCAATCAGACCCAATACAAGTCTTCATCTTTTCATTGATATATTTGTAGTGACATTACTAACCATGTTTTGTGAAGAGTCCTGTCATAAATCCTGTTAACAGTTCTGTTTGAAATACTCACTTGGGCATCAAGTGTGTTGTACCATCATAAAAATAAAGGTCTGAAATAGGTTCTGAGTATATGTTAATATATTTACAGCAAACTTCTTGTATATTGACTCTACATATTAAAACATTGATATTGTGTTTATTTTCATGGTATCGGAATGTCATTTTTTAATAGGAGCTGAGAGTTCTCAGTCCTTGAGGAAGATGTTCATTACTTTATGGGGCTGAGTCTTTATATAACCTTGTGAATTTCAAAATTATAAATGTAAGGTAGGATCCTGTGAACATATCTTAGTTATACATACTTACATTTTGACTGACCATCCCTTTCTGGAAGAAATGTGAAATGTGATCCTGTGGCAAAGCACTGCACATATACCTACTAAGGAAAGTTTAAAACTTGTGTCTGACAGTTCCTATGAAAATATTCCAAAACCAGAATATTTACAAAGTTTTCATTATTCGCTCTATACCTTCTGGACCACTACAGATTATCATAAAATCTTAGGTAGAAAAAAAAAATTAATATTAAAAAAAAAATTATCTTTCTTCAAAGGGAAACTTTCAGGTAGAAGGGTAAAGTGCATTGCATCCAAAGTTTAGACAAAATTTTTTCAGAAAATCTGCCTTTTAGCAATTTAACCTGAATGAAAACACATCTGACTCATTATCCTCCCACTGATATTGAGAGCTACTCTATAATGTCAACAACCTCTGTTAAGAGAATGAAGATCTGGTTTATGACTTGATAAATGTCTTGTATGTTCTGCTGTGCTATCAAAAGAGAAGATACTCGACTAAAGCCTAATATTGGCTTCCTGCAAACAGTACTCAGGCACTGAATACAACAGTTTTCCCTAACCACTACTTCTGTGGTTTCACTTAGACATTAAGATTACGGCTGACTAGAGAGCTTCTTGTCTGTGTTTTTGTTTGGAGACTTTTTGATCAATTGGTTAGTAGCCTAAAAAATAATTGCAAGGTGACTGAAATAGCTTGTGTCTGATAAACCAAAGAGCTTCAACTAAAACAAAAAATTATTATTTTGAATGTTGGATTGGTTAACTTAAGTTTTGACACTTTCAAAGCATTTGAGATTTAGGTTGATTAAAAAAAATCAGACCGGTTGGTAAAATAAAAATGAAAATCAGCAATAAAAACTGAACTCTAATTACCATATACCCCAGTGGCGTGTGACAGGAATGCTGCTTCCCACTTTCACTATACAGCTTTGAAAGCGGGTAACTGAATCCACTCTGTCGTCTGTGTCAGGACTGTGAGACTCCTATGTAGACAAGTGAATATGACCTAGGTTTGTTAATATGCAGTTTGTTACTGAGTGGACTAGAGAATCTGGCCATGAGCATTTAGCCTTTTGATACCCGACTCTACTGTAATCACTAACCTGCAGCTGTGCTCCTCTGTCAAACATCAAGTCTGTGTGTGTGTATGTGTACACATGTGTGGATAAATAAATAAAATAAATAGGAGACTTGAGGGACTCGGGGAGAGGGGGTATTCCTGACACTTTATTTTAAAGTATATTGGTCAGAGAATATAAGATCCTATTGTTTTATATGCCTTGAACAAAAATGCTAAATGATGCAGCTACACAGAGCTTGGTGAAAAAGAGTGATCTAAGCCATGGGCTAGCATTAGTTAACAGTCTCATTACACTGGAGATGATGACACAATGAACAGTACAGAATGGGATTATTTGAGGGCTCTGTCATAAGGAGCCATACTATAAGTCCTCTATTCCTGGATATCAGTGGAAAATTCAGATTAATTTATACTAATACATGAAGTTATGTTTTATTTTTCTGACAATAAAATGAAACCAGGATAGAGTTGATCTTACTTAGATCAGGTCTTTGCTTAAATCTTAACCTCAAACAAGGTTTATTATAATGCTTAAAATACAACTTACTTTTCACAATGAAGCTGGTTGTAATGGGATCTGGAAGATAAGAGCTTGCATCCTGATTTTAGGATTAAAGAGGAGCCCTGTTCGAACTGATAGTTGTCGTGCTGCAGTTATGATGTTATTTTCAATGTTCAGGGCTAATCAAATACCCACTGAAAGGCTGCATGTATTGGGAATAGAAGCGTGACAAGAGAAGTGTAAGGACAGGATTTTGATTAAAAAGTATATCCTTCATAGATTATCTTCCTTATCCTTTAGAAGAAAAAGCATACTGTTCTCAAACTGTGTTTTCTTTAGACTTTGCTAATGGACACTCCGCATACTTAAGTAACAGAACTCTAAAGGAGACTTCATGAATTGTAGCTCAGAAACCTTGGCTTTATACAACCCCTTCAAAGAACTATTGGAAGTTTGACAGTTGCATACAAGGAGGCAGAATTTGTGCATATGTGGTCACCTTGAGAGTAAAATGGAGGAACTGTACAGCTTTTAAACTCAATAAGTTATATATCGCTATGGCAACTTCCATTTAGTAAGAGTAGACAACAGAGAAGAAAATAAGAAATGCTCTGGGCTTTTGAATAATTACTCATTTATCAGACATATTTATGAGTGATTTGTACCTTACTCAAATGGAAGACAAGGAATTCGCCAATTCATGGCAAATTGTAATAACCTCTGGACCAGTATTTCAAATGTACAGCATTGCAAATGTCACATTAATACTGTCCGGGCTATAGGTAGCTGCACAGATATCTTTGTGCCTCCACATAGATCAGGCCCAGTCAGCATGAGTTTATGAAAGGCAGGTCCTGGTTGACCAACTGGATCTTCTATGACAAGGTGATCCACTTTGTGAATGAGGAAAGGCTGTGGATGTGGTCTACCTAGACTTCAGTAAGGCATTTAACATTGTTTTTGCACAGCATTGTCTGGGAGAAACTGGTAGTTCATGGCTTGGATGGGCATACTCTTTGCTGGGTAAATAACTGGCTGGAAGGCCGGACCCAGAACGTTCTGGTGAATGGTGTCAAATCCAGTCGGCAGCTGCTCACAAGTGGTGTTCCCCAGGGCTCAGTATTGGGGCCAGTACTGTTTAATATCTATCAATGATCTGGATGAGGGGATTGAGTGCACCCTCAGTAAGTTTGCAGACGACACCAAGTTGGATAGGAATGTTGATCTGCTGGAGAGTAGGAAGGTTCTACAGATGGATCTGGACCAGTTGCATCAATGGGCTGAGACCAGTCATAGGAGATTTAATAAGGCCAAGTGCCGGGTCCTGCACTTGGGTCATGACAACCACATTCAATGCTACAGGCTCAGGGAAGAGTGGCTGGAAAGCTGCCTGGAGGAAAAGGATCTGGGAATGTTGATTGACAGCTGCCTGAATATGAGCCAGCAGTGTGCCCAGGTGGCCAAAAAGACCAACAGCGTCCTGGCATGAATCAAGAATAGCGTGGCCAGTAGGATTAGAGAAGTGATCATGCCACTCTACTCAGCAATGGTGAGGCCCCGCCTCAAATACTGTTTTCCATTTTGGGCCCCTCACTACAAGAAAGACATTGAGGTACTGCAGGGAGAGCAGAGAAAGGCAACGAAGCTGGTGAAGGGTCTAAAGCACAAGCCTTATTAGGAGTGGCTGAGGGAACTGGGGCTGTTTAGCCTTGAGAAAAGGAGGCTGAGGGTAGATCTTATCTCTGTCTACAACTATGTGAAAGGAGGTTGTAGCATGGAGGGTATTTGTCTCTTCTCCCAAGTAACAAGCTATAGGATGGAGAGGAAATGGCCTCAGGTTGCACCAGGGGAGGTTCAGATTTGACATTAAGATAAATGTATTCACAGAAAGGGTTGTGAAGCAGTGGAACAGGCTGCCAAGGGAAGTGGTTGAGTCATTGTCCCTGAAGGTGTCTAAAAGATGTGTAGATGAGGTTCTTAAGGATGTGGTTTAGTGCCAGAGTTAGGTTAATGGTTGGACTCGATGAACTTGAGGGTCTCTTCTAACCAAAATAATTCTATGATTCTATTCTCTGATTCTAAAAATACATCACCAGGAAAATAAACCTACATCCAAATGTATCTTTGTGACTCATCTGAGTAAGCTTTAAAAAATAAAAAAAAAAAAGAGAGAAGTGATGGCTGGATGTTATCGACACATAGTTTTTGACAAATTATTATTTCTATAAATTTAGATGTTGTGCTTATGTTTAATAGGAGGAATTTAGCTTTAATTGAAGATTATATGAATAAAAAATCAACCTGGGTACGTCTTTTGTAACTTAATCACAGTATACATGAATTTGGCAGCTTCTCCTCAGAACATACTCATCTGTCTGTAAAATTACCCACCAGAGCTGAGTGACTTAAATCTTTCCCAGAAAGTATTCCTTTTTAGGAGGACCAAGAAAAGTGAAAAATAGAACAATAACATGTAGGTGTCTGTATTGCTTTGAATGGAACTGAAGTTATCCACACATCTTGGGGGACAATGACCAGACATCATGCTTTTAACAACTGGGAGCCAAGAAGCCAAGTGTGAACAGCTTGGCTATTTACTTTTACGGCAGGTCAGAATAGAGAAAGGAAGAGTCTTTGGGCAAGCAAGGCTGATAACCCTGCTAAGCCAGCGTAAATTAAGGTTTGGCTCAGTCATGCAAACAGCAGGACTTTGTATAGTATATTCCAGTTAACTAATAAACACTGCTTTGTTTTGAAAAGATTTCATGAATCAGTGTAATTACTTCTCGTCACATTATTTCTTCACACCCTCCAGGATTTTTAACACAGCTGTTTCTATGGGCTAGTTGGAGAATTCAGACAAGACCACAGTTCCAAAGGTAGAGTCTCAGAGAGAAAGAAACCAGGGGGGCTTGCTCTGACACTGAAGTTATGCTGGGGGCTGTTTCAAGGAGTTGGAAACATGCCTTCAACGTGACTACACAGGAAAGAGATGATGTGGTCTGTGTGCAAGTAGGAACAATTAGGTTTCAGCAAGAGAGTTTTTACTGAACTGAGTATTGAGTCTCCAAGTTCAGCATTTCAGTAGAGGTTTTCCATGTGTCATTTTGGATTCTTATAAGAATGTGATCTTGGCCATGATAAAGACAGCAAGTCCGTCTTATTTTATTAAACGTAGCAGCAGTAATATCTTCTAGCATGGTATCAGACCATCTCTATTTAGGATTATGTATTTTTTGCCGTGGACTGTGAGTGATCAGTAACACATTAAGCTTGTGTATTTGTGAAAAGCTTTAGAAACTCAGTATTTTTCTATACCAGAAAGCAGATCTAAAAAATGTATGGATTTATTCAAACAGCAGCAATGGCAAAACAACAAAATCATGGTGTACTATCTATGGATTAATAAAGCAGTAGAGAAAGCAAGAATATAACAAACCATCTGTGGTTGTTATTGTTCATCACACAACACTGAGAACACTCTCTGATAGTTTGAACAGACAATTTTTAGAGCAGATATTTGTATTTTTAATAATAGATATTTGCATGCAGACTTACAATACATTAAAAAGACAGAAGAGCCATTGCTATCCAATACCTGCAAAACCAGCCATGTATACTTAGTCTTTATATTCTTCCTCTCAAAAAGATATGTCTTCTTTGCTTTACTCTTAATTTGCATTTTTTATTCAGCACTATGTTTAATAAATTTTTGTATATATTTATTCATATGAGTGCAAGGAACTTCTTAAATGTGTAAAAGTAAAAATCTGTAGAGAATAGACCATCTTTAGATATTTCTAAATAGCATAGGTAAGTTGGGGCCCATTGCAGTTCACCACACCTACACAAATGTTTAATAAGAACAACAACAACAACAACAACAACAACAAACTAATAATAACCATTATATCTGGCATGAAACAAAACTGTAACTCCTAATTCAGTTTATAGTAGTGTCTACTACAACTCATGGTGGTATTGTGAGTTTGGAGACCATCAAATAACGCAAAACCATTAGCCTGTTAGAAAGCAAATAAATAGAGTATTTTTAGAAATGAAATAAAATATTCCATAAAACTTCATAGTGGAAGAGACTTTCTTGCTGTGATCAGGCCAGTGCATTTTTCCTGGCACTGGTTAATAAAACCTGTGTTTCAAATGTGCTAAGAAAAACAAGAAGCATTTTCATCCTTTAGTATTCTATTTCACTGCTAAAATTAATTCAGTTAATTATGTGGTTACAATTAGCCTATTTTGCCAACACTGAAGGTAAGAAAGAGTTGAACATTTTAAGCTTTCTCTTCCTTAGCAGTTATATCCTCTCATCTAGGAATAGATGTATTTTCTTTATTTTCTATACATTTTATCTTCTTTTAAATCCTTTCTTAGATGCAAATTCATGTCTTAGTGGGTTTTGTTTGTTTGTTTGTGGTTTGTTTGTTTTGGTTTGTTTGTTTGTTTTAAATCTCGTTCCTATAAGCCTGAGTTACTTCTTCAAAATCTGTTTTCCCTTCTTTGTGTGTGACTTTCTCAATTTTTAATTTTGAAAAACTCAAGATTCCTGATACAGCCATATTGATCTTTTACTAGGATTCTTATATTTCTCCTGATATGGGCCAGTTTGCCATTGTTGAATTCATATGGTTTCTTCTGCTACCTGTCAGCTCTGCTCCAACCCTTTATCCCTTAGAATACTCTCCCAAGTCTCTAACAATCAGTTTCCTCAGGTCATTGAGATCTGCTTTTTCTGAAGTCCATTTTCTTCATTTCATTCCATTTTCCTTAAAATCAGAAACACTATTGAGATGAATTTCTACTGTTATTCTACCACTTTTTGTCAAAACAATCTAAAATAGCTCCTCTTTTATAATTTCCTGCAATTTATTGTAATGCTGATCTCAAGATTTTCCAAGATCTCAAGTTATCTGGGCCTTGTTTTTCTAATAGATATCCAATAATTAAAGGTTCCTATTATCACCAGGTCCTACTTTGAATGATTCTTTTAGTTGTTTAAGAAAAAACAAACAAAAAGCCAACCCAAACTACTCTTTCCTGAATAGGTGCTTCTATGATAGAGTTTACTGTGATATCTTCCTCATTTTCCTTCATTATGTTCACAGAGAGAGAGCTGGCATGTTAAGCTCTCATGAATTTCTCACAAAACAAATAGAAATAACCTTAAAATATACAGGAAGTTTGTGGGTTTTTTAATCCATCCTCTTATTCCAAAACACGTGTTACTCTTTTAATAACGTATTCACTAAGTCTCATTGAGCATCTGACTAATTTTTTTGTCTTACATGTCTACATTTTTGAGACACTTTTTCATTCTAGTTCAGACTGTTCTTGTTGTAAAGAATTATTTCTTGATCATTCTCATCTTATTCTCCAGTGATGATTAACAAAACAGAACCAGTTGTTGCAAACAAAAGGGAATCAATTAATCAGTTTTCTTGACATCAAAATAAAAAAAAATTCCTTGCTTTCTTGGAATGTTGTAAACTGGCTTTAGCTCCTGGGCACCAAACTTACCTATTGTATAAAAGCAACTATAATTCCTCATATAATAAGTAAAAATTCTATGATCCCACAGTCTGAAAAATCTGCCTCATTACAAAACCCAGAAACATCTAGTTGTCTCCACAGGCATGAAAGATGCTGTTCCAAGCACTCCATATCGTCCATTCACATTGCTGTGTTCATTAGCTTTGTATGCATTCAATAGATAAATAAGTACTTTGAACTAATCTGTACACAAAGCTGGCTTGGCAAGGTTTTGAGGTTTAATTGAACTTTATATTCATTTACAATTAGTTTGTTATGTTTCTTTTCTGATACCATTAGCAAACTTATTAAAAATGAGATACAAATAAAATTTGTGCCAATTACATATGAGAATAATTGGATTTTATTAATCAAAGAATTCATGCAATCAATTTAATTATTGTTACTCTTATTTCGGATACCTCATTATTCTTCACACTAATTAATCACAACCACTGATGAATAGTTTTGAAAAGCAACTCATTTACCAAGAATGGAAGGTTCCTTCAACAACCATCAATATTTACTTTAGGGAAACAAGCAAGTTTTATAAATTAATTTATTTATATTTTTTTTTCCAAAAAGATGTGTGTCTGTAATGTAACAGCAGCTTTCTTGGATCAAAATGAGAAATTTAGAAGATTTTCATATAGGATTCATATTTCATTTACAGCATTGTCTACAGTTACAGACTTAGGCTATGGGAGAATAGAGCTTATAATTTTTATTTTTTGTTCCAGTACCGAGTTTGGGCAAGTGACTTGTATTTGCACTCTTAAATATGTTGTTATTCAGCAAGGATAAGTGCACATCAAAATGGAGGATTAACAAATAGTGTAAATAAACATAGGGAGCTCTTTACTGAATAACCGTAATAGCTTTTGGAGTTTATCTTCCTGTTGTGTCTCTATATATTTGATCTGGAAGTGCATTCCATTTTTTATCGTGTCATGTAGAGAAAACACACTAAACGTGAGAGTCTAACAAACAGGGTATTGCAGAGACTATCCTCCCTCATAGAAATGTAAGAGAAAGTACATTTCAAAGAGAAGATATTATTTCTGATACAACAAAATGTCAGTCAGTGAGGCACTCAGTGGTGGCAACAGCTATTTCCCGTGGCTAAGCACCAGATTGGCTAGTTCCCATGGCTAAGCGCTAGAGCAGGGTGGACAACGGGCTTCCCAGAGGCAGGGAAGCCCAAGGAAGAGATGGCTCTGGCATTTTCACCGAGAAGTGGCAGATCTTGGGAGAGAGGCTGACATGGAGGGAGCATTGCCAGGAGATTTAAACAGCCTCTAGGGAGAGCATGCAACCAGGGCCAGCAAACCGGGATGAGGCAGTTAGAACGGCAGTTCAAGCGTAAGGGTGAGTGGTAAGGGTGAGGAAGCTCTGTCAGCTCAAGACATTAGTGCAGTTAGTGGTTATCACCCTCGCAGGAGGAGCCTAACTATGGTAGCCACTCAGAAGAAAGGTAAGTCCCCTGCATCTACCATGAAGGAGGCAGCAACGCAGACAGAGCTGCCAAGGAAACGTGCAGCTGTCCAGACCTTGGGCTGCAGGGAATGCCAGAGTCTCTCACTGGCATGGAATGGGAAGAGAGAGAACAGCTGTGTGAGGTGTGAGCAGGCGGATGACCTGCTCAGCCTGGTGGTTGAGCTAAAAGAGGAGGTAGAAAGGTTGCAAAGTATCAGGGAGGCAGAGAAAAAAATAGTGACTGGGTCAAGCACTGGCCTCTCTGAGACACAAAAGGCCACCACCAAGCAATCAAGATCAAGAGAGTCCATTACCCTCCCCATGACTGACTGAAGACAGTAGGTCAAGGGAAAAGGATGGGTGGAAACAAGTCCACACTCATGTTAGAAGGCAAAACATCCCCTTGCCCACCCCGCCCTCCCAGGTACGAGGCTCTGGAAGTGGAAGGCCAGCCAATGGCCGATAAAAATGAAGGACCATCTACACCACAGGTGCTCACATGATCTGAAAGGCCTACCCTCTGTATTACAACCATGTCCACAAGAAAGAAAAGGGGGATTATAGTTGCAGGTGACTCAGTTCTGGGTAGTACGGAGAGTCCAATTATGTCGGAAGGACCCTCCTCTTAGGGTGGTCTGCTGCCTTCCTGGGGCTCAGGTAAAGGACATCACCAGGAAACTTACTAGCCTGGCACGGCCCTCGGACTACCACCCATTAGTGGTTTTTCATGTAGATGACAATGAGGTTGCAACCTGTAATCCAAGGGCAATTAAAAGAGACTTCAGAGCCTTGGGACGGTTGGTGAGGGAATCAGGAGCACAGGTTATTTTCTCCTCTCTTCTTAAAGTCACGAGCATTGACATTAGAAGAAAAAGATGGGTGCACACGATTAACACATGGCTCTGTGCTTGGTGTCACCACTGTAATTTTGGCTTTTTTTGATAATGGGATGCCATACACGGCACTGGGTTTACTGGCATTGGGTGGAGTTCACCTTTCACGTAAGGGTAAGAGGGTCTTCGCACACAAGCTAGCAGGGCTCATAGACAGGGCTTCAAACTAGATATGGTGGGGGAGGGGGATGTAAGCAAGGTCACCTGTGACATGCTGTGGGACGAAACACCAACAATAGAAAGGTGAGGTGAAGCAGGCTCTAAACTGATGAGCATGAGGCACAGGGTCCAATGTGGTGAAGCTCACGCAATCACATCCAACTGGGGAACGTGCCAGACCAATCAAAGCAGTGATAAATATTCCTTAGCTGCCTTCCAAGATGAGAACCAGAGGGCAAACCACTCAAGGGTACACATCACTGCAGTGGATCTTTCTGCACCTCTCATGAGAAACCCACATGCTCAAGTACTTCCCTGAAGTGTCTATACACCAATGCGTGTAGTATGGAGAATAAACAGGAAGAATGAGAGACTTATGCGTGTTCACAGGGCCATGATCTCATTGCAATTGCGGAGACGTGGTGGGATGGCTCACATGACTGGAATGTTGTCGTGGAGGGCTATGGACTTTTTAGGAAAGACAGGCCAGCAAGGTGAGGTGGAGGAGTTGCACTTTATGTATGAAAGCAACTCAAATGTCTTGAACCCTGCCTAGGGGGGGACGAAAAGTGAGTTGAATCCTTAAGGGTAAAAATTAAGGGACAAGCTAACAAGTGGGACACTGTTGTGAGTGTTTACTACAGACCACCTGATCAGGAGGAGGAAGCTGATAAGGCTTTCTACAGACAGCTGGAAATAGCCTCGCAATCACATGCCCTGGTTCTCAAGGGAGACTTCCATCACCCTGACACCTGCTGGGTGGGTAACATAGCTAGCACGCACAGTCCAGGAGGTTCCTGCAGATCACTGGTGACAACTTTTTGACAGAGATGGTGGAGGAGCCAACAAGGAGAGGGATGCTGCTGGACATTGTCCTAACAAACCAAGAAGAACTGGCTGGAGATGTCACGGTTGGGGGCAGCCTCGGCTGCAGCAACCATGAGATGATGGAGTTCAGGATCCTGCGTGGATGAAACAGGAAAATAAGTAGGATTAAAACCATGGACTTCAGCAGGGTGAATTTTGGCCTCCTCAAGGTCCTGCTTAGAAGAGCCCCATGGGATAGGGCTCTAGAAGATAGGGGGGTTGAAGAGAGCTGGCTAATATTCAAACATCACTTCCTCCAAGCTTGAGACTGATGCATCTTTATGAGGAAGAAATCAAGTAAAGGGAGTAAGAAGCCAGCATGAATGAGTAAGGAGCTCCTGTCAAAACTCAAATGGAAGAAAGACGTTTATGTAATGTGGAAAAAGGGACAAACTACTTGAGAGGAATACAAGGAGGCTGTCAGAGTACACAGGGATGCGGTGAGGAAGGCCAGGCTCCACCTGGAAGCAAATCTGGCCAGGGATGTCAAAGACAACAAGAAGGGCTTCTTCAAGTATATCAGCAGCAAAAGGAAGGTTAGTGAAAATGCAGGTCCACTGCTGAATGAGGAGGGTGCCCTGGTGACAGATGATACAGAGAAGGCAGAATTACTGAATGCCTTCTTCGCTTCCATCTTCACTGCTAAAACTGGCCCTCAGGTATTCCAGACTCTAGAGCTAGAAGAGAGAAAGTCTGGCAAAATGAAGATTTTCCCTTGGTTGAGGAAGAACAGATCTGAGATCATTTAGACAAACTGAACATCCACAAATCCATGGGCCCCAATGGGATGCACCCACGAGTGCTGAGAAAGTTGGCAGATGTTATTGCTAAGCCACTTTCCATCATCTTTGAAAAGTCTTGGAGAATGGGAGACGTGCCTGATGACTGAAGGAAAGTGAACGCCACTCCCATCTTCAAAAAGGGCAAGAAGGACAACCCAGGAAACTATAGGCCAGTCAGTCTCACCTCCATCCCTGGAAAGGTGATGGAACAGCTCATTCTGGATGTCATCTCCAAGCATGTGGAGGAAAAGAAGATTATCAGGAGTAGGCAGCATGGGGTCACCAAAGGGAAATCATGTTTGACCAACCTGATAGCCTTCTATGATGGTATGACTGGCTGAGTAGACGAGGCAAGAGCAGTGAACATTGTCTTCCTTGACTTCAACAAGGCTTTTGACACTGCCTCTCACAACCTCCTCATAGTCAAGATCAGGAAGTGCGGGCTGGATGAACGCATGGTGAGATGGATCATGAACTGGCTAGATGGCAGAGCTCAGAGGGTTGTGATCAGTGGTACAAAGTCTGTTTAGTGATCAATGGTACAAAGTCTGGTTAGAGGCCTCTAGTTAGTGGGGTTCCCCAGGGGTCAGTATTAGGTCCAGTCCTGTTCAACGGGTCCATCAATGACCTGGATGGAGAGACTGAGTGCACCTTCAGCACGTTTGCTGATGATACCAAACTGGGAGGAAGGGCTGACACATCAAAAGGCTGTGCTGCCATTCAGTGAGACCTGGACAGGCTGGAGGACTGGGCAGAGAAGAACCTGATGAACTTTAACAAGGGCAAGTGTGGGGTCCTGCACCTGGGAAGGAATTACCCCAGGCACCACTACAGGTTAGGGGCAGACCTGCTGGAAAGCAGCACTGCAGAGAAGGACTTGGGAGTTCTGGTCGACAACAGGTTGACCATGAGTCAATGAAGTGCCCTTGTGGCCAAGAAGGCCAATGGTATCTTGGGGTGCATTAAGAAGAGTGTGACCAGGAGGTTGAGGGAGGTTGTCCTCCCCCTCTACTCTGCCCTGGTGAGGCCGCATCTGGAGTACTGCGTCCAGTTCTGGGCTCACCAGTTTAAGAAGGGTAAGGAATTACTGGAGGGAGTCCAGTGGCAGGTTACGAAGATGATTAGGGGCCTAGAGAACCTTTCTTATGAAGAGAGACTGAGAGAGCTGGGTCTGTTCAGCTTCAAGAAGAGAAGGCTGAGAGAGGATCTCATCAATGTTTATAAATATCTCAAGGGTGGACGTCAAGAGGATGGGACCATACTCCTTTCAGTGATGCCCAATGATAGGATGAGGGGCAACAGGCACAGGCTGAAGCAAAGGAGGTTCATCTGAGTATGAGGAAAAACATCTTTACCTTGAGGGTGCCAGAGTACTGGAACAGGTTGCTCAAAGATGTTCTGGAGTGTCCTTCTATGGAGACATTCAAGACCCACCTGGACACATTCCTGTGCAATCTACTATAGGTGAACCTGCTTTAGCAGATGGGTTGGACTAGATGATCTCCAGAGGTCACTTCCAACCCTAACCATTCCGTGAAAATGTATAGAAGAACTTGAAGAGATGCTAATTCCAAAAGTGAATACAGGAAACACATTTGCTTTTTAACTGAGGAGACCAAAGGAAGTGGAATAAAGACAGACTGGTTAGGAAAAATAATAAAGCTGATGGAATATTTCTGATAGACAAGAATGGGACAGTATTGTGGAGGTCAGAGAATAAGTAATGGAGAGAATGATGTCAGAAAACAGAAAAGCGAAATAGCAAACACACGGATAATTTTAGTTGTAGAGGCTACGAGATAAAAAGCAACTTCCAAAGAGGCTGAAAAAAACCCCCCACTCTATAAAAGCATATTAAATAAAAGGTAAAAATGTCAGAGAACATAGAGGAGAGAAAAAATACAGTGTGAGAAACAAGAGTGTGAACATCAAGGTCAGAGAAGGGGGATGAGGTGCTCCTGGTAGGGCAGAGATTCTCTTGCAGCTTTTGGAAGAGACCTTGGTGGAGATAGTATTTGCCTCCAGCCTGCAGATGAGACCATACTGGCACAGATATCCACACTGTAGCCTGTGAAGTACCTCATGTTGGAGCAGCTGGCTATTTTCTTAATGAACTGTGACAGATGGAGAGACCATACTGGAGCAAGGGAAAACTGTGGGGAGGAAGGAGGTGCATAAAAGAGCTGTTCAGGGAAGGCATGGGGGGAGGCAGAGGAATCAGGAGTAAAGGAGTGAAGTTGAGCCTGGGAAAAAAGGATGGCGGAGGAGAGTGGTGTTTTAATTTTATCTTTGTCATTACCCAAATCCATTTCAACTGGCAATAGATGAAACTGATTTTCCCCAAGCAAAGTCTGTTTTGCCTATGACAGGAACTGGTAAATGATCTTGTCTACCTCAACCTGCACACTTTTTTGTCTTATTTTCTCCCTGTGTCCTGTGGAGGAAGGGAAGTAAAGGAGGGGCTGCGTTGGCACCTGGCAGCTGGTCAAGGTCAACCCAGCACACAGTTTCCAACATAAAGAGCACAGTATATTGACACTGTAATTTCTTGACTGGACTGATTCTATTTTTTTTCTGTGGATAATTCAGTTTAAAAAACAAACAAACAAAACCCCAAACCACCAAAAAACCAAGTAATGATAATGTTAGTTTAATTTGTAGTGGTATAAATCCCACATATTTTCATTTCAAAATGCTCATTTTAAGGCTCTGAGGGTCTCAACTTTCATTAAAGATTGAAAATAGTTACTAAAACTTATTCATTAAAATTGCTTTTGCTTAGTAAGATGCTATTTAAGGGCTTAAAGATAGAATTTCTTTTATTAAGGACAAAAATATACCTTGTAAGCAACAGAAGTATGCCGCAGATGAGTGATTCTGCTTGCCACATAAAATTGTTTAAATTACTCAAAGAAATGTGAGACTTAAGAGAGTTTGATGGTAAGGTTTACTGCACGGAGGGAATATGCCGAGCCAGATCCTGATTACCTTCCTTCCACAGGCCTAGTGTCACGTTATTTTGAAGTCTAGATCCTAGGATTCTCATAGCAAACTCTCAGGCATCAGAGTTCATAGAAATAAATAATTTATTTGAGTAGTATAGCAGGAGGGTTGGCTAGAGCTGGATACCTGCACGGAGGTCCCAGCCAAGCATGGAAATCCCTGGGTTTTTATATCTTTACAGACCATGCATCTGCTCCTCACACTATGGTTCAGACCAATAGTAATATTTCAGTCTGGGGTCTTCTTGCTTCTCATTGGATCTTTTTCACTGATCTCAGGTGGGTCTTTGTTTTCTTTAACTGTAAATATTGTTCATAGTCCATAGCCTTTAAGGTGCTGTTTTGTCTGAATGAATCTTTTTCTTCCCAGCAAAGTGCAGAACAGGACATATCTCACAGATGGCTAACGCCTTGAAGTCACCATTTTCTACCCAGTCAATTCTGTTCTTCCCAGCAAAGTGCAAACCAAACCCTATCTCAAAGATGTTCACTGTAATCTGTAGCTGCTTTTGGTAAACATGAGCAGAACTTTGCAACATGCAGCTTAAGATGTCAGTGAATTCAGCTCAATAAGTAACATGAAGCAGACAGTATACTAAAAATCACACAACCTTATAATCCTAGGTGATTCATTCTACTTAGTACGCATTTACTTAAGCTAAATGACTGATATGAAACTTAAACTGGGCTCATCCAGTTATCTGTGAGTAGTAAAAACCAGTGCCATAAAGGCAGCTTATTTAGCAGACAGAGCTCAAAGTAGGCTCACCCAGCCTGTCATATTTATAAAATAAAGCACTCAACTCATAGTCAAATTGCATACAGTGGGAAAATATGCATGAGACTCCTTGCACGCAAAATTTATTGGTATTCAGTGTGCTATTCTGCTTCCTTGTGGGTTACCTAAAAGGAGTCTTGGCCTGGCTGCAGCTCAGGCCTTCGCCTCCTTTGGAGTCTGTACCAAACTGCTGCTGGTTTGGCTGGAGGGGAGGTCGAGTGCATCCACCATAAAGTAACACATTAGCTCTTTTCCTTAGGATTTATACCTTATGGTAGAAGTTATGATATCTAGTCAGCTGCCAATGCCAGTAACAGGTTTTATGATGATTAGGATATTCTTAATACCTTTCTTTCCCTTTGTATTCTTAGATGTCTAATAAGTGCTGAATTCATTGTATTGCTTTCCCAGTAGAAGAGCAGCCATTTTTTACAAAATGCTTAGGAAGTTTGATAACCTGTGTATATCTGAAAAACACCTTTCAAATAATGCAGCAGACACAAACTTTGGTGTCTTTGCTCACAAAAGAACACATTTGCTGAGGAAAAATAGCAAATAAAACAACTGCCTGTGAATACAGTTTATGAAGGCAGAACACAATCAACAACTGTAAGACTGTCAACAAACTAAAATTACCCCACTTCTGTTGTATAAATGCTGCATATTTGATGAGCACTCTTAAGAAAAACAGTATAAGAAAGGAGTTCTTTTAAAGTGCTGAAGAAGCTTCCATTATTTCCACACCATATTCACTTCCCTACCAAATAAATGAAGGAAAAAGAAAATCCAAATACAAAAAAATTCTTAGGCTATATTAGAGCTACCTTTCAAAATATAAAGAAGTATAGTAAAAAAGGGTTTCCTTGCCATTTTCCAATTAAAAACAGAGCAAATTTTAAAGTATCTAAGACAGACCTAAAGTGACAGATCTGTATCCATCATCATTTCCACTAAATCCTCTAAGATTATTTTTCATAGAATCATAGAATCATTCCAGTTGGAAGAGACCCTCGAGATAATCGAGTCCAACCATAACCTAACTCAGGAACTAAACCATGTCCCTAGGAACCTCATCTATATGCCTTTTAAACACCTCCAGGGATGGTGACTCAACCACTTCCCTGGGCAGCCTGTTCCACTGCTTCACAACACTTTCCACAAAGAAATATTTCCTAATATCCATCCTGAACCTCCCCTGGTGCAACACTAGGCCATTTCCCTCTTGTCCTATCACTTGCTTCTTGGGAAAGGAGACCAACACCCTCCATGCTACAGCCTCCTTTCACATAGTTGTAGACAGAGGTAAGGTCTCCCCTGAGCATCCTTTTCTCAAGGCTAAACAGCCCCAGCTTCCTCAGCCTCTCCTAATAAGACTTGTGCTCCAGACCCTTCAACAGCTTTGTTGCCCTTCTCTGAACTCTCTCCAGTACCTCAATGTCTTTCCTATAGTGTGCCTGATGGGCACAAAACTGAACACAGCATTCAAGGTGGAGCCTCACCAGCACCCAGTACAAGGGGATGATCACTTTCCTAGTCCTGCTGGCCACACTATTCCTGATACAAGCCAGGAAGCTGTTGGCCTTCTTGTCCACCTAGGCACACTGCTGGCTCATGTTCAGCTGGCTCTTGACCAACATCCCCAGATCCTTTTCCACCAGGCAGCTTTCCAGCCACTCTTCTCCAGGCCTGTAGCGTTGCATGGGGTTGTTATGACCCAAGTGTAGGACCTGGCACTCGGCCTTATTGAACCTCCTACAACTGGCCTCAGCCCATTGATGCAACTGATCCAGATCCCTCTGTTGGCCTTCAACACTCCCACCCAACTTGGTGTCGTCTGCAAACTTACTGAGGGTGCACTCAATCCCCTCTCCAGATAATTGGTAAAGGTATTAAACAGAATTGGCCCCAATACTGAGCCCTGGGGAACACCACTTGTGACTGGCTGCCAACTGGATTTAACACCATTCACCACAACTCTTTGAATTGAGTTGCGTAATGTAGGTGTGCTAATGAGAAAATCTGATTAGTAGGTTGCAATATAAAAATATTGCTGTTGCTTCAAAACACCTTTAAAAAAGTTGATATGCATCATCATTAAATACTTTCAGAGTTTGAGGATACATAGACATAACTGATCTCAATGATAATTCCGCCCTAGCAAACAAAACCAGAAGGAGAAGATACATGTGGAAGTGTAACACATTGTTCTAACTCAATGTGTTCTCTTAATTTGCTTGATACGTATTTTTGTTTCTGCTCTTCTGACTGCACGTTGGCATGCAAAAATTAAATTTGTGGTTGACAATTACCTCTAAATAAACAGTTAGGTTGAATACCAATTGCTCATTTGCAGTCCTCTGAAACGCAACATGCAAGTGTTTTTGCAATGGGTTCTTGATGCAATATTGGAGCAAGTCACTGATAACAGTTACTTGACAAGTGGAAAGTATTTTGAAGTCTGATTTTAGCATACGTAACTGTTTTCTTAAGTAAAGGTCTGCATATAACAAGATGATTACTAAAACCACACTAAGTTCCTACTGCTGGTAGTGATCACACAAAAATGTCTAGTTCTGTAATGTTTTGAAAATTTAGCCTCTTGAAAGAAATAACTAAACTAAATCTAGAGGACTCATTGAATAATTTTTTAGGCTAATTGCTTTTATTGCTAGTTATGCTGTAAACCATTTATATACATAAAATATAAGACTGTAAACAATGATTAATTCCACTGAGGGGAGCTGCTGCGGAGCTGATCCGAATCTGCATCAAAAGTGGCAGATTTCCGATGCAGGCAGGGTTTTCCCCACGCAGGGGACTGCTACAGCAGTGCTAGGAGTTGCCAGTTCTCATGAGAATTGCTGATGAAACCTGGGCGTTGCTGGGGCAATGGTGCCTGCACCTATAAGAAGCAGCCTAGGGAGACCTAGCGACCAGGAGCGCTGTGAACAGAGCAGGACGAAGCAGTTTGTGTCACAATTCGCACAGAAGTGCAAGCAGGAAAGGCAAAGAAGCTCTGCCAGCTCAACTAGGAAGTATGGTGTCCACCCAGCAAAAGCCATGTCATCCATAAGGTTGGCCCCCACCACTACTGATGCAGCTACTCAAACTTAATTTGAGTTTTACTCAAATTTAAGCTACCCAAAGGTGTCAGGCTGCAGAGTGTACCCTGTTCGCACACCAATACCCAATGGCAGCAGTGATCACAGCTGTGGGACATGTGCTCACATAGAAGAACTCCTCCACTTAGTGATGGGGCTCCAGGAGGAGGTGAGTAGGCTGAGGAGTATCAGGGAGTGCAAGAGGGAGATAGACCACTGGAGTCACACTCTACCCTCCCTGAAGCAGGCCCAGTACATAGACAAGGCACACGGTACAGAGGACTTCCTACCCCTCTCTGCACAGTGGAAAAGTAGTGACTCAAGGGATAGGGGACAATGGCAGTGTGTTTCCGCCTGGCACAGAAGGAGGAGGATCTCTGTTGTGACTACTCCATCTTCTCAAGTTCCCTTGCACAACAGGTATGAGGCTCTGCAAGTGGAACCAAACAACAACATTGAGGAAGGTGGTTGGACAAAGTTGGAGGTACTGCAGAATAGAAGTCAGCCTGCACTCTCCATCAAAACAGCTGCTGTAAATGAAAAAAGGTGGGTCGTGGTCACGGGAGACTCCTTTCTAAAGGGAACAGAAGGGTCTACCTGCAGGCCAGACTCACTTCTTAGGGAAGTCTTCTGCCTCCCTGGAGCCAGGGTTAAAGATGTGAAGTGAAAAAACTTCCTGCCCTGGTTAGGCCCTTTGATTATTATCCTCTACTAATTTTTCAGGTAATCAGTGATGAGACTGAAAAGGGAAATGTAGAGGCAATCAAGAGGGACTTCAAGGCCTTGGGACAACTGGTTAAGGGATAAGTACAAGTAGTGTTCTCCTCTGTCTCCCTAGTTGCAGGTATGACAAGGAAAGACACAGGAAGACCCAGCAGATCAATACCTGGCTGTAGGACTGGTGTCTCTGGCAGAATTTTGCTTTTTTTGATCATGAGTCGCTTTACATGACACTCGGCCTGCTAGTGACAAATGAGGTACATCTGTCTCAAAAGGGGAAACTCCTGCCTCCTTGGGCAGGAGTTAGCAGAGCTCGTTGAAAGAGCTTTAAACTAGATTCGAAGAGAGAAGGGGAGAAAAACAGGTGCAGCAGAGGCAAACCCAAGGGTGGCATGCCAGTGTTTGAGAGATGGGGTGGTACCAAGGCCTTTCAGTCTGCTGTCTCAGTGAAGGTAGGGGATGAAGAGCCATGCAGTAGAAACAACACAAGTGTTACAGATGTGTTAGCACAGAAGCACCTGAGAATGCCCACAAAGGAACTGGGGCTTCTCACCAGAAAAAGACGGCAGGATCAACAGCCCAGCTGAAGTGCATCTATACCAATGCATGCAGCATGGACAACAAACAGGAGGAGCTGGAAGCCATCATGCAGCAGAAAAACTACAATGTAGTCACCATCACGGAAACATGGTGGGATGACTAACACAGCTGGAATGCAGCATTGGATGGCTATAAACTCTTCAGAAGGGATAGGCAAGGAAGGAGACGAGGTGGGGTAGCCCTGTATATTAGGGAGTGTTTTGATTGTCTGGAGCTTGATAAGGATGACGGTAGGGTTGAGTGCTTATGGGTAAGAATCAAGGGGAAGTGCAACAAGGTGGACATCCTGGTGAGAATCTGTTACAGACCACCCAACCAGGATGAAGAGGCAGATGAAATATTTTGCAGGCAGCTGGGAAAAGTCTCTCGATCATTAGCTCTTGTTCTTGTGTGGGACTTCAACTTACTAGATGTCTGCTGGAAACATACAGTGGAGAGGAAACAGTCTAGGAGGCTCCTGGAGTGTATAGAAGACAACTTCCTGAAACAGCTGGTCAGTGAGCCTACTAGAGAAGGTACCCCACTGAACCTGTTGTTTGTGAATAGAGAAGGACTCATGGGTAATGGGTCGGTTGGAGGTCGCCTTCGGTATAGTGATCATGAAGTGATTTAGTTTTCTATTCTTGGAGAAGTAAGGAGGGCAGTCAGCAGAACCGCTACTTTGGACTTCCGAAGGGCAGACTTTAACCTGTTTAGGAGGCTGGTTGGCAGACTCCCTTGGGAGACAGTCCGGAAGGGCAAAGGAGTCCAGGAAGGCTGGTCTCTCTTCAAGAAGGAAATCTTAGAAGCACAGCTGCAGGCTGTCCCCATGTCCCAAAGATGACCCTGCAGGAGGAAGACTGGCCTGGCTGAACAGAGCCATGATTCTATGAAATTATTGTGTATATTACCACATTTCTCTTTAGCTAAGTGTTTATGTTGATATATATAACACATTTCCATATACTGTAATTATCAGAGAGGCTTCAGATACTTAAAGGGTTTTTCTTCCTTAAGATGTTGAACCCTCTAATGTAAATTTTGCAGTTTATATGATACCTAAAACTGCATTTTTTTTTTCATTTCAATTTAATACTGTTATAGCAGAACTAAGGTCTTTTTCCACACCAGTCAATGTGAGCTTAAACTTGCCACCCCACTTCACTTTTTCAGCTGGAAAATACATGACAAACAGAATCACATTCCAGTTGTTCCCCATGGCATTTGAGACTTAAAAGATAATTCAAATGATATCTCACTAGAGAAAAAAACATCTAAAGCTTACAATGACAAAGAATAAAAAGATAGTTTCGCCTAAATTTTTTAGAAATCAAAAATAATGCTTTGCACTCCAAAATGTCAAACTTGCTTTTGGGAAAGTCAGTGTGGCACTTTTTAGATGAAAATAAACATCATGGGAAAAACAAAACAAAACAAAACACAACCTACCACACCAAAACAAAACACCAACCACCACCAACAAAACAACACCACAAAGCCAAAACAACAAATGTTGGAATAGCCAGAGACTGTGAGTACGATAATGAACTTTGGCACCCAATTAGGTAAGGAATATCTAAGCTCTTCAAAGCTCCATTTAAGCATAAACCAAATCAAAGTTGTCTGTCAACTGTATTTGAAGAAAATTATTTTCAATTTGTGTTTTCCTTCCTGCTCTGTTTCTGATTTTCCCCTTCTACTTTCAGTCTTGGTAATAAAGTTTCCTGGACACAATCAATCTGGAAGTAGAATCTTCAGGCAAAATGTACTGTAATGGTGTCAGACCTAAAATTTTCTTGTGGCATGTTCTGTATAAATATAAGTCCCTCATCGAAGGCATTACAAGGAATTTTCATTAGTGTACCATTTCAGAAGTATATTTGTTCAGCCCAAATAATAGATGCTGTTATCAAATATTAGTTTGTCTCATGCTATTTGGCGCTCTTCTCAGAACTGCAGCAGATCATAACATAGCACTGCCTATGAAAATGGAAGTTTCTGTCCATAATGCTGAGGTAGCAGCTTGAAAATCTAGTTTTTAAAGATGTTTTTTTAAAATCAAATTAAAAGAAGCATAAATACATTAGATGAAAGGTTTAATGAATTAGACGTGATTACATTCCCTCCACAATTTTTTAATAGAGTCAATAGCACTGCATGGATCACGTTTTTTAGCATTTATTCCATTAAACACTTGATAACTTGGCTTGAATAAAGTCAGGCAAACAGAATCAGTCTTCTCCAGGCAAACATCACATTGCCTTGAATTTTGTCAGAGATTTTCGTCAGAAAAAGGGTTTCAGGATTTGATTTTGCAAGTTTCCAATCGTCCCTAGTATTTTATAAAATGTTTTGGTTAAAGAAGAGTAGAATTTTCACTGTGAGTACTCAATTCATGTAACTTAATCATGCAGCTAAGTTCTCATCAGCAAATCCAAAGGCGAGAAAGTCTCCAATGAATCGTGACAAGAGAATTTCTGTCAGAAATATTGTGCATTATATTTTCAATCAAAATAAAATATTTACATTATTGTCGTATTTCTTAAAAGTGACACTATCTCCTTAGTTCAAACCAGAGCTGAGAAAACAGTCTGGTAGCAAATACTTTATCCAAAATTTTGGTTTTGTTTGTTTGGGTTTTTTCCACTGTTCATTGAATATTACAGTCCAAATATAGACTTCTAATAGTTTTTTTGGTTGAATTCCTTCTTAACATACTTTTAAAATTATGTATATTGTTCTTTGTTAGTTTTTCTTGGAACTCAAGATTTCACATTTTAAAGATTTTTGACCATTTTTGAAAAAAATGGTTACAAGCAGGAATAATGGAAATTATTTTAGCAGAGTGGATAACTACAGGACTGTTTTTATTTTATTTTTATAATGCATGCCCAATTGCAGTTAAAACTCTCGACTTGAATAAAAGAGAAACTAAGCAAAATGTTTTTCTTCCATGTTATTTCTGTTAAAGAAGCACCTAGAAACCACAGTAAGGAAAAGCATGATCATGCTGAGAAGAATATTAAGATACAATATCTGTATTAAAAAGTCTGTTCTTTAAATAGAAGAGATGGAGTCAGAAAAGAGGCACAGTGGTTAAAGGATTGCCAGGGTTATATGGCACACTGACATAAGAGAGCAGTTAAGTCTATATATCCTACACCCCTGTTCACTTGTTTTCTTCCTGGAACTACGTTGCCTCCTGTATTCAATTGATCAATAGATCAACATTCTGTAGTGCTACATTTACACCTTGTCGCCAGAGAGGAACACATGGTTATGAATTAGTGAAGACCCATAAATCAAGGATAAGAAGATAAGAAACACCACTATCTCAATTGTTTATGAGTTGGAATGTGAAAAGTCTAGGCCTGCAATTCCCTGTAACAGTATCACTACCAGTGCAAAACCTGTATTGGTGAGGAAGAGAAGACTCAGAACATTCAAATGATTTGCAGAAGATGACATGGGAAATCTACACCAAGCATTCACGATGGATTGCTTAACCCCCAAACCTGCATCTTAACCATAGAATGCTTATTCCTCCCTACACTACAGAGAATTTTAAAAAGATGGACTCAGTTTCAAAGCACTATATTTCACAATGGCAACATGTTACAATTACACAAAAAATTGCAAACAGTTTAAAGCGTTACCTTTAGTAATCATTTGAACTTCATGCCCCACCTTTTCTAGTGGTAAGAGTTCCATTCATAGACGGTTGCAGGGATATAGTGATTTCAAATGGGGTCCCTCTTTTAGAAACACCCTGTGTATGTGATAAATGGACACAACTAAGTCTAACTCTTACCACTCCCTGAAGATATCTTAGGAACTCTTACCGATTTTGATGGTTTGTGTCTGAGTACAGCTTAAGACAGAAGTTCAGCCTTTGAATATTTTTTAAGCAGTTGATACTTTGTTAAAAGAGAAAATGAAAAAAAATAATCTTGTTTGTACCTTTTATTAATTCTTGGTATTTGACATTGTGGTTAAAACCACATTTTGGAATACAGTATAATTTTTCAAGTCTGGAAACAATTTTAATATATGTGTTAAATCATTCTTAGATTATCTACTTATGGTTATAAACATTTGAATCCCTTTGGTTTAAAGAATATTAAATAATGGCATGTAAATACCTTCCCTATATAGGACTGATTTCTTGAATGCTAATTGTTATGTTTTAATACTCAAATTATTTTAATCATTATATTGGATAAATATGTTCAAAACAATTATATTTATGCTTTTACTATACAGCATTTTATATCCTCTGAACTGTTTGAAACTTTATCTTGGAGCTCTTTTTCAGTGTGTTTGTTTTGTTTTTCCAGGCATAAGAATCACAGAATCACAGAATGGTTAGGTTGGAAAGGACATCTGGAAATCATCTAGTTCAACCCATCTGCTAAAGCAGGTACCCCTAGAGCAGATTGCACAGGAATGTGTCCAGGTGGCTTTTTAATGTTGCCAGAGAAGGAGACTCCACAACCTCTCTGGGCAGCCTGTTCTAGTGCTCTGGCACCCTCAAAGTAAAGATGTTTTTCCTCATACTCAGATGGAACCTCCTTTGCTTCAGCCTATGCCCGTTGCCCCTCATCTTATCACTGGGCATCCCTGAAAGGAGTCTGGTCCCATCTTCTTGACATCCACCCTTGAGATATTTATAAACATTGATGAGATCCCCTCTCAGCCTTCTCCATGCTGAACAGACCCAGCTCTCTCAGTCTCTCTTCATAAGAAAGGTCCTCTAGGCCCCTAATCATCTTCGTAACCTGCCACTGGACTCCCTCCAGTAATTCCTTACCCTTCTTAAACTGGTGAGCCCAGAACTGGACACAGTACTCCAGATGCGGCCTCACCAGGGCAGAGTAGAGGGGGAGGACAACCTCCCTCAACCTCCTGGTCACACTCTTCTTAATGCACCCCAAGATACCATTGGCCTCCTTGGCCACAAGGGCACTTCATTGACTCATGGTCAACCTGTTGTCGACCAGAACTCCCAAGTCCTTCTCTGCAGTGCTGCTTTCCAGCAGGTCTGCCCCTAACCTGTAGTGGTGCCTGGGGTAATTCCTTCCCAGGTGCAGGACCCCACACTTGCCCTTGTTAAAGTTCATCAGGTTCTTCTCTGCCCAGTCCTCTAGCCTGTCCAGGTCTCACTGAATGGCAGCACAGCCTTTTGATGTGTCAGCCCTTCCTCCCAGTTTGGTATCATCAGCAAACGTGCTGAAGGTGCACTCAGTCTCTCCATCCAGGTCATTGATGGACCCGTTGAACAGGACTGGACCTAATACTGACCTCCGGGGAACCACACTAACTACAGGCCTCCAACCAGACTCTGCACCGTTTAACATAACCCTCTGAGCTCTGCCATCCAGCCACTTCATGATTCATCTCAAAGAAGAAAAAAAGGATCAAAGAAGGAGAGAAGGAATAAATATACAAACTTAACCATAGCAAAAAACTGTTCTTGTAGGTAGGTTTTCTGAGAATAGTTGTGGAACCATATGAATTTATAAAAAGTTTGTTTTCATAGAAGGGAGTGGATTATTCTGAAATGGATTCAGACATAGATTTTTTCCTTTCTGCATTTAAGCCTACTTGTTTGTTTTGAACAAGCAGAAAGAATGGCACGTGAAATGGCAGGGTGACATTTAACAGAACACTTGAAATAAATTCTGCAGCCATTATCTAAATGAGCTGGCCCATTGAGAACTGAGAAAATGGAGGACAAGAGTTTAACATTTCATAATAGAACCAAGTAGCTATATATTGAAGTAGTATTTTAGGGACATGGATTTGCTTGCCAAATTTCAATTCAGTAAACATGAAGTCATTCACTGCACTTGCTAAAAATGGAGTTTGGGTTCCTGGAAGCAGTATGTACAATGTTATCTTCAAATTAGGGGCACAGACATGTTGATAAGTGTTCATTAAGATAGTTGGATGTGCATCATTAACATGTCATACAGATGTACGCACAGAGTATGTTGATAAAATTTATGCAATTACTCTAAAAATAGTCTAAATTTGGCCTCTAGCAATTAATAGGTATAAATTATATAAAACACTTAAATTTGTTTAGAAATTTAACACTTAATTATCTACTTTAAGATTTTTTTAAATGGCTGGTATGACCTACTTCCCTTTGGACAAAGGATAAGGAAAAATGTATATTTTTTAATCTCCTTTCTACTACATCAATTGTCTGAAGTCTTATGCCACAAGCCTCATCTTCTTAACATGCTTCCATTTTATACAGGACTGCCTTCCTGGTAGCTGTAAAGCTACAATAAAATGCCTATAGAAGTCTTTGTTCACTTATATTCTTTTCGCTAAACATTGCTATTATCAGATATTAGGAGACATGATAAACTCAAGTAGCAGCCAAATGGGAGAGAGAGGAAAGCTGCAACAGGCAAAGAACCAAAGTTTATCATGCTGTTCATGCCATGTTTTGATATACTGTCACAAGCAAAATCCAGGACATCTTGATTTGCAACAATACACCATGTTGATTTCATACAGTAGCGAAGTGTCTACAAAGTGACACTGGCAGAAATGACATTGGAAAAGGAATTGCAAGTAAAAATATGATATACCACTCTTGGTACATGCAGATTCATTAGTTATAGGTAACTTTGGATTTTTTTCTGGGTCATTTACTGATCCATCTAAAGTATCTAAGAAACATTAGTTCGTAAAAGATTTACTTGAAAAATATGTCATTTACTTGAGGCACTTGGTTCTTTATATATCTACCCTCAAAAGGATACACTTCAGCTTCAGTTGGCCAGACTGTTGGTGAAGATAATTTTGCCCCATGTAGCCGAATGGATCCTGTCTCTTCCAAAGAGCAGCTGAGCCTCAAAATGGGCCCCATGGTCATGGAAACCAAAACCCTGCTGCCACCAGAAACTGCACAACCCACAAGAACCACTGAGTACTTCTCAGGCCTTTCTGCTTTACCAGTGGGATCAAAAACGCACTTGCATTCCCATTCCCTTGAATACTGGCCCCAGAACCCTACAGTCACAGTTGATACTGCGGTGATGAAGAACGACGCACACGGAGACACAGACAGGGATGCACACACAGGCAGAGGTCGTGTCAGCAGGGACCAGAGCCAGGCAGAGCTGAACTGAGCCCTCTTTAATCAACAGTTCTCAATTTATAGGTTTACAGATATGGGCTTGGACCAAGAGGTTAGACAGGATTTTTTTTTTCAATAATTCCAAACATACCACACTCATGTTGTGACTGTTTCCAGTCACGTTACCATGCATATCTTGTGGGCGGTGTTCCAACCCACTCATTCACAGGCCCAGGCCCAACACTTGTGCATTATACATACTGGGGGCAGTTTTCTGGTCTGAGATATTCTCACTGGCCTGGGCTATCACTCCTTACACTCATAAAAAACATACTTACGTAAAACCTGTCCAAGGCCCTTTATGTTTTGACTAATTACTGTAATTTAAACATGTTAGTATTATTTGTCCAGATGGTCATGTTAGTATTGATCTTCCTTTATCATTCAGGTGGCTGGAACCACATGTCCTGCCATTCCCACAGATACTTCCCAGGTCACCCCAGTAGTATCACTGGCGCTTACATGGAAAAGCAGAACAGCAGTCAAAAGGCCAGAAGAGCCTCTGCAGTCTGTCCACAACATTCCAAGTGCAAACCCCTGGCAAGCAACAAACCAACAAATCTTCCAAGGAGACAAGTCAGCACATGGGTAGCTTTGTCCCCTGCAGTCAACAGTCTCCTACCACTGTCACTCACCACTTCATTCTAGTGGTTATGTATGGCTCAGGCTCAGCGATCTGAGATGCTCCATTTGACAGCACTCCTGGATCCTCATCCACTACAAGGGCAGTTAATCTATTCTGTAACTGCAGGTCATGAGGGAGGGCAGGAGCCTTCCTCCTGGTTGGAGGAATCATCAGCTTCCAACCTTCATCATTATGGGAGTTTCCACTTTCTGATATCACAGGTACAGGCTCTTCCTGATCTTCCCCTGTAGCTGGAGGGTCAGACTCTTGAAGCTGTAGGGTTGTTGCTGAGTTTTTACAGGACTTTGGTCATCCGAATGTGAACAACCCAGTGTTTCAAAAATAGTCATTGTGTACTGTAAGCCAGGCATGTAGAAGACAGCAGGAGGAGAGAAACTCCCTCATGCAGGTGCAGGGAGGAAAGCACCCAGTTCTGTATAACCGCAATTATGTAACTGCAAGTCGCATCCTGTACCATTTTCTTCTGCCAAATGGATAAGACCTCTACTGCTTGCTTTTGCTAAATAGATAAGGTTCTGCTTTCTCATGATTGATAATAATAACTGAGTAACGCTGCTTTCTGTTTTCTTGTTCAAATAGAAAAATAGATGTATTATGTAACCCTGTAAGTTGTAACCTAAAAATAGTATGTTGAAGAAGTATAAATATTTCTGTGTGACTAACAATAAATGGCTCATGATGATCATATTGGTCGTGTCGTGAAGTCCGCTTGTACCCTCGCGTCATAGGGTCTCAGAGAAGATCTGGTTGATCACTTTCTTATAATTGATACTGCACAGTCTGCTGACTTCCACCCAAAGCTCTTTCACTTGGCAGCACATCTCCCTCAACAACTGCCTATCTCCTGCAGGCTAAAATACCACGTGCCCAAGACTCAGCAAGAGGTTCTAGGCACTCCCTGCAGCCAGAAACTTGCACAGCCACAGACTCCTTCCAAAGCTCTGTCTGGTTCCAAGAGTCCAATATTAAATGGATGGTTACTTTAGCAATACTTGAGGAAAAACCTGTGATGTGTGATCATCATACCTAAAAATGTATATGAAATATAGAAAAGGCTTGCTAGTGTCTCCTTTGCAGCTGTGTTTGTTTTGGATGGGATACAGTTAATTTTCTTCATAGTAGCTGGTATGGAGCTATGTTTTGGATTTGTGCTGAAAATAGTTTTGATAATACAGGTATGTTATCGCTGAGGAGTGCTTACACAGAAACAAGGACTTCTCTGCTTCTCAACCCAGCCCACCAGTGTGTAGGCTGGGGGTGCACAAGAATTTGGGAGAGGACACAGGTAGGACAACTGACCTCAACTGACAAAAGGGATATTACATACCATATGACATCATGCTCAGCAATAAAAGCTGGGGAAAGAAGAAGGAAGTGGGGATGTTCAGAGTGATGGTATTTATCTTCCCAAATAACCATTACAGGTGATGGAGCCCTGCTTTCCTGAAGATGGCGGAACACCTGCGTGCCAGCAAGTAGTAGTGAATGAATTCCATATTTTAATTTGCTTGCACGTGTGGCTCGTGTGGCTTTTGTTTTACCTATTAAACTGTCTTTATCTCAGCCACAAATTTTCTCACTTTTACCCTTCTGATTCTCTCCCCCACCCCACAGGGGCAGGGAGTGAGCAAGTGGCTGTCTGGTGCTTAGCTGGCAGCCAGGGTTAAACCACAACAACCCTGCTGCATAAATTGCCTGGCACTCAGTCAGGGGTTAGCTGGAACAAAGGCTGCAGGCAGCCTTGATCAAGGATAGCTGACAGAGTTTGTTAGGAGCTCCTGGAGCTGGCCTTACCTGGTAGCAGCAGAAGTGCTCAGAGGGTTTCCAGGTTCCCAGACCCCAGGCAAAGTGCCCAGAAAGTCTGACAACACCTCAAGAAAATATCAAAGAAGCAGAGTCCAGAAACTGCTGTGCAAAGTGCTGCGTCTGGGGGCTGTGCTGTCACCTATCATAAAAGCCTACATTTGGTTCCAAGCATATTTTCTTCCTTTAGCCAAAACTCTAAAACATTATAGTAGGCAGCAGAGCAACATTGCTTAGTTAAGGCAACATAACTAATTAGGTTTTGTTTTCCTGTGTATTTCTAAATACATATTAAATATTGCTCCTAAATTTAGACATGTACATTGTCTATTTCAACACAATGTGCTTAAGCACATTTCTGGGTGAAGGTTTAAAAATCATAATTTATATTACATACTCATAGACAGTGAAGAAGAGTAGTTTCTTACGGCAATTTAAATTTGGTCTAGAGTCGTAGAGAGGTTTTAAGCAAAGAGACACCCATCACCCAATAAAAAACAATAAAATTAGAGATTAGGCCACAGAATTTACCCTAATGCAACATTTTCTTTCTTCCTTCCTTCCTTCCATTTTCTCTCCTTCTTTCTCTCTTTCCCTCTTTCTCTTTCTCTCTCTCCTTCTTTCTCTCTTTTTCTTTCTCTCTCTCCTTCTTTCTCTCTTTCTCTCTTTTCCCTCTTTCCCTCTCTCTTTCTCTCTCTTCTTTTCCTTTCTTTTCTTTTCTTTTCTTTTCTTTTCTTTTCTTTTCTTTTCTTTTCTTTTCTTTTCTTTTCTTTTCTTTTCTTTTCTTTTCTTTTCTTTTCTTTTCTTTTCTTTTCTTTTCTTTTCTTTTCTTTTCTCTCCTCTCCTCTCCTCTCCTCTTCTCTCCTCTCCTCTCCTCTCCTCTCCTCTCCTCTTCCCCTCTCCTCTCCCCTCCTCTCCCCTCCTCTCCCCTTCTCTCCTCTCCTCTCCTCTCCTCTCCTCTCCTCTCCTCTCCTCTCCTCTCCTCTCCTCTCCTCTCCTCTCCTCTCCTCTCCTCTCCTCTCCTCTCCTTCTCCTTCTCCTTCTCCTTCTCCTTTCCTTCTCCTTCTCCTTCTCCTTTCCTTCTCCTTCTCCTTTCTCTTTATTTCTTATCCCTTTCTTCATTTGGACAGACTCAAAATGGAATTCTGACTTAGGTGAAATAGTTTCAGGGGTTTTAGGCCATAACCTATACATAGATGGCCCAAATGGTCTGACGATGTATTTTTCCAGTGACCATGTCAAGAAGTATCTATTAGATGTTGTCTTATGCACAGTCTTAACAAGTGGCAGTAAGATGAGGAAATGCTGCACAAAAAACAATTCAAAATAATAAAGACCATAATTCCTTGGGGTAATAAAGAAATAGTATTATGTAGAATAGTAGAACATTATTATTTAAAAAGAGAAAGACACATGATCTGCTAATTTTAAATGGAGCCATTTGAAGTCATGTGCACTACACAATAATTTTTCCTTCCTTGTGCATATAATCGTATTTAAAGAGATGTTGACCACTGAAAAAGAAGTCTGTATTTGGGAATAAGTCTTTTATGCAAATGCGAATGAATAGAAGCATTCCTATTGCAAACATGTCTAATTCACTAATTCACCCCACCATCAGTATAACAAATCACATAACTCTTGCTACTGAAAAAAAAGAAGAGCAGAAAAATGTCACAAATAGGAATTAACATAACAAGAAACATCCCAATATTATATTTAAAAATTATTGTATTATCAAGAAAATTGCATTGTTGAAAAAGGCTGCCATGACAGATGGAAGTCTGGAGTCCATGTTTTCAGTTACAACGACCAATTTTCTCCTGAATACAGACTTGCACTCACTGGGAGTGGCCTATGAAGATCCTTGCTTTATTTTATTTTTTCCCAAAACATTGAGTTCTCTCAGTTGATGGATTTTATTACTCTTTTGCTTGGCTTTCTTTAAAGAAATAGAAAATTTTCTTCCTTCTTAAAAATATCCCCCAGCTGAGTGCAATAGTATTTGATTCAGGAAAAAGAGGAATGTAAAATCTGGTCCTGGCAGACAAGTGAAAAGAGGATGGTGGTTTTCCAACCTTCTCTTCATTATTTCCAAATCTATCTATATAATCTGCTAGCAGTTTGGGATGTCCCATGGTTCAGTAAAAAATATTTTCAGTACACTTTTAAACACTTATCAATGCAATATTGAAGGCTCAGAGATAGCAATAAAAAGGTTACCAGTAATTTTAAGAGCAACAGGCACCATGAATAAGCAGCAAATCATTATTGTCAAAAGGTCATTCAGTGTAATTGAGCTCTGCTATCTTACATCAAAACACATAAAGGATGGTATTGCTAAGAATGCTGAATGACACTCAAAGCAAAGGGTTGCTACAAAGGGAATACTATGATGGCTGTTTTCAGTAACTTGCCATTTAGTTCTGTCAGTGATGAGTTGCACAATATCACAGGACATATTCTGCTTTTTGGTCTGACATGGGAACCTGATTCTGGAAAGGTACCTGGAAATAAAATGAAGTGTCAATAAATTTATTGCAGAACTGTATTTAATTTCAACAAAGTTTATGAAATTTGTGTTTCTTGACTGGAATTAGACATAGCTACTATCCTTCACTATCTGATTTAGAGTGGCCTCTACAATTTCAATTAAACATTGTGTTTCAGTACATGAAACCACGGAAAACAGTTTCATACCTCTCCCAAAGTGTAGTCAGCCACATCCAAGACAGAGGAATACAGAGAAAATAAGAGAAAATGAGGATAATAGGAGTATTATCTATTTGTATAGGCTATCAGCTTCCAACATCATTTTGCATAAGTTCTTATTATTTCATTATTCATATAAATAACAAATACAAGGTGAATTTCAGATGTCTTGACTGTCTCACCTTCTGATATTTGAATTTAGATAAGCAGTTATAGAGGATGTAGGATGGATTTTAGAGAAAAAAAAAAGTTATTTGGTTACGGAAGTAAGATTATGTATAACAAAATATGATGGAACAATGCAAAAACACCCAAACAAGCGGGTGAGTGGATGAAGGATGACATCTCTAGCAGAAAAAAGAAGAATGAAACACGAAAAGAAAAAGAAGTATAGGATCTACGGATCTTTGTAGAGAAAGCTGACAGAAGTTTCCCAGGTCTGTGGTTTGCAAGAAGACAACCTTGTCTAGAAAGCTTTAAATACATGTTGAAGAATAATTATGATCAGAGATCTCCAGCAATATTTTAAGAGTACCAGCTTGGGCAAAAAAGGAGTTGTCATAACTCATGTGTACTGGTGTGGAAGGAAAGAAAATAGCACGAGTATAAATTCAACCACTCATTTCCGGTTCTGGCAAGATTCTGTGTCAAAGGAAAACTTGAGCAGGAAGATGCTGAAAACTTTTACTTCTGGCCACTGCTGTGTTTACTTCTGCCTCACACATGCAACATTCTTCCTCTGATAACTAATATATGGAGTACAATACACCTAGTACATTCCATTCGAAGAACTCTGCTATTACTTAGGTAGTGACAGTGTACTCTGTGACGCTGCGTCTCACAATGTGATGAGCACAGAATGAAACAAAGGGATAGGAAAAGATTATTTTGCATCAACTTAAACACAATATGAACGGTCTTGTTTACACAAGAGGTCGATGAGAATGTACGTTGACTAAATGTAACAACATGTAAACATATGAGTGTGTTTCCTTTCTCCAGTAATTAAAAACTGAGTAGCTACTAAAATGAGGATGCTGCCTACCACTCTCCTTAAAGTTGCAGCACAAAATTAGTCACCTGAATTGAATTACCATAATGGCTCAGCAACTAGCAAATGTCTAATAGGCACTTCATCATAACGAACTCTCTGCTTTCTTTAGTGAGGATGCTTAATCCACCTATCTTTATCTGTGTTTGCTAAACATATGACTAAGCTCCCGCTTCATTCCCCTTCCTCCCCCTCCCTGAAAACAAAGACCACATCAAAACTTTCTGTGTACAGAAACAGAAAAATCATCTCACAGCAAAGTCAACTATCCCCTGAATTTACTAGTTTTCAAATTATCAGGAAGTAAGAGAGTGTCACTGAAAGAAAGAAAAGAGGATGTCTTTAGCACTGTGTCAGGAAGTAACAACGATCTTACCCTGTTTCCCTGAAAATAAGACAGGGTCTTACATTAATTTTTGCTCCAAAGCTTATTACTCTTTTATGTGTACAGCTGCCTGGACACTATTTTAATTGACTTTTTTAATGAACTGTAACTGGGACTTATTTTTGGAGTAGGGCTTATATTTCAAGCATTCTCAAAAATCCTGAAAAATCACGCTACGGCTTATTTTCAGGGTAGGTCTTATTTTGGGGAAACAGGGTACTTTGAAATCAAGGTTTCAATAGCCATGAATAACAATGAATAGACCATTCCTGAGAACTGTTTATTCACATAGTTTTGTTCTGAATTACAAAAATTAAGACTGTTGCTGGAAGATTCTGCTAGAAATATTGAAAATTTACAAAGCAATATGTTTTAGATAGTTTCCATTCCTCCATAAAAAATCTCTTTGTTTTGGAAAACATGGAGGTTTCCAAAGCTCCATGAAAAAGTGTCTTTAAGACTATACACTATTAGAAATCCATTCTGGTTATAGTATTTTAATGTTAAGGTTTTAATAATTCTTGTGACCACAACTAATAAAAGGAACACTCACATGTTCCTAGCAGCAGAGAATTCTGCCATAGACTGCAAGGAACTTTGTGCACAATTTAACAGACTAATAAATTCATTGTAAGTACACTAAAATATTAAGAACAAGCCATCTATACTTAATTGTCATTATGGAAATCCATGTTGGAATATTTATGCTAGGGTAGTCTTGCTCTCTGTACAATTACAGTAGGACAGGCCCAGGGTGGTGAGGCCCTGCACCACTGTTCTGGGAAGCCACCACCACTCCTGGCCCCCAGGGAGTCTTTGGCTTCACTTCACCCTGACCTTGTGTTAAACACTGCACAGAACAACCCAATGGTAACAGTGTTCTTGTCTACTGTCTGTTAGCCAAATGAACATGGACAGAAAAAATTAAATATGCTATGGATAACTGGCTGCCAAAGTTTCGCGAATTTGTGGAATAATACGAAATTGAAGTATTGTTAATGAACCCAACAGTGAGCCTCAGTATATAATGGGCTCAGCTGAAGTGTTTTTCCCTTCAAAGGTATCACATTGACTTTTCTCCAGTGAGGTGAATTCAATCTAGATCTTTGTGGAATTTGTTTTGACTAATGAGGTTTATCTTTCTTTGTATTCCTCTATTTTTTACTAGCTTTTTTGCAAGTATCTAAGAAAAATATAACCTTTGAATTCTCTTGATATGTATTTCTGTATTAGATTGCTTTGATCAAGAGTAGCAACAATAAAGAAATGTTATCCATGGATCTGATATTAAATCTATTCTAGCATGATCAGATGTGTGGAGCCAGATATTTATATACTCTCAATGACTCTGCTTATGTGTCCTATAAACCTGAATATTGAGCAATGCAAGGAAAATGGTTGTTTTCCTGGTATGCTTGCTTACTGATGGCTAATACCAAATGTAGTTAATACAGATGTTAACATATTAAATAGAACGCCTTTTACCTGCAATTAAATAAACAATGAATCAATTAAATCAACAATAAATTTTCATGCCAAGAGAAGATGAAAGCACATAATAAAAACCTAGATGCTTCTTTTTGTCAATAATCACAGACACTAAAACAGAGCAAAGTTTAAAGGAAAAAAAATTGCCTTAGACATGGCTTTATTAATTTAGTTTTTTCTTGTTCTTTACAGTCTGTTTCAGAGAACTGATTCTTCTGTATAGTTAACTAAATTGTGACTACTTTACAAATTCCCATGAATACCTGCTTATCATTTGGATTTTAGAATAATATCATAATTCCTTCTAAATATGAAATGATGTGCTCACGACACTGTGTTATACGTGTAACGAAGTCTTGAAATTTTGAGATTATTATACTTCAGTAGGTCATTCCCTCTGCTCCCTTGTCAGTGCATGATAATCCTCTAAAGCATATTTGCCAGTGCTCTATCTTCTTATATAAGTGCCAAGATAACAGATTTCTAAATTAATTTGTAGAAACTTTTTACAGTTTAATAAAACTCATGGTAAGATCATACTATAAATCCATAAAAGAACCATTTCAAGTTTCCATTGTGGCTATGTAGCAAGGAAACATTAAATTCTCAAAATATTAAGGGGTTTTTTTGGTTTGTAGAAAAAATATCCTTGTGTACATTATGGATGACATTATTGGATAACTGCTTTTTAAATCAAATTACCACAGAAAGAGTTTCTGGTGACTTAAATATGGCCAGAATTTAATCTACATAACTCCCATCCTCCGTTATTAATACTAATTTGCTGCTGTACATGAAGGTTGATACAAAGGGGTGAACAAGATGGGCTGGACTGCTTAATTTTAGGAGCATTAGTCACATCATGATGACTTTACTTCTGAAAATATTGCAAAATATGACATAGATTAGCATTTTTAATTGTTAGGCCTTGGTTCTTTAGCTTTATTTTCATTTTTTTCCTTTTGCAAAATTACATATTTTTAAATTTACCTCTTTTATTCTTTCAGAAGTGATGCCATTTAAAAGCTCCTGAACAAATATGAATGCAGTCTAATGCATTGATGCAGCTGTGCTTTCAGGATACATCTTCTGAATATTAAACACAATAGGACATACATCTGAATAGAGAACAGGTGAAAAAATTCTCAAGTTTGCCTGCTCATAGTATGGCATACCCTTTGTTTCACAGCACAGAATTAGGATTATGCACTGTATCTCACCAGTTTATGACTTTTTATTGCTACTACATTTGTCTGTTACCTTGAAATGCATTAAATATGTTAAATAATGTCTTTATTGAATAGAAAACTGTGAAGCACATTTAAGTTTCTGATGTATAGTACAGGTAACTCCCAGCTCAGGTTCTTCGATGACATTACAACTGAAATTCAGTTTGAACCTTGCCTGAACCCACACTTTAAGTTAATTATTGTTGTTCATGTTAAGATAAGCTTTCGGCTAGGCTTTAATGAAGCTTGGGAAAGCTTGTCAGCACAGAGCCAAAACTTGCAAACATTTGGTCAAAACAATTATGTCTTGCCCTGAAACAGAATGAACATCCATCCACTAAGGAGTGGGGAAAATGTGCAATCCATGGGTTTTCTCTTCAAACTACTACTATTTATAAGATCTTTATCATAGTTGTGAATAGGACTTAATCCTTTATTTGCACAAGCAAAGGCTTACACTCAGAAGTTACTGAGTTTTAGGAAACACCAACCTGCTATTACTTAAGGTATGTAAGCATATTAACACTTAGAAATTTTAACCTGGATGAGGATGAAAGTAGCCTTAGTCAAGATTCATGAAAATTTCTACAGTGAAATGAGAGAACAATATTTAGTTTTTATTTTAGCAGCACAAATGATTTTTAATATTAAATGCTCTCAAAGCATGTCAGGTATATGCATGCACTTGCAAATACCATAGTATCTTGTCATTGTGCCTCCAGAACTATGTAGAGAAAATCCTGATACTAAAATAGCAGCTGCATTACATATAGAGCTATCACACAAACCCACAAGACACAAGTCTTGTGCAAGTGATGATGTCAATTTATACCCATCAAAGGAGACACCTGAGCAGAAAATCACTATAGATTCATAACAACCCCTGTTTTAAGAATCAGTGTTCCTAGTCTCTCCAAAAAATAAACACCAAACATACTGGATTTTATTGTCTCAAATGAATAACAGAGCTGAGCAGGTATGTTTTGGAAAATCAAAAGTTACCATCAAGCAGACTGCAGGCATTTTTTTATACTTTTATTTATTCTTCTCAAAATCTGTCCTTCACTGGCACTTTGATATTTTGAAGTATTTTGTATGCAACCTCACTGCTTTTTGAACTCTTCTAGCTATTTGCTATGTTCAGATATGTTTTATTTTTCATTGTCAGAGGCAAAACATAGCAGCAGGCTAACATTTTAGTTTTATTTTTTCTCCATGTTCTTGTTCAAGTTTAGAAGGACACACACTTGATCAAGTGCATGCAAAAAGTAGTAACATGTAGAACTATGAAGTTGCATTGCCTAGGCATATTCATAAATTAATTTCAAATTTTTCATAAGAGCCCACCTTCTTAAAAATAACAATTTCAAGGAAGCTTCTCCAAAATGGTAGTCAGTATGAGGCCCTACAGCAGCATTTGGCAGCTGGAACTACGTGGGATATGATTACAGCCAGATTGTGATTTTCATTCTAAAAGAAGAAAAGAAACGAAACTGGATATGTCAAGTTTAAGGAAATCTGTGGCATCTATCATTCCATAGGAAGAAAAATTGTGCTTTACCTCAGTAACTCCCATTTTAAGTAGTTCCAGTTCAGAATGTTAACCCTCTCTTGCATGCCTACAATTTCTAAAAACAAGGAAATGAATAAGGAAGTTGAGAATGACTTACGTTTACACAGAAAGATATTTTTAAACTGCATTGTTTGAGGTAATAAATGAAACACTTTAAACAACATTTTCACTTAAAAATTTCCTCTCGGTTATACTGGAATAACAAACCACAAATTAATCCTGCTCTATGTTTTCATAGACTAGCCACTGATATAATGAATTAATCTTTCTTTGTCCAGTGCAAATAAATATTTAGTCTTGGGATTTCATTCAATATTTGAGCTATGTTCTTTCTTGAGATGTCATATTTGTCTAGTCTAATTTAAGAAATATAAAACGTAAAGAATTTCTAGGGCAACTGATCCTTTTTAGCTTTCTGTTGTTTCAATTTGATTTTTTTGTTATTTAAACTGGGTATAGAACCAACATCTTGTTTCCAAAGGACTTCCAAAGGACTCCTTATGTTTTTTGATTGGTTAGTTCCATAAACTCACAGGAAGCAAATCTGAAAAGTAAATGGAAGAGTTGTACTGAAACCACTCAAGAAGAAAAGAGAATGTTCATTAATCGTAAAATATACTTAACCCCAACTCTGCTGCTGAGTTGCTGGGTCTGGCAACTCAGTCTCTAGGAGGCTTAGCTTCCTGTCATATTTTTATTTTATTTTCCTTTGCCTATTCATTCAATATAAAGTAAGAGACACTATTCAAGGCAAGGTCAGCACAACAGGACATCCTCACCACTATTATCTGTAAAAAAAACCCAAACAACTGTAAGCACTGATTTGAAAGAATAATAAAATAAGGGTACATAAATGAGAACTATCCTTGAAGAATATCCTGGGAGTAGCAAGAATGCCAATAACAATGTCGGGTAAGAAGGAAGCATGGAGAAACATAGGAGACTTGCAGGGGAAGGTTTGGGACTTAGAGAAAGGTGAAAGTGGGGGATAATAGGGAAGGCAAAATAGAGACTTGGCTCCCTTCTTATGCGTAAGAAGTATCTATGGCTGTTGCTAATTTTGTGCTTTGGAAATTATTATTAAGTGGAAGAGGCATTGGGATCTGATACCTGCCTTTTTTTTCTATGTACAGCATATGTCAATCTTGGGGATTAAAATTACTTCATGAACAATTCTTATGGAGAATAAAAGAGAAGGCAAAAGCCTGCTCTGAAGTTTTTTTCTCATTCTTAGAATATGATCTGACATCAGCCTCTTCGTGAAACATCCTGACAATATACTATGAACCTTAAATGGGAGCCCATGACTCAAGGACATTTTTCAGTTTTGACTGGCATATCAGATTTTTATATATTTTATGTTACTGTCAACAATAGAGGTAAAAAGTCTGCTGTGATCATGTTTTGTGAAATGACCTGGAACAACACAGTTATTTCACATGTATTAAAATGAGAAAAGTTAATCTAATTTTATTTTTAGTCTGTTCCATGAAAAATAACATGCAATTAATGTATTTTTTAAAAATAAGTACTTTCTCTGTTATTACCCAAGCTGAAATCTATTTCCAATTTCTAAAGGAAAGACATGTGTGGCACATTCATTTCATCTTTCATGGATTGCAGAATCATAAACTTAGTCTCCATAATCCATAAGAAATCTATCCAGAAAGCCCTATGTCACAGGAATAACAGCGCACCACAAAACTACATTTGTCCTGTTAGTTTCCTGTGCCTTGTCACACTTGCATCTTTATTAAGGGATGCCAGACAAATATGTATTTATCTTTTGGTTTGAAGTTGGCAAAACAAGCAAGTTGTGAGTCAAAGCAGACATAATATTTTCTGCAGGCATTTGGATCTTGAAAATATTTGGCTAGATTTTCATCTGTATTTTACAAAATACATTATAAAGTATTCAATACTAGATTCTTCACAGATATATAAATAAATTTGTTTCAACTATTAACCCATGTTTTAGGTGCAATTTTGTCAGAAATTCAGCAAAAAGAGGATATTAGACCTTATGCAACTAGGGCTAACCTTTGGAGGCAGATGACACTTCTGTGTTTATTTGTACCACAGAGCATACAACTAATAACGAAGGGGGAAAGGTACTAAAACTAAAACATAGACATTTTAAAAATAGGGATTTGTATGATATTTAGGAGTCTATGCATTTCCTCCAGTAGCTCTCTTGTAGAAAATAAATAAGTACAATAAATAATGGAGAGTATATGGAGGAAAGACAGTAAGAGTCTAAGACTAATAATTTGCAAGGAAAACTGTTTAAATCAGTAAGAATTTCATATTCAGAAGTGGGATTAAAAATTTCTGCTTGGAGACTTATTTTTTCCTGCTGAGGACAATTTAGTCCATTGATTTGGCCAAAGGTAAGTGATAGAGGATGATTTGCTCAGGAAAATCTCCGCTACAGGACCACTTGATTGTGCTGTTTCCAGTATAAATAGGAAGGGAAGGAGAAAAGGTGTCTGGAGATATGCTTGGATCATAAATGTGTAGATGGCTTTAGTAGATTAACTTAGAAAAAATTACAAAAACAAACGCCTTCCTGTGTAACCTCACCTAGGTGTTCCTGCTCTGGCAGGGGGATTGGACTAGATGATCTTTTGAGGTCCCTTCCAATCCCTAACATTCTGTGATTCTGTGATTCTGTGATTAAAAAAATAATATTAAATCATCCTTATTTACTGTGCCTTATTGCAAACAGTCTTAATTTGAGCAATATTTAGATCTATATTGAATCTGTAACTCTTCTCTGTTCTTAATATAAAATGGGCCAATACCCTTCACCAAGAATTTTGGGACAGGTGGCAAGGCTGAAATCTAGAATACAATCCAAATTTTGCATCTAACCTATCTGTTACATCTAACCTATCTGTTACACAATGCTGTATCACAGGTGATAGGTGCCAGACAAACAAATTCTTGCTCTAGGAAACTTTCTACTGGAAGGTTAAACCTATATGTTTCCAAGAGAAACATTAAATGGCATTCTTTATGTCATACATCAGAGAACAAGTTAGATTTCACATATAAAAGTCACAGTAACAGGAATCCTCATAAGAGGAGGTAAGCATTTTAAAGATTTCCAGGACTGAACCTTTATTAGTTAAATAAAAGGAATTTCTGTAATATGGAACATCACAGAAGACACCAGTGAAGTAGATGGAACAGAAAAAGGTGTATAACAATATGAAGGTGTGATAAAATTATCAATAGGGTGAAAGAACAGAGGTAACAGTAGAGAAATATCTCCTGTGAACACCAATGGTGATACAAAAGAAACACTAATGCAAAGGAAATATTTTCATTAGCCTAATATATCTACTTCTTACTATTTGGGATGGTAACCAACTTTAGTTTCTGCCTTTAAAATGCATATGTAGGTGTGTGTAAACTGGAGATGGGAATACCTTAAAAGTCAAACCAGCACTCTAATATCTTGAAAACACACTTCGATACTGTGAGTAGTTAGTTGGTTATAATTCATTTAATTTCATTTTCTGTATCTCAGTTAAGGAAAATTGGGAGATAATACCACAGAAAACACTCTGTATGAGAGACAGGCATGAAATGATGCTAGTTCTTGTTGTTAAAATAGATAATACAGCATGTTTAGCAAAAAAACCCAAAACAACAAAAAACCACCACCACCACCACCAAAACAACAAAAAACCAAACCAAACCAAACCAAACCCCAAACAAACAAACAAACAAACCAACACAAAAAAAACCCCACAAAAATCAGGTAGCTAAGACTGCTTTTTTGTGTCAGGCCACCTTTGTGCATACAGCTTAACATGAGGGTTGAAAACCTTGCATAGAGAGCTTGCCAGATTGTCTTTTGTCTTTTCCAAATTACAGGTTTTGTGTCTGCCAGCAGAAACTCAGTCAAATCCAAGAAATGCTGCCTCTCAAACAGACAAGTTGCTGCTGGTGGGTAGTTTGTCTCTCTGAAAGAAAATGTACTCTGGTTTTCAGCCCTTCCAAAGTTTTTCCCTAGTTCAGGAATCACTGATACTGAGTACTGTTTCAGGATGACTTGCTGGAATGATTTGTGAGACAATTCAGCTGTTCTTTATGCAAAAGAGTAGGAATATTGGAACAAAGTTGCCCTTCAGGAAAGTTGTATTCTTTACTTTTATTCCTTAATTTTGAGGAGCCTCAATATCCTAATTTCTAACTACTTCCCTGTGCTGGTTTGACTGAAAATGAGTTAAGAAGGAAGAGGGAGATAGAATCATAGAACCATAGAATTGTTTGGGTTGGAAGAGACCATCAAGATCAGTGAGTCCAACCATAACCTAACTCTGGCACTAAACCATGTCCTTAAGAACCTCATCTATATGTGTTTTAAACACCTCCAGGGATGGTGACCCAACCACTTTCCTGGGCAGGGTGTTCCACTGCTTGACAACCCTATCCATGGAGAAATTTTTTGTTAATATTCAATCTGAACCTCCCCTGGCACAAGTTGATGCTCTTTCCTCTCGTCCCATCACTTCCTACTTGGGAAAAGAGACCAAAACCTTCCATGCTACAATCACCTTTCAGATTGTTATAGAGAACGATAAGGTCTCTCCTGAGCCTTCTTTTCTCAAGGCTAAACAGCCCCAGCTCCCTCAGCCGCTCCTCATAAAATTTGTGCTCCAGACCCCTCACCAGCTCCATTGCCCTTCTCTGAACTCTCTTCAGCACCTCAATGTCTTTCCTATAGCGTGCCCGAGGGGCACAAAACTGAACACAGCATTCAAGGTGGGTCCTCATCAGTGCCAAGTACAGGGAGATGATCACTTCTCTGATCCTGCTAGCCAAACTATTCTTGATACAAGGCAGGATGCTGTTGGCCTTCCTGGCCACCTGGGCACACTGCTGGCTCATGTTCAGCTAGCTGTTGATCAACACCCCCCAGGGTCCTTTTCCACCAGGCAGCTTTCCAGCCAGTCTTCCCCAAGCCTGTAGTGTTTCATCAGGTTGTTGTGACCCAAGTGCAGGACCCGGCACTTGGCCTTGCTGAACCTCATGCAATGGGCCTCAGCCCATCAATCCAGACTGTACAGATCCCTCTGTAGAGCCTTCCTACTCTCAAGCAGATCAACATTCCTGCCCAGCTTGATGTCATCTGCAAACTTACTAAGGGTGCACTCGATCCCCTTGTCCAGATCACTGATAAAGGTATTAAACAGAACTGGCCCCAATACTGAGCCCTGGGGAACATCACTCCTGACCAGCAGCCAGCTGATTTGACTGTTCATCACAACTCCCTGGGCCAGGCCTTCCAGCCAGTTCTTTACCCAGCAAAGTGTATGCCCATCCAAGCCACAAGTTGCCAGTTTCTCCAGGAGAATGTTGTGGGAAATGGTGTCAAAGGCTTTACTGAAGTCTATGTAGACAACATCCACAGCCCTTCCCTCATCCACTAAGTGAGTCACTTTGTCATAAAAGGAGATCAGGTTGGTCAAGCAGGTGGTCAAGCCCACACTGACTGGGCCTGGGTTTTCTTGTATGTGCTGTGTGAATGGCACTCAGGATCATCTGTTCCATAACCTTCCCTGGCACCGAGGTCAGACTGACAGGCTGGATCCTCTTTCTGGCCTTTCTTGTAGACAGGCATCACATTTGCCAACTTCTAGTGAACTGGGACCTCCCCTGTTAGCCAGGAATCCTGATAAATAATTGAAAGAGGCTTAGTGACTACCTCCACCAGTTTCCTCAGAACCCTTAGGTGGATCTCCTCTGGCCCCATAGACTTGTGGTTGTCTAAGTGGTGTAGCAGGTCACCAACCATTTCCCCTTGGACTACTGGGGTTTCATTCTGCTCCCCATCCCTGTCTTCTGGCTCAGATGGCTGTGTACCTGGAGCACAAGTGGTCTTACTATTAAAGACTGAGGCAAAGAAGGCATTTAGTGCCTCAGCCTTTCACTCATCCTCTGTCACTATGTTTCCCCCGCATCCATTCTGTCCTGCAGCCAAACTAGTGTCTTTCAGATTATCAGAATCGAAAATGAGATGTATTCACACTTTATTTTTTCATTTAACAAATTTCACATATTGCTTTTTTTCCACTTTTGATCCTGCATCTCTTCCAATTGGTGACATATGGTGTTTGCTATATTTCTATACCATAATCCAGTGTAAGTCATTTAAGTAATTCAGTTTATAGACACAAACGAGACTTTCTTGCTATATTTTGAGAGTGTTCTTTAAGAATTTCATACTTAAGATCAAACTTGCTAAAAGAGACATTACATCATAGAAGCATACTGTCACTGTTTAATGCAGGGCGACAATAAACTGTGGCAGATGCTCTGTTAACCCCCTCCCTGCTCCCCCAGCCCTCCTCACCAAGGAGAGGCAATAGGAGGAAAAGAGAGAGGGACTTGCAAGTTGGAAAAAGTTAAAAATGCTAATGCTACTAATAAAATAAAGAAAATAATACAAAATATACAAAACCAATCTTGAATTTCCCGGCACAGCTCAGTGACAGAATCAGCACTGCTGGCTGCAGGGCAGGCACCTGGAAGTCCTGGGCTGGACTCCACAGCAAACCAGAACTGGATTCAGGAATGCAGGGTTTAGAATTAGGCCTCAGATCACAGGGATGACAAGCAGGGTCCTCTTTAGATGCCAGCCATAGTTGAAGAGAGCGAGAGCGAGACCCTCATGACCTCCCACTTTTATAGGGTGTATGACATGGATGGGATGGAATACTTAGCTGGTCAATTTTGGTCACCTGTTCTGTTCACCCCTCCTTGCAAATACACTCCTCTCACTTATGGGATGTGCACTTTTTTTCAGTGACTTTGCATACCTAGATTATCAGCTGCTGTCTGCAAAAACAAGCGGCCAAATTCAGAAAAGTGCAGTTACTTAGAAGAACTTAGCTGAAAGGAAAATTCACTAAAAGAGAAACTGGTCTTGTTTTTAACAAAACCAGGACACATACATTAAACTTTATAATATTTGAATATTTCTTTAAGAACTCAAGTAAAAGAGTAGCAGGATTCAGAAATGCCAATTTGCTTCATTTTGCTGTATTTGTGAGTATTTAGCTCCCCTCAAAATTAATCCATTCCTTTAAGAGACTCACTAGTAGGCACACAGATTTAAAATTAGAAAGTAAAAATCCACATGAATCTTCATTCCAATGGGTATTAAAAAAACATGAAACAAAAAATAATCTCATTGTCTAATCAGTGGAAGTCTAGGAATCTCTGTTGGATTTCAAAGCCTCAATGTCACTCACCTGCTTGCCATTCTTGACTTAATCAGCACAAGGTATCAATACAAGAATGTCAACATATATCCAAAAGATATGGAAGCCCACCCTATTGGAAATAAACACTATGGAGTACAGTCTGTGATTTTTATAGAGTTACAATATTTCTATAAGGGTATCAGTACCCCCTTCTCTCCACAAACCAGTCAAAACCAAATCACTGCAATCTATATGAAGGAATGTATTTTGTTACATCTATTCTATGTGCACATAACTTATGTCAGCATAATCCTGAGTTTCTTGTACCTGTTTAACTTATGATGCTTGGATATTTAAATCTTCCTTAAGCTTAAATTCATGCAAAGAAATACAGATCTTCAAAAGATAGTGTTTTTGTTTCTGTCTTTTTCCATATGCCTGTGTACATTTTCCTATTTCCAAAACAAGACAGCGTACAGAGAACACAGTGAGATTCATACTTTTATGTTGTCTCATACATTTAAACCACAAAGCTAATTTCCAAAGGACTGAAAATATTTGTTTGTCACTGACCATCACTGTGCTACAGGATGTTATAATTCTCTTCAGAAAACCCCGATTCTGTGGCATTTCTTTGACACTGTACATTGCAGCACAGTTTACATAATTGGCAGTGCACCTCAAGGTGCATTGCAATATATAGAATAAGAGCAACATTAACAGTCAACTCATTCGTGTTGCACGAAGACAAGTAGGCCTGACAGGGAGTAAATTAATAGCGGTTTATTCTTTCAGCCTCAGTAAGAAACCTGACTTCTCTTTAGTCATCACATGGTACACTTTTACATCTGGACTCAAACCTTCCTAACAGTTATTGAATATCAGCAGCCTACTGCAACAAAGTAAACTCAGTGAAATGGCAAGTCATGCTCACTTGCATTACTCTGCATTACAGCACCAAGAAATTTCACTATGACTTTTCATTTATTCTAAGTTCTGCTTGTAATTACACTTTATCTTTTTTAATATCTAACATTTTTCAGTGACCTTAGACTTATTCTGCAATTGTTCCTAACTTAGAACAGGCCAAAATAAACATATAAATAAAATAATCAGGGTATTTGCCCTTTATTACACCACTCATTTTATCAGCACTTTCATTTTTTTTTTCCTGTCCATGGAAACTAAGCAATTCAATCTACCTCAGGCTTTAGCCTTTCACTGTAATATTCCCTTTCACTCTCAGTCTTAACCAAAGCTGGAGCAAAAGTGGTAGACAGCAAGCATGGAGGTAATAAGAACATCTCGATTATAAATCAAAGTAAACAGGCTGTCAAAAAATGTGGAATAGCATAAAGACAGACATTTTCTCTCTGAAAGCAATTAGTTTTGTTCCTCAGATGAATCCATCTGTAAATTTAAGGGCTAAAGGAAGTAGTCGTTTTGTCTTTCAGTTGGCTCGATCAATTGAAAGCAGAAATCTACATGCTAGTGAGGATAGTAATGGCAATAGACGGCCACATGCACCAAAAAAAACACAGCTTATCTGTACTAATCCTTATTGGATCCCAATTTATTCAAAGAGTAGCACATTTTATTGGTTTACCATGGCTGTATTTGGTCCTGAAATCCTATTTTTCTCATTGAAAGAACAATTACAAAAAGATATTCTACTGATACCTAGAGACTATTAATCACATTAATACGGAGATACTGAACATGGAGTCATAAATACTCGCACCTGAAATAAAGTTCTCTGTGTGTGTGTAATATGCTGATTTTAGATGGAGTCTTTCATAGCTCAATGAAGTACTGGGTGAGAGGACCGTGTTCCAAAACCTATTTTCTTTATGGCACAGCAGCCCAAGCACAACGCAATCTGGAAATACAACTTGCAGGATTCACTGTGCTGGTCAGCACTCCCCTACCCCTGCCATCCCAGAAGCTAGGCCATCTCAGGATCAGTATTTTATTTCTCTTCTTAGATATATTTTGGTATGTTCTTTACTTGTTCCAAAACTGAGTTAAATTAAGTACTGAAATATAAGAAACACTTGTTTTGTTTTGTGTTTTAAACCTATATATGGTATATTGTTGTTGTGGTTTGATCGTAGGGAGACAATCAAAAACCGCGGCAGATGTATTTTCCTTACTCCTCTTCCCCCCTCCCATTTTCCGCCCCCCCTCTCCTCCCCCTTTTTCACTAAGGACAGGCGATTTTGAGAGGAAAGGAAAAGAAGAACAGAGAGGAGAAAGCTGGAAAATTTGAAAACGTTTTACTAATGCTACTAAATAAACACAGAGAAAAATAAAGCAGAACAAATGTTATAGAACCAGTCTTGCGATTCCCAGCAGCTAGTCCGGCAGGATCCTGCAGCCAACCGGAACTAGATTCAGTCTGTCACGATACCTCAGCTTGCAGGGACAGCCACGAGGCCTCAGCTTCCAGGGACAGCTGGAAAACGCAGAGACAAAGCAAACAGCAGGAGACCCAGCAGAAGAGAGAGAGAGTCCTTCTGGTCTCCACCTTTTATATCCAGGAAGTCGTGAATGGGATGGAATACTCCAGTTGGTCAATTTGTGGTCACCTGATTCAGACCACCTCCTCTCGTTGCTTCCTCCAATGACGCAGGACAATTGTTTAAACCTATACATGGTATATTGTACCAAGGTTTATAATTGCCACCTTGCTTTTTTATGTCTTTCTGGGTTTTTAAATATTTTTTTCTATCTGCTTTCTCTGTACCGTTTCTCATTGTACATTTACCCCGCCCATTCCTATTCATCTGCTTTTTGAGATAAGTAGTGTTCATAGAATTATAGAATCATTTTGGTTGGAAGAGACCCTCAGGATCATCAAGTCCAACCATAACCTAACCTAACTCTTGCACTAAACCATGTCCCTAAGAACCTCATCTAAATGTCTTTTAAACACCTCCAGGGATGGTGACTCACAACTCCTTATGATTTTTCTCTTCTTCTTTGCCAGAAAATTTGGGGTATTTTCTTTGTTTTGCATCATTTCATAAAGGAAAACTTGCTACAAGATGAGAGACTAGATATTTAAGTCTAAGCCCCAAAATAGCAAGAATACGTTATCTACAAAATAATTTCCAACAGAAGTCTGCCAGATCTTTTTTTCCAAAATAGAAATTGTATAGTATATTAAAGTTTATATGAAAGCTGCCTCCCTGAGTCTCAGATGCTCCCTATCATAGTGTATCATAGAATCATTTTGGTTGGAAAAGACCCTCAAGATCATTGAGTCCAACCATAACCTAAATCTAGCACTAAACCATGTCCCTAAGAACCTCGCGTAAACACCTTTTAAACACCTCCAGGGATGGTGACTCCACCACTTCCCTGGGCAGCCTGTTCCAATGCCTGACAAACCTTTCTGTGAAGAATTTTTTCCTAATATCCAATCTAAACCTCCTCTGGTGCAACTTGAGGCCATTTCCTCTTGTCCTATCACTTGCTACTTGGCAAAAGAGACCAACACCCTCCATGCTACGACCTCCTTTCAGGTAGCTGCCGAGAGCAATAAGGTCTCCCCTCAGCCTCCTTTTCTCAAAGCTAAACAGTCCCAGTTACCTGAACTGCTCCTCATAAGACTTGTGCTCCAGGCCCCTCACCAGCTTCGTCACCCTCCTTCGCATTCCCTGTAGTACTTCGATGTCCTTCTTATGATGAGGGGCCCAAAACTGAACACAGTATTCAAGGTGGGGCCTCACCAGTGCCGAGTACAGTGGCACAATCACTTACCTAGTCCTGCTGGCCACACTATTCCTGATAGAAGCCAGGATACTGTTGGCCTTTTTGGCCATATTCAATCTTCTCAATCACTTCTACAAAAATATTAAGGCTTCTGATAATTTTGTCCATATGATTTTGCAATGTCCTTTAGGTCGTGGGTATCTGATTCACAAAATATTGAGCAGATGCAGTGTATTCAATTACTTAATGACTACTAATAATTACTTTTTAACAGTGGGTTTATGAAACTACTGAGAATAGAGCACATTCTCATACACTTCTCTGATGAAAACCTAGCTACTTCACTTTGGTCATGGTAGCTACAAGACCCAAGAAGAGTATCTCCAAGATAAGCTCTTTTCACATAAATTTGATGTGGTCCCCTGCTGCATTTTATATTAGGACTATGAGCTTGATTTGGACTAGGTATCTTGGAGCCAATGAACAAAAATAAAGAATAATATTGGTTATGTTATTGTCCCTTTTAATTTTTTTCAAATTATGGCAAATATTCCCTCTATGGACAAAACTGACATTCTAATAAATCCCCTAAGATCTTTATAGCCAGTGTGACAAGTAATTTTTGGCTAAAGGCAGAGGCAAAAATTGGCCTTATCCTGTGTTTTGATAAGTTGCATCTTCTATCTGACATTGATGGGAAGCCTGATGTTGGATTTTGAGTACTTTATATGTAAATTTGAAATAAATAAGTGAAATTGTTATAGTAATTCCAGAGAGAGAGATATTATTTCAGCTACAGTCAGCAGGATCTTTTCCAGAAGTCGTCAGCCATGACAGTACTCTAAGGCATTTAACTGTCAAGTTCATACTGAATACTCTCATTTTCAGTTACTGTTGTGATTTGAAAAGCTGATTTGTCTTGCTACAGTCATCATTCTTGAATTATAGATTCAAAAGCAAAGGAGCTGGTTTCCAACGTTTATAGCATAGAAGCCAACAAAGTGGACACATGTAGACTTTGGTGTCTTTCAACAGTAGGGGGAAATTATGAAGTAGTTTAAATGATTCTTATAAATTGATTAATTGTGACATCTATGTGTTTACTACAATGGATTTTAAAATAGTAAACTGTGATTATTTGATTGAACGGGATATGCACTGTTAATTTATGACACTTATGTAATGTTTACATTGCAAGTCTAAAGATTCCCTCAAATTAATATATAGAAAGGAACAGAAATGAAAATATTTCAATTCTTTTATCTAAAGAGTGTATCAGTGTGTGACTTGTAGAATTTCTCTGGATAAGATTATACTATATAAGCCCAGAATTTCAATTCATTCATGTTTATGAAGAACAAAATAATACACCAGGAAATCAGTTCCTGCATTCCGCTATATCTTTATTTAATATAGAGACTGAGATGAAAAAGAGATAAACATTGTTACAACTTTGAACTGAGTTTTAGATTATTTCTATACTAAGGGAAAAGCACAGATTTGAAAAATTGAAATTACGCATTTCAGAGTTCAAACTTCTTTTTAAAACCAGAAAATAATTGTTCCCTTTCTCCAAAATTATTTCTATCAGAATTTTGAATTTATCTGATAAAACTGATGACCTTTTAGGTCATATTTGTTCTGAGGCAAATCCAAAACATGGTTCAAGAAAAAGGGTTTCAGCTGACATCAGCAGGATATTGCTCTTAATAGAAATAACAGAATTTGTCCCTTCATATACATAAAGGAAATCTGTAAGATTTGTATGATTGTTTCATTTACAGAACATGTATAGCTGCTTATTGACTTTGTTACGCCATAAAGGTCTTTTTTTGGCTTTTTATTTGTTTCCTTGCTCAGAAAAATATGAGGCATCTGAACACAATGAAAACAAAGTAAAATCAGAAAAAAAATTCCAAAACTAAGTTTTCAGTCTTAGAAAAATTAAATGATCTTTTGTCACTGGTTAAAAAGAAAACTTTGGCCCATTATGAAGAACAGCTTCCCCTTCTATGTTTTAATCAAACCTTTGCGCTTTAGAGTAATTATTGTCTTAAAATCTTCTTCAGTGATTGACAAGTAATGCATTTACTCTTCTAGTTCAATGGATATACTTAAATTGTTGATATTTTTACTATAATAAGGAGATGGTCCTTCAGATGTATAGTGAAAGCAATAGACTTATTTGTTTGGCATGTGTAGCTTGTTGGATGCATATTTTGCATGTTGGATGCATGTTTTGCATGTTTTAACAGACCTCTTTACTTTTCATTATAATATCAGAAAGGAAATATTAGAAGTTTCAATATGGCACAAAATTCATTTGGAAATTATAGTTTATGGAAATAGTTAGATACCAGCAAATAACAGAGGAAGACCAAAACAAACAAATAAACAAAAATGGAAGGTAAAAACTTTGAACATGAAGTCTGGTGCTCATAATGTTAACTTAGTGGAACATATTAAGGGCTGATTTGTGTTCAAAATTGATAAAGTAGTCATCTCTTCTGAGTCTCTCTCATTTGACATAAAAATTTATTTAAAGAGGTGCACTTACATAATCTTGATAGCTCATAAATAGGTCCCTTATATATGATTATCTAAGAAACAAGTATTATATGCCACTATTAGCAATCAGCCTTTTCCCTTGCTAAGTGTTCTTGTCCTCTTAAAACTTCCTTAAGAGGACAAACTCAGTATAACTAGATTCTTAATAAGGGTTTTCCGATGCAGGCAAGAATGGAATATGTGAGGACCAAAATAAAACAACACAACAAACAAACAAAAACAAAACAAAAAACCAACCAAACATAACCAAACAAAAACCAGAACCAAACATCAAAGCCAGCATACTCTGCATCCCTGTGATTTCCTTTGTGAACGATTCCTAAGACTTGCTAAATAGCCCATTTCCCTATGTAGTGACAGAAGTAAAAAAACAGCCCTAAAGGTTTTACTCTAGTTGTACATCATAGCACTTCTCATAAATTCCCACTACTTCATGGGAGATTCATGCACTTTCATTCTATAATTGATAGTGAAGCATAATGTACTCCATGTTGGCATTGACATTAAAAAAATGCACTAATAAATCTGTATGGATATTTATGAAAAGTCTGGCCAACATATATCACAGGCATGCTTTTGTGGAAAAGTGGATCTCAGTATTAAAAATCACAGCAGTGATATATTCAAAGCATTCCAGAAAAAAAAGGGTTGAAAATTCTTATCGCATTACTGAAATATTTTTATTAATCTCTTTTTCTGGTCTATAATGATTTGATAATTCCACAGATGCACAGTGAAAGTGGTAGATTTTTTTGTTTCCTTAGCAACCACCAGATCTCCATTTTCATAAATTAAAAAGCATATGCAGAGCTTGTTGCTATTTTACTTAATGACATTTTCTTCTGGGGTTATATGGAATTCAGAATGGTCAAGAAAATACATGAAGTGAGTACTGGGAAGGAAAGAGTGGGAGACTCAATTCCAGCATCCAACCATGTATTAGGTCATTAGTGTCCTTGACAGATGAGACTATTTAAACTGAGGACAAAAATTAAAGACAGTATCATAGAATCACAGAATAGTTTGGGTTGGAAGGGACCTTCAAAGATCGTCTAGTCCAATGCCCCCTGCAATGAGCAGGAGGGACATCTTCAACCAGATCAGGTTGTTCAGAGCCCTGTCCAGCCTGGCCTTGAATGCTTCCAGGGATGGGGCATCTACCACCTCTCTGGGCAACCTTTTTCAATATTTTACCACCCTCATTGTAAAAAATTTCTTTCTCATGTCTAGCCTGAATCTCCCCTCCTTTAGTTTAAAATGATTACCCCTTGTCCTATCGCAACAGGCCCTTCTAAAGAGTCTATCCCCATCTTTCTTATAGGCTCCTTTTAAGTACTGAAAGGGCGCAATAAGGTCTCCCTGGAGTCTTCTCTTCTCCAGGCTGAACAACCCCAACTCTCTCAGCCTGTCCTCACAGGAGAAGTGTTCCATTCCTTTGGTCATCTTGGTTGCCGTCCTCTGGACCCTCTCCAACAGGTCCATGTCTTTCCTGTACTGAGGGCTCCAGAGCTGGACACTACTCCAGGTGGGGTCTCACCAGAGCAGACCAGAGGGGCAGAATCACCTGTCTCAACCTGCTGGCCACACAGCCCGATATGATTGGCCTTCTGGGCTGCAAATGCACATTGCTGGCTCATGTTCAATCCTTCATCCACCAGTACTCCCAACTCCTTTTCCACAGGGCTGCTCTCAATCCCTTCATCTCCCAGTGTGTACTGATTCCAGGGGCTGCCCCAACCTAGATGCAGGACCTGGCACTTGGCCTTGTTGAACCTCATGAGGTTCTCATGGGCCCACTTCTCAAGCTTGCCCAGGTCTCTCTGGATAGTATTCCATCTATCAGGTGTGACAAATGCACCACTCAGCTTGGTGTAATCTGCGAACTTGCTGAGGGTGCTCGCAATCCAACTATCTATGTCATTGATGAAGATATTAAGTAGTACTGGTCCCACTACAGGCCCCTAAGGGACACCACTTATCACCAGTGTCTATCTAGACATTGAGCCATTGACCACTACTCTCTGGATGTGACCATCCATCCAGTTCCTCATCTACTGAACAGCCCACCCATCAAATCCATACCTCTTCAATTTAGAGACAAGGATGTTGTGGGGAACTGTGTCAAAGGCTTTATGGAATTCCAGATAGATGACATCCATAGCCCTTCCTTTGTCCACTGATGTAGGTACTCCACCATAGAAGGCCACTAGGTTGGTCAGGCAGGACTTTCCCTTACTGAAGCCATGCTGCCTGTTTTGAATCATCTCCCTGTCCTCCATCTGCTTCTACGAGGATATGTTCCATGATCTTCCTGGGCACAGAAGTGAGGCTGACATGTCGGTAGTTCCCAGGGTCCTTCTTTCTACCTTTTTAAAAAATGAGTGCAATGTTTCCCTTTTTCCAGTCACCAGGGCCTTGACTTGACTGCCAAGACTTCTCAAATATCATGGAGAGTGGCTTGGCAACTGCAACAGTCAATTCCCTCAGGACTCTGGCATGCATCTCATCAGGTCCCATAGATTCATGTATATTCAGGTTCCTCAAGTGGTCACAAACCTGATATTCACTTACAGTGGAAGGGACTTTGCTCCCCCATTCCCTGTCTTGCAGTTCATCCACTTGAGATGTGTGGGAAGAGAGATTGCCAGTGAAGACTGAGGCAAACAAATTGTTGGGTATGTCAGCCTTCTCCTTCTTGTCTTCACTTAAAAGAATGAATGCTGTCTGCAATTGCTAACCTAATGTTATATATAAATTCTTTCAGTTTTATGTTGGTCTGCTCATATAACAAAGAGTGACTGGCAAAACACCTAATCACGAACTACAGACACTACTGACCTTGCAGCTTTAGACCTTTTGAAGCCCATACAATTAGTTGAGTCTTTGTTTCACACGTATCTCAAGACTGTCGGATAAAGTGTCCTTCACCTGAATCTTGCTCATTATACGCTAAAAGGATTATGTAATGCAATATGCAAATGTGTATCCAATTGGGTCTTTAGGGTGTGAACGTAGTGATAAGATTTTTTTATATAATGCCTTTTCCTTTTCTTGGCATGCTGGCTTTATTCTAGCATCCAGACTTACACAACTCTGTAATAAACAGTATCTTGTCTCTGTGTGCTAAATTTGGCTCATTGGTAAGCACTTCAGGTAAAGAACCTTGGTTTTGAGACAACAACCTCTGCCTCTTTAAAAAGGATACAAATAAATCTAGTTGAATTCTGAAATAAGACCTCCATTTGAAATAGAAAGTGCATTAATAAAACAATGTAGGAAAATTTCAAACCTCCTTTTCTCCAGTTTTCAGAGAAAACTGCATGATGAATGAACTAAATCACTGAAAACACTACTGTTCAGACTTAACTAATCAAAACTTACTAGAATTCTACTTCGCAAAAAAAGATAAAAAAAAGAGACAGTGTGGAGTTTTTTTCACTTTAAAGGTTCAACTAAATAAACTAAAACAACTAAATTCAAGTGCTGACTCATTGATTTTTCTGCCAACTTATGTACAGTATAATGAAACAGAAAAAAATCTCTAGTAAGAAAACAAGCATTTAATTTTACCAGTTTGCTGCATTTTGTTTTACTGGATCTGATTTTAAATGTTAATTTAAAGCTTTGATGCTGAAATTGAGCATTAAGAAGAATTACAATCACTAGATCACTAAAAGGGAAAAGGCACAGCAGTTATTATTTACTGTATTCTTTTTTCTACTTTAAAATCTGAAATGTCGTATACATGTTAACTCCTCTCAGTAATTCGTACATATACATATATTAAGCTAATTTATTCCTAGCCAAAGAACTTACCATTATTTGAAATAGTATCTGTTTTTCAAAATGCCATCGTCAAAAGTGCAAGCTAAAATTTCCAAGCATATTTTTTTCCCACTATGTGTCTACAAAGGATCGGGACCAACAAAATACCATAAAGCTTTATAATAGGAGATAAGAGCTCAGAAAGCAGGAAAAAGACATTTTAGAAGACAAGTGTGTTTGACTACTTGTGTAATTTTTTCCTCCTTATTTTACCCTAATTTAAATGCTTCATACATTGTATTAATAATCAAGATGATTCTTAATAATTTTATGGATGATGTTTTGATTTCTCCTCCCCATATAAACAGAAGAATTCTAGGTAAGGCTTGGCAATTTTTCCTTGCCAGCAATCCTTATCTTGAATTTCCCATATTGTGACTTTTTTCTCAATAAGAAAATTGGTTTTTGCTTGATGCTCCTATGCATCTATTTTCTTCTCAAGTGTCTTGCTTGTAGAAATACAAGCTGGATTAAATGTTGCAAAGGTGAGGACAAGAGTAGTTAGAAATTATGAAACGTTTGTTTCAGGGACACTCGCAGCTCTCTCCCTTCTCAAAAGTTTCTAAATGAAGCCATTCGTACTGCTTTGTGTTTTGAAACTATTGAACTATTGAACTATTTGAAACTAGTGACCTCATTTTTGGTTCAGTATCTTTGTAGGCATGTTACTATAGTTTGGTATGGTAATATCCATTTATTTAATACATATTTAAATGTGTGACTGAATTATAAAAACAGAACCAACCAAAAAATTCTGCTTTCTGAAATAGTATTTTTTAGATTTATTAGAATTTAACAGAAAATGAAAATCCACTTCAAAAAGATCTAAAGAACTGCACTTTCCAAAATTGACACCTTCCAACTGTCATTCAGCTCATTTTCATGTTAAATATTAAGTCTTCAAATGTGTTACATATTACTCATTAGATTTTGGTTTTAAAGAAATGTTCTTGCTGTTTATCTTGAGCTCTGAGCAAATTTTTCTTAGCTTTCTAAGCTTTCATTGCAAAAGGCTCCCACTAAAATTACTATAAGGTAGTTAAATCCCAATAAGGAAGAAAATATATATTTTTAACATTAAGCTTAATAAATTAGTTAAAGCAAAACAGAAGCCTTACATTCTCTAATAAGTCATAAGTCTTTCAGGGATTGTATAAACACATTTGTATATTCTACACGTAAATGTGCTTTCACTTTGTCCCTAGCTGACAAAAACCAGAAATATTCTGGATGATTTTTATTTCCCATTCAGCCTGAATACTTGTCGTGGTTTAACCCTAGCTAGCAATACAACCATGATAGCCACTCACTCACCCTTTCCCCTTCCACCCCCAATAGGAGAGAGAATCAAAAGGGAAGGCAGAAACTTGGATTGAGGTAAACAGAGTTTAATAAAATAACGAAATACTAATACACTATTAGTATATATATATATAAAAAAAATAGAAATAAAAGATAATCAAGGCAATTCCTCATGAAACTCTGTCCACAACTAAGCAGCCAGTCCCAGGAAGCCACATCTAGTCCCAAAGCTGATCCCAGACAGAGAAAAGAGAGGAAAACTGCAGAAAGGCCAGAGGCCTCTGCAAAATGGCAAAAAGCCGGGGATTGGACTAGATGATCTTTCAAGGTCCCTTCCAGTCCCTAACGTTCTGTGATTCTGTGATTCCGTGTAAATGTCCCACACCAAACTCCCACAGATCGAGAGAGAAAGCGCCCCAGAACAAGCAAGAGTGAGAACGCCCCAGAGAAAAAGCGAGAGCGGAAGGTCCCCTCCACTCCTTAAATATGAAGCATGACGCTAATGGGATGGAATATTCTTATTAATCAGTCTGGATGTCAGTCAAGCTCTGCCCCGTCCATGCCCCCCTTCCTCAATGCCTCACACCTGTGGGCACAGTGCTCAGAATGTCCTTGGCTCTCAGACCAGGGCAATTAAAACCGTTAAGTCTGTGCTGGGGTTTTATCTCTTGTTCTCAAACTAAGTCCAAATAATGACCATGTTAGCTATGAAAAAGAAAGGTTTCTAACTGCACGAAGAAAATTAACCCATTTTCAGCCAAACTAGCCCAATACTGTAATACAATAAGCAAGCAAAACTAAATAACTGTAGCTGTACTGTCTAAAACCCAAGATCATAGACATCTTAAACCTCTGTAAAGATGCAGGTAATTCTGTCATGAACCCATGCTATATAGATATATAAATAGATGTGAAATTACCATCAAAACTAACTTCTAAGGTGGTAAATCATGTGTTCTTTCAATTTCAAGTTGATGATAGATGACCTTCAAAGATGTTCTAATTGAACACAGTAATTAGAGATAATTGGCCAGCACCATACAAAGTCCATAGAGACTATGGGATTTAATTGTCACTTTAGCCTTCATACTATAGTATATATATATGGTATTCTACAGGAAGTGATGGTGGCAGTATACATATCAAATGTATCATTACATGAAAGGTTATCTTAAACAAATGTCTTCAAGAGTCAATAGGTCTCTATGCATATTTTAAAGGGACTATTGTGCCTGCCTAAGCACAAAGCAACAAAAATACACTTGATTATGTTTCATAACTATTTTCTCACTCAGGCTACATCAACCAAAACAAAAAATCCACTTCAAAAATCAAGATTAATAATGGTAAATATTATGATAGGTCTGTAAATAATTATGTTTGTAAAGACAGATTGTTTCAAATGATTTTGTAAATCCATGACTACAAGCCCATATAAAAATTCATGTATGGAGTAAGCTGTGGATTAGTCAAATAGACCTAATAAACATATTTCTGTCCTCATCAGAACTGAGTTATAAATAGAAGAAAAAAATTAAGGACTTGCTGTTTCAGCGTAGCTCTACATTTCTAAAAGGTTTTTCTTACAAAGAATCTAGAAGAATGGAAATAATAAGACTAAATATGGAGAAACAATATAGCTGCTTTGATACAGCTGTATTGTTCCTTAGTAACATGAAATCAAATGGAAATAAAAGGGTTTTGACTTTAGATTGTAATTTCTGGAGTTTTATGCTTCTCTTTTCCTAGTCTTTTGGTCCTGTTTTTTCCTTCATTACAGATGACAGGAAAACAATACTCTTTCGTGTCACCTCCACTTTTAAATAGCTGTAGCTAAATTCTCACCTCCCCTAATAAATCAGGTTTTTTGGTGCCTGTAAAATTTAACTAAAGAAATATTCACCTTCCCCTCATGGGAGCTAAAAACCTAATGCCAAAGTTTATCCCAGTTCTCAGTGAACCAGAGAATGGTGGCATAGATATAAGGATAACCAGCCATGAACCATACTCCCGTATTAGAGCAAAAAGCTCTGGTAGTGCCTGTGGGGAAAATACTCTGGAACATGACTTATTGTTGAAACAAGGGCCAATATGTGGCTTCTTCCAATAGTCAGAAAATTCTAGACAAGCAACAAAGATCCTCACTGTGTTTAAAGGTGCTTAAGCTACTCTTTTCCACATACGCTTGTGCTGTACTGTCTGACAAAATAGGTGGGCCTGTTTACAGTCATTCTCTGTAAAGGGCAAGATACTCTTACTTGCTCAAATAGAAAAAGGATCTGACACTAATATTCAAGAAGAAAAGCCTTCTAGAGGATAGAAGATAGAGAATAGAGAAGAAGGAAGTACTTGTTTCATGTTAAATTAAATTCTTGCCTTCCTCTAGCTCCAGTTGTTCTTTGTCTGTACTGCAGCTCTACCAAGATAAATGTAAATGGGAAGTAAACATTGTGACTTATACCCTACTAGCTTCACTTGCCTTATGTAGAAAAAACAGAGAAGTGAAAATTAACACAGATTAATCCAGACTAATTTATAAACTACCTGACCATGAGGTCAAATTAACTTTATATTTAGAACAACCACAACCAGACTTCCTTGATTTATTATGTTGTTAAAGATGGAGGAATGTGTTCATGCAGTAAAATCGGTACATATTTAAAAAAAAATTAAAACACACATTCCATAGGTAAAAGCCACAAAGTCTAGATTTTTTTATAGAATATTATATATGTATACTCTTCTCACTAGCAGTTCTTTTGGAATAAGAGGCTTTTAAAAATATTTCTGAATGCAAAAGACAAACATAAAAAAAGTCAGAAACTAGACTTACTGATAATAGGCAACTAGACAAATGTCATGAGTTATAGACTTATGTATATATGATGCACTATTAAAAACTGTCTCAAAATATCTCTATATTAAGAAAAATGCTCAACTTTGATCCATATATTGATATTAAAACATTGTATGCATAGTAACATTTTGTTGAAAGAACTGTGGACTCAAAATTGGATAAATCTTACCAATAATACATTCTAGAAGCAGCATCATGTGTACTTGACTCATCTCTGGCATTTCTGAGTACTTATTTTGAAAGGCTATTCATACTTTTTCATTGTTTAAAAGAGACAGAAGTTATTTTTCTACACTAGCAGAATGAACAAAACTTGGTTTTCCTGTAGGTTTGTGTTCCTACATTCTTCCAAGTATTTTCCTCCCTGTCCACTCCTACATACACTTCACAGGTTTTTCCTCATCTCTTCCCACACCAAACATATTAATCTTGATAAGCAAGTGTGAAGTATATGCTTTAGCTAACTGAAGAGCTATGTATGAACTTATGAACTGGCCATCGTATCTATCTTCTATCCAGCTACCAGCTTCCTTATACTTGAAGCAAAATAAATTTTTTACTCCTATCTCTTTGACAAACATGGTCAATACTCACCAACAGATTTGAGAATTTTTTGTGGGTGCCAGGGTGGTATAGGGGGAGAAGACTGTGTTATTTGCCTCTTTCACTTAGTCATAAAACCTCATTTCCTTTAAAAAAGCAAGTTATAATGCAACAAAAATTCCCATTTTCCAAAGCAAAGAGGAAGAAGTTAAAACCCCAAGCCCTCAAACTGTCTTTAAATCGCTGCATCAATCATAAATACTGCTTTTCATTTTCTTTAGTAGTGTGCTGATGATGTCCACATGCTCTTTGCCAAGAGTTCATTAGAAATGCTACCATGTATACAGCTTATGACATGTCTCTTCTATGACAAACTCCTTGATGTCATTTGGCACTCAGAACAGTTTTTGTAACAGACTGATTATGGGTTTAGCAGAATCAAGATTTGAAAAATATGTAAATGAGTTATTTAAGCCTTTTACTTACAAAAAAGCATCATAATTATTAAATTGATACATTTGTTAGTAAAGGGGTAAGCAACTAACTCTAGTTTCACAATCCCCAGTTTAATGGAGCTACTGAGCTAACAAAAGAACATGTTTTATAAAAACATATTCACAGTCGTGGTCTTTCTCTTGAGGCATTAAGTATCCAGATAATTAATCATTTATGGCAGTAAGGTTTGAAAGTTGGCTACCTTCCTGGCCATGAAAACCTTACTGTCAAACTGTTTAATTTTCCTGACAACCAGAGGGTTTTATTATTTTCTTCTAATCTGTTTCAAATGTATTTATTGGGTTTTCCAAAGAGAGTGCTGATTTTAAATGTAATTTGTGCTTCCTCCTACTGATGGCTAGAAACAGCAGGCTTTGTTCAAGGAAATAGCCCTGTCTGGGAACTGACTTGGAACAAGTGAAAATATCTTACTTATGAACAGACAGAACTTTAATTGGCTTATATTTTTTGTCTCAAAAAGCCAGATGGAAAAGCAAGATTCCCAGTAGAGATAGACAGTTTTAGCTCTGTTCATCGCACTCATTGCTGTCTCATGATACAGCATGGCTGCTGACTGGGCAGAATTAACTCTGTGGAATCCATTCAGAGAGCAAAGATCCATAGGAATTTAATTCAGACACTAAGAGCTCATGAATGATATATAAATCCCCAGCTTTAAAAAGAGATTTGTCTGTTTTCCATGTGCACAAGTGGTAATATAATGACCTTCCTCTGCTCTGAACTGATATTTTTTAACAGAAAACCAGAAAATAGTGTGTGAGATCATTTGCATCCTAATATTAATCAAATATACCTAAAAATTGAAGATTTAGATATAACTTTCTTTCAATATTAAACACTTAGAGTTTCTTTAATACTAGTCACACTTTACTGAAAGGAGGACTGCAGGAGCAGAATAACGGACTCAACGACATACCAATATGATCATAGTTGAAGCCACTTTATTGCTCTAACAAAGTTATATTTATACCTGTCTTATTTCTGTACACACGACACGCTATTATTTTATTGGATATACAGTCTGTCCATGAGCTGTTCACACGTATAGCTACATTGCTAATTAGGTCTTATTACTACATCACGCGTCCCCAAATATGGTAACTGTTTACATTCTTGCAGTTAACTGCTTCTTGCCAGTTCTTGCTTTTATGCTCACTCAAGAAGCTTTTGCTGTTTACATCATGTCCTTGGACCAGGACCTAATCAGCAAGGCTCGGTGGATAGTCCATGAGATTGTTGCAATGTCCTTGTTCAGTCAAGTACACTGCCACAGAGGACAGAGCTTCTAGCTGTGCACAGGGACATAGTATATTTCTTGCCTGGGTGCTATTGGGGTGTCAGAATTGATCACAATGCAGCAATATCAAAAATGAGTCCATAAAAACCTAAACCTCAGAGATTCAGAAAGCAATTAAATAAAATGCATCATGGTTTTTGCATATATTAAGTTGTCTGCACAGGTTTTATAAACCCAAGTACCTAAAATGAAAGTGTGAGTGCCATCAGTGTAATATTTCACTCACTAAAGCACTTAGTAAGTACGGCAGTACTTTTCAATGAAAGACACACAACATTCATTAAGAAATTTTGTGAAGTTTTCTTCCTCTGTTCAGAACTTACTTTTTTTTCACACAGAAGAAAATAAGTCTAAATGAGATGGTTACATGAAAATAACCAATCCTACCAGACAAATTCTGAATTTGTGTATTAAATTGCTTAGAAACAGATCCCAGAATATATACTTGAAATAAAAACAATGATTCAGAAAGGATGGCTCTTCATTCATCAATAAACAGACCTTTGTAATTCAGAGACAAGGTACTGTGGTGGTAAAGACTTCCTCCAGAGCTACCTGGTGATTTCAAGACAAGCTCTGTGCTGGTCTGACTGAAATTGAGTTAATTTTCTTCATGCAGTTAGAAACTCTTCTTTTTCGTAGCTAGCATGGCCATCGTTTGGATTTCATTTGAGAACAAGATAACACCCCAGGATAGAATTAATGCTTTTCTTCAAATAACTTTCCAGTGTTTTTGAGCTGGAATTAAAAGAATCTAACAACTTACTATTATCTTAGCTGTTGTCGGAGACACCAAGGTCTTTCTGGTCTCTCTATCTGCAGGTGCAAGGCAGCTAGGAAGTGGGGCATAGATGGGGCAGACCTTGACTGACATCCAGGCTGATCCATGAGAATATTCCATGCCATTAGCATAATGCTTCATATTTAATGAGAGTTGGGCTCTCTGGCTATTCCGCTTCAGCTTCATTTGAGTTGAGTTCTGTTTGGGAGTTCTTTAGTTCAGCCTTTTGCCATTCTGACGTTTTGCAGTTGGCCACTGGGCCTTTCTGTCTTTTTGTTTTTTTCTCTCTCTCCCTGGGATCAGCTGTTTGGGACCAGGTTGCTCTCTCTTCCCAGAACTGGATGCTTGGCATGGACAGAGTTTGTGAAAAATTGCATTGAGTATGACTTATATTTTATTTTCATTTTTGACATATTATTATTAGTTGTAATAGTAGTAGTATATCAGAATTACTTTTTTATTTTATTAAACTGTTTTTATCTCAATCCATGAGTTTCCCCTTTCCTCTCGATTCTCTTCCCTACTTGGATGGTGGTGGGGGCGGAGGAGCAGTGAGCAATTGCTAGCTGGGGTTAAATGACAACAAGCCAAGAGCATGTTCTCAAGTGTTCTTGCTTTGATCACAAATTCAGTGAGTGGAAATGAACTGGTATTCCACACCTGAGGATCATTACACAGGCCAGCATTATGTTCCTGTCTAGGCGATAAATTTTCTTGTCTTGATTGAAGGGTGCACAGTGAGCTGGGACAAGCAAGCACTCCTTGCTTGGTATTCACAAAGCAGGCCAACATTGTTCTTGTCTTGATCAGAGAGTGTGTTGGGACAATCAGGTACTCCGTGATTGCACCTAAAGCTCAACGAACTGGATCATTGCCCAATCTGAGAAGTACCAGGTGAGCCTGAGGCAAGTTGTGGAAAAATACTGGCCAAAGTCAATCACCTTGAGACCCTATAAACAGCAATCCTAAAGTGAGACCCTGAGCTCTCCTCAGTGGGCTGTGACCCAGTATCTCCCCCTGACTGAGAAATCTTCAGGGCATGAAGATTCAGTGAATCATCTACTGACGATTTCACAAAGACGCAAAGGCCTAATTTCGTGCAGTTTGATGATTATCTGTTGATGAAAGTCAACACATAAAAGTGAGTAATTTATAAAACTCAAGAAAGGGAAACTTTAGTCATAGGTTTATCTTTTTGTGTGTGCATGAATTTTGATTTTAGAACTCTTTTGTCTATTTGTCTGTGTGTGTTTGCTTTAATATACCCTTTGTGTGTGTGTGTTTTAGTTAAGAAAATTCTGCTGTAAGTTTAGTGTGAACCTTGCCATTTGAGAATCTTTAACTAAGTTGCTATTTTGTTTGATTATAACAAATGTCATTGAATTGCTCTGTTAAATTGGCTGCTGATTAAGTGCTATTAGTAATTACACAACCCAACCTTGTAATCTGCTCCAAAGCATTAATAAATCCTAAATTGTTGCTAAATCAAAGCCAAGTAAAAAAAATACCATTCACAACAGGTACAACTGTCTTATACTTCTAGCAGATTCTCATATGTGTTCACTTATTTAGATTGTTACATCTTCTATGAAAAGATATTTAAATGCTTATAAGAGCAAAGTGCAGAAGCATAATTCTTTATTATATCTCTGCTATATGTCTCTGCTCATACCTAATTTGTGTAAGATCTATTTTAGCATTTTGAGTGGAAGTGGAATATATTAGTTGTTCTGTGCTCTTTGAAGAAATGAAGAACAGAGGAAACCAAAAGAATACTATTTTCTTAAAAATTTTAGACGTGTTGTAAAAACAGAGGCAGATATAGCAACTCTAAGACTTGAGACTGAAAAACTGAAAAAATAGAGTAGCAGGAAGAGAAGGATTGAGAAAGTGATTATATTGAAAAGAAAAACATCAACAGTTTTTTTTCCATCAACTCTGTCTATTTTACAGAAGAATTATGAAGAAAGCAGAATAATATGACAATGGATATGTTCAGTATGTGTAGAAATTCAAACACGGTTTCTGATTTATGGGGCAAAATATTTTAAAATGCTGATAATACCCTAAGGGTAAAATGTGCAGTGTGACCCTAATACTCTGGGACACCCAAATAGTCTTTGTAATACCTTATCACTTATGTCACGAGCACAAAACTCTTAGCCTAATTTGTAACAAACAGTGTGGTCTTTAATTTTAAAATATGGGGGAATTGTATTTTCCATAGAAACGCAGATTGAAAGTTTTATTTTACTTTTTACAAGATGTTAAACATAAATTACAGGGAAGAAAAAAATTAGAATAAAAAGAGACCTAGAAGTACACAGTTAGATCCTCAATCTAAAAGGAAAAAAAAAAAAAAGAAAGAAAAACAAAGAAAGAAAGAAAGAAAGAAAGAAAGAAAGAAAGAAAGAAAGAGAATATGCCACAATGGCCAATTCAAAGACTTTTAGCTTTGCAGAGAACTATCTATTTTTTTTTTTGCTCTGCAGTATTTGGTTGTGTGCTATATTCTTGCCCTCTCTTACCTGTCACACACATCCCTGTCTTGCTTATGCTTTGCTAAGTTTTTCTTTCTTTCTTTTCCATCATTACCTCATGTAATTTATTCTGTCTTAAGTAAATCCAAAGAAATAAATACCTATTTCAGGGCACCAGTTTTCTGCTGCCTCTCTCACACCTTCCTCTGGGAATAAACAGATACATGCAAATGCCAGTGGAGCCCTTTTTAGGATCCTAACAAAAATGAGCATATACTATAAAACTGGTTCTAAAATCAGAGAGATATTTGCAAAGTCTAACAGCTTTCCACTTTGCTTCTTTTTTCCTTTAGTTAGTAATTATAGAAAACTGATTAGATGCCTAAACAGAAGCTGAGTCATTCAAAATTCAACCTTATTTATTAGTCCTGAACATTTAAATTCTCTTCCTGACCTCTTAAATCCTGTGAATTCTATGTAGTTCATTTCATATGATTACCATATGTTAGGCTGCTCCTCCAAACCCCTGATGTGAAATTTAATCATCTCTTGAATTTAGCTATGAAGCTTGTTTATCTTAAATACTAATACTTCTTTTGTATTATATATCATATATTTTGTAAATGCTCGGTATTTAAAATCAAGTTTGCAGAAACCCCTGGAGGGTTTCATGGGATGTGAAACATACATAACTAACAGACTAAATCTAGGCTTTCAGTCTGTTTACACTGACTTTTTACGCAAAGCCAATTCAAAACTCATCTACGTTTCTCTCAAAGCAAGAAATAAAATTGTGTCTGACATTAAGATCTCTGTAGAAGAAATTTACATCGAGACCCCTGAATAAAAGTTTTTAATATGAGCCTTTGTGTGCTGTCTTGGTTATTTATCATAACGTAGTGGGCTTTATTTTAAATTTATACAAGGTAAACATTTATCTAGTGTGTTTCCATATAAACCATCGAATACTGATGCTTGTTCATATTCATCTAAACTCTGAATCATAGCAGATTCTTCAAAGTATTGATAGCCAAACCATTTATTTTTAAATAAATGAATTGCTCTAACATTTGACACTGTCTCACACTTGGGAATATACATTAGTTGAATTTAAGTATGTCTGTTTTTTTTCTATTCTGAGAGGTATCATCTTATGACTAGTACAAGGACAGTGGAGGTGTGTAAGTATTACAATGAATCTATATATTTCAGAAAACAAGATTTAGTTATCATTTAAATTGGTACATGATCAGAGACTGTAGGCTAGAACTCACACACTTCAGTTCCATAAAGCTCAGCAACAAACTGAAGGTCATTTCCTATGGCTGGAGTGAGCTGAGACATTATTTGTGAGATGAAATGCTATAATACCACTTCTAATTAGGTAACACATTTTCCCATTGGTTATAAACTCCCAAAGTAAGAAAGTGTCTTTAAAAATCTCCGTGCACACAGATGCATGGCAATGTTTCAAGTAATTGTTAGCTACTTATAATTAATATTAACTATGGTTGTCTCTTCTTTTCCATCCTGCTCATAAATGCTTCAATACAGGACAATGAGGTAATAGAAAAGAGATTTCTCACAGATTCTGTTTTCACTACATGCTGTAATAATTAGTTAACATCAAATATTTACAGAGGATTGGCTCTTCTTCAAGAGATAACAATAGACCTCTACATGCATTTTCATAGAAATGCATATAGATCTATATGCAGAATTTACCAGCTGGCTTGTATATCCATTTAAGCTTCTAATAAGGATAGGTACAGTTCATCAGAGAAACCCATAGAAAAGCATAGTTCAACATACAAGCTAAGTCAGAACAAATTTAAACAATTTTCAGTTGCTGAAAAGGTCCAGTTTACATTTTAAATTAATTAATGCTGATTTATCTTTACTTTTGATAGAATAGAATAGTTCAGTTGGAAGGGACCTACAAGGATCATCTAGTTCAACTGCCTGTCCATGAAATATTCTTACTGCCTGACCATGTCAGGGCTGACCAAAAGTTAAAGCATATTATTAAGAGTATTATCCAAAAAAATCTCAAACACTGAGAGCAATAATATGAGAAATAGGAGTAAATAGTGAAAGAGGTTGCTACTGAGACATTTCCAGAATGACATCACCATCCTGAGAGATGTGAAAGAATCGTTATCTAAAATGCACACCCTTGGACCATAGATACTGTATAAGCACTTCAAATGTCTTATTGCACATTGAAAAGAGACCCAACTGTAAATATTAAATACACAGGTCCCTTGTAGATATACTGGAAGCAAAAGGAATTTAAAGGAAGAGAGGTTTTTACCTAGAATTTCCAATATACAACTACTTTGAGCTTGAAAAAAATAAATTAAAATATAGAAACACATGAAAAGTAGATCTGGATTGCCAAGTGAATAGAAATGATGAACATTGTTCGGTATCAAAGTGCTGGTAAGGAGGAAATTTTAAAAGATTTAACTTTTAATAATTTTATGAATGTCACAGCTGTAGAAGGCATCACAAGTTTGGCATCAAAATTTGGAACTCCAAACCAGTTAATTACTTTTTGAAAAGGTAGGACAAAATACCAATTAGTGACTTGGGCTTGGTAAGGGAACCTGAGCTACAGAGGACAGTTCAAAGACAATACTAAGCCTTTGTGCTGGATTAGCTGAATTGAGATAATTTTCCATGCAGTTAGAATCTTTTCTTCTTGGTAGATAGCACAGTCTTTTGTTTTGGATTTAGCTGACGGATGATGAGATAGCACCCTGGTAAAGAGTTAATGCTTTCTTCCAGTAGCTTTCCAGTGTTTGGGATTTGGTACAAAAAGAATGTAAGAATTCACTAGTATTTTGGCTGTTGCCAAAGGGATGAAGCTGTCCAGTTGCAAATGCAAGATAACTTCTGGGAGGGAATACAATGGGCCAGCACCTAGACTGACGTCCAGGTTGATCAATAAAGTATTCCATATGGTGATCGTCATGCTCCATATATGTGGGCAGTTGCTGGGGATGGCCCTTCTTCTTCTTTGATGGCCACCATCTGTGGGCAGTCCTGATCCATGGACTCCCTGTGCCAGTTGTTGACCTCTCTATTTTACTGGACTTGCTGTGCTCACTGTGCCTGACCTCTGGCCTTCATTGCTGGGAGTGCACATTCCAGTGGCTAAGTTTTGCTGTGTATCACTCTTCTTTTATTACTGTTCTATTAAATCTGTTTCTACTTCAACCCACGAGTCTTTCCTCCTTTTCCATTCCTTCTCCTGAGGAAGTAAAGGTGAGAGAGAGCGGCTGTTTACTGTTTAGCCACTGCTAGGGTTAAAAGGCAACAGCCTTATAATTGTCTACTTTTCCCACCCAGACTGATTAATGACATAGAGACCCCCATATAAATTATAGTGGATTATGCTATAAGAACTTTAAGAAAAAATAAAGACTGTACTCTACCAGGCTAGTAGAAGATAGCTATAATAATGGACATCTATGTGGATTCTAGATGCAACTGAATGAGATAAAATGGCGTCTAAATAGCTAATAATCCTAAAGTGCAAGATGGGAAGCATACTGCCTACCTTGGGGAAAAAAAAAAGTGTTTTCTTCCCTTTGCCTCCAACTAGTGAGCACTTTTTATTTTCTCCATAATTTTGATGTCCCAGTCATCCATGAATTGGAAGATTTTCTGAGTCATTGAATCTAAGGAAAATATGATAAGTCAATTCTCTTATATTACATTCACAATTGCATAGATTGCCGTATTGGCTGAAAAGGCCATGAGCCTATTTAAACTTAGGGGATTTATTTCCACTAAGTTCAATCAGAGCTGGTGCAAGACCTAAAAACATATATATATTACCATAGTAAGCATAACTTCGTGAAAAGAGCAACTGTCAGAAGCACTGACTGCTAAAACACTTGCAGAATAAAGATAAGTAAACAAAATGTAGATGCACTTCAGAAAATTTTGGGGAAATATAGGAGCAGTAGTTATCACAAGTTTAATATAATTTTTCAACTTCCAATTTTCTCTTTAAAAGAAAAAAGTATGCTCATGGATTGTAAGATCAATAGCTACTATTTTTTTGCTATTACTGTTTCGTACCCTTTCATGACATGTCATTTGCAGATTATTTATCAATCCTTTTCCTCATAAAAAGAAGCAATACAAGAAGTATGGGGATGCAACATTCTTTATAAATGATGTGCGAGATCATCATTACTCTGGTAAACTTCTTAAATTAATATCTCAAGATTCACTGTCACATTATATACCCATTATATACCCATATTATAACTAACGATACTTTTAAAAAGTTGACTGAGGCAATATTTACAGTTTTATCACACTTTTAATACTGATGTTGGATATTCTCCTCTTGTTCTCCTCTCCCCGTCTCCTACACTTCAGAATTCACATAGATGAGACAATGGAAGATGATGAGCCTCTTCCTTTTGTTTTCTATTTTGTTTAACTTATTTTTATCATCAGTTTCTCATTCTAACACAAAGGTATGATTATTTTATTTGGATTTGCAGTACCACTGGGAAATCTTTTTTGTCTTATGTTGCAGTTGAGACAGACAAACATAGACAAAGTTCCTTTTATGTACAAACAGCAGTCTCCATTTATTGCCACAAACGCTTTTTTATATATTCTTTACCAGTTCATGTGCCTCTTTGCTACTGGTTACAGGCTGCAATAGTAACATACCATTGGCTAATTTTGCTAACATCAATGTTACTCTTTTACTCCCTTCTTTCTCACAGGTACACCTTAATATCTCTGGATACTCCTTTACTCCCATCTTTCTCATGGGTAAACCTTAATATCTTCAAGGCTAATTTCTGTTCCCATATCCCCCGTCGTAGTTTCCCACAATTCCCCCATTTTGTTTTTGTGCTAGCCATAGACTTTTCATAGATTTTTCTACTGTACGTTGTACACATTATAACATACAAGGGACAAGCATTAATATTACTAATACAACCGTCAACAGAACTAGACCATTTTTTATTAAATCCTTAATCCATCCTGTAATACCCCAACCATTCACCTAAACCCCAGTCTCCATAGGTTAATTTCTTGGTCATATCATCTAACTTTCTAATTACTTTGTGAATTGATTCAAAATGATCAGACAAGTTCATGCAACACACACCATCGAAATCTTCACATCCATGTCCTTGAGCTAGTAAGAAAAAGACTATTGTTGCTCTATTCTGCAGTGTAGCATGTCTTACAGAATCTACATCTAACAGAAACCCACTTAAAGCCTTAGAAGTTCTGTTAGTTTGCTTAGCTAGCCAGCATCCTAATTTTTCTAAAGTATTTAAAGCTTTAGCTGTGCCAACACCAGGTACAAGAGATCCTAAAACTCTTAACCCTGATCCCCAAAAATCTACATTACCATCACATTTTGACTCATATACATGCAAAAAGTGTTTTTCCCATCTTGCTCTTCTGTGATCTATTATCATAGATACATTGGCTGTTAAGAGAGGTAATTGTCCCAAACTACACAGTCCTCCAACAGCATTAGAAGGAATACCTGGCCAGGCTCTGTCTCCACAGATCAAGAATACACTATACAGGAGTTCTCGGGATCGCCGTCCCACATTATCAATGGCACCCCTTGGATTCTTCCGTGAGGCATTACACCATCTATAGTCACCAAGGGTAGCATTAACATTTTGCAGTTTTATCCATTCATGCTCTTGCATATTGTTCTGACACTTGTCACAAACCAGCTGGATACAAGCGTCCCTGGGCATAGATCCCAGCAATTCCAGTTCCTGTGGTTCAATATTTGCTTCCGGGAGGCAATTAATCCAAAGTGCCATGTTGGTATTATTACAGTTAATTGCAATGCTTTTGCATTGACCACTACTTTGAAACAGTCATGTGATGCTGTTGTAGTCATCAAGGGGGATGCCAACCAAGCATGTGTGGAATGGGCTTTCCGGAGATGCCATAGCTAGGCATATAGAGTCCTGGCCAGTCATGTTGGCTAAAGTAATCCACATTAGTCTTTGGTTGAGAGGGAAACTAAAAAGCATTTCTTATGTCCGACAATACTAAGACGATTCTTATTATGCATTGTAATACCCATAATATCGTTGACATGCTGTACAGATGATCAGAGAGGCTACGTTACATTGTCCAAAAGGGTTGGGACTAGTCAATTGTGGATCACTCCCCGTTATTGTTGTCTAGCTGTATGTCAGGTAGCAAATTAGTTTCATCACCAGGTGCCACTTCCGCTTCTTCACCTATTGGTTTGAGCTTCTTCAGGAATGGTCTGACACAATGTGCAGGCACCCACTGCAAACCTTGTTCTATAACAACACAAGCATAACCTCAATCCCATATTATCAATAGATGTGGCCCTTCCCATTGACCATTAACTATCGACTTGACCATAACTAATGCAGGTTCTTTCTGACTTAGCATGTTTTTGGGTCATACTTGTAAAGAGTTTCATCACAGAGGGAATTTGGACTGCACCACTTAGATATAAGCGATTCATCACATACAATGCTTTTGACAATCAGTTTTGTGGTGTTTCCCCTACTTCTCACCCTTTTTGTTTTTACAAAAAAACAGTTCAGAATCAGATACATGCGTTGGACCTTGACTACGTACTCAGAATCACAAATCAAATTTAGAGGTTCCTCCTTAAAAAGCTCTAAGTAACGTAAAGCTGCGCCAAGTTCTACTAACTGGGTTGAACCTTCAATAATTTTTTTACACAGTGATGTCAATTGTTATCTTCATGCCAGATCACTACAGCTTTACAAGACTTCTCAGAACCATCAACAAAAACTGTGCAAGCATATGAGATCAGACCAAATAGAAGTATGGTCTGTGACCTGATGTCAAAGACATGCAGGTTCTGCAGCAATTTACATTTAGGCATGCCAAAAGCTCTACTGTTAAGAAAAATCAGCTAGTGCAATTTACAAGGACATAGATTGCAAATAAATTAAAAAAAAAAATCAAAACTAGATTTCACAAATGGTACATATATGACAAAAGGATCATGGCCTATTAAGACAAATTCATTCCCTGCATTTCTTGATCAGAGTAACAATTGGTATATCAGTCCGTTAGCATTCTCATACTGTCCCACAATAGCCACGAGTTGTTTCTATGCTGTAGCTATAAATAGACAAATCTGCAAGTCCAATCAAATGCAGTCAGCCTGTAAGGTTGTCATAAACTTATTCAAAGTCTCTAACTCCATTTAGGCTGTCATATTTACTGGATATTGTTTTCCCTTCCCAGATCGAAGTACTGTTTCACTTCTATCAGTGTAGTGTTGGCTTTACCGATACTTCGGCTGCCAATACTAATGGAAATACAGCATTCGAAATTTTCTTGGAGATTTCTCACTTGCAGCAAGCAGATCTACACCATCCAAGCACCTTCTTGTAGGACATGCAACTAAACAGAATTCTCAGAAAACGTTATTTGAGCTTACAATTTACTTAGCAAATCTTGACCTAAGAGAGGTATAGGGCTTTCTGGCAAATATGAGAATCCAGCTGTTAAAACTTTGTTCCAAATTTGGCATTCCATTCATTTCAAAAAATGGCCTTTCTTTCCTTCCCTCCTTCCTTCCCTCTTTCTTTCTTTCCCCCTTTCTTTCCGCCTTCCCTCCTGTCCTTTCCTTCCCTTCCTTTCTCTTTCCCATGATCTCAAAAACTAGCACAGTGAATTTATTAAGAAGTCTATTACAACTAGTTATCACAGAATAAGTCCATTAAAAAACACCTTTGGTTTAATTTCCCAGCTTCATTAGAACTATGGATCCACTGGCAATGCCTTTAAATTTCACCCGCAGACTCCTTCTTTCAGTATTACAGTTCTCTAGCAGTAACATTGCTGTGGGGGCGGGGGCAGGGGGGAATAAATCCCCTCTTTTGCTGCTTAGCAGCGGGCAGCCAGGTTTCTCCATTTTTTTTTTCCTTGTTGCAGTTTAGATACAGCCAATGCTGTGCAGGTGGCGTAATCACTGGTGCTAAGGGAGAGCTGCCAGGCCCTGGCAGACTGCTGGATTACAATGAGCTAAGTTTATCTTGTAGCTTGACACACGCCTGAAATTTATGTTCAAGCTGTACAGCACAAGCCTGGGATATTTTGCTTTTTTGTTTTTCCATTGCATTCCAACCATAATACACCCCATATGCAATTTCAAGTAGTTCAGCAGTCGTTACATTCCTCAGCCCCATTTACCCTTCGCAATTTCTTACAGATGTCAAAAACCAGCATATTAAACATCAATCCATTATTCCGTTTTCCTAGATCCAAATCAGTTCATATTCTAGCAACTTTAAATACAACCTTTCCCAAGTTCACATCCATCATAGCATTCAGGGTTTGTTTGTTTGTTTGTTTTGGGTTTTGTTTTGTTTTTGGTTTGGTTTTTGGGTTTTTTTGGTTGGTTGGTTGGTTGGTTTTTCAATGCAAATTAGAGTTTAACAACTTAAATTCTTTTCTGGTCTCAAAATTATTAGATAACAATAAGAGCAAATTAACTTACAGTACCATACTTCATCCCATTTTTTCCAAAGTTCTGCAGAACAACATTAATTGCAATACAGCACTATAACTCAGACCACAAAGTTACTCTAATGTGTAAGGATGCATCCTAAGGGGGAGGACGGTAGTATTTTAGTAGCAGAACCGGTGCCCATTTTGTAATTATCTCCCCAAACAAAATTCTTTTGGTACCAAATATATATATATATGCAAACTAAAATCTTGACCTCAGATATGAAAACCAAATACCAAGTTCAAATATGCAGATGGATCACAGTTACACTTATTCAAGACAATATCTCGATTTTTGCATTGCACCTTTGAACTGCTTACTGCTCAGCCGGGTGGAGATGCCACTGGGTCTCCCTGACAAAACAGGTCAGCGCGTGCTGGAGCTCAGCTGGCACCCACCCACTGCACCAGCAAGCTGGACTGGGCAAGGTTTTATTAGCGTCTCATCTGGCATGCTACAACTGTTATCCCAAAAACAGGATTCTTTACCTGGTGTGCATACAAAAGAGCTAAATGTAGTACACCAAGATGAGACATAGCCTATCACAGAGTTGCGCAAGTCTGAATGCTGGAATAAAGCTAGCATGCAAGAAAGAAAAGTAACAGCTATTACACACAAAATCTTATCATCACATTCATGCAGTAAAGAACTAAATTACTCATGGTCTTCTGTATTATCACAAAACACACATTTTGAGTCCATGGATTCTCATGATTTAACATCTGTGAACTTACTGTACCATATAACAGACAAAGACTTATTAAAACTGTAATATGTTTAAACAGATACCTACAAAGAGAACAGATTAATAAGGAAACCATCTATGACTTCTGTGTTACACTTAAAGATACTTAAAGGTTCTATTCTCCAGCCAGTTTTCCCAATCATCTAACTTAGACAGCAGCCACCACTGATTACAATATTTAACAAGATCCTCTTTCCTCACATTTCCAAGTGCTTTCCTATGTTCTAAAACACCTCCCAATACAGATTTCTTAGGAACACAACTGAAAACAGCCATTTCCGACCCCATCTCATAAGTAAAAACCATGAGAAGAGGGAGGGTGGAGGGGGAAGCACAGAGTTGCCTGCAGTGCGAGTGGGAAAAGTGGGGAGAAGGTTTACAGCGCGCTTACACAATCGATACCACAAAGAAACAACTGTAACAACAACCAGTAAAACAATTGACTCACATTCCTGACAAGCTGCTTGATTTTCAGAGAGGCAATACACAGAAGCACGTGATATGTACTGTAAAACTCACAGATAACACATTGACAGTAAACATTAGCATCCTCTACTGCTAATTTCAACATTAGTGCTTCCTTAGCTTCTAAGTTTTCAGCCTGCTTATTGATGGCCTCTTGAAGATGGTCAATAAACTGCATGTAATTCTCATTGGGACCCTGATTAATAGTCATAAATGATTTGGCTATTTTGTCAGCTTCAGGCACCTTTATCATAGCTTGATATGCAAGGTCTGCTGACTGCCTCAGGATTTCAGAAACTAATCATGCCTGTAATTGTGGTGTGCCAATTAGTGTCTCTTCCAAGAGCTGGGGGATGCTCACCCCTTTCAACAAATCCCCATTGTTCCGTCCTAAATTATCTATAGCTGTTACATTGCATAGGTCTAATTTTGCTTGAGTCTTTCATGGTTTTTATCTGATCTGGGGGCAACATGTACACATACTCCTTTTCTTTTCCTTTTAACTTTTCAAGAGAATGCTGCGGACACACATCCTCATCCGAGTGATCAGACAATGCAGACTTGAATGGTGCTGGAGAATCATTAGTAACGGGGGGTTCAGAACAGTGCACATTTTTGTTTTTTCTTCCAAATCTAGCCCAGGGAAGCCACCCCCACCGCTGTCTCTGCCTGTTCATGTCGCTCTTTTAATCATCTCAAAGTCTCTAGCAACAAGTGCCATGTCGTTAACAGTTCAGTTGTTTCTTTGGATCCTTTGGTAGTGCTTTCCCCCATAGTAACATCTTTCGTAAAGTCAGTTCCAGAAGGCTAATACCCTGCTTCTTCAGAAGCAACTTCCATGTAGATAATATAACACCCTCCTCTTTAGAGAGGTTCCCTCCCAAGTTCCCGGTAGCTCACCTTCCACTCCTGGTGTCGATGTCTTTTCAGTGATCCGGATCTACGGCAGCTCTCCCCGCTGCTCTATCAGCTGTATCAGGCTTCGTCTCCACAGCTCGTTGTCAGCCGTCACAGCTCTACCACTGTCCCCTTCTTCATACAGGATCATGTCGGCATCACCATATGTCACAGTTGAGATGGACAAATGACACAGACAAAATTCCTTTTATGTACAAACAGCAATCTCCATTTATTGCCACAAATGCTTTTTTATATGTTCTTTACCAGTTCATGTGCCTTTTTGCTACTGGTTACAGGCTGCAATAGTAACATATCATTGGCTAATTTTGCTAACATCAATGTTACTCTTTTACTCCCTTCTTTCTCACAGGTACACCTTAATATCTCCGGATACTCCTTTACTCCCATCTTTCTCACGGGTAGACCTTAATACCTTCAAGGCTAATTTCTGTTCCCATACTCCCCATCATAGTTTCCCACAGTCTTACAGTGCAAAAATTCACAAAGTTTAATAGAACTCCCATTCTGGACAAACACATAAGCAAAAACTTCAAAAGCATCTTAGCTCAGATCTTCTGAAGAACCTTTTCCTTAAGAAAAAAAACCTATTTGCTAAACCAGATGTATTCATCCCTTTAGACTAGCCCAAAATTAGGGTATTTGCACACAATATTGAGATTAGAGGAGATCTGAGCAGAAGTTTCACAAGGCAACACATACAATGATCTTCACTGATGATTTGTTTGTAGTGGCACTTCTATCCTAGGACGAAGAAAGAGGTGGAGAGATCTTGAGTATAAATGGCAGTTTGTGACATCCAAAATAATATTAAATAATATTATACGATCTTCATTTATGGGCATTGACTAAACAGAGCCACAGAGGCACCAGCACTCTGATAACATAAGATACAGGTTTGGATATTAGGTTAGGAGATTATTCGGGGTGCAGCAAAAATAAGAATAATGAGGATCCACAGCGTGCATATACATACTCATAAGAAAACAAACCAGAGCCCTCTCTGCCCCGTTTTGCCCATAAGAGATAAACACTAGCCTACTGCAGCCAGGACTTTACACTCGTCTGTCCCAGATGAGGAATTTATACTCGTCTGTCGTAGACGAGGACATATTAAAGCATATATTCAGTAATTTATCACTCACCCACACACAGAGGTGAGGCGCTCCCCATCCTGGGAGGTTGCCTTAGATGGCTTCTCTGCCTAAGGGGAGGAACTCCAGCAGCACGGCAGACCCGCAGCTCTGAGAAGACCCCACAAAGGGTGTCTCCGGTGGGAACCCCATTTATAGTCTGATCAGATCTGGCTGTGGGCATTCCAGAAGCTTCTCGGCTTCTCTACGCCCTGCCCCCTGAGTGTGGGCATTTGAGAAGCTTCTCAGCTTCCCTGGGCTGTGGGCACTCTTGGCTCCTCCTCTGCTAACAACCCTGCCCACCAACTCTGGGTCTCCACAAAGAGAGCCATTAGCTGCCCCATTGAAGGCCCTAGTTCTGAGAGGGGGGGATGGGCAGCTACCAGTGCAACTGCCACACCAGTTCTCAGGGTGTGGGGGGGGAAAGTGCAACTGCCACACAGAACATATAATAAAGTGTCCTTTAGTTTAGCAAAAAGATATGTCTTTTTCATTCCCATATGAAACTACTTGACGCACTTATTACTCTCCCTGGTATAAATAAATATCAAAAAGTATTATTTGAAATTTGGTACTTCAATAACTGGTTTTAATGTGTGCCCTACATAGGGTATGCAGGTTATCCTTGCATAATTGAAGTCGCCATGCAGAAACAGGAACAAGTGCCATTGCTACCTAATGACTTAGTTATTCAAGTTGGTGGTAAGTGCTACTCCATAATGGTATCAGCCAGCACAGGAATGATAATAAACAAAGATAACCCAGGACACAGGAATGCTCAGATCATTCTTAGAATCTTTTCAATATCCCAAGAAGATAAAAATGTTCACTGTCACTAAAGCCTAAGAAACCAGATTTACATTTTGACAGACATTCCCTTATTAGAGCTCTTACAAAAAGCAATTATTTCCTCAGTGAACTAGTATGTTTGAAACTCTTGGTGTGTAACACAACATACAAATAAATATACTCCCTTTGCACTTACTATGGTGCATGGGGACCAGTATGGAGTGGATAAACAAGCGGTTTATATACTGGTATAGAAGATGCAAGACAGGCATAAATCCATTTAGAAACATTCAGTAGAATTATAACATATATATACATGTAATTTAGGATCACATACCTCAGATAAGCCTTTAAGAGCTTTTCAGCTTTACTTGCAGCTGAGACTAATCATAAGCACTGTAAAAATCAGTCAAGCTAAGAATGCTTTTCATTCCATTTAAACAAGAATTTTTTATTCCTACTCTAGTTTCAACTAGGACCTCTATTATTGAGTGAGAAGTTTAATTAAGCTGCATGCTAATCAGTTTTTTCAATAATGACACATCAGAAGGCCAGCTTCTAACTTTTTTCCAAGAGTTCTCCTTCTGTATGTCATTACCAGGAAGTTCACCAGCAATCCCTCTGTTTTCTATGCATGCAACAAGACTAATAAAAATATCGTTAATATTGCTTAAGTTATGGACATTTCCTAACTATAAAAATTAAAATAAAAAAGCCCGTTCTACCTATGTCTTTGGCTAAATTTAAGATATTCTGATTCCCTATGACCTCCCTTTCTCAATTGTTTCAACCACATCCCTGACTGTCATATTAGAACCAGAAATCAATTTTGTTCTGAAATTGAATTTAAACAGAAGGCTCTTGCTTTGCACTGAGAACATAATAATGAAAGTACTTTCTCCAGCATGAACACACATAAATACTGTAATGCTAACATGCATTTCATGCAATTTAGGGGCTCTTTATATATCTCTCTGAATTATTTGTAATTATTGACTGATAAAAGAAAGGTACCTGAGAAAATGTTGCAGTAAAACAAATGAGGTGATGAATGAAGACAAAGTGTATTCTAAAGAACTAAGAAAGCCAAAATGCGTTTAGGTACTACTGCCAGGCATTCAGTATATAGATGCTCCCAAAATTAGACAAATTATTATTAGAAAAATAATGAAAATACCTAGAAATGTATTAAAACAAACAAACGAACAAAGAAAACCAAAACCACTAAAACGAACATACCAAAAAAAAAAAAAAAGCCAACTTTATTTATCTGAAACTTTCAAAGAACATTTTGGAATTTTGTGGAGCATATAAAAATACTGGACTCCTGAAAATTTGCAGAAGCCTTATATTAAAGTTTTGCTTTGCTTAGTAAGTAAATAACATACAAAGAATGGGAGAAGAAGAGAAAAAGAACAATAGGAATAGAATTCAGCTGAAAAAAAATGCAGATGAGTTTTAAGAATTGTTCTGGACATCTAATGGGTACTATTCAGTTCCTGTTTGTACCACTGTAAGACACATAAAATTTGGTCGAAACAAATTCTTTCCTGGGGTTTGTTTTTCACAGAATCACAGAATGTTAGGGATTGGAAGGGACCTTGAAAGATCATCTAGTCCAATCCGCCTGCCAGGGCAGGAACACCTAAGTGAGGTTACACAGGAAGGCATCCAGGCGGGTTTTGAATGTCTCCAGAGAAGGAGAATCCACAATCCCCCTGGGCAGCCTGTTCCAGTGTTCTGTCACCCTCACTGAGAAGAAGTTTCTTCTCAAATTTAAGTGGAACCTCTTGTGTTCCAGCTTGAACCCATTACCCCTTGTCTTACTGTTGGTTGTCACCGAGAAGAGCCTGTCTCCATCCTCGTGACACCCACCCTTTATATATTTATAAACATTGATGAGGTCACCCCTCAGTCTCCTCTTCTCCAAGCTAAAGAGACCCAGCTCCCTCAGCCTTTCCTCATAAGGGAGATGCTCCACTCCCTTCATCATCTTTGTGGCCCTGCGCTGGACTCTCTCCAGCAGTTCCCTATCCTTCTTGAACTGAGGGGCCCAGAACTGGACACAATATTCCAGATGACGTCTTACCAGGGCAGAGTAGAGGGGGAGGAGAACCTCTCTTGACTTAATAACCACCCCCCTTCTAATACACCCCAGGATGCCATTGGCCTTCTTGGCCACAAGGGCACAGTGCTGGCTCATGGTCATCCTGATGTCTGTCCACCAGGACCCCCAGGTCCCTTTCCCCTACACTGCTCTCTAATAGGTCATTCCCCAACCTGTACTGGAACCTGGGGTTGTTCCTGCCCAGATGCAAGACTCTACATTTTCCCTTGTTATATTTCATTAAATTTTTCCCCGCCCAACTCTCTAGCCTGTCCAGATCTTGCTGGATGGCAGCACAGCCTTCTGGCGTGTCAGCCACTCCTCCCAGCTTGGTGTCATCAGCAAACTTGCTGATAGTACACTCAATTCCCTCATCCAAGTCATTGATGAATATATTGAACAGTATTGGTCCCAGAACTGACCCTTGAGGGACTCCACTAGATACAGGCCTCCAACCAGACTCCGCCCCATTGACCACGACTCTCTGGCTTCTCTCCTTCAGCCAGTTTGCAGTCCACCTCACTACCCGATCATCCAGTCCACACTTCCTCAGTTTTGCTGTGAGGATGCTGTGGGAGACGGTGTCAAATGCTTTGCTGAAGTCAAGGTAGACCACATCCACTGCTCTGCCATCGTCAATCCACCTTGTTACGTCTTCATAAAAGGCTATGAGGTTGGTCAAACACGAGTTCCCCTTGCTGAAGCCATGTTGACTGTCCCTGATGACCCTCTTATCCTTGATATGTCTTAAGATGGCACCAAGGATAAGGTGTTCCATCACTTTCCCAGGGATGGAGGTGAGGCTGACCGGTCTATAGTTGCCCGGGTCCTCCTTCTTGCCCTTTTTGAAGACCGGAGTGACATTTGCTTTCCTCCAGTCCTCAAGTCCTCAAGTCCTCCAGTCCTCATCGTATTTCATTTTCACTGAAATGAAAAATAAAATTTAGGCAGTCAAGTTCTACTCACTCCAATGAAGTACAATGGTAGAAAAACCACCACCATTGTACTTCATTGGAGTGAGTAGAACTTGACTGCCTAAATTTTATTTTTCATTTCAGTGAAAATGAAATACGATGTGTTACCAGACACAAATAAATGCTCAAATTCCAACTCCCAAATAATAAAGGCCTTTTTAATCCTCTCTGCTTCATTTTCTTAAGAGATTGATTCAAATTATTTTATATAAACATTACCAAAAAAGAAACCTGACAAAGTGCCGGAATGAAACCTGATCCAGACCTGAAAAGGAACTAAACATAGGTACAGAATAAACATAATTTAAACCTGTTCACAAAATATTCAGGAATACTCCTATAGCAAATCATAGAAGTATATGTTCCTGTGAGGGACTGTGAAAGCTAAGAGCAAATCTAATTTCCCTTCACTCATAACAACTGGAAATTAAATATGGCAACTATAAATATGAATTATTTTAAGTACAGCTGCTAGAAATAAAACAAGAGCCAACCCTAAACTCGTTTAGGCACTGTTGATTTAAAGCTATCATAGTAACTGAAAAGCAAAAATGCAGACTGAATTAGCCAGGTAATTTCTAATGCTAAGAAAGCTTCATCAAACCCTCCAATCTTTACTCTAAATGCACGAGATTTGGAAAGTGAAAATTTTAATTAGCAAATATTTTTGCACTGTAGTTTAAACTGCCTCATGCCAGGGTCACATGTGACAGCGATTGTTTTGCAATTGTGCTAGGCAGTTGTTCTCAAGCTCTCTCCTTCTTTTAGGTTGTCTCTTTGTCCATACGGCAATGCAGTAATCTGTGCCTAGTGCCTCCTGAATGATGACTTTTAGCTAAAGACATGACCTCTTTATTCCTCCAAGTGGAAGCACACTAATTGTGAAGGAGTATGAAGCTGACGGCAGTATCTCACACATAACAAGAATAGGTTCACTATTGTTGACACCTTCTTGTATGTATAACTGATTTTTTTCCCTTTCACTTCTAGGCCCCAAACACGCACAATTTACTGCCATCACACAGTCTAATTACCCTTCAGTCTGAGTGTAGCATTTTACCCACCTTTTGCCCACAGGTACAGAATCTGAATATGGGTTGGAATATGGGTTCCATTTTGCTGTTCTTTTTTCTATATTTCCATAGGTCTGGGCCCAAAGAGTTGTGGTGAACAGAGCCAAATTCAGCTGGCAGCTGGTCACGAGTGGTGTTCCCCAGGGCTCAGTATTGGGGCCAGTTCTGTTTAATCTCTGTATCAATGATCTGAATGAGGGGATTGAGTGCACTCTTAGTAAGTTTGCAGATGACACCAAGTCGGGTGGGAGTGTTGATCTGCTGGAGGGTAAGATGACCATACAGTGGGATCTGGACCGGTTGGGTCATTGGGCTGAGGCCAGTTGTATGAGGTTCAACAAGGACAAGTGCTGGGTCCTGCACTTGGGTCATAACAATCCCAGGCAGTGCTACACGCTTGGGGAAGAGTAGCTGGAAAGCTGACTGGCAGAGAGGGATCTGGGGGTGTTGACTGACAGCCGGCTGAATATGAGCCAGCAGTGTGCCCAGGTGGCCACCAGCATCCTGGCTTGTATCAGGAATAGTGTGGCCAGCAGGACTAGGGAAGTGATTGTGCCACTGTACTCGGCACTGGTGAGGCCCCACCTTGAATACTGTGTTCAGTTTTGGGCCCCTTATCATAAGAAGGACATTGAAGCACTAGAAAGAGTGCAGAGGAAGGCAACAAAACTGGTGAGGGGCCTGGAGCACAAGTCTTATGAGGAGTACCTCAGGGAACTGGGGCTGTTTAGGCTTGAGAAAAGGAGGCTGAGGGGAGACCTTACTGCTGTCTACAACTACCTGAAAGGAGGTTGTAGCATGGAGGGTGTTAGTGTCTTCTCTCAAGTAGCAAGCGAGAGGACAAGAGGAAATGGCCTCAAGTTCTGCTAGTGGAGGTTTAGATTGGATATTAGGAAAAATTTCTTCACGGAAAGGGTTGTTGGGCATTGGAACAGGCTGCCCAGGGAAGTGGTAGAGTCACCATCCCTGGAGGTGTTTAAAAGGTGTCGTGGTTTGATCGCAGGGAGACAATCAAAAACCGCGGCAGATGTATTTTCCTTAACCCTCTTCCCCCCTCCCATTTTCTGCCCCCCCTCTCCTCCCCCTTTTTCACTAAGGACAGGCGATTTTGAGAGGAAAGGAAAAGAACAACAGAGAGAAGAAAGCTGGAAAATTTGAAAACATTTTACTAACGCTACTAAATAAACATAGAGAAAAATAAAGCAGAACAAATATTATAGAACCAGTCTTGCAATTCCCAGCAGCTAGTCTGGCAGGATCCTTCAGTCAACCGGAACTAGATTCAGTCTGTCACGAGGCCTCATCTTGCAGGGACAGCCACGAGGCCTCAGCTTCCAGGGACAGCAGGAAAACGCAGAGACGAAGCAAACAGCAGGAGACCCAGCAGAAGAGAGAGTCCTTCGGGTCCGACTTTTATATCCAGGAAGTCGTGAATGGGATGGAATACTCCAATTGGTCAATTCGTGGTCACCTGACTCAGACCGCCTCCTCTCCTTGCTCCCCGCAATGACCCAGGACAAAAGGCATTTAGATGGGGTTCTTAGGGACATGGTTCAGTGCAAGAGTTAGGTTAGGCTATGGTTGGACTTGACCCTGAGGGTGTCTTCCAACCAAAATGATTCTATGATTCTATGATTCTGTGTTTTCATCCACCTTTTCCATTTCAGCCCAGATCTCATACTGGACATGTCACCTATACGAATGAACTGGTTTTAGCTAGACAACACATTCTTTAAACAGAATACAGTGCCACTAGAATCTTCTTATGATCTACTGACTCTCTCTTTACATTTACAGTAATATGAAAGCCTACCATTTTTTCAGTGCGTAACACGAAAGAAAATTACATTCCACTTAGAATTGAATAGCACTGTAAGGAAAAATAACCTTTCAAGATCTAGGTAGGATCTTGTTGCATTAATGAACAACTCACAAGAGGTCATGAGAGATATTCTGCCTTCCAGGAGCTAAGATCCAAGATGTTGCTGAGACAGTGCCACGACTTGTCAAGAGCACAGACCACTATCCACTGCTGCTCTTTCAGGTGGGCACAAATGACACTGTAAGCCAGAATCAAGGAAGACCTGGTGATGCAAGTGAAAAATATTGGTGTCCAAGTCATCTTTTCCTCCATCCTACAAGACGGACGGAATGGGGCAGCCAGAAATAGACACATAATGCACACGATCTCCTGGCTTCACAGCCGATGCCATAATGAGGCTTTTGGCTTTTATGACAATGGGACATCCCTTTCTGACTATAATCTGTTAGGGAGGAATGCAATCCACCTGTAGAAAAGAAGCAAGGACTGTTGGCAGTAGGCTGGCCAATTTGGTAAGGAAGGCATTAGACTGGAGGCCTCAGAGGGTTGTGACCAATGGTGCAAAGTCTGGTTAGAGGCCTCTAGTTAGTGGGGTTCCCCAGGGGTCAGTATTAGGTCCAGTCCTGTTCAATGGGTCCATCAATGACCTGGATGGAGAGACTGAGTGCACCCTCAGCATGTTTGCTGATGATACCAAACTGAGAGGAAGGGCTGACACATCAAAAGGCTGTGCTGCCATTCAGTGAGACCTGGACAGGCTGGAGGACTGGGCAGAGAAGAACCTGATGAACTTTAACAAGGGCAAGTGTGGGGTCCTGCACCTGGGAAGGCACCACTACAGGTTAGGGGCAGACCTGCTGGAAAGCAGCACTGCAGAGAAGGACTTGGGAGTTCTGGTCGACAACAGGTTGACCATGAGTCAATGAAGTGCCCTTGTGGCCAAGAAGGCCAATGGTATCTTGGGGTGCATTAAGAAGAGTGTGACCAGGAGGTTGAGGGAGGTTGTCCTCTCCCTCTACTCTGCCCTGGTGAGGCCACATCTGGAGTACTGTGTCCAGTTCTGGGCTCGCCAGTTTAAGAAGGGTAAGGAATTACTGGAGGGAGTCCAGTGGCGAGCTACGAAGATGATTAAGGGCCTAGAGGACCTTTCTTATGAAGAGAGACTGAGAGAGCTGGGTCTGTTCAGCTTCAAGAAGAGAAGGCTGAGAGGAGCTCTCATCAATGTTTATAAATATCTCAAGGGTGGATGTCAAGAGGATGGGACCATACTCCTTTCAGTGATGCCCAACGATAGGATGAGGTGTAATGGGCACAGACTAAAGCACAGGAGGTTCCACATGAATATGAGGACAATCTTCCTTACTTCGAGGGTGCCAGAGCACTGGAACAAGCTGCCCAGAGAGGTCGTGGAGTCTCCTTCTCTGGAGACATTAAAGCCCACCTGGATGCATTCTTGTGCAATCTACGCTAGGTGAACCTGCCTTAGCAGGTGAGTTGGACTAGATGATCTTCAGAGGTCACTTCCAACCCCAACCATTCTGTGATTCTGTGTCATTATGTGAACTCCAGCATAGCACACTCATACCTGAATTAGGCATGACTGTAGGCTTCTTATTCATGAAAGCAAATACTGTAGCAACTATAAAAACTGTATTAATTTTTTTTATCAACAATTTTTCACAGGATACATGAGCTGTTTACAGGATTCTGTTTATTGAAAGAAAATTTTCTTCTTTAATTAGAGAAACTATAGTCTGAAGTATAGTACCAACTTTGTGTCTGCAAGGATGTATGTGCAGTTTCATGAAGTGTCTGCATAAGACCAGGTCCATGCTTGAGAGTAACGAAAATCCATGCAGAATGGAATTTAAATTAATAAAATATTCTTATAATTTCTCAGAAATAGAATATTGTGTTTATTTTTGTTTGTTTGTTTGTTTGCTTAACTAGTCACAAGAGGGGACCACTGCTTTGGGCTACAGTTTGTATACAGTATAGCTATTTACCAGTTGCTATACTGAATACATTGTGCAAGACACCACTGGTATCAAGATTTTCTTTGGAGATAGTAGATTTTATTTGTTCTCTCACCAATCTCATGCATTTGTCCACCATCCTTTCCCATAATTTAGTGCCAAGATCATCATGTGCCAGCAGAAAATGGAAGGTTGAATTATTTTATTTTATCTTTTTTTAATTGTGAGACTTACAGAGAGGCATGCATGCTTGATTCCTCTGACTACTGGGAATGTGTATATGTCACAAAATTTCTCACTCTTTGCTTTGTGATTGAGTGTTCATGCCTGGTCCAGGTAAAATATTCAGTTTCTGGTGCTGCAGCAGTAAAGAGGTTTTGTATTATTTGACTTGGAATCTTATACTCAGTTGATGGCGTGCTCAGCACTAGTTTTGACTGGGTCTCTTTCTTTGTCTTATAATTTTTTGCAAAACTGTGACAGTACCTATTCCTTGGGTTTCTTTTCAAAAGTTGTTTGCTTTTTCTGGTTGGTTGTTTTTTCTTGTTGTTTTGTTATTTGTGGGGGGTTTTGATACTTGGATACAGTATTCTAAATTTTAAAAAGGAAGTAATAATTTCCATACCTCACTTGATATCTCTGTATTTTTTCCTAGCAATAAGATTGAGTTGATATTCTTTATCTGCTTCACAAAAAATGCATATTGTAATGCATCATTTTAGGTCAGTGAGTCAGAAATCACAAATCTTTCATCTATTTTTTTCTAATGAATCCAAAGTTTCTAATCCCCTGATGACAGAAAGCACAAATGAGGTTGCAAGGGGCAGGAATTCTGTATGGATAAAGAAATGGCAAATTTTCAGATCTTAATGTGGTCGTTTCTTTTTGCAACAAATGCTTGAAAAGAACAATGTGATATCTCTATCTCTTCTAGTCCTTGAATCCTCTATGGATATGTTATTAAGAAAATCTAGGAAGTATACATTACACATATGTGTGTAAGAAAGTTAATGTTGTTCACATGGAAATATCTTAAGACTAGATATTGCTATTATGTAATTTGTGCTATTCAATTTGCATCTATAAAACATATATGTAACTAAATTTCATCCTAATTTTTTGGCAGATCAGTTTTCCAAATAATGAAATTATTTAGCTTCTGTGCTTAATACTTTCTAGCTTATCACATTCTCCTAAACTTCCTTTCTTCTGAGTTCTGAGACAACAAGGCTGAGGGAGAGAAAAGTTTATGATGCCATGAAAAAAAGTAACCTGCTTCAATAAAAGGAATGAAAGCTCTTATAATACCAGTACATTTCCTGCCACAGAACTTCACTGAAGTATTATTAGAAATTATACTGGATGTTGTATAATCTGTGTTTCAATAGACTAGATTATAACCATGGCCTGGGTTCATAATACTTAACTTTCCCAAGTAATAACAAACAGTCATTTGACCAATCCTGTATGGCATTTCACAAAACACAAGTGAGAACCTGGTTCAGCATTTAGTACAAACAGTTATAGCAAAAGGAAAAGACAATGTTCATTTCAAACACATACACTTTCCCCCTCTCACAAAACACAGAAAAAGCTAACAGTAAAACAAAGAGCATGAAGCAGTGAAGCAGAAAACCTAGCAAAATGGAAAACTTGTGTTTTGTTTGATACAGAGAACCCTTTCTTTTCTCAAACTGAACAGCAGTATTTATTATAATGACCAAGAAAGAACAAGAATATGCATAAAAGACTTTCAGTTATATAACATGTCACAAAAGTAACCAATCACAAAAGTAAATTTTCTGGGTGTTTGGTTTTTGTTTGTTTGGTTGGTTGGGGTTTTGTTTCATTTTGGGTTTTGTTTGTTTGTTTTCCTAGATTCTCTGGTCCTACTAATATTTTTGCTGCTTTTGTTCAAAGTCAGAGAGAACCATGGATGCATTAAAAAAGTTAGAGTCTGACCACTGCCTAAATAGGGAGAAGTGTAGATCAGTTTAAGTAATTAGTTGAGTGTCATGTTATCATCTTAAATTTAATTACTTAAATTTAATTAATTAAAAACTGTCCAGGTTTTCGTTTACCTGTGTTATACTATTCATCAGCTGTGGAACTGGGAACAGAAAGCAGGAATATAGACTTAGTCCCCTGTTCTACCCAAACATCTACCTTAACAAAAGAAACAATTATTTGAGTCACAGTAAGTATTTCTCTGAAAAGGAAAAAAGATACAGAAGGTGGCTTCTGTCTTCCAATAAATTGTGAATTTGCCTCCTCATGGTAGCCCTCTTGGCTATCTGTGTTTCAGTGATCTAGTGTTTTTTTAACACTGTTGAAGCCCCATTTTTTCTAAAGATCCTCTACCAATTATTTAAAAAAAAAAAAAGTTTTCCTACTAAAGAAAGGAAGGAAACAACTCTTTATGTGTTTTGTTTGCTAAAACTAAGCCAAATTTTATTTAAGATGGTGTCTGGTGGCCACAGAAAGTGAGCACAGGATATATAAGGCCATTAGCATAATTATTTGAGCTTTTGAACTGAAATTCTCTTTCAGGAATTATCTTGGTTCAGATGTAACTTCATTTTTTAATTGTCCTACGATTTCTTGCTACTCCAGACTTAGCAGCTTCCATTTAGTCCTACTCTACCAGTTAAATTTTATCTTCAGGATAATACTGTCATCATATAACAGTCTCTGTCTTTTTAATTTTCTTTTGTGTGTTTGTGTGTCAGCAGAAGATGCTTTTTCATTCCTTTTGTCTAAATGAGAATGATTTTCAGTTAATCCACAGTCATCTTTCTGTTAAGTGCAACAATGATTAGAAATTTCATTCGAAATTTACAGCTGAGGATTTAAATAGGTGAGCAGTTGAGTGAGAAAAGAGAAACTGAGGCACTATGAAGTGATATGTTCAAGTAGGTCTGTGGAAGAAAATTGTTTGTAATAGATACTCTTGACTCTGAGTTCAACATGCTGACCACCAGTACACATGACTAAAATTAAGCAATATAAATATCAACCAGATAATCAGTTACATATTCATTTCTCAATACTTGTGTTAGACTAGTCATTAGTGAAATGCCAGTCTGAGTGTAGAATTTTCCAACACTGTAAACAATTATACTGTTCAGACAAGTAATGTCAGCATACCACTGTTTTCAGTAGTACTTAGGTGACTGAAATTATTTAGCTGGGAGTACACTGCTTGTTTAAATCACAGAATTAGGAGTCATAGAATAGTTTGGATTGGAAGGTTCCATGAAAGGTCATCTAGCCCACCCTGCAAAGAGCAGGGATATCTTCAACTAGATCCGGTTGCTCAGAGCCCTGTCCAACCTGTTTTCAGGAGTGGGTGTTGCGGTTTAATCCCAGTTGGCAATTAAGCACCACATAGATTCTTGCTCACTCCCTCAGGGGGCTGGGGGAGAAAATGAGAAGGAAGAAAACTCATGGGTTGAGATAAAGACAGTATACTAAGTAAAGCAAAAGATGCGCATGCAAGCTAAGTAAAACAAGGAATTAATTCACTACTTCCTGTGCACCATCTACCCCCTCTCTGGGCAACCTGTTCCAGTGTTTCACCACCCTCATCATAAAAAATTTCTTCCTTGTATCTAGTCTGAATCTAACCTCTTTTAGTTTAAAACCATTACTTACCCCTTGTCATCTTGCAACAGGCCCTGCTAAAAAACCACAACACCTTGTGCTGCTGGTACCCAGAGTCTTTCATTTCAGGCCACTCACTACATGAATAGTCAAAATGGTTTATTTTATTTTAGGACTTAAACTAGCTAAAAATCCTCTTTTACATTTTGCATGAATATGAACTTTATATGGTCTAAGGGGGCAAAAAACCTGCCAGTCACTGGATAAATGTTTAAAGCTCATCTTATTGTTTGCAGCTGTGCCCTTTTCTGAAGGATATTTCCTATGCTGCAGACACTGAAGAGAAGCATTTCATTTTAAGAATGCAATTAAAAACACATCTGTTGTTCTAGGACCTTTATATTGAGAAAGTCCTCTGTAAATCAGGCAGGAAGATTATTTAAAAAACATTTTCAGCATGCTTAATCTCTCTGTCTTCCATCACCTTATTACATTAAAAAAACCCAACATTGAAGTATGCAGATTCCAGTTTTGATCCCACAACATACATGGCCTACCAAGTGATATTTAATTCATTTCATTGGGCTTTGGAAACAAGTGAGTCAGTTCTTTTTCAGATGGCTTATTTCTCTGGAACTTCAAAAAACAAGGAGCCTGTGACTAGATGGTAGGACTTAAATAATCCTATTCTTCATCTTCATGGAGTTTCAAATGAATTGTTCTAGAATGACTTGCAGCTTGAATTTTAGCCCAGAGAGTCTCAAGCTTTGCCAGTCTGTTCATAGGCAAGTGCAAGCTTTAGCTGAGGCTGGAACTTATTTCAAACTTACCCTCCTCCTTTACTCAATTACTGGGCAGAGCATTCCTGTATTAGTTAAACTACAGAAATTAATAACTGAAAAATGAGTTTGAACAGCTTCCTAACACCTCAGCTGCTGTGCTTTCCATTCAGGCAGTACAACTCAGCATATATTTAACCGAGTGGGCATACTCCTGATCCAATTTAATGACACAAACTAGCTCCCAAGGCTTAACTGGTTGAACAAGATGAAGTAGGACTGAAACTTGGGCACTGTTCTGTGCATAAAGCGGACATTGCAAGACTAATTACAAGGTAGAAAGAATATAAGTGATCAGAGCCTTCATGGTCTAACGTCTTCAGCTTAACACACTGTTGCATATAGTAGTGTGGTTTTGATTTCTTTTCATACTGGTGCCAGTCAAAATCACAACACTGGTAATAAAAATGAAGAAACATATGCAAATCTACAGAGTTATTTTCACTCCTTACTCAGAACTCTTAATTATGTCCATTCTGGTGACGCGCCAGGGTACTCCTACAGAAAAACAATGTATTCCTCAAAGATAAGTAACAAGTTTACTGTTCAGCATGCTGATGAGTTTAGTGTTTTCTTTGTTCAGCAATGTACTAGGAAAAAAAAAATCACTAAGACTTTGTTATCTACCATTAGCAAAATTTGTCTTATAAAGTAGAGGTCCTGGTACATCTCATTAAAGATCCTGATTTAGAACAGGATGCCAATGAAATGAAAAAAATGAGCTTAGGAAATGAATATGCTGTCTGGGCATAAATAATAAAAAGAGCCTCAGGGCTGTGCCAAATCTTTCATTTTCACTATTAAATATGCCAGTCAATCCACACGTGGTAAAAGCAAAGGATCTCCTTCTACTACTAGTACAGTGCTTTAGATATTAAGGTTTTACTCTGAGATTCTGTCAGACATCTTCTTAAACTCTGAAGACCTCTGAATGTATGTGACTTAAGAATGACAGTCACAGGATTAATTATTCTTGTACATTGTACAATTCAAGTACAATGATGATGAGGGCTGTCTAGTAGAGTCTCTTAATCAGCTTTGTATTGGCACCTAACTAAAAGATCTAAAAGGATAGACTTAATAAGTAAGAAAGAGTCTAAAAGAGTTTTAAAAGAATTTTTCTGTTATTAAAAAAGAAATCACATCTGATAAAGTCTTTTTAATTATATTTTTCTTTTAAGTCAAATTACTTAAATAGCCATTACTTAAATAGCCATAGACTTTTTTCTACCCTATTGAAATCAGTAATTCAAGACCCACTGATATTTCCAAGTCAAGCTAGTGATTGCTCCTCAATTTATAAACAAAATTAAATTATTATATAGTAATTTGGTGAGTGACCTTTCATAAGAAAATCCAGAGAAGTCTGCAGTGCTGTAGTGATGGTGAATAGCCACCCAATAATGAAAACTTGAACTAATTGCAATATTTTAAATATAGCACTATGTAATAGGGTATTCAGCATTTGTTATTGTAGGTGTTGGCACTCATACAATGCTATAGATAATAAGCATTTAAAATTTTTCAGGTAAAGAAAAAGTTTACCCTTTCTTGCAGTTTTATCCTTTGGCAGATGAAAAGTTCATCTGCTCGTTCTGAGCCTGGCATATAAATTCATTCTGAGCCTTTCCTAATTCAAAATTATCTCACATTAAGTGTTCTTAAAGTCCTACTTTCTTTTTACCATTATACTACTTCATATTTTTTTGGTTCTTATTATGCAGACATAGTTATATATTACAACACTTCAAATACTGCTTACTACTTTGCTCCACCATCCTTCCTTGCCTTTCTCCTACTGGCCACACTGTTGTCATTCTGTTTTCACACTGTTTGGTGTTTGTAATGTATGTCTTTAACATAGGTTCACTTTATCAATGACTTCAAATACAGTGTCATTATCAACATTAATCAGGCCTATGGGTCCTGGAAATAGCAGAATAAGCTTTTACACTGGTCTGTTAACTGAATGCTACTCGTGTGAATGTAAGTGTTTCCATTGTTAGCTTGGGTCTCTTTAAGTGCTTGAATGAGAGAATGTGAATCACCAGAGTACCTTGGCTCATGACTAGGAATTACAGTAGTTCACATACTGTATTCCAAAGGTCTCTGGCTATCCTGCAGGTAGGGATGCAGGAGAAAACCCTTTCCTTAGCATTGCAAAGGTAGTCATACATGTAATTAGTCTTATTCACTGTCTAAGACACATTCCCATGAGGAACATCACCTACATGCGTAAGTCTTTAGATCACATATGGTTTAGGTAAGCAAATACGTACTTTTTCTTTTAAATCAGACACATGAACACTAAAATCTACAAGAAATAAGCTTAATAATGTGCTGGAGAAAGTATCACTTATTTTTTGACTACTGAAAATTAACAAAGAAAATTTAAAAAATAAGCAGTATTAATTACAGGTTGAGTGACTTTTGAATAAACAAAGTTGTTTTTTTGCCATTTACTTAGCATGAAAGGAGAGTTTGTATAGAGTCAGGGAAACCAGATTTTTTTCTAAACTACAAGTGCAAACTTTACAACAGTAGGTGTGTTAGATTTGGCATTAATCCACAATTACATTCACACATCACCAACAGGGACAAGCTGATGGTTCCAGTACTCATCTCTGGATCTCACACACAAAGCATGGCTCATTGCCCATTCAGTCAACTTACCATTTTCCTGCTGGTGCTGTATAACTTATCTGTGGTTAGTATCATTGGACTGTAGAGAACATTAAGGTCCAAATCTGCTTTGGAAAACTCACTAGGTCAAAAGGAACATGTTTGTTTTGTGTAGTCACTATGCTATATGGTTATGGGGCAAATGAAAAAAATAAAAAGGGTATATTTGTTTTGATTTTTTACCTGGGCAACATATTCGAGAGGCATCAATCTTTTGTTTTCAGCTGCATGCATTGGCAAGCCAGGTTATCCACCTCTGACAAGAAAAGAATAATCAGGTTTTCCTTAAAGAGACAGCTAAACTCTATGAAAGTACATTCACAGCACAGCTGAGACAGATTACGAACATCAGCCACTATTCAGTTAATATCCATCAGTTACTGTTCTTTCCTCATCCTTTATTTCAGGCATGAACTTTAGCAAAAAGAAAGCAAGCACTGTTATTAGATGTTTGCACTAACATGCAAGTACTTAAGATGCAGATTTTAATTATCGCAATGTATGATTGGTTTCAACTCAGAGAAGCAATCAAAATGCAAGCAACTACCACAAAGTTTGGTGGCAATGTGCAGTTTGGAATTGACTACTAGTGAAAATACATATTTTCTTCGTTGGCCTGAGTTCTATCTGGAAATGTTTACTTCTAAAGAACTTTTTTAAAAATAGTAACAGTAAAATAGTAAAAATAGTACTTGCTTCTGCTGCTCCTGAATCAACTAAATTTCCATAGGAGGCTTAGAAGAGTGCCTGCTGGAACCTGCTACCCCAAGATGTGTGAATCAGTATGCCTCAGCTACCTCTAATTAAAAAGAAGTCTCAGAACTTCCTTCTTATCCTAGCTGCCTAGGTAGTAAAGCTCATAAGGAAATTCAAGCACTTGTGCATAAAAGTTTTAACTAAAAGTATAACCACAAGAAGCAAAAGCCTTTAACTATTTCACCTACTGGGCAGCATTTCCCCCTCAGAGAGTTTTTTTTCTGAGACTAAAGTTCCAGTTTTCCTCTTTGACTTTAAAGAGCTTTTCTCTCTCTTAGATATGAATAGATCACTGTAGACTCCCACAGAGAAAGAAATCCATCCACCTGTATGGATTTACACCATGGAAACCCTGAAACTCAACAAAACACAGAAGCTTTATTTTTCATACTCCATTTCACAGAATCACAGAATCACAGAGTGTTAGGGCTTGGAAGGGACCTCAAAAGATCATCTAGTCCAACCCCCCTGCCAGAGCAGGAACACCTAGGTGAGGTTACACAGGAAGGCATCCAGGCGGGTTTTGAATGTCTCCAGAGAAGGAGACTCCACAACCTCCCTGGGCAACCTGTTTCAGTGTTCTGTCACCCTCACTGAGAAGTTTCTTCTCAAATTTAAGTGGAACCTCTTGTGTTCTAGCTTGAACCCATTACCCCTTGTCTTACTGTTGGTTGTCACCAAGAAGAGCCTGGCTCCATCCTCGTGACACTCACCCTTTATATATTTATAAACATTAATGAGGTCACCCCTCAGTCTCCTCTTCTCCAAGCTAAAGAGACCCAGCTCCCTCAGCCTTTCCTCATAAGGGAGATGCTCCACTCCCTTAATCATCTTCGTGGCCCTATGCTGGACTCTCTCCAGCAGTTCCCTATCCTTCTTGAACTGAGGGGCCCAGAACTGGACACAATATTCCAGATGAGGTCTCACCAGGGGAGAGTAGAGGGGAAGGAGAACCTCTCTCGACCTACTAACCACCCCCCTTCTAATACACCCCAGGATGCCATTGGCCTTCTTGGCCGCAAGGGCACAGTGCTGGCTCATGGTCATCCTGCTGTCCACCAGGACCCCCAGGTCCCTTTCCCCTACACTGCTCTCTAATAGGTCATTCCCCAACTTATATTGGAACCTGGGGTTGTTCCTGCCCAGATGCAAGACTCTACATTTTCCCTTGTTATATTTCATTAAAATTTTCCCCACCCAACTCTCCAGCCTGTCCAGATCTCACTGGATGGCAGCACAGACTTCTGGCATTCAGCCACTCCTCCCAGTTTGGTGTCATCAGCAAACTTGCTGATGCTACACTCAATTCCCTCATCCAAGTCGTTGATGAATATATTGAATAATACTGGTCCCAGTACTGACCCTTGAGGCACTGCACTAGATACAGGCCTCCAACCAGACTCCGCCCCATTGACCACGACTCTCTGGCTTCTTTCCTTCAGCCAGTTTGCGGTCCACCTCACTACCATATCGTCCAGTCCACACTTCCTCAGTTTAGCCATGAGGATGCTGTGGGAGATGGTGTCAAATGCTTTACTGAAGCCAAGGTAGACCACATCTATTGCTCTGCCATCATCAATCCACCTTGTTATGTCTTCATAAAAGGCTATGAGGTTGGTCAAGCACAACTTCCCCTCGGTGAAGCCACGTTGACTGCCCCGATGACCCTCTTATCCTTGATATGTCTTAAGATGGCACCAAGGATAAGGTGTTCCATCACTTTCCCAGGGATGGAGGTGAGGCTGACGGGTCTATAGTTGCCCGGGTCCTCCTTCTTGCCCTTTTTGAAGACCGGAGTGACATTTGCTTTCCTCCAGTCCTCAGGCACCTCTCCTGTTTCCCAAGACTTGGCAAAGATGATGGAGAGTGGTCCAGCAATGACTTCAGCCAGCTCCCTCAGCACCCGCGGGTGCATCCCATCTGGACCCATGGATTTATGGATGTCCAGATTGCTTAATTGCTCCCTAACCCAGTCCTCATCAACTAAGGCAAACTCCTCCATTGTCCTGCCTTCCTCTGGGGCCTCAGGGGTATGGGGCTCTCCAGACAGCCTCTGGCAGAGTAGACAGAGACAAAGAAGGCATGCAGTAATTCTGCCTTCTCTGTATCTTCTGTCACCAGGGCACCCACCCCGTTCATCAGTGGGCCTACATTGCCTCTGGTGTTAGTTTCATCTGCCAGGTATTTGAAGAAGCTCTTTCTGTTGTCCTTGACCCCTCTCACCAGGTTTAATTCTAAGGAGGCCTTAGCTTTCCTAGTTGCCTCCCTACATCCTCTAACAACAGCCTTATATTCTTCCCAAGTGGCCAGCCCCTCCTTCCATGATTTGTAAACTCTCCTCTTCCACTTGAGCTTACCCAGCAGTTCCTATGTACAAAAGTAGCATTTCTGAAGGTGCCTTTTCCTCATTTCACCGAAGAGCTAGGTCTTTCTGCTTCTGATAAGGTAAAATACTGTATTACCTTTCTGACTCTAGTATGTTTTCAGTCAGCTACAGCCTTAATCAAATCACAAATTTGCTCTCCACAAAACCTTCAAACCTCCTTTCTTTTTTAGCAGTGCTTTATAGTAACAGGTGTGATATAGTGTCTGGCTTCCAGATCTTCGTTGTTCTTGAGGGTAGTAGTACTTCTTATTGAATAATAAAAACACGTAGAGTTCGTTTGCTTGTTTGCTGCTCATGCTGTCAGTTACCTGTCTATCTGTCTTGACGACTTGGTGTCTTTGTTTCCATCTTTTTCACAGAGTTGTCAGTTTCCTCCTGTTCAGCAAATTTCTATGTTTTACTTGCCCAGGCCTTTCCTCACTGAGGATGCCTTTCCTCACTGTCTAGATTGTATGGGTAACTAATGTAGATTTTTTTTAATGTGACTTCTTGTGATTGTGTAGATGCCAAAGTCACAGCCGCATATCCTATCACAAGAATAATTTCTTGGTTTAATAATGATAGTGGTAAACTCTTTACATTATCCCACTGCAGAAGCAGAAATAATGACATTTTTATTTTGAAACTACAATCATCCAAAACACTCTGTCATTCCCAAAGATCTTTTTTTTTCTTCACTTGATAACAAACCTGAACCTCAGCTGATTGCACATTCCTCTATGGAAACTGGGACACTGAACTCAAATAAAAGGTGTGCACAGTACTCTCTCAACAGGAAATCCAAATATGACAAGGCACGTGGGACTCTTTCCAGGTCTCACATATGCATAAGCAAGGGAGATACGTCTCCTATTTGCTCCATCTTCCATCACTCACATTGAAAAACGAAAGTCCATAGCCTGTCCAGAGATATTTAAAAGATGTACTCACAAGAAATGCAGGATTATTTTCAATATTTAGTTACTCATGTTGAGCTAATATTTCTAGGACTGGCTTTTTAAAAAATGTGTAATCCAAGAAAAACTATGAATAAACTGATTAGCAGTGATTTAAAAATAGAATAACCTAGAAAAATGACATAATTCTGTCTTTTTTGCAAGTTATAAACATCTGCTGTAATCATAATTGCTATGAGCTTCTGAATGTAGGAACACACAACACTGAGCAATGCTATCAGAATAGGTTTATATTTTAAATGATGGTAAATTCAGGTGTAAAATTCTTACCAGGCTAGATTTATAATGGGATATATTTTGGAAAGATTCATACAGTCCTAGTATTAGTAAATTCTATTTTCAGGCTTCCTGTGCCAAAGAACAAACAAAACAACTGCTATCCTGCAGTGATGGAAGTAAGTAGCTTTCTGTTCTGTGTGATGCTATTTTCCAAAGTCAGGATGTTCTTCACCTTATGATATGGAATATATTTAGCAGTTAGATACACATACATAAGCCTGCCATGAAAAACGAAAGGTAAAAAAATCTATATTAGTTACCCATACAGTATTCAGCACTCATTGGACAATGCCACAGAAATGAAATCTCCACATACAGAAATTTTGCTGATGTGGAGATATATTTAGATTTTGAACTTATTCCCTGCAAATAATGTACTGATATCCAGGAATGTACTTTAGGATCTTACATTTTGAAAACATTATTTACTTTGCAAAATATATTGCAAAACACTGTACAGGCAGTGCCTGTTCTACAGAGAATATTTTAAATTTGCAATTTATTTCTATTTACCATAAGAATAATTTCTTTTATTGGAATGGTCAGCGTTCTCTAAGGTTGTATGCTTCTTGCTGCTTTTGCATACTAAAATCTGCTTACATGAGAGTTTCTCCAACTCACCTTTGCTGATTAATGAAAAACCAATATAACAGACACATACACACATAGAGATAGCGAGCACATTGAGTTTATGGGAAAAGAAATTTAGCAGGAGTCTTTTCCTGAAGTGCCCTGGACTGACTAGAGATTTAAGTAGAATGCTTAGGTATTATGTTACTATCATGAAAGATTTCAAGCAACTTGCAGGAACAAGCTATATGGTCATACCAGAATAATTCATGAGATGTACTCTGTAACATCCACTTACATAAATACATATAAAATTGGTCAGCTACAGCTGGTTAGACAACTTTCCACTTGTTTGTCTTTAAAGAAAAATGTTCATGAATCCTAGCTGTTAAGTAATCTTCACAGATCATAGTATTTTATCATGAATAGACATTTGATATACAAATTTCAATAAAATACAGATAGTAAAGTTATTACTTTCAAAGTATGCATGAATATCTATTTTGATTTGCTAAGCACTTAACGTTGCCAACTGAAAAGAGATGGAGAACTGTTAGACATGCTAATTTGTTTCCCTTTTCATTTGATTTAATGCATCTACAGTACAAGGACTCACCAGAAATTATAGTGATTACTTCATCTAACACTTACTCTCAAATGACACATTTCCACTGAATATTCAATTATCATAAGAATGAAGAGTAAAACAGAGTGTGGAGGGAGAAAAAAGAAGAAAATTATTTGGAAGTATAAATTAAAGTATAAACTGAAATATTTTAATTAAGGATGTTTTGCATGGGTACCATGAGACTTATTCCCAGATCTGCTGCTTGTACCCGGTCAAGAACTATCAGCTTTTCACGAATTTCTGGCTGCATCTGTTTTGTCCACGCGGTTTAGAGACTTAGGGAAGAACTGTACTTGCACTTTATCTTGTTGATGTTCACTGTTTTAATAATATTCATGTCTGGCTTTTGACAAAGCCCAAGTATGAATGCACAACAAGATTCTGAAAAGTCCACCTAATTTTCTAAAAATAAGGCGTTTTGCTGGCTTTCTAATAACGGCCACTTAATAGCTGCCTAACACTATTCAACTTTTCATACCAAGCCTTCAAATTGCAAAGGACTTCCTCTGTGAGCTGGTGTTAAGTAGCATTGCTATAAGCAGAACCAAAATTTGAAATGTAAATCATCCATCTTAATCTGGAAATGGTGCTACTTAATATTTAGGAAATTCTGGCAAAGGATCAATCTAGTGATCTAGGGCTTCACACATTATAAAAATGAACATGTCAAAAATCATCAGATTTCCAAAAAAGTTTTATCTCCTTTTTCTTGCAGGCACCCAAACCCACTCAGGCAAGCAAAATGGACTTTACACAGATAGCAGACTTCAATGTAGTGAATACTCTCATAGCTTGAAACTGAGAGCTATATATCTGTGTGCTACATAATATTTATCTCTTTCTTCTCTTTATGCAGACTACTGACTTTACTACTGAATTGGCCTTAATATGTATTTTACTATTTCTCTCCCATTTTTTTGTCCAAATTAAGTCCCATCTTATATAGATTTCTTGACACTGGATCCTACTACCAGTGCTAAACAGAATTTTCCTTCCCCATCCTTAGGTGGTTCAGTGCTGCTGCTAGTTACAGGACATTTGTTATATTTCAGAGCCTATTTTCTTCATCTCCTGGAGGACCGATCATACCCCGTGAGAGCCCTTCATGGATGTAGAGGCTTTAAAGCCTCTAATCTATCTCTGTATCCTCCTTTCCTCTACCAGTACTATCACTGACCTTCAGCGTTATTTAAGGTCTTTCACAATAAATACTGCATAGTAATTATCATCCCAGTCACAATGCATGTCCATAGGGAAACACTGAATGAATGTATTCTTCTCTTTTAAACAGATTTAGTATCTCATTTATAAAAGCACATTAACAAGAAAGATGAGGGAAGAGTGGAAAAATGGAGGATGGGGGAAAAGCAGCTCTGTTTATGCCTTTCAAATATCAAGAGAGCAAACCAAGAAAAAAATGCTCCCACATATCTGGATAGTTTCGTAGGCTCAAGCAGAGAAGAAATGAGTACACACATAATACTATTTCTCTTTCTGTGTAATGAGATAACTATGGAACTATTCACTGATTTCAATAGTAGGCTTGTTATTTTGGCAGAATTGTAGGGACCCTGGGGCTCTCTGTCACTTTCAAAACTCTTAAGCACTTTAGTCTCCAAAGGCTTTTCTGAAAGCTCATCACTCTCTCACTCTCTCTTCCACAAAGACTTGGGGCTGCTAATATGAATAATATATCAAAACTTAGCAGGGGAAGAATATGCCAAGAGACAAGGCAAGCAAAGAAGTATCTTCAAGATGTTATTATAACATCATGTGAAGACTATCAAGACTCTCTGAAGGACATTGTTTTATTATCTTGCTTTGTCAAAACAAAAAATCCATTGTTCAATTAGAACTTCAGACAGTCTCTTAAAAAAAACCCCATCCAAATGTAAAAATGAGCATGAATTAATCTGTAGAGCTCTATGTATATAAATTACAAGGAATTCAAGGAGATTCCTATCTGATTTTATTTTCCCCTAAGATGATGAAATTTTTCGGTTTACCATATAATCCTTTATTAGTATCCTGATTTCGCCTTATGAGTAATACAGTTCTGTGGATGAAATTCACACCTGACTAGATAAAACCAAAAGAATTTAGGAAATTTAAAAGGACTACAGATAATGGCTATCCTCCAGACCCCTTAGTTAATATCCCGTGTCCCCAAAACAGGAGTTCTGCATTTATGATTATGAAACGATGTCAAGCAAAAAGGCTGTGGGGATAAATTTAGAGATGCATGATCCAATTGTGCAGGTAAAGAACACAGACATGGAAATGGAAGGAAGTCTTTACATATAGAAAGAAAAGCTTATTCCTCAGAACAGTGGATACTGCTTTCTGAACTCCCAATATTTTTAGCCTCAAACAGTGAATGTCCATAATGTGCTTTGAGATCTTTCAATTAAAACAGTGTGTTATTTTTTATATGTAACCTGATCCTTGAGCCCACTGCTCCACCAAACTGTGACTTTATTTGAGGTTTCCTCTCTGGTGTGAATTTAACTACTTGCGAAAAAAGCTTTTTACTTCTCAGTCCCTGGTCAGTAGGACAAACTGGTCTGAGTTTGCTTAGCAGAGGTAAGACAACACATAAAATATTTTCCTTTTATTATTACAGTTGCTCAAAGAACTTACAGTTTCTTCTATGTGTGAAGTAATTCTGCAGGGTTTACCACTGTTTGTGTCAAAGAAAAGTTAATGGATGAATCAGATAGAAAAGAGGCTTGAAACTGAGAATAGTGCTTACTTAGAAACAACCACAGAACCATGGCTCATTTTTATCGCAGATGATCTGATATCTTAGCACTGCTGTGAATTCTGAAAAAAAAGAAGCCACCATATGGCTGCATGAAATGGTAAATGTTGATTTATTGCTCTGACTGTAGGCATTGGCATATAAAATAAATAAGGAAAAAACACACTTTTATCAACCACTGGGTGTGCCATGGCTTAATGGATGTTGTTAAAAACTGTGGATCTCCCTCATTTTCTACAGCATACTGAAAAAGGCTTTCTCTTCACTGAAGGAGGAAAACATGATCCTTCATTTTGGCAGAACTATCATGTTTACAGTCCACAGTGTTGATTCTTGAATTTCTACAACTTTCTACTCTACGCTATTCAAATCTGACATGTATTATTGGTCAGGATGAACTGAACAAGTTTTAAGCAGAATTAGGAAACCCAGACATTAAACGGTATTTCCTCTCCTCCTCTTCCCTCCCCTTTCCTCCCCTCTTTTCTTCATTTCTGGAAGTGAATGGCTAATAATCTGTTCTTTGGCATTCAAGATAAAGCAAAATATAAGAATTCTTGACCATGAATTACATTGTTATCAAAGGCTACTGGGAAGATTTGTGGGTCACAAAGGTAATCTTCCTTGAAAACATAGTAAGCTGTTACAGAGATCCTGCTAATAAGGTTAGTTTACTTTTTTAAACAAAATTAAATAATAAAGGAAGCAAAGAAGATTATTCATTGTACTGTAACTCCAGACAAATTATTGCATATTAATCACAAAGAAACACTAATTTTCCCAAAGGCTTCACTGAAAAGTTACCAATATTTGCTGTTTGTTAAGTTCTGAGAATGTGGTAAGGAAGACTTATTAGAATCCACATGATGAATCTTATATGACTGCTTTTTCTTTTACTGTTACGCACAGGATTACTGTTGAACAAAGGTATAATCTCACAGTATTTCCAGTCAGAAATGGAAAAAGTCTGAAACAGAACTCTGTTTTTAAGATTAATCTAAATCTCTCACTCATTTATGTGCTCCAGAAGCTGAAGCTCTTTCTCAGAAGGGAGACTGCATCTACCTGCTACCTTTGTGCACAGATGAAATCTCTTTTAGTCCATTCTCTGAACAAATGAATTGCACAAGTGTGTCAATGAAACTGTACTAATAGGGCCAATGACAGACAAATTGTATTAGGTTATGTGCACTGTGCTGATGCTGCTGGTTTAGGTCCTTTCCTGGTAGCTCAAAACATGAATGCAACAAATATTTCACTGCACAAAATATGAGGAGTGAGAATAACTTAGGTCTTTCTTAAAAGTGATGAAACCCAATGCCTTATCATGTTTTTCAAAATTACTCTTAGGCTTTATTTAGACACTTCTGAAAATTTTACACTTAAATCATGAATGCCCCTTGCTGCAGTCTGTTTGGTTAGTACATATTTAAGATGGGTGATATGCACCACTGCCTGCCATGTCAATTGCATGATATCTATAATAACCCCTATACACCAGTTTAGTGACCAGCTGTTCTCTGAGCAAAGGAGTGTTCTTGATAAGTACTTTCACTAGCCACTTTCCAGATGGTAGCTCTAATGGAGGAGGTCATACAGAGCCATGCTGTTTCTCTCTATAGTTCTAGATACCTCCCAATAGCTATAATAGGTTTGTAAGAACCAGAACAGAGGTTTCATAATTAAAGCAGCTTTGAAATCTCCTGGGCAGTTGTGTCTCAATATGACCATATCAGGGCTAAGCATCTTACCCTGAATTTGTGAATAAATAGTTTTGAATTTTTTAGGATTTTAAGAATAACAGATGTTTGTTTGAACAAGCCAAAACTCTGAATCTCTTACAACAGTATGCTGAGTAAAAAGTAATCCTTTGATTGTACATTTTGTTTCATAAAGTGGCCAGTTGGCAAAGGAGAAGGAACAACAACACAAAATGATGGCAAGTAAAAAACAAAGTTCCATCTGATTCCAGTTACAACTGATGAATTTAGAAAGCATTCAGCTTCGTTAACAGGAGTTTGATAGCTGCATCTTAATTTGCTTACACTGAAATGTAATTCCTTTATTGAATACTGTAGTGCTATCTCTCTTCAGATGAAAAGATCCTTTCAGAGTATATATATAATTCCTTCCTGTAGTTCATGGCTTACTGTCATTTCTGACACTGATTTGTAGAACATTTATGGATGTTGCCAGACAGATGAATTCTTAAGGCTACAGTATCTACATAGAAAACACTTAACAGCACTGATTGCTGCTTCTCTGTATCAAATAACTGAACTGGTAAAGTTTGATTAAATGTTTGTTGAAAAAAACACATAATGCAGCAATGCTGCTGTCAACAATATTGTGTACTGCACATAACCTACAGGAAAAAATGCATTTTATAATGCAAATCAATCTAAATATGATCTAATTTTTCACATCAAGTGTACTTAGTGTTTAACTATCTTTGTGAATAATGACCTCATTATTTACACAAATTTAGATTCCAGTCCTGCCAATTCCTATTTCTGTACATATAATTTTGATCTGTTTGAGTCCTTGCTTCATAAAGGTCTTATGCCTGAGGGTATGATGATGATGATGAGTCTCACCTTTAATACTGAGACAGGACCCAAGGCTATTAAACAAAACAGCATGACTGCAAGACTCACAAAACTTTTCAAAGACAGGCACTATTCCTGATGACATTACAAGATAGAGATTCTAAAGATGCATAAAGGAGGTGTTTGAAGGAGAGTGAATTGCATTTGTTAATCACTCGTTTTTTTTGTACTTTTTAACACTTGATTTCATATCTAAATTTAAGTGAATTGGCCAAATCCATGGACCTGGCATGTATTAGAACTCAAGTCATTATAAAGCAAATTTTTTTTTTTGAACCACTGGCAGAGACTGATAATGGTACATTATGTATAAGGTGAATTGCGATTTACGTATCAACGACAAACTAACGAGCCACAGACAAGGCCAGCTGGCTGATACAGGAGGTGGGGGATGTGCCAGAGGGCACACAGCTCCACCTTCTGATACACCCAGCATGGCACAAAGGGAAAAGCTGAGACCCTTCAACATGGCCAGAGACTTGTCAATCTTTTGCAATCACCGCCTCCTTCCTCCCTTCCCACCCACTCCCCCCCCTCCCCCCGACTTTTCTATCTTTCACGATAACACTTCCACAAAAGACCAAAAATTACGCAAGCAGGCAACCCAGAGGGCTATAAAGGCCCACCTTGTGCAAGCACTGGCGGCGCCCACCCACCATCCTGAGGACCACTCTGCCCACCAGTCTCACCACATGAACTGAACAAGACACTGGAGGATGCTGCACATGGCTGGACCTGAGACTACGAACTCCATCACACATAAAACAGAGCCTTAAGGATGGTGAAATTTTTCTCTCTCTTTTCTTTCTTTGCTCTACTTCTATTCTTTTGCTTCCCTTTTTATAAGTAATATAGTAACATAAGATTTACAGCCCTGCATATGCCGCAAAATTTTATGTTTACCAATTGAACCTACAACAACATAAATCCTTCGGCCACCAAATCATATGCCAAGTGGGCCAAGCTGTGAAATAAAAGCCTTTTGGTTTTGGGCCTTAAATACTGTGTGCACTGTTTTCCAACCAAGGGGACCCACAAACCTGAGTCATGTCTCCCCCCTAGTCATACCTCTGGGGGGGATGTGACAACTACAGATAATTATCTTTAGAATTCATTGCCTCAGGAAGTTATACAAGCCAGAACTATAAGCAAGTTCAAAATGGGATTAGCAAATTCACAGAATAAACATTTTCTGTTTCCCTATTGACTACTAAAGTTATTAGTCCATTTACAGATCAAGGCGATGACTCCAACTAGGGGAAGTATCACATTAAATACATCCTGTTCAGAAGAAATGTTCCCCAAGAATCCAGTAATGACCATGGTCACAGACACATTATAAGGTAGAACTTCAAAATAAAAATAATTACAAAAAAAAAATGAATGCTCTCTCTGTGTAATTTTGTGTCTAAACATAATATTTGTCTGTTGAAGTTCTTTTCATCGATGGTCAGCATAAAGACATTTTAATGAATAATGTTTGGAAAGTGACTCCCTTCAGGGAAGAGATTATCAGATATTCAGAAACTAAGATTATCCTATATTCAGAAACTAAGATTAACAATTTTCATGCAGTATTCTCCGCATGAGTTCTCAAGTGTTAAAAATCATTTAACATTCAGAAAAGAGGGTCTTTATTACAGAAAATCAATGTCATTTGGTGAAATTTATCCTGAGAGGAAGCAAATCCATAAGACAAGTATAAATTCAAGATTTCAGGATTAAAACTTAATGACAGAGAAATCTATGACAAAACTCCAGATAACTTCAGTGTTAACAGGATTTTATAATAGGCCTGTGGTATACCTTATTTGAAACACCAGTTATGAGACAGTGACTCTGAGTAACAAGCAGCAACATTTTCCTTGCTAATCTTAAGCATAGTATCCTGATGTATGCTTGGTGACTTTCAGTATCAGATACTAGCACTAATGAATCTCAGAGTTATTCTGGCTGAGAAGAGTTATTTTGCCTGAGTCACAATATGTAAGAAAATAGTTTCACAAGGACCAAACCCTAGAAAGTGACTCTACCCTCTACCCATTAGATTTACAATCATGGTATAGAAAAGCTCACTAGCATGTATATGGGCTTGCCTCCAAAGGCATTAGGGAGCAGAAGGAGTGGACTTCTTCCCAAGGGAAGGCAAGCTTGTGCCAAGGGTGACAGCAAGGCAGTGCTCTCACTGACAAGGGCACAGTCCCACAGTACCCAAGCTAAGAGCACAGAGCAGGTCCAGTGATACTAACACAGATCAGCTTCAATCTAGATCAGAGAAGTCTTTGGTAAGAAGGGAGGTTCAAGGTAAACCGGGAAGCCAAATCCAAGGGTCAGTTTTCAGATCTGCAAGGTAAATGACCACAAAAAGGAATAACCACTACATAGCTCAGGCAAGAGACCAAGCCTAAGGGCCTGAGTTTAAAACCACCTCCTCAGTAAAGGACAGCAATTCTTCACTTCTCACAGCTTTTTTTCACATAATTCCATCCAGCTGCACTAAAATCTGGGTCTGAGTGCAGGTGACTAAATCCCTAAGAGAAAAGGAGGTGAGCTCAGAGCCTTCACAAAAGCATGTTTCTGCTATCCCAACTCTAGTTGACAGAGTCAAGGCTAGGTCACAAATTTCCACTTTCATTAGTTACTATCAATATAAACAGAAGTGCTATCATATCTGCAATTAGTATTGGTAGAAGCTACAAGCCTGACAGCTCTCCTGTGGTCTGTGTGTAAATCTGGAGTGACTCTTTCATCTCTGAAAATATGTGATTTTACTTCTGCAAAATTCCTATAGTTATTATAAATTACACACATATTAAACTAATTTAGAAACAGCATTTTAAATTAAGGTAATATCCATACAGCACAAACTATATGGGCACTTAATTCTCAGCATGGAAAGCCTCTATCAACCAAAGATGGCTGATTTAGTAATTTGAACTGCTGCAGCAAATAGTAGCAGCCTCTTGGAAGAACTAAACACCCATACAAAGGAAGATAACAAAGGAAGATAACAGTAGCATTAAGTAATGTAGTATTCAGCTATGTTATTGTACAGAATAGATATCAACTTATGAGGATAAGGATCAGAATACAGTCATTCCAATATAGTTTTAAAGAAGAGTTTAAAAATTGTTCCTTGATGAGAAAGCTACTTCTAAGTGAAGAACCAAGTCATGACATGCTTAAACTGCTTGTTAAAATTACATGCTAGACATAAACAGTCTTCAGTTTCATGAAATTAATATATTCTACCCATAATTAAACACCTGATTGATTCTCATTTCCAAATATTCACCTAGTTTTGGGGAATTAATCTTTTTTCTCCTTCCTAACATTCATGGTGTGACGAATGATGCTGCTTTTAGGTGCTTGCTTGCAGTTTAGTTCCTTGCACCTAAACATTACAAACTGAAGTTTAAAAAGAAAAAATATTTTTAGTAATTTTAGCACTGATGTTGCCTCAAAAATTTATAGGTCAATGGCACTTTTAGGAAGGTAATAAAAGCACCACAGGATTTTGTATCAAAGGTTATGACCCCAGCACCCAGATTATTAAGTACTACTTGGGTAAGGAATTGCCTAGAAGTGCTATACTTCACCATCTTCATGTCCCTGAAGTTAAATAGTATTGCATATACATGAAATTAAAAATCAATATTTGAAAATCAAAAACTATCAACAAGATTAATCTGAAATGTTGCTTTCAGGGTACAGTCTTCCCAGGAAAACAGATTTTTATTATCGTACTCTGATTCCCTATATTAATCCTGGTAAATTTTAATGAAAGATGTTATACTTGATTAACAAGATGTCTAACTTACTATAAATTGTGATTCTCCTCCATTTGAAAGGTTTTCAAATTTATCTTAACTTCTTAGAAAGAAGTGGCAGGACAGCAAGTTTTGAATTGAGGAGAAAGTACAGAGAAAAAGGACTGAAATCCTTGAGTGGGCAAACTGCAGTATGAAAAGCCCTAACATGAGGAAAGGAAAATGAAGCCTGGAAGTACAATAAAGGTACTAGAAGAGACAATATAAACCCAAAGAAAACCCAAGGAAGAAAACAGGATGAAATTCAATAAAGAGAATTTTTCCATTATCCCATGAGCCAGCACTGCTGAATAGCATCTTCACAACAGACCGTATTTAATGACATGATTTTCTGGACAGGAAAGTATGTCTTACAGAGTACAGAGGATGGTTTTATGGCATCAAAAATTGGATAAACATGGTACTACTACTTCAAAATCCTACTGGTCCAATTCATCTAGTCATATGTAAGAAAAAAAGCCAAAGACTAGTGGATCTGCTAATACTGGCTGTCAGAAAAAATGTGTTGGATTTATAAATAGGATGAATGCAATAAAGCTGGGAAAAAGTCAAGCCGATGCAGTAAAAATTGAAAGCTGAGTAGGAGTGACAGCTTGGCCTTGAAGGTTTAACATTTTAACATTCTACATTATAACAATCCTCATTAGTCATTAATGTTGCTTGCTTGAAATTAGAACAGGATTCTAAGTAGTACATGCCTGCCCTGCAAAAAATCCCTGAGCAAGTGCTGACCCAGGCTGGTATGTCCATACACAGTGGCAGCTCTTGCACCTAGAATGTTAGTCCAAACCCAGTGAGCCATTTTCTTTGCAATAAACTTTAGACCACGGCAAGGCACTATAACCACAGAGGAGCAAGTACAATGCTCCTGCAACAGCAGTCCTTGATTTGGGAGTGGTGAGGATTCCTCAACAGCCTTACATCATGGCTGAGAAAGCTCCAGACAGGAATCTGGAAAGAGTAGGAATATATACAAAGGACACTCTCCAAGAACCAACTCTGTCATTTATATACAGCATTACACTGGTTTTTTTTTTCCTTTTTTTTTTTTTTGTCACATGACTTCCTGGGATTCTTTGCACGGAAAATGGAACATTTATCATTATTTAAAGCAAGGGGATTGCTGGTATGTGTGCATAGCTTCTTCTTGCACTTGTAGTGGACAACAGCAGCTTTGAAAACAAATTGTTGGGAGTTTTGTGGGAAGTATCCAATTATGCTTGACATTAGGAAATGTTAAAAGGTGTAAGTATTTTTTTCTGGTTTAGGTAGTATCATATCTACTGGCTTTCTGTGAAAAAAGTTATGTTTTGCCACTTGTGAAAGAAGAGATGTACACGTGTAGTCTAACAACATAATACACTAAACTACAAATTTAAGAACTGTATGCATTTCCTTATCTTTGGGACAAGCTGAAAGATACCTATTGTGCAGAGTACCTCAGGCATATGGATGTGTTTTGCATTAGTTTTCTGAAAAACAACAACTTTGCTCAATGTACTTATTGGACAAAATACATTTGGCATTCCTGCAACCATGTGTTGGTGGCAAAAAAACACATCACTGAGCACATTAGGCGCAATTGTAAATCATCGCTGCATGAGTAACTAGTAAAAACAGTATACAGAAGAGCTCATCTGTACCAGCTGTAGCTTTTTTCCTCATATGCATATTGATAAACTATAACTTTATGCAGCATATTGCAAATTTAGCTACATAATGACTAGTAGCTTTTACCGAATGAAAATCTTTGTTAAATACAAAAATGAATGAATTTGCACAACACATTAAAAAAAAATAATCCATCTAGTCTTTTCATGAAGCAGGAAATTTGATAGCTCTGCCATGAACAAATTGTGGACCTTGTCCAATTTGTCCATAATTAACACTGGACTCTCTTTCTTATATCATTTGCCACTGCCGGAATATACTATAAATCCTTCAGAACCACTTGAAAAAAAAAAAGCATAATTTTCTTTTTAATCAGCAGTTCCTGTTTAAAAGATATAGTAAAGCACTAGGAAGAAAGATATCTTACTGCTCAAAAACGTACCCAGTATTTTATGTTATGTTGGACACAGAATTTAGCATATGCATAAATGCACAAATGACTGCTCAAAATACTGTACTGGCTGTTTAGCCATCTGAAACTAATACATTTATACACATGTATTTAAAGGAAACAGCTTCTAGTGTGCTCAGCAGTCTGTTCTGAGGTTTCCCGTAGAAGAAAACATCTTTCATTGAGTGCAAACTAGGAAACAGATTTGCACGTGGAATTTTAATATTGATTAACTCATTACTCTCTGAACAATCAAGTGAATTTAGCACTGCTAAAACACACTGATTTGCAATAACAAGAATTAAAATTCTTCATCAAATGGCTATAGACACTTTACAAGGTGTTCCATTTTGCTGTTTTTTTGAGAGATGCAGATCATGAAACCAACAGTTTCTTCTTTTAGCTTTACTATGTTGGAAGGGCAAAATAGATGTCAAAAAGCACTTTCAGCCCAACATATCTTTTGATTAGTCTTTTGGGTTGTAGACACCAATCCACATCATGAAGTTCAAACAAAATAATTAACTATAAGTATTATTTGAGTAATTTATGCACTGAATTAGTCCAGCTTGCAATTAGGTCTCATGGGTCTACCTAAGAAAGAGCAAAGTCTCTGCACTGTTACCTTCACCTATCCTTGTCCTTGGCTTGCTCAGCAGAAATCTGTCTTCAAAGTAGTTTTGTTGTCTCTGCAGCCAGTATAGTTTTAGTTTCTCCTCACACAGCCTGTAAGGATGCTAGTTAGTACCAACTGAGATGACTTGTGTCCATTACAAACTCAGATGGGAAGGTAATTGAGTTTGACAACTGCTCTCCAGTGTGTGAAACACCATCCATGGCAACTCCAGGTTTTACCTAAGTGGTCTGTGTTTGAAGCCTAGACAAAAAGGACCCAGTTTCCTGCCAAGTACTACCCAGCCATGAGTTTATCTAAAATCTGTTATTTTACAACCTACTGCCATTAACTGTTATCTTATTAAGTAATGAGAGTATTCAGGATATGAGTCATATGATAATAAATTTTTTCTCAGAATGTTAGCTCAATATTAAACCAATTTGGAGACTGTGCTTTGCTTTTTCAGTGTTTTGCTTTATGAGCAATTTGGCTACTGTCAGTCAACATCTGAAAAATGTCCAGCTGTCTCTCTGTAGCACTGGTTTTGGAATTTACCCGTCTTAAAGACAAAGCTTCTTTCTTCATTCAGTATATTTCCCAGCCTTTTCAGCTTTGTTAGGGAAGGTGTGTTAAGTAAGACACGCCATGAACCTCAAGATAGTATTTGCTTCCATCTAATTAATGGTAATATGCAACTGCTAGGATCAGATGATTGCATCTAAATTGGGTAGAATCCCCAAATAGTCGTCTTTGCACACTGCCATTGTTTCTGTAATGGACTGAGTCTGCTTTAGGTCCCAGCTCAAACATGCAGAGATATTTTGAGTTTTGCAGCTTTCACTGTCAGGACCGATTAGGTGCCAGTACAGCTAGATAGGACACGAACAGATTTATTTTGCAGGTAAGTTAGGAATGACTGTGAGGCTGATATTCTCTACTGATTAGAAGACTAGTTTGGATTACATTGTCAGTTACTCATTTGGCTCTCAGCCAAACAACCTAATAGATTTTTTTAATGTTGGTGATGAACTAATTTTTGTTTACATTTTTTGTAATGACTAATCTTATGCTTGGATCTTAAATGAGAACTAGTGGGGGAAAAAAAAATAGTAGAAAATTACAATTTCTAATCAATTAATGCTCCAAAGTAATTTAGACCTGTGTTTGGTCAGCCAGAATGGTTGAAGAGGCAACAGCTGCTCATCTGTGTTGGGAGTATCAGGACAGATTTTTTTTTTTTTTTTCCTCCAGATTGCTTCTAGGCAATCTACTGTGTTATCGCAGCAAGGGATTTTTTTTGTTTGGTTGTTTTTTTCCCTCTTCCAGGCAGCCGATAATGTAAAATTGACTGTGAATAGCAACTCGATACTTATAATGAGATTAATTTATGTGTTTTTAATAAAAGTAAGGAAGCATTTCTTTGTTTGATGAGGAATTCCTCGTAGGCTTTAATAGATAGGAGAAATTAGTAGAAAAGGATAAAAGAGAAAAATATGGTGTTAACTTTGCTGTATGCCTTTTTCCATATTATTGAACCAGATTTTCCTGGATGATTTTCAATTGGTATTGTACATGACTTTTAAAGAATACAACCATCTAGAGCAGCTATTGGTGAATGCACCCTTGAGTGAAAGAGGCCTTTTCTTCTGAGTGTGTGCATACTGTGGATCATTATTCTTGTGTGGTCGTATGGTAAAATATCCCTAACTGGTATATAGAACCTGTAGTTTATTAAATGTTGCCAGAGTGCTGACTGATTTACCCCTCTGCCTCCCCCTCCCCTGGCTTGCATTAATTTCTGTTATTTGCTTTCAGTCTGTCATTTCATTTCAGTTCCAAATTAATGTTGGTTTAAGCTTATTATTTGCTTGGAGTAGTTTTGAGGTGCCCCCATGACACATAGACACTGCAAATTTTCCTATACATTTGAATCTTTAAGAAACAAACCCTCTTTTTATGAAGGGAGAACCTGCCTGAGATAAAATTACAACTAAATAACTTAAGTAAGGTTTTTTTTTAGAAGAAAAACAGAGCATTTTGACATCTGCAGTAATGGCATTCATTCAAAAGAAATTCTTACATAGTTGCAAGACAATGGAAAATTTCAGCTTGTGGGAGTGACTCACAGACAAGGCATGCAGGAGAGAAAAGCACTGAATGTTACGTCACAAACTAAAATAACCTTTTCTTCTAGAGGCAATAGGAAATAGGTATATTATTCACAAAGATACTGGTGTGAGTTATCGGCAATCCATTTTATCACATAATATTTTTTTCCAGATACAGCTAATCACATATACATATATGAAATAATTTCATTTATCTATTTGATGCAAACAAATAGATTGTCTCCAATTTCTGATTTTCTCTTCCAGAACCAGATAACTGAAAGAAAACAGGAATATTCTGACAGCTGTTTCTAAGAATTTGTACATTTTTTCTGAATTTTATAAATTATAATTGATTTTAAGTGTTGTTTCAGCTCATATTTCTGGAATAGAATTACTCTGTTATTTACAAGTTATTTACAAGCTTAACATACAATACTGAAAAGCAAATAATGTCTAGTGTACTAACAGATTTTACTGAAAAGATTTTATGTCTTGTATTCTGCAAGTTTTGTGATATTTATCATTAGCGTATTGTTGGCTAAACAGTTTTGGTCCTTGAACTATATAGTTCCCATTAAAGAGGAAGACATAACTGTTATTAACCTAGGAGTCTATATGATTATGCTTAGGAACATTTGCTTATATTCAACGTTTTCTCATGCTAAGAAAAGAAAAGGCTTGGAATAACAATGACACTGAAATGAAAGTAAAGTACATGACAGCACTTTCCAAAGATTTCCAAAACTGGTGGTCTCTGACTGTTTAGACACTGATGTTACTGGAGATAAAATCATCATAATATGAACATCAGTATAACGTGAGTTTTTATTAGAAAGAAAAGGGATCATAGAATCACAGAATAGTTCGAGTTGGAAGGCACCTTCAAAGCTCATGTCTAGTCCAACCCCACTGCAATGAGCATGGACATTTTCAACTAGATCAGGTTATTCAGAGTACCGTCTAGCCTTGCCTTGAATGTTTCCAGGGATGGGGCATCTACCACCTCTCTGGGCAACCTGTTCCAGTATTTTACCAGCCTCATTGTAGAAAAATTTTTTTTCACACATCTAGCCTGAATTTCCCCTCTTTCAGTTTAAAACTACTACCCCTTGTCCTATCACAACAGGCCCTGCTAAAAAGTCTGTCCCCATCTTTCCTATAGGCCCCTTTTAAGTACTGAAAGGCTACAATAAGGTCTCCCTGAAGCCGCCTTCTTCTCCAGGTTGAACAACCCCAACTCTCTCAGTCTGTCCTCATAGGAGAGGTGTTCCATTCCTGTGATCATCTTAGTGGCCCTCCTCTGGAGCCTCTTCAACAGGTCCACATTTTTCCTGTACTAAGGGTTCCAGAGCTGGACACTGCTCCAGGTGGGGTCTCACCAGAGTGGAGCAGAGGGGCAGAATCACCTCTCTTGACCTGCTGGCCACATTTCTTTTGATGCAGCCCAAGATTCTATTGGCCTTCTGGGCTGCAAGGGCACATTGCTGGCTCATGTCCAATCTTTCATCCACCAGTACCCCCAAGTTCTTCTCAGCAGGGCTGCTCTCAATCTCTTCATCCCCCAGCCTGTATTTATTCCAGGTGTTGCCCCAACCCAGGTGCAGGACCTGACACTTGGCCTTGTTGACCCTTGTGAGGTTCTCATGGGCCCACTTATTGAGCTTGTCCAGGTCTCTCTGGATGGCATCCATCCCTCAGACATGTCAACTGCAGCACTCAGCTTGGTGTCATCCGCAAACTTGCTGAGGGTGCGCTCAATCCCACTGTCTATGTTATTGATCAGGATATTAAATAGTACTGGTCCCAATACGAACCCCTGAGGGATACCACTTGTCACCAGTGCCCATCCAGACATTGAGCACTACTCTCTGGATGTGACCATCCATCCAGTTCCTCATCCACTGAACAGTCCACCCATCAAATCCATATCTCTCCAATTTAAAGAGAAGAATGTTGTTGGACCACGTGATGATTTTGGAGAGGAAATGAGTTCTTACTAATGAAAGTCCACTGCCCTACTCATAAAAAAAATCTGTGGCTGGGTGGCTATCACACAGACACACAAATGGAATACAAAAGCAGGATAAAAATCAGAGGATCCAGATAAGCAGCTGTAAACCTGATGTCATTTTATTAGGTCTCATGTAATTCAAGAGACCTCTTCTTTCCACTTTTGTCAGGAAAGAGGAATAGAAGAAAAAGGGAAGAACAGGAAAAACTCTATTCACCCATTGAAAAAGGAGCCACCTCTTCATTAAAACATTTTGGATAGTATTATTTTTATTTAATATAAGACATTCAGAGCCCAGTGCACGGACAGCGAGAAAATTGCTCCCATCCCTAGGGTGTCAGGGGCTGATTTAGCTGTGATGTATGACAGGGTAAATACATGAAATGCTTTATTTTGTACTCCAGTTTTGAAGCACAGCCATGCTGTAATATTCTTTCTGTACCAACACGCTCCTGTCAACGCTTATTCAGGTTACCAGAGTGGGTGTATTGCCACTGTAGTCAGTTATGAATCCCTTGAAAGGCTTTATACCTTCTGGATGGGGCACAATCTGTACTTCGATAATGTGATATTAACATTACTGCAGTTACAAAAAAAGCTGTGGAAAATGCTTTAATATCCACAATACCATCCCCCATTTTTTTGGGGGCTCCTTGAAATAGACACCACCTTATGCACCCCACTGTCACGGGTCTCCAGCTCCACTTTGTGGATGACAACAGTGGCTGCAGGAGAAACAGTTTGAGGGTTTCCAGCATTGTGCCTCAGCAGCCTTTCTGCTTGCCCCTCTGTGTAACACTGCTAGTGACCCAGAGGCTGTGTTCGGCATTGAGTTTAATCAGGGATATGTACTCATTCATTTGCTACACCTCTAGAGGGCCCAAATACTAAAGCTTCCTTCAGAAATTGTGTGAATTCCTTATGTGCAGTTTGGAACAAAAATATCCCTTTGAAATCTGTTTGTCATTTGTAATTTGGCCTTTAAAACACTAAGCGTACACTTTGAGATGTCTGCATACTCATGCCAAGAAAGCAGTTGAACATGGTTATGCTAAACAGTGTGTAAATGTTTCGCAGACCAACAATTGTTATCCAAGCAACTTGGAGAACATTTATATGTAAAATGCATTTGCAACCATGAAGGGTGATTTGTACATTCATCACAAAAATAAAGTGACATACTTCTCAGATACATTCATGCCATAATTCCCAGTCGCATTTACTCAGAGTTCTTTTTTTATTTTGCCAGAAAGTACAAGACGGTGCTTATTTCTGACTTTCTTTTTCACATATCATACTCTATATGTATAGCTACTTAGGGTACCAGATGAAATTGAGACAAATCCAATATTGCTAATGTCATTAGTTTCTGTCATGCGCAATTTTATATTGTTAAGAAACAGATTCCAAAATGAACATGTGTGCAGAAGTATTCAGAAACAGAAGTTTTTTTCTCAATCGAAAACCTCAAGTACTTGTAAATCTTCGTCAGAACTGAAGTAGCACAAATGCACTGCAGAGTCAGTGGTCCAGAAACACAGTGCATTTAATGGCTCAGTAAGGAGACTAAGGTAGTTCTTGAGCCCTGGCAGTGCAAAAAGCTGTAGCAGCTTGTAAAATTCACAGAATAAAAAAAAAATCCATAATCAATGTAACATATGATTCAATCACCCTGAGTAAGAAATAAAGGTAAAGCTATCTAGGACAATGTACTGAGGCATCAGAATATGCACAGGTAAAAGGTAAGGTGGCAAAAAGATTCTGGAAAACCTGAAAAAGAGTAATTCTACTCTGACAATGGACAGATAGTTAATGATTGTCATCACCCCTGCCTTATTATCTGTACTCTGAGTGTGTAGTGAGGGCAAATTTTCTTGATTTTTTTTCTTCTTGGAGATATTTTGAGTTTTCTATTGCAGATGTTCAAAATGGATGAAAACCAACACCATAGATCTTTAATCACCAAATAATTTTAGCTTCTGCAAGTAATAAAGAAGTAGACACCATACAATTAAGTGATTTGTCCAAGACTGAAATGGAAGGAAAGAGTACTAGAGCAGGAACTCTTATGTTTATTTTATTGTGCTTAAATCAGTAGATTACCATCGAGTATATGAAAAATAATTTCCCTTCATGAAATTAACATTGTTAACATGGCATACCATTGTGGTCAGTGATTTCATATTACAGTCTATATTCCATATTCATAAATGAACAGATAGAGATCTTTTAAAATAATGTTTATCAAATGACAAAGCATAGCAATAAATATAGGTGTCTCGTTTTAGATCATTAGCAACTGACTGGGAATTAAATGTTCCTCTTTTTGTTTAAATTGTACTTTTTTTTAATTCAACTACTGTAAGTATTTTATATATTGTGATTTTTACTTTCCTCTGAAATATCTGGCATTGGCCAATGTCAAAAATCAGCCACATGAAACAACTGGTTTGGTGTACTTATGAATAGCTCAGCATTTTTTGTTGCCAAAATGTGAGATATTGAAACACCACAGAGACTATATTTCTGAACATTTTCTTCCCATTACACACAGAGCACAAAGAGCGCAAAAAGTCTGTAAAGATCTCAGCCCATTTCTTGAGAAGCAATGATCTTCAGTAGCATCCCACCAATATCCTGAACATTTTTCATGTGGTGAATGTGCAATCATTACACTGACAATACAGTACAGAATATCTACCAAATATGAGGAAATATATTACTAAACTGGTTTTCATTGAAAAGCTAGTTGTTCCATGGAGAAACACTGAGAAAGGAAACATTCCCTTTCTGCTTTTGTATGCCATTTCTGTTTTGGAAGCACAAGAACTGTTACAGTGTTTCTTACTTCTTTTTTTTTCCTCCTTCTTTAATTCTTCTAAATAACCAGATACTCATTTTTCATGTCGCTTTGTTCTTAGATACTGCTACACTTAGACTTGGCAAGTTTTTAGAGCTTGGTAACTGTCCACTTTCTGAGTGAATGGTCCTGTAGACAGATGCCTGAACTGGAGACAGAAAAGATTCCTGTCAGTTAAGTTACACAACCAAGTTTTTATCTTTTAATAGCATCATTTCTAAAATCTGATGTTTGTGGTTTTGTTATGTCAATGCTCAGGCCTCTTAGAAGGACTGTTATCCTCATATGGGACAATTATGCAATTAAAATTTTCATTTAGGAAATTAAGGACTTCAATCTCCTCAGTTACTGTGAATTCCAAATTGCACTCAGACCTATTTCCAAATCCAGACTTTTTTTTTTTTTTTTTTACATTATACATTCAACATCTGTGAGATTAAATGCAATACAGTAATCACGAGCAAATTATTTCCATAGATACTGATTATTTTGCTTCTTATGTTGCTTGGTGTAAAATTAACCTCACAGTCTAGAAATAACCTGGGTGCTTTCCTTTAAATACAGCGTTTAAGGCTCAGGTACTCAAGAAATTGTAGACATCTACACTCCTGCCATTTCACTAAGTGTTAGGTACTTTGCGCACTTTGGTAGAGATGCCAAGTTTCTAGTGCACAAATTTAAATATATCAGCCTTTGCCTTTTCTTAGCGTTATGTAATGCCCTTGACAACTGAAATATCACTTGTCTTATAACTTACACCTCCTTGAATAGTTAGGCTTCTATTTTAATTCTTCCTTGACTGACGGAGTATTAATCATAGAATCATTTTGGATAGAAAAGACCCTCAAGATCATACAGTCCAGCCATAACCTAAATCTAACACTAAACCATGTCCCTAAGAGCCTCATCTATACACCTTTAAAATACCTCCAGGGATGGGGACTCGACCACTTCCCTGGGCAGCCTGTTCCACTGCTTCACAACCCTTTCCGAGAAGAAATTTTTCCTGATATCCAATCTGAACCCTCCATGGTGCAACTTGAGGCCATCTCCTCTCGTCCTATCACTTGCTCCTTGGGAAAAGAGCCCAACACCCTCCATGCGACAACCTCCTTTCACATAGTTGTAGACAGCAATAAGGTCTCCCCGAGCTTCCTTTTCTCAAGGCTAAACAGCCCCAGTTCCTTCGGCTGCTCCTCATAAGACTTGTGCTCCAGACCCCTCACCAGCCTTGTAGCCCTCCTCTGAACTCTCTCCAGCATCTCGATATCTTTTTTGGGGTGAGGGGCCCAAAACTAAACACAGTATTTGAGGTGAGGCCTCACTAGCACCAAGTACAAAGGGACGATCACTTCCCTAGTCCTGCTGGCCCCTGGTTAATGTTCAAATCATGAAATCCACTAGCTGAAAACAGGTAATTTTGTTTAAATCAAAATCTAATTGAAGTTAATTGAACTGTAGAAGTAACAGTAAAATAATGTATTTGTGCAACAGTAGCTCCATTTATATTTTAATCTTATGGTTAATTCACTTAATCTGTTTTCATGCATTTGCTCTCCAAAATGATTGTCAGTAAATACCTTTGCTTCTAATAAATCACATGAGGAAAGACCTTACCTATAAACTCAAAACTATTAAATATTGCTACATTTTTAGTTATGTAACTGCTCTAAACCAAAGTAAATTTAACTTATCCTACCATACTAGCATATTCTTGTTAAGTTTGGGACAACTTAACTCAAAAGATTATAGCATAGTTATTGATGTTCATTGTTGCTAGGCAGCACCACCTTTCAATGGTGCACAAGAGTAGTCTGAAGAGGAGTTCTACCACTTACTGGGAGAGCTTGCAGCTACTATGATTAATGTCGTTTAAGATACATGCATTTAGTTTTCAATATGATCACTGCAAACCATACAAAAGGATTATCTTACACCAGCTGTTGGAGTACACTAATCTGCACAGGCTGTATATTTGATTTGAGTTACTGTCACAGAGGCACTCCAAAACATCTTCAAGCAAAAGTAAGCTTAAACCAACTTTATATCAGAACTGAAACCAAAAAACGACAGACCAAAACTAAACAACAGAAACCAACGCAAGCGGGGGAAAGTGGCAGGGGGAGGGGAATCCAAAATCCGTCAGCACTCTGGCAACATTTAATAAACTGCAGGTTCGATATATTTGATATACCAGCTGGAGATATTATTACCATACAAGAATGATGATCCACAGCATGCACACAGTCACTCGAAAGAGAAGCCTCTCTCACTTAAGGGTACCCAGAAGAAATAATCACGAGCCCAGGGCAGAAGGGTGGGGAGGGGGCAAGGGTGCACTCAAGGATACATCCAGAAGAAACAATCACTCACCAAGGAGAAAGTGTGGGCTCTCAATCTCAGGAAGGCTCTTTGACCTAAAGCAAGGCCGCTGTTCACAGCCCTGCTACTCTGAGAAAACCACTCAAAGGACTTCAGCAGAGATGTCGTGTTATACACTGATTGGATCTGGCTGTGGGCATTATGAGCATGGTCAAGAACCTTCTCTGGGCCTGTGCACCTCATTGGCTGAGGACCCTGGCTGTTGACTAGGATCCTGCCCCTCTCACTCCCCCAGCCAGGGGACATGCCCCAACATGTTTCACATTTTTTATAACATATCAATGGATTGTTCCACACCAGCATGCTTGGGATTTTACTATCATCCTCTAAAAGATCTTGCCCTGTTCACTGCCAAAGATTTTACTTCTCTGGAACAAAGACAGCAAATCAAAGCACATCAAACCTTGTAAATCTCATGTTCAATGTAACTGTGAAAAATGCTTGCTGTTTGCAATTGCAGTAAAAATATAATGGATTATTATCTTCCACTAAATCTAGGACACCTCAAACTTTTCATGACATACCCAGAATGCGACTCAGAAAAGCCCAGTTAGGCCAATCATCTTCCGGCATACAGTGTTAGAAGCCAAATTTCCATCTTGACAAGGGAAAAAGGCCTTTTGACTGAAGGTATTTTTTTCTGTCAATAGGTGTCCTTTTTCTCCATACATGCACTAGAAGAGTGACTGATCATTACATATCTGTCTATATTGAAACTTAGAATTTAACCATCCTGTTGTTGATAAACTTCTGCCTTTCTTTCGGAGTGAAAAACATACAATACAACGAAAATAATGAAAGAATGTCTTTTAAGCTTTTAGGAGGAAAATAAGTTTAATGGAGAAAGGGAGAAAAAAAATTGATGTTATTTTAGCCTCAGTCATACTTTGTGTCTTGGAAGTCTGACATCTCTCTTTGCAGTGGAGAACTGACGGTGGGAATTTAAAAAAAATGTCACCATCAGCGTAGCATTTCTCCTGACTGAATGAAAGTTTATGAAACGAAATGAATGTTTATGATGAAAGCTTAACCATCTGGATTCAAAAATGATGAAACATTTTATTTCAATTGAAAATGCAATTGTTTTGACATTTTAAAATCATTTATTTTTACTGAGTTTTCTGTACTTGTGTCACTGCTTCCCTTTAAGGCCATCTTAGCCAGAGGCTATGTGGTATAGAGCAAATATGCCTGTGTTGGCAGTTGCACTTTCCTCCCCGCCAGGCCCTGAGAACCGGTGTGGCAGTTGCACTGGTAGCTGCCCATCCCCCTCTCAGAACTGGGGCCTTCAGTGGGGCAGTTAACGGCTCTTTGTGGAGACCCAGAGTCGGTGGACAGGGTCGTCAGCAGAGGAGGGGCCAAGAGCGCCCACAGCCCAGAGAAGCTGAGCAGCTTCTCAAAGGCCCACACTCAGGGGGCGGGGTGTAGAGAAGCCGAGAAGCTTCTGGAATGCCCACAGTCAGATCTGATCAGACTATAAATGGGGTTCCCGCCAGCAACTCCCTTTGTGTGGTCTCCTTGGAGCTATGGGTCTGCCGTGCTGCTGGAGTTCCTCCCCTTAGGCAGAGAAGCTGTCTAAGGTAACCTCCTGGGATTGGGAGCGCGTCACCTCTGCATGTGGGTGAGTGATAAATTACTAAATATATGCTTTAATAAGTCCTTGCCTGGTAGGCAAGTGTATCTTCCTTGTCTGGGGCAGACAAGTGTAAAGTCCTGGCCGCAGTAGGCTAGTGTTTATCTTTTATGGGCAAAATGGGGCAGAGAAGGCTGTGGTGTGTTTTCTTGTGAGTGCGTATATGCATGCTGTGGATCCTCATTCTTATTTCACTGCACCCCAAATGATTTCCTAACCTAATATCCAAACCTGTATCTTATGTTATTGGAGTGCTAGTCCGCCTAAACTTATATTTGGGACGCCTCCATGACAATGCCTCGTGAACTTATTTTTGTAACAAGTTTCTGTTATTCGCTGCTCATTTTTTGTTCCAAATTCCTTCCCATCAAATCTGAAAAGGTATTCTTCTGTCAGTTATACAAAAAAAAAAAAAAAAGAAGCAAGCCATGCAGATAGTTAACGAACACTTTTTTTCCCTCCATCTGCAGATGTATTTTCAAGGTAAAATAGCGAGAGGATGGAATCTAAAATAAAGTGTAGTTCTTGCTTGTTCTATTCTCTTCCTAGCTAGCAGGAGCCATATGGAGAGTAGATGTTTATGCTCTTTTATGATTATGTCATCAAAGTGATTATATCACTGTTTTGTTCCCATAATTGATTTGCCAGTTGTGTATGGCTTCTAAATAGTTAAAGGCAGAAATATTATATTTGGGTGTATTTGCAGAATATCTAGAAAAATAATATTACTAAGGATGTATTTAGCATTCAGCATGCAAGAAAAGCCTTAAAATCATTTCATACTTGAAATAACTAAGGTAAAAAAAGAATGAACAGCAGCAATGCTAGTTCTCCCAGATTCTCTGTTCCCTAACCTACTTGTGAATAAAAGCTTTGAAAAATGAAAACTGATATTCTCAGTTTTTCACATTTCAAAGTTATTTAGTTCACCTTCAATTAGAACATACAATTCATGCCTATGAGCAGACCTGGATTCAACACAGGATTTATAATGAAGCATCCTTCACTGGCAGATATCCTGGAAATCTTAGACCAGCTGGTTTCACAGCACACTTGTAGCTGATTATCTGCTTAGGAATTAATTAGGAACACATGTTAACAGTTGTGTTAGCAGGATTGTTGACATTTGTCTTATGTGTCTTTTGAAAAGCAATCATTGGTCCAAAACAGATTTCAAAATAGGATCAAATAATGAAATAAAATGCAGTCTCTGCTGGGAATAAGATACATTGTCCTTATCAGAGAATAATACTTAAAATCATTATGTTGTAGTTTTTAGTGACTAAGGTATCAAAAATATAATACTTCCCTTATTGGTTGTATCTCTCCCCATCATGTGAAAGATAATATACCTAAGTTAACTGACACCATAGATAAGGAACAAAAATAAAATAGCAAAAAGTAAAGTAGAAAATGCAGGGAGACTCAGCTGCTCAAGGATCACTGAAATACATTTTTATTTTCTCAGCAGAATATCTTTTCAATTTTTCACATCAAAAAAATGCTTGCAGCATCTACAGCCCTTATAAAAACACCAAATGTGGAATTTTCTAAAAATGGAATATTCACTTAAAAGTTACTTTCTTTCATATCATACTGTGACTTTTAAAAACAATGAGGGTAGCTTGTGTAAGTACAAACAATAAAGTATTGCGACAAGGTAGGTTATTGAACATCAACTGAGCTGCCGCAACTGACAACTATTATGCTCTGAGTAACTGAGAAATAAAATGCCTAAGCAGCTTAGACTATCATCAGATTGCTATTTTTTGAGAATATCTATAAAAATGTAGCTCAGTTAAAAGGAAGTATCTCTTGAAACTGGAAGAAAAAGCAAATGTTTAAGCTATCTTTCCTTCAAAATTTGTTGTCAAACTGTGAATAGATTCAGTCACATGATAACATGTTTTAAGAAAAAGACATTAATGCAAAAAAAAAAAATGCTTCTCATCTCCCGTACTAACCTTGCCCAAAAGAAAAAAAGCAACATAAACCAATAGAGTTTAAAATTCAAAGAAGCTTTCAGTTCTGTATATTATTTGATAAGAGGATTTTTTGCTAATAATGTTTTGCATTCAAGTTTGTTTAGACAATTAAAAAAATCAACATAATATCATTCAATAGGAGTTAAACACTCTAAATTTGCGATTATGTAGTTGACCACAAATGAAAGTGGTTTATAACTTCCAAACAGTCTTAAAAATGTAATGACTTGCTAATTTATTCTTTCCAAACTGTATCATTGTACAACATTAAGCCTGAAGTCTACGTGGTACCTTTATCTTTGCAAACGTTGATGATTTCTGCAAAATGGTAATCACTGTGGAGTTTTTGGTTTTGCGCACTGAGCTGAAGGGCTAGATGCTTTTCCCTGAGCAGTCACTGGGATATCTGAATGGCTATTTTACTGTTTACACAATTCTCTCTCCTACCGTCTTCTCACTTCCTTGGGCACAGTATTAGTACTTGACACCACCTTAATATCATTTAAACCTAACTGAGAAACACAATGTTACAACTCATGCCAGAAACTTTGGCTACTTTTCATATGAGTTAGGAAGAAGATGCTAACATTTTTAGCAGCCTTATATAGTGAATAAAACAAAATGTAGGACAACTGAGTATCAAGTGCTTTTTGCAGAATGTGTAATTCATCATAAATTGTGGTTCTAACTTAAGTAGTATTTACAACCCTGATAATTAAACCTAATCTGTAAAGAAATTTTCAACTACTATAATTATTAGTCAAGGGCTGGGGAAAGCACAGGAAAGATTATAATAGCATATATATATATATACATACACAAAATCACGTATGATTAGGGATTTATACATTTAAACAAGATATATTAGCTGATTAGTTATATATCAGCCTAAATATGCTTAATTTCTCAACTAAAACAAGAATAATTACAGTAACTTAAAATATTGTATCAAATGCTTCACAATGCCTAACCTTTGTCTAACAATATAAAATTGTCACACTTTCTTAACTATGTTACTATAGATAACACTACACAATTTTCCATATATTGAATTTAGCTGTAATGTGTAGAAAGCTTTAAATTGCCAAAATCTACATTATGTTTATAAGGTAAGGAATAAATTCCAACCTGGTCAAATGTAATACATACTTACAAACATGAAAATGACTAAACATGATGTAGACAGATGGAGGCACTTATCCATCTGCCAAATATATACTGGAACACCTGCATTAATAGCCTTGCCATCAGGAAAAAAAAAAATCACTTAAGTCTGTTGTATCATAGGCTTACACAGTAGTTGGTATAAAAAGGATTTCCCACTTTAAATGGATCTATGAATGACCAGTAGTGTTGCCTTTTTCTAACCTATCAAACCAATTAGCCATGCTCTCTTCACAAAGAAAAGTAATACTGCCATGTAGTATATGTCAAGGTTTCCATTTAAGAGTTCTTCCACCTGATTTGTTGTAACAAAGCATTAATGTTTTCCCTGAAAAAGCTGAGAGAGAACATTTGTCTTTCACCAGCTTCCTTGAAGTGAGGGTATGTTAATCTGCAGTGTAGATGAAGACTTCTTTCCTTTTAACTGCTATTACCCAGCTTAGGAGGATGATTATTGTTGGAAGATGCTATAATTGTGAAGATTAATTAGTAGTCAGAGAAATAGAAGCATATATCTTACATTAGCCAAGTGTCAGATTCCAAGATCGAAGTTTTCAAATACAGAAATGAAGTTAGAAAATCACAGTGCTTGATAGGTCAGGCAAAAATACGAAAATGTAATTTTTTTTATCATTAGTATGCTCTTGTGGAGATATGTAAAAATGGTAATGACTCTTCTTCCTCTTCATCAGAACATCTTTCAAAGTTTGTAAAAACTCTAAGTGATAATTAGGTAAGAACCCGCCAAAAATCAAATTAGGAACAATTAACACTCATTGTCACTGCTAAGGAAAAATAAAGGAATGAAATATATTTGGCAGCATGCAGGATTTTACTGAGGTGTTTTATTTGAAATAAGTGCACATCAAAGTACTTTACTGCACAAGAATTCAAAATTCCCAAATGACAGTTTTTCCGTTATATAAATTAATTCTTATTCAAGTAGAAACCAGAAGTTCTTACGAAGAATAGCTAAAGATATAGTGTATTGTATGTCATTGTTATTAGAAACAAAAATTTAGTAAGTAAGCTAAAACTCTTGGCAATAATGTACACATATAAACACAACTATGGTCAAAGATCAAGTATGTGTGAGTGTGGAGAGTTTGAGCATGTTTTTCCCTGTTTTTTGTTAATATAAACACAATAGAAATCAACCAAACAGTGACAACATGTTGCATTTCTGCTAATTTTTCTTAAAGCTCTTTGAAAACAAATGTATTACCCATCAGAATACTTGTTCATGAGCCTATTGAGCTTATAAAGCAAATAAAACCACTTCTGTATGTCCTCTGTTGGCAATAATTTGTTCAGATTTGCATATGCTCCTTAGCTACCTGGGAAGATGGTAAAATTGACTTCCAGAAGACAGTAAACTGCCAGGAGAAAGAACAACACTGAATTTCTTACAAAAACTAATTTCCAAACCAGAAATTAAATGGGATTCTTCAGGATTTTAACTATCTTCTTGTGAAGACTTAGCTATGAGAGATGGCAAGGGAACTTGGTGATAAAATATAACACTCAGGAGAGATTTTATATCATAGTAGGTTCTGTAGTAACAAAAAACAACAGAAGAGAACAGCAAAGAGCCGGACAGACTATGCCCAGTACAAATAATTGATAATTTAATACATGGCCTTGTCACAGTTCTTATTTCAGTGATCCCTAGTACCATTTCTCTGTTTATGATTTTATTTCCTTTTCCTGTTGTCTCCCATTTTCTTTGCCACTCACTGGGCTGATATTCACTTAAGTTAAACAGCTTTTCAAATAATTAGCACTATTAAGAAACCACAGAATGTTTAACTCTGAAAACTGTATTATGTTGGAAGTTGTTTTATTTTATCAAGAAACACATTTACACCTCCTACATATTTTACAGAACCATAGGTCCTGTAAAGGACACATTTATCACTTGATAGCTTTCATCTACGGGGCTCTACCCAGCCTGAAGTTTTCAGAAGTCTTTCTTCAAGTTCCTGTGTCTTCCAAACATAATTAGGTTACCCAAATTAACATCTATAGAAATTTAATGTCTTCTGCAGCTTTCCTAAGGAACTACTGAAGTATTGAGGGTATTTTAAACCTACCGTCAGTTAAGCAAACAAGTCCAAAGGATGGATGAAAGCTGTCTACATTTTATAATCTTTTTCCCAGGAGTTCTAGCTATACTCACTTCAAAGTCCCAGAACTAGAAATTGTTCATTCACTAAGCTAGCAAGCAGACCAAGGAATCTTCTACATGTAGCATCCTCTACCAGTATGCATTTCTTTAAGGTCAAGTATTTATACTCAAGTTGATTAAAATGTTAGAATTTCTCCTTCCTGAGAACTTTAAAAGTTCTATTTCAATATGAAATAAAATAAATTTAAAGTAGCTCATCAAAACCAAAGATAATCCTTTCCTCCAGCATCACAAATTTCATATTAAATGAAGAAGAGCCTGAAACTACCTGTACCTTCTCTCTCTCCTTAAAGGCCAGGTTTGGCAATGACAGCTGACTGTCATTGCATCAAAATCTTCAAGAGAGTTTGCAAGTGACATAAAATTCCCTACTAAAAGAGCCTGTAAATTTGTCACTCCTCAAGAGAGTAGGAGGAACTTCAGCAATTAAATGTGGTCTCACTTGCCTGCCCTCGTTCCCCCTGCCAAGTCTCTTTAACAATGAGAAAATAATTAAGAATAATATTAGATTTTTTACTAAGCACAGTTAAGTTCCTTAACTCTTAACTTGCTGGATTAGACAGATTAACTGCTCAGATGCTATGGTTTTTAATTTATGATATTTTCTGTGTGAAGAAAAAGTAAAAGAGTAAGATCAGCAAACTGGAGAAAGCGGTCAAGTTTCTTCATTTTAGAACATCTAATGCATTTAAAAATATTAGAATTTTAGTATTCTACCTCTTTCCATATTATGTTTCAATGCAACCGAAAACATAGACTCCAAGGCTTAGGTTAAGAGTAGATTAAGTACTTGAGGTTATTGTTGTTGTAGCTTCCAGAAGACATTTATTCTACATATGCTAAGTGAATTTCTACTCAGTCTGAGAATGCACTCTGCCATTAGGAGTTTATATGAGGGCCTAAACAGCAGAGGACTAAATTTTGCAAGACTAGAATAAAAATACTTGTGTTTGAGACAAACCCAAGCTACCGTGGGGATGTCCTGCCCTAGGTTTTCAATAATTGCTTCACAACAGCATGGCATTTTAGTAATGCTGTGTTGCCTGTATCCACTTTTAGCATTTCTCAGGGGTAATTAATTTCTTGCTTCAGTTTGTGGATATGTGAGTATGGAAGAAATATGTCTGAATGGATACAGAAAGTTATCAAACAGTTAAGTTTTGACACAGTGAAAGGTTCAATTTACATTGTGTATTTGTGTGTATTAAATTGTAAGTATTTTAGAGCTAGAAATACTTCTGTGTCAGCTGTCAAGGTCCATTCTGAAGTTTAGAGAGAGAACTGAGGAGCAGAACCATATCTCCAGCCAAACCATTTTATTTCACAACCTAAATTCAAAACATTTTTGAAGTGACCCTGTCAGGGAGGGGACAGACACATACACACAGTATTAAATATACCTGTGTTTTTTTCTTTCCTTCGTTTACGATAAAGACTCCTCAGTACTTTAAAGATTAGGGTAGTTTTACTTTCCGAAGGATTTCTCTAACATTTCCAGTGTCAGACACAACAGTGTCAGGATACATCTGTGTTGCATTAAATATAGTTAATTTACCTGAAACAAACAGATATTAAAGAATCTTCAAGATATCAAAAGTCCATTAAAATTTTCATAATTGGCAAGAAAGAAAGATTAGCATATTCCTAATTTGGGGAACTCGGTGAATGCTGTGAAGACCCTTACAAGAACAACAAGCACTAGAGACAGATTTGTCAAAATGATGTGAAAACCTAAGAGCAGATTAAGAATTTGCTGCTGAACCAGCTCTTACATTATGTCCAGAATCTGTGCTTTTTTAAAGAAGGTTTTTTGTTTGCTTGGTTTTAAGGGTTTATGCTTTTCGTTTGTTTGTTATTGTCTGTACCTTGCCAGGTACAGGCAAACCTTTTCCCTACCTTTCACACAATGCGTTGGCCAAATTTATCCATGCCCTTGTCACCTAAATCCTAGATAACTTTAACATGTTGCATGTGGAAGTATATGAAGAAAGGAGAGTCTGCATATTCATAAAGCAAATCATCATTGAACCACCATGACCATATCCATACCCTGCTCTCATTCTTCCAACGCATCCTGTTCTACTTCTAGTTATCTCCAAGACAACCAGCAGAGTTGGTTGATATAAAGTCTAAGAGGAATCATCAGGGTGAAAGGTTCCAGTCCACTGCCTTTTCAGGTAACCAGGTCATGCAATCTGAATTTAAGCATATCAAGATTTAGGAGGAGAAAACAAACAAACAAAACTGAACAAACCAACCTACCAAATAAACAAAAAACCCAAGAAAGCCTACCAAACCAAAAAAAAAAAAAAAAAAAACAGAAAAAAAAAAAACCATAAAATCCCACACACTCCTGGTTACTAGTTCATGGATTTTTACTGCCCCAACTGCCTGAACAAAATGTCTACACCAACAAAATTTTATTTTCTAAAATGCTATGCATTATGTTTAAAAGGAAAAAAAAATTCACTGTGGTTGGTTGACCTTGGCTGGATGCTGTGTGCCCACCAAGCTGCAATATCACTCCCTTTTGTCAGTTGGACAGGGGAGAGAAAATATAACAAAAAGCTTGTGGATTGAGACAAGGCACAGAGACATCACTCAGCAATTACCATCATGGGCAAAAAACAGACTCAGCTCAGGGAAATAAATTTAATTTATTGCCAAAAGTCAAGAGTAGGGTAATGAGAAAACAAATTTTAAAACGCCTTCCCCTCACTCCTCCCTTCTTCCTATGTTCAACTTTACTCCCAGCTTCTCTGCTTCCTCCTGACAAGTGGCACAGGGGGATGGGGAATGGAGGTTCTGGTCAGTTCAGCACACACTTTTCTGCCACTCCTTTGTCCTCAGGGGGAGGACTGCCACAGGAGGCAGCCCTCCACAAACTTTTCCAATGTTAGTCTTTCCCATGGTTTGCTGTTCTTCACAAAATACTTCAGTGTGGGTCCTTTCCACAGGGTGCAGTCCTTCAGGAACAGACTGCTCCAGCGTGGGTCCCCTGTAGGGTCACAAGTCCTGCCAGCAAACCTGCTCCAGCATGGGCTCTCCACGGGGTGACAGCCTCCTTTGGGCACATCCACCTGCTCCAGAGCGGGGTCCTCCATGGACTATAAAGGGACAGCCTGCCTCAGTGTGGTCTTTACCATGGGCTTCAGAGAAATCTCTGCTCTCATGCCTGGAGCACCTTCTTCAGTCCTTGACTGACCTTGGTGTCTACAGAGTTGTTTCACTTATTCTCACTCCTCTCTCTTGGCTGCTGTTGCACAGCAGTTTTTCCCCTTCTTAAATATATTAGAAGAGAGGTGCTACCACTGTTGCTGACTGGCTCAGCTTTTCTCAGTGATGGGTCTCTCTTCCAGCTGTCTGGAATTGGCTCTGTTGGACATGAGGGAAGCTTCTTGCATCTTCTCATAGAAGCCATCCGTGTAACACTCCCCACTGCCAAAACCTTGCCATGCAAGATTTTTGTAAATAGACAAAATTGCCATCATAACCTCAGAAGACAGTCATTTGTTGGACACAGATACTTGCTAGCCTGATAGAGAAGCTAATGGAGTGAAGTATTAGTTGCACTTTAGTCCTCTTCAGGGAAAGACATTTGAGTATAACCGATTCAATAAATAGTATTCTCATATAGACATAAATTAAGTGAAGCTTGTCAATTAAACAGGCAGACTGTGCTATGAAGAACCTAAACAAAGAGAAACTAAATCAGGTCCACTGAAATGACCTCAGGATAATTCATTTAATTTCATCTACAGCCTTTGTTAAGAATTATCCATTATTATGTTGTGCACTAGCAATAAAGCTGTCTGTGCTACTGAACTAACACCTTCATTTTTTTTCAAGCCTATCCCTTTTCTCTGGTCAGAAGGTACAGAGTTACAAATAACGTGGGAGGTGATCTTTTGTACTGTCTATTCTAACTGCTCAATCTGAAACAACATTAATTTGTTGTTACTTCTATATTGACCTATTATAGTCACAACTTCCAAAAAAGATCTTATCTGAGGTAGTGGACAGTGGATTTTTAGGAACTTCTGAGGCCCTTGTGACTGTCATAGCATAGTACGATTGTCTCTTAGAAGCTGAAATCAAATTCAGACTTCCACTACAGAAGCCCAGGCATCAGACACTTGAGTTTCAGAGTAGGACAAATTACACTGAGAGATCCTCAGTGGACTGGCACATCTAGATTGCACAGTATTACAAAATGTTATAGAACAACATTTCTGCACAGCCTGCTTGAAACAAGAGTGTTCATGAATATTGGTTTTAACTTTCAAATGACACTTTTGAGAGATCTGTTACATTCTGTCACAATGATCTGGACTGACCGAGTGATTCTCCCTTTAAAAATAAGTGTGCTGACTTATACTGCTGGCAAAAAAATTAAGGCATCTTAAGTAAAGAACTGAAAATCCTTCAAGGCCCTACTATGCTTACAAAAAGTCAACATGCAGTGTAAAGCTAACACTTTGTCACATCAGACTCTCCCCTCAATCTTCTTTTTTCCAACATGATTAAATGCTTGTGTTCCAAATGAGATCAATTATTTTACTATATCAGCCACTGACTACAGTCAGATGTTACCAGCTCTTTGTAAAGAAGCTTGCAAGAGGAAAAGATGCAGACTTCTGAGGAATTAGAGAGAATGTCAAGGCCAACAGCAGGGATACACAATGTCCTTGGACATATATGCTTCTCTATAAACAAGTAGTACCTGTATCACACGCAAAGCTTTGGAAATTCTTTACACTGGCTCAAAAAACAATGAATATTAATAATTTTTTTTTTCTGGGCCTGAAGAGAAATATTCTGACTTCTGGAAATACAAGTTCTTTAAAAGTTTAAAAATTCTGCTCAGAACTTCCTACAGTTGTGGAAACTGACATTTCCCAACATCACCTTAGATCACGTTGACATTAAAGCAATCCTGAAATGAACGCAACAATAAACATTGCTTTAATCACTATTATAAACCTCCTGAGAGCAGTCACTGCAATAAAATTGACATATTAAATATATAAAAAAATAATTGCAGGTGCAACTAAACATGATTAATGATCAGACAACAGCTTCCACATGAGAAGAATATTAAATAGTATTGCACTGTTATCAGAGCCAAGATTATTAACACATTGGCTTGTTTGTTTAAATAGAGCGTAGGGCAAGAGGACAAAGAATCTTTATAGACACCAAGCACTGTTTGTGCACTGTTTTATTGAATTTTCCACACGTTTAAAACATAAGTATTAGTAAATTTTGTTGGATAACAAAATATATGCAGTGATACATAGGAATTAGGGCTTGTTACTGCAAAAAGGTGGCTGGATCAACAGCCCAGCTGAAGTGCATCTACACCAATACATGCAGCATGGGCAGCAAACAGGAGGAGATGGAAGCCATTGTGTAGCAGAAAAACTATGACGTAGTCGCCATCACAGAAACATGGCGGGATGACTCACAGAGCTGGAGTGCTGCATTGGATGGCTATAAACTCTTCAGAAGGGACGGACAAGGAAGGAGAGGAGGTGGGGTAGCCCTATATATTAGGGAGCTTTTTGATTGTCTGGAGCTTGATGATGGTGATGATAGGGTTGAGTGTTTATGGGTAAGAATCAAGGGGAAAGCCAACAAGGTGGATATCCTGGTGAGAGCCTGTTACAGACCACCTGACCAGGATGAAGAGGCAGATGAAATACTTTGCAGGCAGCTGGGAAAAGTCTCTCAATTGTTAGCCCTTGTTCTTGTGTGGGACTTCAACTTACCAGATGTCTGTTGGAAATACGACACAGCAGAGAGGAAACAATCTAGGAGGCTTGTCGCGGTTGAGACGGACAAACAACATAGACCAAGTGTCTCTTCACTGTCAGTTACAAGTTACAGCAGTAACATCTCATTGGCTAATTTTGCTATCATCAGTGTTACTCTTCTACTCCCTTCTCTCTCACGGGTACACCTTAATATCTCTGGATACTCCTTTACTCCCATCTTTCTCACGGGTAGGCCTTAATATCTTCAAGGCTGATCTCTGTTCTCATGCCCTCTGTCAGGGAATCCACGGACCCACCGTAGTACCCCCACAGAGGCTCCTGGAGAATATGGAACACAGCTTCCTGACACAGCTAGTCAGTGAGCCAGCTAGGTAAGGCACCCCACGGGCCCATTGTTTGAGAACAGAGAAGGGCTCGTGGGAAATGTATTGGCTGGAAGTTGCCTTGGGCATAGCGATAATGAAATGATGAATTTTTCTATTCTTGGAGAAGTAAGGAGGGCAGTCAGCAGAACTGCTACTTTGGACTTCTGAAGGGCAGGCTTTGACCTGTTTAGGAGGCTGGCTGGCAGAGTCCTTTGAGAGGCAGTCCATAGGGGCAAAGGAGTCCAGGAAGGCTGGTCGCCTTTCAAGAAGGAAATCTTAGAGGCGCAGGAGCAGGCTGTCCCTGTGTGCTGAAAGACAAGCCCCTGCAGAAGAAGACTGGCCTGGCTGAATAGAGAGCTTCAGCTGGAACTTGGGAATAAAAGGAGAATTTATAACCTTTGGAAGAAGGGGCAGGCTACTCAAGAGGACTACAAAGATGTCATGAAGTTATGCAGGGAGAAAATTAGAAGGGCCAAAGCCCAAATACACCTGAATCTGGTTACTACTGTAAAAGGATATAGCAACCAGCTATACCACTTAGACACAAGTCTATGGGGCCAGATGGGATCCATCCAAGGGTACTGAGGGAGCCAGTGGAGGTGCTCACCAAGCCACTTTCAAATTATTATCAGCAGTCCTGGGTAAACAAGGCAGTCCCAGTTGACTGGAAATTGGCAAGTGTGACACCCATCTACAAAAAGGGCAGGAAGGAGGATTCGGGGAATTACAGGCCTGTAAATCTGACCTTGGTGCCGGGGAAGGTTATGAAAAAGATCATCCTGAGTGCCTTTGCTGGATAAATAACTGGCTGGATGGCCAGGCCCAAAGACTTGTGGTAAATGGAGTCAAGCGCAGTTGTTGTCCAGCCATGAGTGGTGCTCCCTGGGGCTCAGTATTGGAGCCAGTTCTGTTTAATATTTTCATCAGTGATCTTGATGAGAGGATTGAGTGCACCTTCAGTAAGTTTGCAGACAACACCAAGTTAGGTGGGAATGTTGATCTTCTGGAGGGTAGGAAGGCTCTACGGAAGGATCTGGACAGGCTGGATCAATGGGCTGAGGCCACTTGTATGAGGTTCAACAAGGCCAAGTCCTGAGTCCTGCACTTGGGTGACAACAACCTCATGCAGCACTACAGGCCTGGGGAAGAGGGGCTGGAAAGCTTCTTGACGGAAAAGGATCTGAGGGTGTTGATTGACAGCTGGCTGAATATGAGCCAGCAGTGTGCCCAGGTGGCCAAGAAGGCCAAGAGCATCCTGGCTTGGATCAGAAACAGCGTGGCCAGCAGGACTAGAGAAGTGATTGTGCCACTGTGCTCAGCACTGATGAGGCTGCACCCTGAATATTGTGTTCTGTTTTGGGCCCCACACTACAAGAAAGACATTGAGGTATGGGAGAGAGTTCAGAGAAGGGCAATGAATCTTGTGAGGGGTCTGGAGCACAAGTCTTATGAGAAGTAGATGAGGGAACTGGGGCTATTTAGCCTTGAGAAAAGGAGGCTGAGTGGAGACCTTATTGCTCTCGGCAGCTACCTGAAAGGAGGTCGTAGCATGGAGGATGTTGGTCTCTTTTGCCAAGTAGCAAGTGATAGGACAAGAGGAAATGGCCTCAAGTTGCACCAGAGGAGGTTTAGGTTGGATATTAGGAAAAAATTCTTCACAGAAAGGTTTGTCAGGCATTGGAACAGGCTGCCCAGGGAAGTGGTGGAGTCATCATCCCTGGAGGTGTTTAAAAAGTGTTTACGCGAGGTTCTTAGGGACATGGTTTAGTGCTAGATTTAGGTTATGGTTGGACTCAATGATCTTGAGGGTCTTTTCCAACCAAAATGATTCTATGATACACTATGATAGGGAACATCTGAGACTCAGGGAGGCAGCTTTCATATAAACTTTAATATACTATACAATTTCTATTTTGGAAAAAAAGATCTGGCAGACTTCTGTTGGAAATTATTTTGTAGATAACGTATTCTTGCTATTTTGGGGCTTAGACTTAAATATCTAGTCTCTCATCTTGTAGCAAGTTTTCCTTTATGAAATGATGCAAAACAAAGAAAATACCCCAAATTTTCTGGCAAAGAAGAAGAGAAAAATCATAAGGAGTTGTGAAGTTCTTGTGCGTTTTTTCTTGAGAATTGTTTATAGAATGAAAGACAGAAATTGCTATAATCATCTTGAAAAATACTTAAAATAAAACCGAAACATCTATGTAGAAATTATTGTCTTTTGCTCCTCCTTCTTGTAGTTCATGAGGAATTAGCTGTCAGATATGCATTTTTTAAAAGCTATTTTTATAGAATGTTCAATGTGTTTAGTATGTACCCAGTTCCAATATACTCAGCAATACTATGATATTGTACTGTGCTTTCTTTCAGATGTGATTCCAAAATACTTACAAAGTTTCTTAGGCAGATATTACTTTGAATTAACATCAGTTTGTGGAAAACGAATTGTGGTACATTATAAAGTCGTGTCTATTACTAACGGTATATATGTCAGTTTTACAAATGAAAATTATTGTATATACTTATTTTGTTAAAGCTGAATACAAAAAAATTCTTAAGCTAAGAGAGCCAACATGCCAGCACTATTTCCAAGTTCTCTATTTTATTGTGTCAGTAATGAGGACCTAATGAGGACCACCCCATTCCTGCACTTAAGACTGAAGTTTATGCTTTCCTTCCACCTTATTCCTGCTGGTTTTCCTAACCATTACCATTGTGACTTGATACTGGAACACAAAAGCAAGTCTAGACAATTTGTATTTAAAATTTTAAACAATTTTTATTTAAAATTTTGACTAAGCACAAGCAACTTTTCTTCAGAATGCTAATATATAGAAGGATAAAAACAGATCCAGCACAAGTTTTCATGCTGACTGTCCCGTCCCACTCAATGGGGTGAGGGCAAGGTCAACTTTTAAATACTCCGTGTGGTAACAGGGAGTAATGACAATTACTTGAGAGGTTCAATTAGATCACGAATTTACTTAAAACTCACCAGAATTACAGGGAATAATGGCTTGGAAAAAGCTTGTAACTACATCATAAAACTTAACAAGATTTCAACAACAAAACTCACAATGATATTACCCTTATGTGCCCAGAATAAGCTTAGAAACAGAGAGAGAGAAAAAGAGATATATAAGATACCAGAACATAACTGAGATTTCACCACTCCAAAGGTCAGTCCATCAATGCTCTCTGTAGTTCTCAGGGTGGTGGGTGCAATGACGCAATGCAACTAGTGTCCTGAGTGAGGAGGTTTTAAATACTTCAGTTCATTTGCATGCAAAATAAGAGAGGGCAGCTTATCTCCGCCCTCTGCCCACTCCTCATGCTAATTAAGGAGATTGTTATAGAAATGAGCTGGTGGTCCCAGAAAGGAGTTGGTGATTCCAGAAGTGAGTCAATTAGTTCTCCAGGGTTAGCTGCTGATTCGTAATTCCCTCTAGCCAGTGTACGACCCTGCTTTTTTTGCAAGCACAGTTAATGCCATTATTTCAAAGCTTTGCGCCTCTGTTTTACAAAGGATAGAGTTGGGCCTCATGGAAAGAGATACTGTCCTGCCTCTGCAGCGCTTATCTTTTCCTCCCCACCAGAAGTTACAAACGCAGTTGTTTAAGGCATAACAAGGTGCATATCATGTCTACCACACTGACACATTCTTAGATTCTACAGATGTTAAAAAACATACAGTACTGTCAGTGAAAAGTTGGGATTGGGATAATTTTTTTCTTTTCCTCTCTTTTTTCCTCTTCTATCTCTTCTGCAAGTGTGAAGTCCCTTAATACAGCCTAGCATTTATAAAAATGTTGTCAAGATCCAGGGGGCAAAACTGGGATTTTTAAAGCAATACAGAGACAAGGCAAATTTACATTATTGCTTTATTTTTAGTGTTAAATTCCTTACCTCACAAAACTATTTATAATAAAATATAATTTTCAGTAGTATTCATTTATAAATTACTTTTGGCAGTGAATCTGTATTAGTTTTAGTCGCTTTTTAGACTGTAACAGAGATACGATGGGCTACAAATAATCTTTCACAGATAAATGTTTACAAACATTTTAACAACAGAGATATCAACTGAATCTCATAGATATTTACACATGCATGTCCTTCGAATATACCAATCCTTGTGTCTTAAAAGCTGGAAAAATTTCATCTCAAAAATAAACACTGCTAAAAATTTTGCTGACTGAGAAGGAACTACTAAGCTGAAACAACATAGGGCATAATATGATATAGTGTATCGCAAAGAAGTTTGATTCAGATGTTAATCCTAATTGAAAATGTATCCTAAACACATTAAATTATTTAGATTATTTGTTTTAATTTTATAAAGAATAATAAGTATGCTTAAATGTGACATATTTGAATCAGGAGGTAACCATCATTTAATTTGAAATTTAAAAATATTTTTGAGTAGTGGTAGGACAATGTTCTTAGTATATTTATTAAAACATTTATTTTTAAAAAAACCATTGCAGTTTTACAAAATATTGAATACCTAATGGCTTAATCTAGTTTCTAACTAACCTCTACTGTTGGATTTGAAAAAAGCCTCACCTATACTGACCTTATGGGTGTAGCAACCAGAATAGAGCCTATCATGAAGGGTTTAACATTAGCCTACATATGCTAACACATTTAAAATCAGATTTTCTGTATCGTTATTTTGAGTTACAACAACTCAAAACAGACTACTGTACTGTGGTGGTGAATTTTTCTACTTTTTCTCTCCAGCTGCAAAGAAATGAACTAATCTCAGCTGACTCAAATGATACTTCTAATTTAAGGCATATGCTGTGGAAGATCAAATAACTTAATGAGACATGGGAAATTAAATTACCTTCACCAAGATTCACATATGTCCTCTTTGTCCACTATGGCAATTGGTAACTTTTTATTTTATTTTCAAAGAAAAAGATTACAATGCTAATTTAGCTTAATATTTAGACTGTACATTACTGAATTACGGTTTTATTTACTTCAATATACTTACAATTAATGTGACACAGGATTGACAACTCTATATACTAATGAATTTTTTCACAGAGATTGAAACTATGATGGCATTTCTTGTTCCACCATATTTTTCTTAATACTGTCAATCACATACTTTGGGATATCAGCCCTGTTCTTTGGAAAGCTGTGAACTTTGTAAAAGGAAGAAATGTTGCATTAAGAGGACAGGGATAAAGTATGGTCTTAGAAAAGAAACACACATATATATATATACACATATGAATATAAATGGAAGTGGAAAAGTCGAAGGTTAAAAAAAGATTGGCTTTAGCTCCCTTACTGTGGGACAACTTGCTTAGTCAAAGAGCAAGAAATGTTTAGGATTTGAAAGATTAATCGGTAGTGTGAAGCAGAGGGATTTTTTTTTTTTTGGTTGGTTGTTGGGGTTTTTGTTCACAGTATTGTCAACTTCCTCTAAAAAGGTAAATGATGAGGTCAGATGCATATGTTTTGAAATGAGAGGGAAACTGGTTCTTCCTTTGAGGGTAGCTGAGCACCTTGATGAGGGAAGTTTCAGAGACAGAGAACTGTCATACACAAATAATAACTTACATGAAGGAGATGCAAGTCTGCAGCTCAGAGTGAAACAGAGATTTGGAGAAAGCCGACAGACGGAGCTCAGAGGTGATTTTCCTAAAGTATTCTGTGGAAGTTGTTGTAACTCAGGAAGTCAGAGTTGGCTGAGACCAAGTCTGAAAACTAGGACCTGTTCTGAAAGAACACATGAGGTAAAGGGAAAGCTGTTTATAAACAGTTTCTTCTTTCTTTCTGGCTCTTTCTCTCTAGTCAGTTTGAGATTGTTTTAAATGAAAGAGATTAATTATTAGCATCTGCATTGTAATAATATTTCTGTTTGACTTGTGGTCCTGTCACAGCAGGCCTATTTTCCTATATGGTTCTCTCTAAAATTATGCCCACTACTATAAATCTTGGCAAAATTTCTGAGGGAACTGTACAGCTGTAGTTGTAAGATTTAATCTTCTCTACAGCTGAGTGTTTTGATCAATTTGTTTTCTTCTTTAGCCTTGATTTTTGATAACATGCCATTTAAATCTAAGGGGGTGGTGAGGGTTTTTTTTATTTTTAATGACATGATCACCTATCTGACAAATTTATATGAATCCAGCATCTCATGAATGACCATAAAATCATGTTGTATAGCTTTATAATAATTAAGACTTTTCAAATTGTTGGATTTGAATCAGTGATTATATCAAAGAGGAGGTTTGTGTCTTGATTAATAAGGACTCTTCCATAATCCAGCAGTGATCTTTTAACACAATTAAAAAATATACCTCTATTTTAATAATGTTATGAAACAGGAAAGGAGGGCAGGTCTTATAATGTTTTTAAACAGGAAAGGTAAACCTGGTCTTATAAGATACACATTAGTGGGAATAATTTATCTAAAGAAATGAAATAAGCTAAGGAAGGATGCATGCCTAGGAACCAGCTTGCTTGCTTTGACAGAAGCAACCATAAAAGGCCAAACAGTATTTTGTAAAACAGATGGTTTTTTTCGAATAATTTTCCTTTTTTTTTTTCTTCCCCCCCGAAGTTTTAAGCCTTCATTCATACAGCCCAGATTATTCTGTTCGAAACTGTCATCCAGCATAAATGTAAACGAAACAAGGTAAAGGATTATACATATAATAGCCGCTAAGAGACAAGATGTACCTTTACAACCCACTGTGCTGGTTTGACTGAAAATGGGTAAATTTTTTTCATGCAGTTAGAAACCTTTCTTTTTCATAGCTAGCATGCTCATTATTTGGTCCTAATTTGAGAAGATAACACCCCAGCGCAGGGTTAATGCTTTTAATTACTCTGGTCTGAGCGCTAAGGACACTCAGAGGGCTCTGCCATCTGCACTGAGGAAGGGAGGCAGAGCTTGACTGACACCCAGATTGATCAATAGGAGTATTCCATCACATTAGTGTCATGCTAATCATTTAAGGAGAATGGGGAGCTAGGACCTTTCTGGTTTTGCTCTTCCGCTATCTCTTGCTTCCTCTGGGGTGCAGCCAGTGAAGGTCTGTGCAGGATGTTTAGTTCCACTTTTTACCATTTTGCAGAGGTCTCTGAGCCTTTCTGCCTTTTTTCTCTCTTTTCTCTCTCTGGGATTGGCTGTTTGGACCAGGTGTGGCTTGCTGGGACTGGCTGCTCAGATTTGGACAGAGTTCGTGAGGAATTGCCTCGAGTATCTTTTATTTCTATTTTATATTTATTTACTAGTAGTGTATTAGTATTTTGTTATTTTATTAAACTGTGTTTATCTCAATCCAAGTTTCTCCCTTCCCTTATGATTCTCTCCCCTTTTGGGGGGGTGGTGGGGGAGGGGGTGAGTGAGTGGCTATCATGGTTGTATTGCTAGCTCAGGTTAAAACACGACACCCACAACACTTACATAGACAGATTGTAGGCATAATAAACAGCCACAGGAGGGAGATATTGTGATTAACATTAAATGCTACCCACAGTGAGTTGCCATAAGAATGACACACATGTCTATATAAGATGCACTGGCTTTCTTGGAAGGCAAGACAGTGAGAATAACAAACAGGATATTCTATATCATTAGAAGTTCCATAGATTTATGTAGTTGTAAGAATAAGTCTGCTTTCCAGAAAAACAAGAGTAATTTCTTTTTGGGGAAACTTCCTTTTCGGTGTGATTTTCAGTTAGGAAATAAAACCAGATGACATTACAAGTATTATTTGGACAGGGAGAAAAAGAGAAATGGAGAAAGGAGGGAGAAGAAAATCCAGCACTAGAACTCCAAAAGAGACGAATTTGTTTTGGCTAGTAATTGTGGTCATACTGAAAAGTGAAAGCCCATTATTTTAATATATTTGAGACAGATATATTTTACAGAAAACTGGATTACTGAAAACACACAATACATAGATTTGAACTTCAAAAAAATGTGCATAAAAAGACTATGACTTGTCATGAAGAACGCAATTTATTATATCACTAATATTTGCTAATTTGAAAAGTACAGACAAGATCTCAAATAGTGACATCTACAAGGTAAGTGTTGTATGATATTAACCTCCTTCCATGCTTTATTGAGCTATTAAATCACATCCATTTTCTTGCAATAGAGTTTTTCTGAACCGGTACATGGGAAAAGTGAAATTTCATCAATAATTTGAGGTGGACTTCTGCAATGTTCTCCTGCTTAACAATGCAGTTTTCACTATAAGAATATCTGGTCACAATATTTGTCCCACATTGCAGTGGATTTTGCTTGGGTTATTAGCATTTGATGTATAACACAGTATTACAATAAAATTAGGTAATTAGCATGCAAGCAGGAAGGAAAACCTGATCTATTTGCCATTGCTTATAATTTTAGGATTTTCTCATTAAAATCCTGAACAAAATGGTATAAAATAAATGCAGATTAAAACAATGAACATACTTATTTAAACTGGAAATATATTCAACAAGGATATATATATATCGTATGTCTCTTTTTATATTTTAATACAATTATGCACAAGGCCCACAGATGTGAAAAATACTTCACAAAAGAAGACAAGGCCCTGTGTTTCTTTATTTATGTTCTGGGTCAGCTGAGAAGCGGTTAATTTCTACAGGTAGCTGGGGGATGACACAGCCAGGACAGCTGATCCAAAACTAGCCAAAGGGGTATTCGATACCATATAAGGTCATGCTAAGTTATAAAAGGGGGGGCTGGCCAGGGAAGCAGTGAGCTTTTCTCTCTCACTTCCTGGAGCAGGGCTGTCCAGGACCCTCTGGGCTCCCTCTGGACCATGCAAGCTGCTGTCCAGGATGGGGGGAGGTTTCGGCATGGACTGTAATCTGGAATCCACAGTTGCTGCTTTGGAGGAGGAGAGCTGCAGTGTTGCGATTGCCACATGGTGGGATTGTGCTGTGTATCCATCACTTTGTATATTCTTTTGTTGTTGATGTTATTGTTTGTTTGTTTTTTGCTGTTCCATTAAACAGTTATTATCCTAACCCACGAGTTTTGACTTCTGTTTCCTCATTCTCTTCTCCAGCCCACTGGATGCGGGGGAGGGGTGAGTGGTTAGCATTTGGTTTTACTTGCTAACTGGGAAGGGCTGGAGCTAAGCTACTGCAATATAATATGTTCACTCTGGGAAGGTCATGGAATTTTTGAAAAATGTATTCTTGAAGTACTCTTCGGGCAGAGTCGCTGTCATTTAAAGCAAGTAAAACATCATAGTAATGCAATTCTCTCAAGCCCAATATCATAGGTGATCTCCTTTACATCTAATATCTTATTAATTTGCATTAATTGTGAACTAGCCACAACATTGAAAGCTAACTCAAAACTTAAGAGGATTTTTTTGGAACTGGATTTTCATTATGTCTGTATCCTGAAATGGATATCCATATCAAAGACCGTGTGGGGACCCGGTCCAATTTCAGATTCAGGAAGGTTCAAAATGATCCCAAGAGTGAGATTAAGACACAAATGAGGTCAGATGCCATTAAACAATTTTATTTTTATGCCTGAAGCTCGAGCAACAGAGAAAAGGGGGGAGAAATGAGGAGGAAAGTTAAACGAGTATGTGGGAAGGTAAGCAAGAGATAAGCAAGAGACAGTCACTGCCAGGGATCTAAACACCGTCTTCCGTTGGGCAGCTTTCAGGTTTCAGGCCCTGGTAGCCTTGGCAGTTTGCAAGTCTCAAGTCCTGGTAGTGCTGGCAGTTTGCAGGTCTTTGGTCATGCTAGTACTAGAGTCCAGGTCTTGCTAGTGCTGGCAGCGCTTGGGTCTCGGGTCCACTGGTCTCAGGTGACAGGTTTTGGTCCTGGTGGTCGATAGCCACACTTGCAAGTTGTAACAGAACCACAGAATCGCAGAATGTTAGGGATTGGAAGGGACCTCAAAAGATCGTCTAGTCCAATCCCCCTGCCAGAGCAGGAACACCTAGGTGAGGTTACACAGGAAGGCATCCAGGCGGGTTTTGAATGTCTCCAGAGAAGGAGAATCCACAACCTCCCTGGGCAGCCTGTTCCAGTGTTCTGTCATCCTCACTGAGAAGAAGCTGCTTCTCAAATTTAAGTGGAACCTCTTGTGTTCCAGCTTGAACCCATTACCCTTTGTCTTACTGTTGGTTGTCACCGAGAAGAGCCTGGCTCCATCCTCGTGACACCCACCCTTTATGTATTTATAAACATTGATGAGGTCACCCCTCAGTCTCCTCCAAGCTAAAGAGACCCAGCTCCCTCAGCCTTTCCTCATAAGGGAGATGCTCCACTCCCTTCATCATCTTTGTGGCCCTGCGCTGGACTCTCTCCAGAAGTTCCCTGTCCTTCTTGAACTGAGGGGCCCAGAACTGGACACAATGTTCCAGATGAGGTCTCACCAGGGTAGAGTAGAGGGGAAGGAGAACCTCTCTCGACCTACTAACCACCCCCCTTCTAATACACCCCAGGATGCCATTGGCTGCCTTGGCCACAAGGGCACAGTGCTGGCTCATGGTCATCCCACTGTCTGTCCACCAGGACCCCCAGGTCCCTTTCCCCTACACTGCTCTCTAATAGGTCATTCCCCAACCTGTACTGGAACCTGGGGTTGTTCCTGCCCAGATGCAAGACTCTACATTTTCCCTTGTTATATTTCATTAAAATTTTCCCCGCCCAACTCTCTAGCCTGTCCAGATCTCGCTGGATGGCAGCACAGCCCTCTGGCGTGTCAGCCACTCCTCCCAGCTTGGTGTCATCAGCAAACTTGCTGATAGTACACTCAATTCCCTCATCCAAGTCATTGATGAATATGTTGAATAATACTGGTCCCAGTACTGACCCTTGAGGCACTCCACTAGATACAGGCCTCCAACCAGACTCTGCCCCATTGATCACGACTCTCTGGCTTCTCTCCTTCAGCCAGTTTGCAGTCCACCTCACTACCCGATCATCCAGTCCACACTTCCTCAGTTTTGCTGTGAGCATGCTGTGGGAGACGGTGTCAAATGCTTTGCTGAAGTCAAGGTAGACCACATCCACTGCTCTGCCATCGTCAATCCACCTTGTTATGTCTTCATAAAAGGCTATGAGGTTGGTCAAACATGACTTCCCCTTGGTGAAGCCATGTTGACTGTCCCTGATGACTCTCTTATCCTTGATATGTCTTAGGATGGCACCAAGGATAAGGTGCTTCATCACTTTCCCAGGGATGGAGGTGAGGCTGACCGGTCTATAGTTGCTCGGGTCCTCCTTCTTGCCCTTTTGAGGACCGGAGTGACATTTGCTTTCCTCCAGTCCTCAGGCACCTCTCCCGTTTCCCAAGACTTGGCAAAGATGATGGAGAGTGGTCCAGCAATGACTTCAGCCAGCTCCCTCAGCACCCGCGGGTGCATCCCATCTGGACCCATGGATTTATGGATGTCCAGATTGCTTAACTGGTCCCTAACCCAGTCCTCATCAGCTGAGGCAAACTCCTCCATTGTCCTGCCTTCCTCTGGGGCCTCAGGGCTATGGGGCTCTTCCGGACAGCCTCTGGCAGAGTAGGCAGAGACAAAGAAGGCATTCAGTAATTCTGCCTTCTCTGTATCTTCTGTCACCAGGGCACCCACCCCGTTCATCAGTGGGCCTACATTGCCTCTGGTGTTATTTTTATCTGCCATGTATTTGAAGAAGCTCTTTCTGTTGTCCTTGACCCGTCTTGCCAGGTTTAACTCTAAGGAGGCCTTAGCTTTCCTAGCTGCCTCTCTACATCCTCTAACAACAGCCTTATATTCTTCCCAAGTGGCCAGCCCCTCCTTCCATGATTTGTAAACCCTCCTCTTCCACTTGAGTTTGCCCAGCAGTTCCCTGTTTAACCACGCAGGTCTCCTGGCTCCCCTCCTTGACTTCCTACGTGTCGGGATGCACTGATCTTGAGCTTGGTAGAAGCAGTCCCTGAATGTTAACCAACTATCTTGGGCGCCTTTACCTTCAAGCAGCCTTGCCCACGGGATTTCCCCCAGCAATTGTTTGAAAAGACCAAAGTCGGCCCTGCCGAAGTCCAGGGCTGCAATTCTGCTCGGTATTCTGCTCCCACCACAGGAGATCCTGAACTCCACCATCTCATGGTCACTGCAACCAAGGCAGCCCCCCACCTTTACTGCCTCAACCAGACCCTCCTTGTTAGCGAGGACAAGATCCAGCAGCGCGCCTTTCCTAGTCGGCTCCTCCACCATTTGCATGAGAAAGTTATCGTCAATGCACTGGAGGAACCTCCTAGACTGAGGCTGGCTGGCTGAGCAGTCCTTCTAGCAAACATCAGGGTAGTTAAAATCCCCCATAACAACCAGAGCCTGTGACTGTGAGGCTGCTCTCAGCTGCCCGTAGAAGGCCTCATCAACTTCCTCACCCTGACCTGGTGGCCTGTAATAGACTCCCACAACAGTGTCACCCCTGCCAGCCTTCCCCTTAATTCTCACCCACAGACTCTCAATTCGCTCCTCAACTGCACCTGGACAGTACTCTATACATTGTAGTTGCTCTCTCACGTAAAGAACAACTCCACCACCACGCTTGGCTGGCCTGTCTTTCCTGAAAAGGACATAGCCATCCATGACCACATTCCAGTCATGTGAGCTGTCCCACCATGTCTCTGTTAATGCCACCAGATCATAATCTCCTGACCGAACGCAGGTTTCTAACTCCTCCTGCTTATTCCCCATGCTGCGCGCACTGGTGTACAGGCATTTCAGGGAGCGAGCTGAGTACACCGATTTCACCCCAGGGGTATGGGGGGCCTCCCTGTCTTTATTGATTCCAGCATGCTGCCCCACTGATGCAAGCCCAGCTACAACCCCATCCCCCTTCAAATCTAGTTTAAAGCCCTGCAAATGAGCCCTGCTAATTCCTGTCCCGGCATCCTTTTATCCCTGAGGGATAAACCTTTCTCACATATCACTGTCCGGACTGGTGTCTTATAAAACCAGCCGTTATCAAAGAACCCAAAGCCCTGCCTGTAGCACCAGTCCCGAAGCCAATCATTTACGGACTCAATTTTTCTATTCCGTCCCACATCATCATCCAAAAATGGAAAGAGGGAAGAGAAGATAACTTGAGCCCCAGACTCTTTCACCATTTGTCCCAAGGCCTTGAAGTCTTTCTTCATTCCCCTCAGACTACGGGATGCCGCTTCCTCCCCATCTGTCTGGAAGATCAGTAGGGGGTAATAGTCCGTTGGGTGCATCAGTTTTGGGAGCGCCCTGGTGATGTCCCTGATCCGAGCTCCAGGTAGGCTACAAACTTCCCGATGATGAGGGTCAGCTCTGCATATCGGGCCCTCCGTCCCTCTCAGAAGGGAATTGCCTACCACAATTACCCTTCTTTCTTTTTTATCGGAGGCAGTCTTGAGGCGTGGAGTCAATTGCCTCTTCCTATGTGACCTCGTAGGTGGCCCTTGCACCACGTCCCCACCTACATCTTCTTCAATATCCAGGGCCTCAAACCTATTACGGAGGGGCACCCGGGGAAGCAAAGCAGGTAGGGAGGGGGGTTGCCCGCGACGCCTAACTGGAACTCGGCATTTTATGACATTTGGTGGCGGGCATTGCCTGAGCACACTGCAGGCCTGGTCACAGATGTTGGTGGCTGATATCGCTGAAGCTTACTTGAGCTTACATAAGCTTCAAGCATTCTTTGAGTTTTAACAATTCACAGTGATCATGTATTTTGCACTTTAACTCACTGTATTTAGGCCTTTACAGTAGGCCCGATTAAGCGAGCCGTGTGAGGAAGCATTTTTCTGTAACAAGCAGGCCTTAAGCATATTGTTTCAGCAAGCAAGCTTTGAGACAAATCCTTAAGCATATTATTTTCACAATATCTCAGGCTTCCACACTTACGCCATGTGTTAAGGACCGTCGTCTCTCACACACACTCAAACCGTATGTTAAGAACCACTGTCTCTTGCAGACTGAAAGTACAAATATGAGAACATGCAACTTAATTGAGACTAATAAATCATCTTCTGATCAAACATTATGTTGATGACAGATTCTCATTCATAAACATCCAGTTTCAATTACTGATTTATCAAAAACTATGTTTTTGATAAATTAGGAAGACAAGGTGCTTAAAAAATGGAAGGAGATAGAAATATTTTTGTTATATTCAAATCTACTCTGCATCTATTAAGATGACTTATCTGGCCTCACTGGGTTGCTGATGTTGAGAAAGAGAGAAAATTCCAAAGCCGAATCAGAAATGAATGCTAATTTAGACTCTGTAATTCAGCCTTTCCTTCACTTCTTGAAGACCCTAAAAATCCTAGACACCAAACTTGTATGGTATCACTACCTACCTCTGCATCCTGCTTTTTAAAATTATTTTTGCTATTATTACATATAGATATAAAAAGAGCCTATGTTACATGTCCCAGTATTTTTCTTTTTGTAAGGTGTACAAAAGCTGGTGTGACATAGCACCTGAAAAAGAGAGGAAAAATTCATCTTCCCTACACCTTATTCACTTTCATAGATGCTATGTCTAATGGATGTACACCTTCCTCTGAATGGTTTCTTCTGCATATACTAGTGATGAGCACATCCGAAGACTCTATAGTAATATAATTTCACTATCTTTAAAAATATTCCGAATTTTGAATACTACTGTTCCTCTTTCAGATTGCCAGGTAGCCTACCCTTCTGCATCCATAATTCTTTAATTCAGTGAAGAAAACAATTTCTTTTATCTCAGGCAAAATACGCATCTAAATCTTTACACATAATGCTAAGAAAAGTTAGTAATATCTGACAAGTCACAGAAGATCACAAATACCATCTTTAAAATTGAACAGTAGGCATACTATTACTAGCTGGTTTTATTTTCATCTTCAGGCATTTCCCATAATTGCTGATTCTGGACTTCCTTCTTTAAAAAAAAAAAAAAAAAATCTGTCAGTCTTTGGTTATTAGGAGCTGATTAATCAAATTTTCTGCAAATCATTTTGCTGTTTTTCCTCTGTTGAAATGGATATTGCCTTTAACTAATGCACGATAGTGCTGATAACAAAGGACATTTTAATCACTGAGTACTGATGATAGATGAGTTGCCTGTTTAACTGAATTGTTACTTGATGGCACATTGTCTTTGAGTGTACAGTGATTTGGATTCTAAGGCAGAAAGCATATTTGAGGGTAAGTGGAAATCATGTTTATTTGTTGGAAGTGTCTCTAGTTCATAATAGGGAAATTACTGACCTTGTTTCACAGTTACAACTGAAAAATGTGCATTTGAATCTTGCTTTTCTCCCCTGGCTTATCTGGAATTTTATATGTAAAAATATAGAGAACAAAGAGTACATGGGCACTGTCAACGTTTGCTAATAGAAACACTCCTATTCCACAGCCACATAGTTGATTATGCAGATTTATAAATTCATTTGTGTAATGTTTCAAAAAATGTAAACATGTAAGAATTAAATTTTTGTATTCTGTGTTCTTTGTTGAGATTTCTATTAACTCTTGGTTGTGTTTTTAATAGGCTGTGTCATAGCTCATTCAGATCTTCACTCTGATTCTTTACTGTTTTCCAAAGTTGAAGAAAAGGTCTACATAAAAATTTGTACATGTGTCAAAGAGAAAATAAAAGTGACATTAGAAATAAATAAATCCTTGTAAGTGCAAAGTCTTTAAGGATCTGTATTAAAGAACATAGGAAATCAGGGGAAATACAACAAAAAAGTCAAAAGGAATCTGGCGCAGCTAAAGAGGAAGGCAAAGCAGAAAAAAAGTGGGGAAGGAATTATTCACTGAATTTCTAAACTAGGGGAAAAAAAGAAACTGCCCTAAATGCAGAAAAATTAAATGTGAACACATACAAAGTCAGGTCAAAACCAGTTTGGGAAACAAAATTAAGTGTAAAATCTAATAAACATTTTCAAATATATAAAACCAAGAAGACTTCCAGAGAGTTTGTGTGAAACCAACAGACAATCCAGATATAAAATAAATATACTACTATAGAAGAAAAATTCAAATGACCTGCTTATGTTTATTTCTAGTATGAGAACTTCAAAGAGATTTACTAGTCTTTGTGAAGGACTCATTAGGTGGTCCATCATAAATAAAGAGCAGATAGAAACATGTAAAAAAATGGAGTAAATAATTGCAACAGCTGCCAGGACTAGGTAGTATTTTACCTGTAAAGGAACTGAAATATGAAATAGCTAATCTACTATCATATGTAAAAGGACACTATTGTTTTTCTAAGATTCCATATGACTGAATAACTGACTTATAAGCCTCATATTTCTGTGAGGCAAATTAATAGTATATTTAAAAAAGAACAGATTTAGGATGCTCATAAATGAACAACATACCAGGCAAGAGTTGTCACAGTTTTAAAAGTTATCTTATAAATCTGCAGTTCCTCGAAAAAAAACTGTAGCAAATGTATGAACAAAGGAAATCTGTTTAAAAACACTTTTTAAAGTTTAAGTAGACTTTTTATATGATCCTCATTACCAAAGAGAAAAAGAAGACATCCAGAAGATGAGTGAATGTCTGTTCCCACAGTAAAAGTCACCCATGAACTTCTGCCAGATCTATATTGTTCAATGCACATATTCAAAATGTGAAAAAAAGCTGTGAATAGCACTGACAGAAATTGCCTATGATCTTAAATTATTTGGAAGAGTAGAGACAGAATCTGAATATGAAGAACTGTGGTATCTTCGTACACTACTGAGTGACTGAGCAATAAAATACCAATGTGGAAATTGAGTGTAGTTAAATACAAATTATCGCCCACTCCATCAATTCTAACTTTACACATATAGTAATGGGGTCAGAGCCTAAATGTCACCATTAAGGAATGAGATATTTGAGTTATGAAAACTAGTTCTATGAAGATACCAATTCATTAGCAGCCGAAAGAACAAACTGAATCCTAGAAACTATTGGGAAAGAAATAGCAAATAAGAACATCGTTATGCACCTGTAGGAATGGATGGACTCTATGGAACATTATATACAATGAATTTCCCTTCCTCTGTCTCAAGAAAGATACAGTAAAGCTGCAAAGGATTTAAAGAAGATACCAAGGATGAGTAAAAGTATATAGCATGTTCTATACAGAGAATAATTGACTAGAGTAAGCTGAAAAATTCATGAGTGAGAGAGACAACCATGGGAAGCTATTTAATGGTACAAGATCTGGAGAGCTGAATAGTGATAATGAACCATCATTCCCTTTACCACATGAAGTATCTTCTCAATTGTATCTTCCCTAAATGTACACTGTGTAAGCACATTTACTACATAAGCCTTCATACCACCACGTTTTAAGATTATGTGATTTATAGAGGCATATTAAAGAAACCCATTTATAGCTTCCTTTTTCTACTAAAAATCCCAGAACAGCTACTCTCCTGATGACTACTAATACTGCTTTTAGATTATTTTTTTTCCTGACTGATGAGGAAAAAGAGGGAAAAAGACTTATTTTGTTGTGTCAAGGAATGGACTAGCCTTCAAGATGTTGGAGGAATGCCATGACTTCCCCACAGAAGGCTAACTAGTAATATCCAGGAATATAAGAACAAAGAAATATATTTTTTTTAAAAAATTGCGATGCAGATAGTGGCAAAAATTTTAGATTAGTATCTCAGAGGGGGGATTAATCTTTAGAAATAAATTTATGAACTCCAAGGAATTTTAAGTCTGAAATCTGATGGAGCATTTTTTTCCAGAGCTTCAAACAATATTGACTTTGCTACAGTTAAATTCCTTAACCTAATGGGTAAAGAAAACAGAGTTGAAGGTATAAGTTAGTTACAAATTATGCAAGGCATCTTCATACATGTGAAGTAAGAGAAGATGCATGGCAGCCTGTCACCCTAACACATTATTTATATTGTAATATCTGCATGGATCTTTGTGAATGTAAAGAATAATCCCTTCTTTCTTTATACTTCCCATACTACCTTGACTTCAGCAAAGCATTTGACACCGTCTCCCACAGCATCCTCATGGCAAAACTGAGGAAGTGTGGACTGGATGATCGGGTAGGGAGGTGGACTGTGAACTGGCTGAAGGAGAGAAGCCAGAGAGTCGTGATCAATGGGGCAGAGTCTGGTTGGAGGCCTGTATCTAGTGGAGTGCCTCAAGGGTCAGTTCTGGGACCAATACTGTTCAACATATTCATCAATGACTTGGATGAGGGAATTGAGTGTACTATCAGCAAGTTTGCTGATGACACCAAGCTGGGAGGAGTGGCTGACACGCCAGAGGGCTGTGCTGCCATCCAGTGAGATCTGGACAGGCTAGAGAGTTGGGCGGGGAAAAATTTAATGAAATATAACAAGGGAAAATGTAGAGTCTTGCATCTGGGCAGGAGCAACCCCAGGTTCCAGTACAGGTTGGGGAATGACCTATTAGAGAGCAGTGTAGGGGAAAGGGACCTGGGGGTCCTGGTGGACAGCAGGATGACCATGAGCCAGCACTGTGCCCTTGCGGCCAAGAAGGCCAATGGCGTCCTGGGGTGTATTAGAAAGGGGGTGGTTAGTAGGTCGAGAGAGGTTCTCCTTCCCCTCTACTCTCCCCTGGTGAGACCTCATCTGGAACATTGTGTCCAGTTCTGGGCCCCTCAGTTCAAGAAGGACAGGGAACTGCTGGAGAGAGTCCAGCACAGGGCCACAAAGATGATGAAGGGAGTGGAGCATCTCCCTTATGAGGAAAGGCTGAGGGAGCTGGGTCTCTTTAGCTTGGAGAAGAGGAGACTGAGGGGTGACCTTATCAATGTTTATAAATATATAAAGGGTGGGTGTCACGAGGATGGAGCCAGGCTCTTCTCGGTGACAACCAACAGTAAGACAAAGGGTAATGGGTTCAAGCTGGAACACAAGAGGTTCCACTTAAATTTGAGAAGAAACTTCCTCTCAGTGAGGGTGACGGAACACTGGAACAGGCTGCCCAGGGAGGTTGTGGATTCTCCTTCTCTGGAGACATTCAAAACCCGCCTGGACGCCTTCCTGTGTAACCTCACCTAGGTGTTCCTGCTCCGGCAGGGGGATTGGACTAGATTATCTTTCGAGGTCCCTTCCAATCCCTAACATTCTGTGATTCTGTGATTCTGTGATTCTGCATATGAATTGTTTCTTTTGCTTCCACTGAAAAAAAGAAAAACAAAACACAAAAAAACACCCAAAACCAACCAACAAACAAAACCTAAACTCAGTAAGTTATTAACTGTTCATTTGTATTTACTTTTCTGGCTATATATTTAGTTTTCATCATATTTCACTAAAAAGTTATCACAAAAGTTGCAATTTTAGCTGTGACTGAAAAGTTTTGTTCTGGTTTTTGTTTGCTTGTGTTTGGTTTTGGGTTTGTTTTTGGTTTTTTGGTAGTGAGTGAAGGCAGATCTTGTATGTAACAGGTAGCACTAAACACGTGTGTTATTTAGCAAAAATCAAATTTGATGTATATGAAAAATTATAGAAGTGCAAACATTTTAATCTCATCTGAAAAGTCCAGTCAGCCCTCTGAGGTCCCAGAACGTGTTCAGAGTCATTTGAGAGTTCTGATTTTAAACCTCTTTTACAGTTTTCTCCAATGCTGATTAGCTCTTAGAGACTCTCCCCGATGATTCTGTGATATACTCAAGGATGCCACAAAAGGCATCTCCCACCCCAAAAAGACAAATTACTTTCATTTGTCTAAGCTCTTCTGGCAGAAAGGATAAAAGGCAGCATAAAAGTCTTTATGGGCATATTGTCCTAAAATGCAGCTATGCTGACTCACAGAAGATAATATTTTAGTACAGAGATCTGCACTCTACAGAACTGTGACTTACACGGCTCCTGGTACTGCCAAATGTAAAGGAATGCAAAGTACTGCGTGAGCAAATTCAAGTCCAAGCAGTGTTCATGATCTAAACATTACATCATCTTCCCCAGAGTATTTGTTCACTTTTTGTTGTATTTTTAGCTTTGACTAATTGAGTTACAGTTTCAGGGTTTTCTAAGCCAGGTAAAAGTAAGTAACAGTAATTAATGGTACCTACATTTACAACAATGGGCATTAATCTCTTAATAAAGGTCATTGCCCAGACTCAAATTATAATGTGTATTAGAATGTTCACAATTAAGAAAAAAACGCAACAGATTCATTTTAAAAAAACCCTTCAGAGTTTAAAATTTGTCAGTGTTCTTCATATGCATTACTCTTGCAATCAGCTATTGCTATGGTTTTTAATATCTGAAGTACATATTCAGGCAGGAATAAGAGAGGAATTTTCTGATATAGGGACTGGAAAGAAGAGAGGCATTATTGTTTTAATGGGTAGAAGGAGATTGCTCCTCTTTTATCCATCTGCATTAACTGACAGAACATTTCAGTAACCACTGTTACCTTAGATCCAGTCTGAAAAATAGTAAGTCTGCACATACTGCTAATTTTACCTGTCCGTTTGGATTAAATCTACACTAACCCCTACTTTAGAATCCAAAATGGAATTTGGAAAGGGCCAGGAGAATTCAGCCTATTGATTTACAGTTCAGAGCTCACTGAATTTGCTCTGCTATTAACCAGGACTGATTGTTTTTCAAATGCACATGATAGGGTAGACATTATCTATGTTCTTCTTCAGCACACTAGTCTGAGGTATCTGAGGATTTTTTTACCATATATTAAAATAAAAAATATTAACTTTCTTAAAGCAGCTAATTTGATTTTAGTGTGTGCCCTACAATAAACAGTCTTTCTAACATTATAGTATTTACTTATTTCCCTTCCTTTTTCCTCATTAGTTAGACGTCAGTGCAGTTATAAAGAAAGGGAATAAATGCATTTAGTATTTGGTATAATGCCATAGTGCAAAATATAAGCTGGGGACTTCTAAAATACACACTTAAAGCCTTTTGGTAACCATTAAAAACATTTAGCAAAGATTTGCTTGAATCAGAATCTTAGACCCAAATTGTTCTGGGTAACTGAGGCTCAGATCTGAAACCTGTACTTGCGCTCATCTGTACAAAGACAAGAAAACCGACTAGAAGACAAAACTGTTCTAAACACATAGATGCTTTGGGGTTTGAATACACATTTTCTTGTGCTAATGTGTTACGGTAAAATGCACATGTGCATTTGCACATATACCTCAGAAAAAGTTGTGATATATTGGCTTATGTATTACCTCAATATTCTATATTAATGTAAAATCTTATAATGAGTTACTATGAACAGGAAGATTTGACACTTTGATGTTGGAGGAAAAACCTCTGATAATACCTAGCAAAAGATGCAAGCAGAAATCCCAATGGAATCTCATGGAAGAACCATCCCAAATCTGAAATGAATGTTTTACAAGCACAGTTACTCCTCTCTAAATTAGTGATATTTTTACGACTGAGGGTAATCTTGGATGTCTGGTTTACTTCTGTATGTATTTAGCATTTTCAGCACCAAAAAAAAAAAAAGTTTTCTTCTTCTAATTAATTTAGGGAATACCTGGTTTGAAATTTTGTACTGAGTTGTACGTATTTAAAGTAGCGGTGAACATACAAGGAGAAAAAAAAAACAGGAAAAAAAAAAAAAAAAGTGAACCCTGTAAATAGTTTCAGCATTTTAAATTCGAAGTGTTGTCATTCATGATTTGTCCAAAACTGGAAATGGTTGCCTGGTTAGAGATGCATGTCTTCTTTTGTGAGTTGTTTATGGCTTTGTATAAGGCATAACATGGTGACACTATAACCTCGAAGTGTTACTGTCCTGTTGGTACAGATAAAATAGTGAGAAAAATTTATTCTTTGAATGTTCTAGGCCCTAAACATTACTTTGAAATGGACTATTACTTCTATTAGTATGTTTTAGGGAGAAGACATTTGTTGAATGGGATCAACCAACAAATCAAAACTCAGAGTAGACTTTCAAATATCCAAAATAGTGCTAAGCCACGCATAAGCTCTACAGTTTCCATCCTAATTTTGGGAAAGATGCATAAATTAATTATTCTCTACTGTATTTCTGATCTGGCATATCAAAAAGCAGAATAAACTTCAATGGCTTTCGAGGCTGATGAAGATTAAAACATCTGCCTGTCGGGCAGAGAGGGAAGACCTGAGACAGCCCCTGCCCTGTCGCTGTTGGGCAGAGGTAGGGGACCAAAAAGCTGAGGAGGGTTGGAAGCAAGTTCCAGTTAGGCGTTATGGGCAACCCCCCTCCCTACCTGCTTTGCTTCCCCAGGTGCCCCTCCGTAATAGGTTTGAGGCCCTGGATATTGAAGAAGATGTAGGTGGGGGTGTGGTGCAAGGGCCGCCTACAAGGTCACACAGGAAGAGGTGACTGACTCCACGCCTCAAGACTGCCTCCGATAAAAAAGAAAGAAGGGTAATTGTAGTAGGCAGTTCCCTTCTGAGAGAGACAGAGGGCCCGATATGCAGAGCTGACCCTCATCATCGGGAAGTTTGTAGCCTACCTGGAGCCCGGATCAGGGACATCACCAGGGCGCTCCCAACCTGGTGTGCCCAACGGACTACTACCCGCTGCTGATCTTCCAGATAGATGGGAAGCAAGCTGCATCCCGTAGTCTGAGGAAAATGAAGAAAGACTTCAAGGCCTTGGGATGAATGGTGAAAGAGTCTGGGGCTCAAGTTATCTTTTCTTTCCTCTTTCCATTTTTGGGTGATGATGTGGGATGGAATAGAAAAATTAAGTCCGTAAATGATTGGCTTTGGGACTGGTGCTACAGGCAGGGCTTTGGGTTCTTTGATAACGGCTGGTTTTATAAGACACCAGTCCGATCAGTGATACGTGGGAAAGGTTTATCTCACAGGGGTAAAAGGATGCCGGGACAGGAATTAGCAGGGCTCATCTGGAGGGCTTTAAACTAGATTTGAAGGGGGATGGGGTTGTAGCTGGGCTTGCATCAGTGGGGCAGCATGCTGGAATCAATAAAGACAGGGAGGCCCCCCATACCCCTGGGGTGAAATCGGTGTACTCAGCTCGCTCCCTGAAATGCCTGTACACCAGTGCGCGCAGCATGGGGAATAAGCAGGAGGAGTTAGAAACCTGCGTTCGGTCAGGAGATTATGATCTGGTGGCATTAACAGAGACATGGTGGGACAGCTCACATGACTGGAATGTGGTCATGGATGGCTATGTCCTTTTCAGGAAAGACAGGCCAGCCAAGCGTGGTGGTGGAGTTGTTCTTTACGTGAGAGAGCAACTACAATGTATAGAGTACTGTCCAGGTGCAGTTGAGGAGCGAATTGAGAGTCTGTGGGTGAGAATTAAGGGGAAGGCTGGCAGGGGTGACACTGTTGTGGGAGTCTATTACAGGCCACCAGGTCAGGGTGAGGAAGTTGATGAGGCCTTCTACGGGCAGCTGAGAGCAGCCTCACAGTCACAGGCTCTGGTTGTTATGGGGGATTTTAACTACCCTGATGTTTGCTAGAAGGACTGCTCAGCCAGCCAGCCTCAGTCTAGGAGGTTCCTCCAGTGCATTGACGATAACTTTCTCATGCAAATGGTGGAGGAGCCGACTAGGAAAGGCGCGCTGCTGGATCTTGTCCTCGCTAACAAGGAGGGTCTGGTTGAGGCAGTAAAGGTGGGGGGCTGCCTTGGTTGCAGTGACCATGAGATGGTGGAGTTCAGGATCTCCTGTGGTGGGAGCAGAATACCGAGCAGAATTGCAGCCCTGGACTTCGGCAGGGCCGACTTTGGTCTTTTCAAACAATTGCTGGGGGAAATCCCGTGGGCAAGGCTGCTTGAAGGTAAAGGGGCCCAAGATAGTTGGTTAACATTCAGGGACTGCTTCTACCAAGCTCAAGATCAGAGCATCCCGACACGTAGGAAGTCAAGGAGGGGAGCCAGGAGACCTGTGTGGTTAAACAGGGAAGTGCTGGGCAAACTCAAGTGGAAGAGGAGAGTTTACAGATCATGGAAGGAGGGGCTGGCCACTTGGGAAGATATAAGGCTGTTGTTAAAGGATGTAGGGAGGCAACTAGGAAAGCTAAGGCCTCCTTAGAGTTAAACCTGGCAAGACGGGTCAAGGACAACAGAAAGAGCTTCTTCAAATACATGGCAGATAAAAATAACACCAGAGGCAATGTAGGCCCACTGATGAATGGGGTGGGTGCCCTGGTGACAGAAGATACAGAGAAGGCAGAATTACTGAATGCCTTCTTTGTCTCTGTCTACTCTGCCAGAGGCTGTCCGGAAGAGCCCCATACCGCTGAGGCCTCAGAGGAAGGCAGGGCAATGGAGGAGTTTGCCTTAGTTGATGAGGACTGGGTTAGGGAGCAATTAAGCAATCAATCTGGACATCCATAAATCCATGGGTCCAGATGGGATGCACCCGCGGGTGCTGAGGGAGCTGGCTGAAGTCATTGCTGGACCACTCTCCATCATCTTTGCCAAGTCTTGGGAAACGGGAGAGGTGCCTGAGGACTGGAGGAAAGCAAATGTCACTCCAGTCTTCAAAAAGGGCAAGAAGGAGGACCCGGGCAACTATAGACCGGTCAGCCTCACCTCCATCCCTGGGAAAGTGATGAAGCACCTTATCCTTGGTGCCATCTTAAGACATATCAAGGATAAGAGGGTCATCAGGGGCAGTCAACGTGGCTTCACCAAGGGGAAGTTGTGCTTGACCAACATCATAGCCTTTTATGAGGACATAACAAGGTGGACTGATGAAGGCAGAGCGGTGAATGTGGTCTACCTTGGCTTCAGTAAAGCATTTGACACCCTCTCCCACAGCATCCTCACGGCTAAACTGAGGAAGTGTGGACTGGACGACCGGGTAGTGAGGTGGACAGCAAACTGGCTGAAGGAAAGAAGCCAGAGAGTCGTGGTCAATGGGGCGGAGTCTGGTTGGAGGCCTGTATCTAGTGGAGTGCCTCAAGGGTCAGTTCTGGGACCAGTATTATTCAATATATTCATCAACGACTTGGATGAGGGAATTGAGTGTACTATCAGCAAGTTTGCTGATGACACCAAACTGGGAGGAGTGGCTGACACGCCAGAAGACTGTGCTGCCATCCAGTGAGATCTGGACAGGCTAGAGAGTTGGGCAGGGAAAAATGTAATGAAATATAATAAGGGAAAATGTAGAGTCTTACATCTGGGCAGGAGCAACCCCAGGTTCCAGTATAGGTTGGGGAATGACCTATTAGAGAGCAGTGTAGGGGAAAGGGACCTGGGGGTCCTGGTGGACAGCATGATGACCATGAGCCAGCACTGTGCCCTTGCGGCCAAGAAGGCCAATGGCATCCTGGGGTGTATTAGAAAGGGGGTGGTTAGTAGGTCGAGAGAGGTTCTCCTTCCCCTCTACTCTCCCCTGGTGAGACCTCATCTGGAATATTGTGTCCAGTTCTGGGCCCCTCAGTTCAAGAAGGATAGGGAACTGCTGGAGAGAGTCCAGCGTAGGGCCATGAAGATGATGAAGGGAGTGGAGCATCTCCCTTATGAGGAAAGGCTGAGGGAGCTGGGTCTCTTTAGCTTGGAGAAGAGGAGACTGAGGGGTGACCTCATTAATGTTTATAAATATATAAAGGGTGGGTGTCACGAGGATGGAGCCAGGTTCTTCTCGGTGACAACCAACAGTAAGAAAAGGGGTAATGTGTTCAAGCTGGAACACAAGAGGTTCCACTTAAATGTGAGAAGAAACTTCTTCTCAGTGAGGGTGACAGAACACTGGAACAGGCTGCCCAGGAAGCTTGTGGAGTCTGCTTCTCTGGAGACATTCAAAACCCGCCTGGACACCTTCCTGTGTAACCTCATCTAGGTGTTCCTGCTCTGGCAGGGGGATTGGACTAGATCTTTTGAGGTCCCTTCCAATTCCTAACATTCTGTGATTCTTTGATCTGAGATATTCGGCATTTTCAGTAATACATCAAAAGCTTCCAAACTTTTGAATGGTGGGAAAAAGATAAAACTTTCAAGATCTGCCTATTGCAAATGTGGTATACTTAGCTCATTTCTAGGGGGTTGAAGGAAAAAATATTAAAGGCTTCTTTGTTAGGACCATTTTGAAAACTTCATAATTTCATTCTTTTCTTTTAAATTCATTTTTCAGAAGCCATATAGATAAGGAAATCTGGAAACCATATTAGGTATTAATTTTTTCCAGTAACAGCCAGCTGGGTTGAGGCCATTAAAAGCCAATCCTGGCACTTATATGACAAGGGACATTCTGTTGGCCTGGAAAGTAGTAAATTGATGTGAAATTTAAGTAATTAGCTGCCACACTTTCACAAACCCTGTGAAAATTATTTAAAGACATCTAACAGCTGTTGGTTAATCAAGAGAAATAGTCCAGTTGCTGCAGAACATTTCAAGTGCCACGAACAAAAATGTTAGCATTTTGTGAAGAGTAGCTACTACATGACAGCAGCAAGATCAGAAAAGATGGTGCTGAAGTACAAGTGTCATCAAAACATGGGTAGCACATGTGTGTGCGATTGTACAGAGTGATCAGTCAAGGTCAGCTGAGCACTCTTCCCTCTTGTTAGCATGTTGTTAGGTGCACTAGGCCATTAGATGCACAAATGACTGACCCCTACTTTCTTCTCCCTTGAAAAAAGCAAATGCTGTTCTGTTGTTTGACATTGATTAAATAATTCTTCAGCTGATAATCTGTATAGGATATCAGTATTCCATAACTTGATGAAGACTGGTTGTTTATTATTCTTTTATGTAAATTCCTAAGGAGTATTCTATGGGCAATATTGCATGTTAGCTGAAGGCAGCATATAATGATCGTTAACATGTTACCACTGATGCTTTAATTTAGTTTGGGTTTCTTTTGTTCTTGCCTTGCATGTGGTAGCAGCATGTTTATATCAGGAACATAAGCTGCCATGATAAACAGCTAATTACAGAGAAGTTGACATCCCTCTCCAAATCCCAAATTAAAACAATTCTCCTCACTATAGGTTTATGCTGCTTTGCACATATTTAGGTCTTTATTGCTATTAAATTTTCTTTGCTGTTCTCTTGATCTCAGGTTTAAGCAATGAGTTATGATGGTGCATTATGAATCCTGACCATGAATGTTACATAGCTTCTATTGTGGGAAACTACGGCAGGTCCGTGAATGCCAAAACAGAGGGTATGGGAACAGAAATTAGCCTTGAAGATATTAAGGCCTATCCATGAGAAAGATGGGAGTAAAGGAGTGTCTGGAGATATTAAGGTGTACCTGTGAGAAAGAAGAGAGTAAAAGAGTAACATTGACGTTAGCAAAATTAGCCAGTGATATTTTACTATTGTAGCCTGTAACCAATAGCCAAAAGGCACATGAACTGGTAAAGACTATATAAAAAGGCATTTGTGGCAATAAATGGAGGCTGCTGTTTGTACTTAAGAACTTGGTCTATGTTGTTTGTCCATCTCAACCGCCACATATGGTGACCCCAGCGTGATTCAAACACGCTGCCGTGATCTTGCATGAAGAAGGATCCTGCATGAAAAAGAGACAGCGGCAGAGCTGTGACAGCTGATGACAAGCTGGGAGGACAAAGCCCGGTGCAGCTGATAGAGCAGCGGGGAGAGTTGCCAAAGATCCAGATACCTGAAAAGACACCGACACCAGGAGTAGAAGGTGAGCTACCGGGAACCTGTGAGGGAGCCTCTCTAAAGGAGAGGGTGTTATTTATACGGAAATTGCTTCTGAAGAAGTGGGGCATTAGCCTTCCAGAATTGACTTTATGAAAGATGTTACTATGGGGGAAAGCACTACTCAAGGATCCAAAGAAACAACTGAACTGTTAACAACCTGGCACTTGTTGCTAGAGACTTTGAGAGGATTAAAAAGCAACGGGAACAGGCCGAGACAGCGGACGGGAGTGCATTCCCTGGGCTAGACTTGGAAGAAAAAACGAAAATGTGCACTGTTCTGAACCCCCCTGTTACTAATGATTCTCCAGCACCATTCAAGTCTGTATTACCTGATCACTCGGATGAGGATGTGGGTCCACAGCACTCTCTTGAAAAGTTGAAAAGAAAAGGAGTATGTGTACATGTTGCCCCCAGATCAGATAAAAACCATGAAATACTCAAGCAAAGTTAGACATATGCAATGTAACAGCTATAGATCAATTAGGATGGAACAATGGGGATGTGTTGAAAGGAGTGGGTATCCCCCAACTCTTGGAAGAGACACTAATTGGCACACCACAACTACAGGCGGTATTAGTTTCTGAAGTCCTGAGGCAGTCAGCAGACCTTGCATATCAAGCTATGATAAAGGTGCCTGAAACTGACAAAGCAGCCAAATAATTTACGACTATTAATCAGGGTCCCAATGAGAATTACATGCAGTTTATTGACCATCTTCAAGAGGCCATCAATAAGCAGGCTGAAAACTTAGAAGCTAAGGAAGCACTAATGTTGAAATTAGCAGTAGAGGATGCTAATGTTTACTGTCAATGTGTTATCTGTGAGTTTTACAGTACATATCACGTGCTTCTGTGTATTGCCTCTCTGAAAATCAAGCAGCTTGTCAGGAATGTGAGTTAATTGTTTTACTGGTTGTTGTTACAGTTGTTTCTTTGTGGTATTGATGGTGTAAGTGCACCGTAAACCGTCTCCCCACTTTTCCCACTCGCGCGGCAAGCAGCTCTGTGCTTCCCCTTCCACCCTCCCTTTTCTCATGGTTTTTACTTACGAGATGGGGTCAGAAATGGCTGTTTTCAGTTGTGTTCCTAAGAAATCTGTATTGGGAGGTGTTTTAGAACACAGGAAAGCACTGTGAAATATGAGGAAAGAGGATCTTGTTAAATATTGAAATTAGTGGTGGCTGCTGTATAAGTTAAATAATTGGGAAAACTGGCCAGAGAATAGAATCTTTAAGTATTTTTAAGTATAACACAGCAGTCATAGTTGTCTTCCTTGTTAGCCTGTTTTCTTAATGGATATCTGTCTAAACATGTTGCAGTTTTAGTAGGTCTTTCTCTGTTGTGTGGTACGGTGAGTTCGCAGACTGTTAAATAATGAGAATCCATGGACTCAAAATGTGTGTTTTGTGATAATACAGAAGACCATGAGTAATTTAGTATTTTTATTGTGTGAATGTGATGATAAAATTTTGTGTGTAATAGCTGTTACTTTTCTTTCTTGCATGCTAGCTTTATTCCAGCATTCAGACTCACGCAACTCTGTGATAGGTTGTGTCTCATCTTGGTGTACTTAATTTGGCTCTTTTGTATGCACACCAGGTAAAGAGTCCTGGTTTTGGGATAACAGCTATAGCACGCCAGATGAGACGCTAATAAAACCTTGCCCAGCCCAGCTTGCTAGAGCAGTGCAGGGGCGGGTGTCAGTTGGGCTCCAGCGCCCACTGACGTATTGTCAGGGAGACCCAGTGGCACCTCTACCTGGCTGAGCAGTAAGTGGTTCAAAGGTGCAATGCAAAAATTGAGATATTGTCTTGAATAAGTGTAACTGTGATCCATCTGCGTATTTGAACTTGGTATTTGGTTTTCATATCTGAGCTCAGTATTTTAGGTTGCATATATATATTTGGTACCAAAAGAATTTTGTTTGGGGAGATAATTACAAAATGGGCACCAGTTCTGCTACTAAAATACCACCTTGCTCCCCTTTAGGATGCATCCTTACACATTAGAGTAACTTTGTGGTTTGAGTTATAGTGCTGTATTTCAATTAATGTTGTTCTACAGAACTTTGGAAAAAAACAGAATCACAGAATCACAGAATCACAGAATGTTAGGGATTGGAAGGGACCTCGAAAGATCATCTAGTCCAATCCCCCTGCCAGAGCAGGAAAACTTAGGTGAGGTTACACAGGAAGGCGTCCAGGCGGGTTTTGAATGTCTCCAGAGAAGGAGAATCCACAACCCCCCTGGGCAGCCTGTTCCAGTGTTCCGTCACCCTCACTGAGAAGAAGTTTCTTCTCACATTTAAGTGGAACCTCTTGTGTTCCAGCTTGAACCCATTACCCCTTGTCTTACTGTTGGTTGTCACCGAGAAGAGCCTAGCTCCATCCTCGTGACACCCACCCTTTATATATTTATAAACATTAATGAGGTCACCCCTCAGTCTCCTCTTCTCCAAGCTAAAGAGACCCAGCTCCCTCAGCCTTTCCTCATAAGGGAGATGCTCCACTCCCTTAATCATCTTTGTGGCCCTGCGCTGGACTCTCTCCAGAAGTTCCCTGTCCTTCTTGAACTGAGGGGCCCAGAACTGGACACAATATTCCAGATGAGGTCTCACCAGGGCAGAGTAGAGGGGAAGGAGAACCTCTCTGGACCTACTAACCACCCCCCTTCTAATACACCCCAGGATGCCATTGGCCTTCTTGGCCACAAGGGCACAGTGCTGGCTCATGGTCATCCTGCTGTCCACCAGGACCCCCAGGTCCCTTTCCCCTACACTGCTCTCTAATAGGTCATTCCCCAACCTGTACTGGAACCTGGGGTTGTTCCTGCCCAGATGCAAGACTCTACATTTCCCCTTGTTATATTTCATTAAATTTTTCCCCGCCCAACTCTCTAGCCTGTCCAGATCTCGCTGGATGGCAGCACAGCCTTCTGGCGTGTCAGCCACTCCTCCCAGCTTGGTGTCATCAGCAAACTTGCTGATAGTACACTCAATTCCCTCATCCAAGTCATTGATGAATATATTGAACAGTATTGGTCCCAGAACTGACCCTTGAGGCACTCCACTAGATACAGGCCTCCAACCAGACTCCGCCCCATTGATCACAACTCTCTGGCTTCTCTCCTTCAGCCAGTTTGCAGTCCACCTCACTACCTGATCATCCAGTCCACACTTCCTCAGTTTTGCCATGAGGATGCTGTGGGAGACGGTGTCAAATGCTTTGCTGAAGTCAAGGTAGACCACATCCACTGCTCTGCCATCGTCAATCCACCTTGTTACGTCTTCATAAAAGGCTATGAGGTTGGTCAAACACGACTTCCCCTTGGTGAAGCCATGTTGACTGTCCCTGATGACCCTCTTATCCTTGATATGTCTTAAGATGGCACCAAGGATAAGGTGTTCCATCACTTTTCCAGGGATGGAGGTGAGGCTGACCGGTCTATAGTTGCCCGGGTCCTCCTTCTTGCCCTTTTTGAAGACCGGAGTGACATTTGCTTTCCTCCAGTCCTCAGGCACCTCTCCCGTTTCCCAAGACTTGGCAAAGATGATGGAGAGCGGTCCAGCAGTGACTTCAGCCAGCTCCCTCAGCACCCGCGGGTGCATCCCATCTGGACCCATGGATTTATGGATGTCCAGATTGCTTAATTGCTCCCTAACCCAGTCCTCATCAACTGAGGCAAACTCCTCCATTGCCCTGCCTTCCTCTGGGGCCTCAGGGGTACGGGGCTCCTCAGGACAGCCTCCGGCAGAGTAGACAGAGACAAAGAAGGCATTCAGTAATTCTGCCTTCTCTGTATCTTCTGTCACCAGGGCACCCACCCCGTTCATCAGTGGGCCTACATTGCCTCTGGTGTTAGTTTTATCTGCCATGTATTTGAAGAACCTCTTCCTGTTGTCCTTGACCCCTCTCGCCAGGTTTAACTCTAAGGAGGCCTTAGCTTTCCTAGTTGCCTCCCTACATCCTCTGACAACAGCCTTATATTCTTCCCAAGTGGCCAGCCCCTCCTTCCATGATTTGTAAACCCTCCTCTTCCACTTGAGTTTGCCCAGCAGTTCCCTGTTTAACCACGCAGGTCTCCTGGCTCCCTTCCTTGACTTCCTGCGCATCGGGATGCACTGATCTTGAGCTTGGTAGAAGCAGTCCCTGAATGTTAACCAACTATCTTGGGCGCCTTTACCTTCAAGCAGCCTTGCCCACGGGATTTCCTCCAGCAACTGTTTGAAAAGGCCAAAGTCGGCCCTGCTGAAGTCCAGGGTTGCAATTCTGCTCGGTATTCTGCTCCCACCACAGGAGATTCTGAACTCCACCATCTCATGGTCACTGCAACCAAGGCAGCCCCCCACCTTTACTGCTTCGACCAGACCCTCCTTGTTAGCGAGGACGAGATCCAGCAGCGCACCTCTTCTAGTCGGCTCCTCCACCATTTGCATCAGAAAGTTATCATCAATGCACTGGAGGAACCTCCTAGACTGAGGCTGGCTGGCTGAGTAGTCCTTCCAGCAAACATCAGGGTAGTTAAAATCCCCCATAACAACCAGAGCCTGTGACTGTGAGGCCACGCTCAGCTGCCCATAGAAGGCCTCATCAACTTCCTCACCCTGACCTGGTGGCCTGTAATAGACTCCCACAACAGTGTCACCCCTGCCAGCCTGCCCCTTAATTCTCACCCACAGACTCTCAACTCGCTCCTCAACCGCACCTGGACAGTACTCTATATACAGGATGCAGTACGGTACTGTAGATTAATTTGCTCTTATTGTTACCTAATAATTTTGAGACCAGAAAAGAATTTAAGTTGTTAAACTCTGATTCGCATTGAAAAAAAAAAAAATCCCCCCCCCCAAACCCTAAATGCTGTGATGGATGCGAACTTGGGAAAGGTTGTATTTAAAAGTTGCTAGAATATGAACTGATTTGGATCTAGGAAAATGGAATAATGGATTGATGTTTAATACGCTGGTTTTTGACATCTCTAAGAAATTGTAAAAGGTAAATGAGGCTGAGGAATGTAACTATTGCTGAGCTAATTGGAATTGCATATAAAGTGTATTATGTTTGGAATGAAATGGAAAAACAAAAAAGCAAAATATCCCAGGCCTGTGCTGTACAGCTTGAACATAAATTTCAGGCGTGTGTCAAGCTGCAAGATAAACTTAGCTCATTGTAATCAAGGAGTCTGCCAGGGCCAGCTCCCACTTATCACCAGTGATTATGTCACCTGCGTGGCCTTGGCTTTTCTAAACTGCAGCAAGAAGAGAAAGAAAAAAAAAAAATGGAAAACCTCACTGCCTAAGTGGTGAAAGGGCGGCTTTATTCCACTCTTCTTTATTCCCCTATCCCCCAGCAATGTTGCTGCTACAGAACTGTAATACTAAATGAAGGAGTCTGAGAGTGAAATGTAATAGACTTAATTTGTGGTAACTAGTTGTAAGAGACTTCTTAGTAAATTCGTTGTGCTAGTTTTTGAGGACATGGGGAGGAAGGAAGGAAAGAATCACAGAATGTTAGGGATTGGAAGGGACCTCAAAAGATCATCTAGTCCAATCCCCTGCCAGAGCAGGAACACCTAGATGAGGTTACACAGGAAGGCGTCCAGGCGGGTTTTGAATATCTCCAGAGAAGGAGACTCCACAACCTCCCTGGGCAGCCTGTTCCAGTGTTCCGTCACCCTCACTGAGAAGAAGTTTCTTCTCACATTTAAGTGGAACCTCTTGTGTTCCAGCTTGAACCCATTACCCCTTTTCTTACTGTTGGTTGTCACCGAGAAGAGCCTGGCTCCATCCTCGTGACACCCACCCTTTATATATTTATAGACATTAATGAGGTCACCCCTCAGTCTCCTCTTCTCCAAGCTAAAGAGACCCAGCTCCCTCAGCCTTTCCTCATAAGGGAGATGCTCCACTCCCTTAATCATCTTCATGGCCCTACGCTGGACTCTCTCCAGCAGTTCCCTATCCTTCTTGAACTGAGGGGCCCAGAACTGGACACAATATTCCAGATGAGGTCTCACCAGGGGAGAGTAGAGGGGAAGGAGAACCTCTCTCGACCTACTAACCACCCCCTTTCTAATACACCCCAGGATGCCATTGGCCTTCTTGGCCGCAAGGGCACAGTGCTGGCTCATGGTCATCCTGCTGTCCACCAGGACCCCCAGGTCCCTTTCCCCTACACTGCTCTCTAATAGGTCATTCCCCAACCTATACTGGAACCTGGGGTTGCTCCTGCCCAGATGTAAGACTCTACATTTTCCCTTATTATATTTCATTACATTTTTCCCTGCCCAACTCTCTAGCCTGTCCAGATCTCGCTGGATGGCAGCACAGCCTTCTGGCGTGTCAGCCACTCCTCCCAGTTTGGTGTCATCAGCAAACTTGCTGATAGTACACTCGATTCCCTCATCCAAGTCGTTGATGAATATATTGAATAATACTGGTCCCAGTACTGACCCTTGAGGGACTCCACTAGATACAGGCCTCCAACCAGACTCCGCCCCATTGACCACGACTCTCTGGCTTCTCTCCTTCAGCCAGTTTGCTGTCCACCTCACTACCCGATCGTCCAGTCCACACTTCCTCAGTTTAGCCATGAGGATGCTGTGGGAGAGGGTGTCAAATGCTTTACTGAAGCCAAGGTAGACCACATTCACCGCTCTGCCTTCATCAGTCCACCTTGTTATGTCCTCATAAAAGGCTATGACGTTGGTCAAGCACAACTTCCCCTTGGTGAAGCCACGTTGACTGCCCCTGATGACCCTCTTATCCTTGATAAGTCTTAGGATGGCACCAAGGATAAGGTGCTTCATCACTTTCCCAGGGATGGAGGTGAGGCTGACCGGTCTATAGTTGCCCGGGTCCTCCTTCTTGCCCTTTTTGAAGACCAGAGTGACATTTGCTTTCCTCCAGTCCTCAGGCACCTCTCCCGTTTCCCAAGACTTGGCAAAGATGATGGAGAGCGGTCCAGCAATGGCTTCAGCCACCTCCCTCAGCACCCGCAGGTGCATCCCATCTGGACCCATGGATTTATGGATGTCCAGATTGCTTAATTGCTCCGTAAGGAGGAAGGAAGGAAAGAAAGAAGGAAAGAAAGAGAGAGAAAGAGAGAGAGAAAGAGAGAAAAAGAGAAAAAGAGAGAGACAGAAAGAGAGAAAGAGAAAGAGAGAAAGACAAAGAGAGAAAGAGAGAGAAAGAAAGCAAGCAAGCCGGGTTTTGAAACCAATGGAATGCAAAATTTGGAACAAAGCTTTAACAACTGAATTCTCATATTTGCCAGAAAGCCCTATACCTCTCTTAGGTCAAGATTTGTTAAGTAAATTGTAAGCTCAAATAACGTTTTCTGAGAATTCTGTTTAGTTGCATGTCCTACAAGAAGGTGCTTGGATGGTACAGATCTGCTTGCTGCAAGTGAAAAATCTCCAGGAAAATTTTGAATGCTGTATATCCATTAGTATTGGCAGCCGAAGTATCGATACAGCCAACACTACATTGATAGAACTGAAACAGGACTTCGATCCGGTAAGGGAAAACAATATCCACTAAATTTGACAGCCAAAATGGAGTTAGAGACTTTGATGAGTAAATTTATGACAACCTTATAAGCTAACTGCATTTGATTGGGCTTGCAGATTTGTCTATTTATAGCTACAACATAGAAACAACTTGTGGCTATTGTGGGACAGTATGATGGGATTGCTAACAGACTGATACACTGATTGTTACTCTGAGGAATGAATTTGTCTTAATAGGGCATGATCCTTTTGTCATATATGTACCATTTGTGAAATCTAATTTTGATTTTTTTTATTTATTTGCAATCTATGTCCTTGTAAATTGCACTAGCTGATTTTTCTTAACAGTAGAGCTTTTGGCATGCCTAAATGTAAATTGCTGCAGAACCTGCATGTCTTCGACATCAGGTCACAGACCATACTTCTATTTGGTCTGATCCCACATGCTTGCAGAGTTTTTGTTCATGGTTCAGGGAAGTCTCATAAAGCTGTAGTGATCTGGCGTGAAGATAACAATTGACATCACTCTGTAAAAAATTATTGAAGGTTCAACCCAATTAGTAGAACTTGGCACAGCTTTACATTACTTAGAGCTTTTTAAGGAGGACCCTCTAAATTTGATTGTGATTCTGAGAACGTAGTCAAGGTCCAACTCACGCATCTAATTCTGAAATGTTTTTTTGCAAAAACAAAAAGGGGGAAAAGTAGGGGAAACACATCAAAACCGATTGTCAAAAGCATTGTATGTGATGAATCACTTATATCTAAGTGGTGCAGCCCAAATTCCCCCTATGATGAAATGCTTTGCAAGTGTGACCCAAAAACATGCTAAATCAGAAAAAACCTACATTAGTTATGGTCAAATCACTAGTTAATGGTCAAATCACTAGTTAATGGTCAATGGAAAAGGCCACATCGATTGATAACCTGGAGGAGAGGCTATGCTTGTGTCTTTACAGACCAAGGGCCGCAATGGTTGCCGGCATGAAATGTGAAACCTGTATCTTCCTGATGATGATAGCTGCAGCTGCTGCATTTTGGATGCCTGCACAGGCAAGGACTAACATGTGGATTACTTTAGCAAACACGACTGGCCAGGACTCTGTATGCCTAGCTATGGCATCTCCAGAAAACCTGTTCCACACATGCTTGGTTGGCATCTCCCTTGATGATTACAGCAACATCACACAACTGTTTCAAAATAGTGGTCGGTGCAAAGGCATTGCAACGAACTGTAATAATACCAACATGGCACTTTGGATTAATTGCCTCCCGGAAGCAGATATTGAACCACAGGAACTGGAATTGCTGGGATCTATGCCCAGGGACGCTTGTATCCAGCTGGTTTGTGAACAGTGTCAGAACAATATGCAAGAGCATGAATGGATAAAACTGCAAAATGTTAATGCTACCCTTGGTGACTATAGAAATGAAACTTGATGCTGTAATGCTTCACGGAAGAATCCAAGGGGTGCCATTGATAATGTGGGACAGCGATCCCGAAAACTCCTGTATAGTGTATTCTTGATCTGTGGAGATAGAGCCTGGCCAGGAATTCCTCCTAATGCTGTTGGAGGACTGTGTAGTTTGGGACGATTAACTCCCTTAATGCCCAATGTATCTATGATAATAGATCACAGAAGAGCAAGACAGGAAAAACACTTTTTGCATGTATATGAGTCAAAATGTGATGATAATGTAGATTTTTGGGGATCAGGGTTAAGAGTTTTAGGATCTCTTGTACCTGGTGTTGGCACAGCTAAAGCTTTAAATAGTTTAGAAAAATTAGGATGCTGGCTAGCTAAGCAAACTAACAGAACTTCTAAGGCTTTAAGTGGGTTTCTGTTAGATGTAGATTCTGTAAAACATGCTACACTGCAGAACAGAGCCGCAATAGACTTTTTGTTATTAGCTCAAGGACATGGGTGTGAAGATTTTAATGGTACGTGCAATAAATTGCTTAGTGGTTGGGGGCTTTCAGGGTGGTTGTTATCAGTAGTGAAAATGGGACTGATTGTTTTGATGATTGTTGTGATTGTGTTACTAATGTTGCCATGCATGATTTCTCTGCTGCAAAGGGCCCTGCAGCAGACAATGAAGGCAATTTTTTTAGCACAAATACAAAAAGGGGGAATTGTGGGAAACTATGGCAGGTCCGTGGATTCCATGACAGAGGGTATGGGAACAGAAATTAGCCTTGAAGATATTAAGGCCTACCCATGAAACAGATGGGAGTAAAGGAGTATCCGGAGATAGTAAGGTGTACCCGTGGGAGAGAAGGGAGTAAAAGAGTAACATTGACATTAGCAAAATTAGCCAATGATATGTTACTATTGCAGCCTGTAACCAGTAGCAAAAAGAGACATGAACTAGTAAAGACTACATAAAAAGGCATTTGTGGCAATAAATGGAGGCTGCTGTTCGTACTTAAGAACTTGGTCTATGTTGTTTGTCCGTCTCAAGCACAACATCCTATCTCATTATTTGATGCTGAAAAGACTTCCCTTTTTTCCCCACCAAAATCACAAACTTTGCTGTGCAGCAACGCTACTGATAGAAGTAGATACAACTTGTAGAGATGCGAGATTGTTTCTATAATGTATTACCAACAAATTTGAGAAGTCTCTTACATAACAGGAAGTAATGCCAGTCTTCAAAAAGGTCTTTCAAGAAAGTCCTAGTTGATACTGTCAAAATTTAATTAGTAATGTTTGAAATTCAGTCAAAAAGTGAGCTGCTTATACATCTAACGATCCATGAAATGGGTCCCACTAGAAATATCCTAAAAATCCTGTAGAGTGAAATGCTATTCATGATCTTACTGATGACACTATTTTCAAATATGGAAGAGGTTTTTTTTACTCCAGAGCTCTGCAAAGATTGATTTCTACTCACTGCTATGTAGCTTTGAAGTCTTTGATATCATATTTTTCTTCAATCAGTTAGTGTGTAAGGCTTAGTTAATGTAATTTCTTCTTAATATTTTAGCTGAAATGAATTGATAAGAATTGTGCAAAAGTGCTGGCTTTTAGTCAGTTGTGTATCTGTTATTAAAAGGGAGACCTGAGACTGCACACACTCCAAAAGCAAATAGTTTTTGCATTTAAGAGACAGAAGTTGTGAAACTGTAGATGGACAATTTGCAGAAAAAAAGGTGGAAGACGATTTCTGCCCTTCTATGAGTCCATTGTGGCTGAGCAAAGATCCAATACAAGCTGATCTGATATTGGCAATGATGAAGAAATACAGATTTTTCTTTGAAGACAGAGTTCTTCTTGAAATTCTCAGAGAGAAAAATACCTAAGCTGTCTTGTCTTACAGTTCCTTTTAATTCTGTACTTAGGGAAATTCCATAACCACTCTGTTAATGACAACGGTCTTGCTATATTCCAACAAAATCCTGGTCAGAGTGCCAAACAAAATGCACTCGTGCTGTGCCTGCAATTATCCTATAAATCAGATGTGAAGCTCTGAAGAAAGTTGCTCCTAAAAAACGGGAGCACAGTTTTTTTCCAGTAGATGACACTGTACTTCTCTCTGGAGAAAACATCCTAATGTGTCTTCAGGCTCACTCTGACATACAGAGAAAATTAGACATCTACCTGCTTGCTACAGCAAGCAGTTGTTTAAAAAATATTCAATTCCTGCAAGAGCTCTTCTAAGGACTGGAGCATTAGGTCCATTGAGATACTGAAAACTACCTTTCTATTTGCCTGATTGGCAAAAGGGTTATATGTAGTCAGTAGCAATAAGAAAAGTCAAATTTCAATTTCTGAGATTTCTTGTAAATTTTTTTGAGCCCTTACCCAGAGATCTGTGAAAATGAATTCAACAACCTGAGTGGTAAATGACTACTAGTTCTCCACTCACAATTATAACTAAGCAAACAATTCAAGCAGGAAGGTCCTACTAAAAAAGGAAGAAAGAAAAAAAAGAAAAAAAACATAAACGAAAAAGAAAGTAAAAGATTGACGTTTCGGTTTAGAAAGCCGGAGCCATCCATGATATTCAAGGGTACTTCTTTGTCTGGACAATGTTTTCCTCCTAAACCTGATAACAATGCTGCAAGAGGTAGATGTTATTCTCCCTCTCTTCAAATTTTACTTTGTTCATAGTTCAGTGTCTGCATTGAAAAGTCTAGGTGCAGGGAGGACAATTGAGAGCTGCCTGCGTTCTCCACCAATTTGTCAGAGGACAGCCACGGCACTGGAACACAAGAATCTTGTAATTTGAAGGTTCCTTCCAACCCCAACTATATGATTCTGTGATTCTATGATTGTATTAGTGCCACAATGGACTTGTAAATATTAAGTCTTTATATTTAGTAGACTTTAAAAAAAAAACAACCCACAATAAAAATTTAAACCATATGTAATTTGTGGTTGCATACCAAAAATTACTTTTAAAGACAGTGGGATTGCAAAGTCACTAAGGAAATGATAGAATCAATGTCACCTACATTCAGTGTTCAGTATGACAGCTTTGTCACCATCTACATAATGTTTCTTCAGAGAGCCTTGGTGGTCAGCATTTACTAAATGAACACTGAAAGAAAATTATGTAACAGGTAGTTGTTCAATGTAAATGAGGCCAGAGGCTACACCTGATGCTGCTGAAAACTTGTTCTGAATAAAAAATGAATAGTCATTTAAATGAAATTTTGGTGGTGTTTATTACTGCAGTTGCAGTGCTTTACATCATTGACAAATTTATCTTTATAGACACCATTCTAAATGGAATTTGTATATTCAGAGTACAAGTTACATGATCTATATTGGTTTGTTTAAAGTTTCCTGATTAAACTAATGGTGTTTGGTTTAGCCTGTAAATCCCCTAGTGTTTTAAGACTTGGACATTTGCAGACAGCAGCAGGTACTTGACTTTGACACTTTCAGTGTAAACAGCAAGGTAGCTGGAAGATTATCTATGACAGTCCTCGATTTCAAAATTAACTTCCTTATCAATCAATTAATCTAGGATTCAGTTTTTTAGAAATGTGGACATGTTATAAAGCTTATTTGGTTTTCTCTAACATTTTTCTGTTAAGGAAATTTTATTTAAGGAATTTATGTTCTAGGGACTTGGAACTGTGAACAGAAAACAATTATTTTTCTTCTGAAAACTGAAAAAAAAAGGAATTTTAATAAACTAATGCTAAGAACGTTATGTAAATATTTATTCCGAAACTAATGGTCCTTGTTTTGGTTATATTTGTTTCCCTTTGCATTATCTTGTAGTAAATTTCACCTATGAGTTTATATGTAGGAAATACTTACTGAAAAGGCTTTTGTAATCTATTAATATGAAATAACCACTTTATAACCAGTGCTATTTACTAGAAAATGTATTATGAAATGCCTGTGTCTCCACTTGGACAGCAGAAATACATATGATATGATATACAGGCTTAGTCAAGGATTTAATCAGTGTGTGGTTAAATGCTTATTTATAGCAGTAAAGTGTACATATAATTTTAATCAATACCTTAATTCACTTCAATTTTTATATCTTTATCTTCTTTGTTTCATACCTCAGTTAACATTAAATCTTTTATTTCATTGTTGCTTTCTGCAGCTTATAAGCGTATTATATTTACATATATAAAATATAAACCTAAAATCATATTTGATACTTTGCATTTCTCATAAACAAGTTAGTTTTGACAAGAATAATATAGCAGGCCTACCTTTTGTTTACAACCTCAAACAAACCTATAACTGACTGATGAGCTTAAGCATTACAGTAGTCCTTCTGCTCCAATTAACAACAGAACAAGTAGCTCTGAGTACTTAAAATGATATACAGTAAAAATAAACAATTTCACATGAAGGAATGGAATGAATACAATCTCTCCTCTTCACCTGCAGTAACCAGAATAATGTTGAATCTATAGTGGCTGTCCAGCTCACCTTGACTCATAAAAGACAGCTCTCACTAGCTTTGGAAGAATTTGAGTGTAAATATTTGTTTATAGAGCTGATCAAGGGTACTGAATTTATGACTTCAGAATATTTTTTCCTTACAGACTTCCTGTATAATGAGTTTGCTTTTTTAAGAGAAAAAATATCATTAAGATTTGCAGTAATGTTTAACTGTGAATCTTTGTTCATTGTGATTAGTTTCTCAGGAATCTTTGATTAAGCTCCCATGACTTGAGCTGGAGTCTGCCTGCTGAGCTGAGTGCACTAGGCATTTTCCACTAACATGCTAGCGTGTCATGTTCTATCCCTTTAAACTCTACGTGCACAATTCATCATGAAAACAGCTCCTGATACATGAATATGGAGAGTTCCATTAACAGCCAGATTACAGAACAAAACCTGTTGTCTTCTAATTAGTTTTTCTATTAGTTTTAATATCTTGCAAGACTGATTTCTGTTGTTCCTACTCACAAACTGGTGAGCATCGTTTGCTTAAGGATACTGTAGAAACAATCTCTGTGATGTGAAATACCATTCATTTGAAACCCAGTGGATCCTAGTTTGCTTACTGATATTATACTGAACATATGTGATCGTACAAATTGCGAGGTGATTCAGTTGTCTCAGTTCATCATAAAATGCATGTCATCTTCTGTTCTTTAAATATTTATCCATTATTGTTCCTTTCTTTATTCTTTCAGCTATGTATTTATCGAGAATTTAATACAATGAATAGCCTTCTGAGCTTACCTGCGTAAGTGTCGTGGTTTGATCATGGTGAGACAATCAAAAACTGCGGCAGATGTATTTTCCTTAACCCTCTTCCCCCCTCCCGTTTTCCGCCCCCCCTCTCCTCCCCCTTTTTCACTAAGGACAGGTGATTTTGAGAGGAAAGGAAAAGAAGAACAGAGAGAAGAAAGCTGGAAAATTTGAAAACGTTTTACTAACGCTACTAAATAAACATAGAGAAAAATAAAGCAGAACAAATATTATAGAACTAGTCTTGCAATTCCCAGCAGCTAGTCTGGCAGGATCCTGCAGCCAACCGGAACTAGATTCAGTCTGTCACGCGGTCTCAGCTTGCAGGGACAGCCACGAGGCCTCAGCTTGCAGGGACAGCAGAAAAAAGGAGAGACAAAGCAAAGCAGCAGGAGACCCAGCAGAAGAGAGAGAGAGAGAGTCCTTCGGGTCTGACTTCTATATCTAGGAAGTCGTGAATGGGATGGAATACTCCAATTGGTCAATTCGTGGTCTCCTGACTCAGACCACCTCCTCTCGTTGTTCCACCAAAAAACCCAGGACAGTAAGGCACACTCAAAGGATTTTAAAGAAGCTTTTAAATAAGTTTCATGGACAGGAACAAGCTCCATTATACATGGAATTGCTTTTAGGGCATAGGACTGAATCTTTTACATTATTTGTGCTGGTTAAAAATAGAAATGTTTTAAGAAATAATTAAAATTAACTGAAACAGGGAACACAGTGTGTTTAAAATAATTTGAAAGCAGATCCTCTCACAGAGGTTTCCTTCATTTATTGCCTGAAACTGTTAGAGCACTTCATTGAATGAGTTACACAACAAAATAACTGGATCCTTTCAAAGAGTAAGTTCCCTATTTCTTTTCCTACAGCTAATCTTAAAAATACTGACCATTAACACCAACTCTAGAGTCCATATAAATAAAAAGCATATGGTTAAATCAGTCTCTGAGATATGTCTCTCTCCCCAGACACCTGCATCACCATTTAAAGGCTATAGTCTATGAATGGAACAATCTCAAAATGCAGTCATCATTGGCTTGAGAAATTTTCAGGTAACAGTCTGATGATTTAGTGCTTCCTATCTTATTCCATCTTGGGATTTCCAGGACCTGATTATATCCATATTTGAAGCTTTACATACTGCCCATATTCAGAAAGTAGTTTTACTGATCTTGCTGTTCACACGTAAAATTGTGCAGCTCATTTATACCTTGAGCCTTATCCCATTGGGAATACAGGATCAGCTTTCAAGATTTGTCTTTAACATTCTATGTCATTCTATTTGGCTGTAAAAAGATGACCAGAGGTAAAATTTTGAGATATACTACTCATTGGGTGTGTCAAGCAGTCCCAGAAATGAAAATTGCATATACCAATGCTCTTTTTATTTGAAGCTTTCTATTAAGATTTGAATTCTTTGTCCATTCAATAGCTCTGCCAAAACAGTGTTGCAGTCACTGATTTTGGCAGCTGGACTGCATTCAGGTCTTCCTCATTGTCCTCTCACCCTCCCTCCCTTTCACCCCACATTCTTTTCTCTGTAGGTAACCAAATTATTGATTCCATCACAATTATGTTCTATCTGTAATATTGATTTGAGTGTTTCTATGCTGAACATGTTATTTTTGTTTCACTGGACTCCTGAGTTTATTTTTTCATTTCAGCTTAGCAACTCCAGGTTTTCAAAATAGTTCAAACTCTCTGGTCATGCTCTTACTTTTTGTTTGTTTGTTTGTTTCTTTTTTTCCTAAAAGAAGACCTATGGAGAACCTGGAATCTCAATCTCATCAATGTCATATTTTCAACTGAAACATCTCAAGATAATAAGTTAAAATCAAGTGCCCATCTATGCTCCTACTTAGAGGGAAAAAATATCGTATGAAAAATAGCCAACAAAAGCACATTGATGTATAATCACTACTGCCTATATTTGCTCTTGTTTTTTCCTTTTTTTCTTCTGTAACTATAACTTCCAAAACAATGATCCTTTCTGAGCCTCTAATGTAGAGCGATGCAGACTCTCTTAGAAGTACTGCCATTTCAGTTCTATTACAGCTCTTCTATCACTGCAGAATTTTCACTATCTCTTTTGGTGTTTTCTTATGAATGTATTCACTTCGTAAGATCAAGCACCTCACTCTTTCTGAACCTGTCCTTCCTGCTGCACTATTATGAGATGTTTTTAGTTTGTGGTGTTTATGACACATTCCATTTACATACTATTTTAGTTTATGCTATAGGCTGAAGATCTATTTTTTATCTTTTACTGCCTATGTGTTTTCTCAAAATTGTGGTATCTACTATTGTGCACCTCTTTGCAACTACATTTAAAACATTTCTGACTGAGACTTTATTCATCTTCTGCAGCATGGTTGTCCATGGCTCTTATAAAGAATTTCTCTGAGGTAATGGACCTATTGCAATCTATTGGGGCTTGAAAAAATCAGCAAATGAGAACTGCATGATTTACTACTTTGCATTACATAACAAATAGTTCCAACCATCTTTCAAAGCAAGTTCCCCATGCTTTGAAAGGTCGTAGAGGAGGAGGAGTTAGAAGCAGCATTGCCTTCTGGCATGTCAGAGAAGGAGGAAAATTCGTTTGTTTTTAGCAAAGGAGTGTGGAATTGTGCTACCCTCAAAAAATAGTAAGCACTCTGAATTTTATCAGAGACTGTCTAGTTTACTCATCAAACACAGCAAAAAGTGTACTGTCTAAAAGATATGGACACAGAATTCAAGAGGAAGGTATACAGCCATCTCAGATCAATTGTCCACACATCAGCTGTTGCATAATCTGGAGATGCTTGGATTTTTTTGGTTTTGTTTGTTAATGTCTCCTATAACTCTTTCTTGATATTCTTCTAAAGAAAATCTTGCTAGGTACATCAGCATGATAATTCACTGTGAGATAATAATAAGTTTGCTTTTTGTTATTGTCTTGCTTCATTAGCTGAAATTTCAAGAAATAACATCAGAACATACTGTAATTAAGCCTAATTTATTTAATAGCCTTGATGGAAATTAAGGAAGTCTTTGGACAAACTGTCAAAAGAAATGTGCTGGCTGATTTTAAAGGATTCAGGCCAGCTAGTATCATCCTTTAGTGCCATCTGGTCTAGAAAACTAGCCAAAATATGGTTTGTCAAGCTCCTGGAATTCAGGTTGCAGTTCCTGATCTGGTGGATTGCAAGAGACTTCATTGCTCTCCAAACATTCAAAACCCAATTATGACAGTTATACTACTTGCACAGGTAACCTCTTCACTTATGAAAAGGTTTTATTCTGAAAAGATGTACTGTCCCTGTGAGCAGTACAAGTCAGCAACATTGTTTTTTGAGGGAAAATAAGCTCAGAGGACTGACATAAAGGACAGTGACAGAGAGCACATTGTTATCAGCTGCCCCAGATAAATATTTCACACCCGTGGTGATACTACATTAATATTGATGATATATTGACATTCCCACATTTGATATATAAATTAGTGAACTACTGGAGCAAACAGCCAGAAGGAGTGTATCTTCCCCAATTTGTATCTTCCCCAATTTGTTATCTTCCTAAGGCTATACATTATCAAGAATAACAAATGGAATTCATATGGCTCCCTCATTGACATGCATGAGCTGTATCAGAGTGTGCCTCACGGTTTATTAGGGTCAGTTCAGGAGAACCTCCAGATCTTGAGACAATCGTTCTCTTCCTTAAACAAAACTAACAAAGAATTAGGACATCTTTAAGGAAAGAGCTTTTCAGGTTGGTTTTGGTCTCTTATAAAGTTGTAAAATGAGTTCAAACAATTCAGTTGCCTATGAATATCATTTTACTGACGACCTTTGTCAAATGGGTCCACTTCATGAAACTTATATATCATTTGCATTTTCTGATTATGTTGTTTAGAAATGCACTAGTCTACCACTTTTGGTCATAATGGTTTTCCTGACTTCTGGAGGTTGCACTCTCTGTTGTTTTGGTTTATAGTATCCACAGGGCTCACTGGTTCTTTGGTTGTTTTCAGGTTTTTTTGTTTCTTTAGTTGGTTGGTTGGTTTGGTTTGATTTGGTTTTTTGGTGTGTTGTGGTTCTTTGGTTTGGGTTTTGTTTTGTTTGTTTTGGTTTTTCTTTGTTTTGTGTTTTGCTTGTTTTTTGTTTATAGCAGACTCTATACAACATAGTCAAGTTTATTGTACCAAGTGCTGCACAGAAATATTGCAAGACAGGGCTCAGCTCAGTTTGTAATCTAACCTAGGGAAAAGGTGGAGAAAGACAATGCTCCATCTTACCAAAGATGTATACAGCTCAGTGTCACCTCAGGACAGAAGACATTTTTACTTGTCGCATTGTTAATCACTTAGGAGAAAACTTTTGAATGAAGCATTAACAATTTTTACCTCAGAATGATCAAGAGTTTGAAATGTTTCTTTTTGTTTTGTTTTGTTTCAGGGGCTCAATGGTTTTTTGTTGTTGGTAGTGGTGGTGTGTTTTTAGGATTTTTTGGGTTTCTTTCCTTTTTGTTGTTGTTATTGTTGTTGTTGTTTAATTGAAGATTCTTATTTTTTAACTGACTAACCGACCTCCTAATATTTAGCTACAAAAAACCAACTTGCACTTAGCCTCTCTCAGGCAAGAGTTTGAGGACTGAATGCTTTTACTAATGGTTGAGCTACCCGAGAAGAAAGAACCACAGACATGTAAAGAAGTCAAGCAATCCAGCACAGTTTTACTATTGGCTTGATTTGATTGTTTTTATAGATAGCTTATGGCTTATGAAGATTTTTAATCATTAATGTTACCATATGATTTGATGTCTATGTACAGTGTATTTGATTTGTCTGTGTTCCAGAAACTTCTTTTATTCTACTAAACATTTTCAGAGCTCATTAGCACATTGCTGTAGATATGATTACACTTCCAGTTGGCACAGCATTTTCATGTTGATTGCATGGTGGTAAAAAGCTCCCTTTGGTGCCTTTCTCCCTCATCTGGAGCACATAAACTAACTGCTGTGGCCACTTATGTGACAAATTTGGCAGATGCAAGATCCCAGATGGAAATTTCTCAAATTTATGTTTCCAGTGTAGCATCTGGGTATATGATTGGCTTCCTGGCTGACTCCTTACAAGATCTCCTGGGCTGCTTCTACACATTTTCCAGTTATAGCAGCTGCAGTGAGAGTTGTGGAGCTGGGTTATACTGAACTATTGACAGGGCCTCCTAATTTGCATCATCTATTGAAGTTATGACTTCCTTTAATTAAACAAAAACCCAACATTCTATTACCTAAAAATATCATACTGACCAGAGAGTTAGTTTATTTCAGTCCACAACTATTCTTCTCCATTGTTTGACAATGAGGTGGAACTGATGAGGTGGAACATCTGCCTGCCAGTTAGGAGTCACATTTTGTTCCCTGTTCTATGATAGTTCATGGGATTAATAACTTTTAAATGCATTGATTTAGAATAAAACATACTAAGTGCAAATAATTACATTATTACTAGTATTCCTGAACGTGCCATCGACCTGTTCAATTGCAAATGAGGGCTTACTTTTTCTTGGGATTAAGAGACCGTATTTGTGTTTCTAACTGTCAGTCAGTTTGCAAAAAAAAAAATCAAAGTTATTAATATTTTAAATAAACTAGGATGTAACATTAGAATAAGCAAAGGAATTTCATATGGATATTCAGTAATCATTTTACCCTGTGCTATTTTGCTTGTGACAATGATGTGTTCTTCTTCGAAAACAGAGGATATGTCAAGAAAACAGTCTCTTTCAAGTCCTTTAGAAAATCTCTTCACAGTCAGAGAATGAATTAAAATTTTTGTATTAGCATTGTGATTTAACCCAGCAGGTAGCTAAACACCAGACACCCATTTGCTCTGCCCGCCGAGTGGGAGAGAATTAGAAAAAAAAGAAAAAGTGAAACTCATGGTTTAAGATTAAGGAAGTTTAATAAGACAGAAAGGGAAAATAATAATTATAAGAATAATAGTAATAATAATAATAAAATATACAAAAAAAGTTATGCACTCTATCCCAGCTGAAACCAGGACAATTAGGAATTACGTACATTAAGTACGTGTTTCTATATAGGTATGTAGAAATTTATTACATTAATTAGGTATGTATATCTACAGGAATAATAATACCTAAGAACCCTCACTGAAACACTCCTTAAACTCAAGGAAAAATGAATGGTACTTTTAAAGTGCTATGCGAAGCCTGTAGTTTCATCCAAACTGAATGATGTTTCTATACACTTTATGTAGTACCTTTTCTTACTAAAACAACAACAACAAAACTCAACAAACATCAGTAACTGTATGAGAGTGTTTCTTTCATATTATCCCTTTATTTTGCACTTTGAAACTCCTAGGGATTTATTTTTGCTATTCGGGAGTATAAAATTACATTTCTGTACATTGTAATGGCATTCTGAGCATGATCATTAATAAACATAACAAGTGACATTAGATAACATTAAGAACAGCGATAGAATTCCTGGTAAGGGGTGAAATCACATAAAATGTGTGCTCTTAATGACAACTGTAGAATATAGGCAAATCTCAGGATGAACAGATTCAGGACAAGAAAATCCACCTTCAACTGTCTTCAGATATGTGTACAACTTGAAGATTCACTAAGTGTCAAAATTAAAATTCACTAACATCCATCTTAGGAACATGTCGCAACAGAACTGTGAAAGTTTCACATTAGTTCAAGAAAGTCTTCAGATTCAAGTTTTTTCTGAAGTGTTCTATTGCATGCATGCCTCCTAGGGAAACAAGGACATGTCATTCTTTTCATCTGTTATGTAGTGACCTCAAATTTCAAACACTGATTTATGATGATAATACCTGAATGACTATGTTTTTTTTCCAGCAGTTAGTTTGCTGGTTTGCCTTTAGACAGTAGTCAGGATGTCTGGGTTGCAAAAAACTTTCCTTTCTGAACTGCTACTGCTGGCCATAATGTATATAGACTATTTTATCTCATTATATACTTAGCCTTGCATAATTCATGGTTCTTATTTCAGTAGCAAGAGTGTTTCTCCAAGTACTTAAAATTTTTATGCAGTACTACAAAAAACCAAAAACAAAACAAACCACACATACACACAAAAACAAATAAACAAACACACAAACAAACAAAAAAGGCATGAAATTACAGTGAGTCTTGTAGCCAAGATTTTTGGAAAATGAGGAATATGTATAGAGAGAAAATATGAAATCTTGTAAAGATTTACCCATAATAGCGTTTCCATGAACTGTCATGTAGAGATGAAAAAAAAGCCAAAACATTGCCATTTCTCTCAGCCATTTCTCTCATTTTTGCCCTCCTGTTGGTGTTACAGCTAACAAAGGTTAAGCAACACTATCTGCAAGATTAAAAAATAAGCAATTTCTTGGCATGAGGTTTCCTTTATTTTAAAGCTATCAGGGTGAAAAAGCCTCAACATTTTTATTGGTTTGCAATATAGCCTAGGTGGATATTTTGTAAAAAATATGAACTGATCAGAGTCATGCAAGGGTGCAACATATGCTATGCTCTTAAGATAATGGAGAAAAGATTGTATAGGAATCAAAGTTTATTTATTATTTAATATTCCATCCAAATTAAGTATTCGTAGGGCCCATGACAAAATCTGGTGTCTCATACAGTGACATAAATCCACAGTAACTTCACTAAGAGAATTTTTCCAGAGTTGTGTTGATATCGGTGTTTAGTGTCTGTCTCTTCTAGTGATCAGGCTCTATTTTTTTATCTTTTTACATATTTTGCATTATTCTTGTCATTCAGTAGTTGACTACCTTGTATTAATTGCACCTTCTAAATGCCGGCAGTTATCTATAGTATTTTATTAAAGACCAACATGCTGCTAAAAGTTTGACTTCACAGGTAAGATACAAAACTGAAGTCTTATCACTCTTGTCTTCTGAAGATCTTATGATATTGTTTTACAAGAATAATGTGTTACCATCAGTTTCTTGTATAAACTGCAGTTAGCTTAATTACATTATGCATTCTTAAATTCCTTCTGTAGCGTCATTTTGATAAGACATTCTTCACTTTCTGTCTTAAAACTGTTGTGTAATACAGCTTTATGCTGTTAAACATCTGCTCTACTCCATCCCAGAGGTGTCTGATTCATGGGTAGATAAAGTGATTGCAGTGTGCCTGGTACATAAAACACTCTGGTATCCTTTGGGACAAATATAAATGCAAACTATTGGAACAAATCTGTAGCCATCAAGGACTTTGTGGTTGTCACTGTGTTGCAAGTTATAGCAATTGGGAACATCACGAGAAGCCATGATCAAATAGTAGAATCAGTTTGTAAATTCATCTGATTCTAAGCTAAAGGAATTTGTAGTAATAGGAATTATGATGTACAGGTGAACGTATGTTATCCCGGCTCAGAAGATATTCATAGGTTTCCCGACAGTACTGGTTCCTACCATTCCCCTGACACAAAATGACTCTAGGTGCCTCATGGGAGAAGGAAGTGTCTTGGAGACCACAGAACAAAAAAGATCTGTCTAAATCCTCCTTCTTCTGCATTCCCAAAATTTCCATGAGCAAACTGTATGGGGAGGTAGCATTCCCCCGAGTATTGCACCTGGAAACTTCACATTTTTCATAACTGCCACAATAACAGTGATACAGAAGTTTAGTGGCATTACAGCTACCTTGGTAATAAAAGGCAAACATGTTACAAGATGGCTGTTTGCCTTTGACTTTTACAAGTACTTTTCATTTTTTTAGAGGAGAATTTCTCCAAAACTCTTTAATGCTTGCAGTATTTTCCCTCACAAAAAAGTACCAAGAAAACTCTACTCAGAGAATTTGACAGAAAATTTCCTCCAACATTAGCCAATACTTGTGCTTTTCATGTGTTTTCATCCATCTTTCTCTATTGTTTTTCTTTCCCACAAGCATCCATGAACCAAAGTAAAATTCACTCTTTTCCAAAGGATTATAACTGTGTTTTTTTAACTGGGAGTTTGGTTTTGTTTGGTTGGTTGGGGTTTTTTTGTTTGTTTTGTGTTTGTTGTTGTTGCTTTAGACAGTGAAGTGTCTATAACACAACATTATAAAACTAATTTTATCTTGCTGCGTAATCTGAAGAATTAGCCTTGTCTCAAAATACTCCTGAAAGCACAAATGTATTTGTCTTGTGTGTTTCAGGGAATTGTGCTACTCCTTAGTCCATTGGACTCCAAGTTAAACTAGCATGCTGAAAAATACTCCTGGGTTAAAAATTACCTGTTAAATGAAAAACAATTTAGGATACCTTAGATTCACAGGAATGGCAACAACATAACTGCCTACTGAGCAAGAAGACTAAAATACTTATATATGAAAAATTTCTGCAATACAGTGAGATAAATCTATATAAAGTCTACTACTTATCAGGGAGTATAGTTCATAAAATTCTATTGCTGCCCATAGAAATTTTGAGCAGTCTTTCTACTGAGGTGTTTCAATTATAAATGAGAAACTTAATTTCAGCAGCTTCGGTAAATATCCTGTTTTTCTTAAGTCAAATAATACCTTCATTTCAATGTGCCTGAAGACTCTGTAGCCTGCATATATATGTGGTATAGTTATGACTCTTTAAAATAATATGTCAGCTAGGATCCAAAGGGAAAATAATGACAACTTATGCAAGTACTGGAATGATAATTATACCAGACCTGTTTATTAATATTAGGATGTAAATATGGCTTTTAAAATGCTGATTAAAGTAGCTCAGAAGATGTCACACAGAGCACTTGAGATAATAAATGCCAGAAAAACTATGGGTAAATACAAAGGAACATCTAAGAAGAAGGGAGGGAGAAGCAGTTTTAATGCACATCAGAAGAACTAGATGCATCATATTTATTATAACAGCCACATCTTTTTTGTCTAGTACAATAAAATGGTGCATTTAAATATATACTGTGATGCAATATGCTACAAATATATAATACATCAAGGACAATCTAGACTCAGTATACTGCACTGAACATAATAGTTTTGATTTAAGGATTTTTTTTGTTCTTTTTAGCACTGTGTGGAAAAAAAAAACCCACACAAAAACAAAACAAGAAAAAAAACAACAACAAGCAAACAACACCCCCCAACCCTCCCCAACCCACAAAAAAACCCAAAAAAAACCCCCCAAACAAAAAAAAACCCAAAACATACACAAACCACAACTCCAGGAACTTGGTAAAGACAGGATGTTTCATTCTATTTTATAAGCTGCTTTTTTTTGTGTTATTTAAATATATTGACAAACACCATGATAAATTGATCCTTATATTATTGTTCTTCAGTCAGCATGAAAGGATGGTAATTTATTGATGATTAAATCTTCAAAAGGAGTATTGATATGGAAGTTTTACTGGATTTGAAGCAGCTTATTTGAACCATTTGAACCTCACAAGTCTCTCTAATTAAAACCTAGAGTGAACATTTTATTTTTCTCCTGAGAATTCCAGTCCTTTCCTACTCAATACATGACAAGAACAGTGCTTCTCATTGTCTTCCTGATTTTTAGTGGTTCTTACTGAGGCTGGTTATGGCTACTACTGTAGCAATAGTAAGATCTACAATGAGTAAATTTTATAACCTAGAGAATAAGGCAAGAAATAAAGCTTTTATGTTTTAAAATTTATTCTTACACACTTATATATTAATATATTGATTATAGGAACTCAGCAGGCTTTTTGAACTAATTAAATCTGCAACAAGACATTTTTTCCTTTATTCTTTTTCCCAGCTTCCATCTAAGTGCATCCCTTTACACACACAGATGACCCTCTGTGTTGCTTTCTCTGTATCTTTCTACAATGAGACAGAAAGCACTTCTGGGCCACTGACTTGCTGGTAATGATGGGAAGAAACCAAGGGCTCCCCAGAGAAATAGCAATTAAGTTGCAAACAGACCTGACAATAGGATTGCATGTGTCTCCTGAAAAACCCTACATTCTTAACATTTCATGGTTCTTTAATTCATTATATAAAGTACCTTGTCCAAAAACTTGGTTGGATGTAATTCTGGCCAAAACACTTTATGGAGCCTTCACGGACTTTCTCCATGAAAGGGGCCCCCATACTTATGACTTGTATATACTCTATTTAACAGTAAAATTAAAATTTAGTTTTAAGGCTTAATTCAGGTTTCAGTGGAATAACCCTTGTAATTACCATCTAAAGTGACAAATTTCACTTTAACAATCTTAGTTCCATCCCTAGCAAATTCAGTTGTGTGCTTCCCTGTTCACTGTTTGGAAACTGCTTTCAAAGGCTTTCCCTTTCTAAAACATTCTCATCTGTAGATGTACCTTATGCATAAAAGTCTATTGATGCAACTAAAATGCCTCTAAATTATCATTCATATTATATATTGCATTAGGAGGCTGGTATTTACAGAAATAGAGTTACTGTTAGTGTATCATGGCAGTGACCACCTGGAAACTTAGATTATTTTAGCAAATATTTATGTAAAAGCCATTTACAAATTTCTGCTGTTGAGAATTTAAAAATTTTACTTGCAATATCTATAGAACGTGGGGTTTTGCTGAAGTGAATAGTTTGACTCTAACTTCAAAGAACTTCGCAAGATGATTTACAATTGGACCTGGTGATCTTACAGGTCTTTTCCAACCTTAATGATTCTATGATACACCAAAGCACATCACTGAAATAAATCAACCTTTTCCAACTGAAGCATTAAAATGAAGCATTAGACAAAACTAATATACCCTGCGGAATATGCTGTATTTTTAATAATCAGTGATAGGCAAATTTTTTATTTATTTTACCATTTCCACTTTTGGCTTCTAGATAAACTTCTGTATTCCTTAGTTAACACAATTTCCTTCTCCCTTTGCAAGCTGTCTTGCATTTCATATGTGCATGTACATATATCCATAGAAAACCTTAATAATTTTGCCGAGTTTTAACTTCTACTGTATCTTTTAATAAAACAGTAGTTCTTTCTTATACATGTTCTTACCTCTGACATATGCCACACCTGCTCTATCACACATATATTAAATAGGTAATTGCCCTGATTTTACCTGAAAACATGGAATATTTCAAGTTGGAAGGGACCCATAAGGATCTTAAAGTCCCACTCCCTGCCCCTCGTGAGACTACGTAAAACTAAACTGCATGACTAAGGGTGTCATCCAGACACTCCTTGAACTCTGACAGGATTGGCGCTGTGACCACTTCCCTGGGGAGCCTGTTCCAGTGACCAACCACCCTCTCAGTGAAGAACCTTCTCCTAATGTTTAATCTTAATTGCCCCTGATGCTCCTTCATTCCATTTTTTTATGTCCTATCGCAGCTCATCAGAGACAGGACATAGGCACCTCCCCCTCTGCTGGCCCCCTTGGAGAAGTTGTCATGCGGTCACCCCTCAGCCTTCTCTTCTGCTAGCTGAACAAATCAAGTGACCTCAGCCTTTCCTCATAAGTCTTGCCTTTAAGACATTTCACCATCTTGGTCTCCCTCCCCTGGATACATAGAGGCCCAAAACTGTACACAGTACTTGAGGTGGGGCCACCCCAGTGCAGCATAGACTGGCTAGCTATGCTGTGCTTGATGCACCCCAGGACATGGTTGGCCATTTAGGTTGCCAGAGCATGCTCTTGACTCATATTCAACTTGCTATCAATCCAGATCCCCAGATCTCTTTCTGCATGGCTGCTCTCCAGGCTTTCATACCCCTGTTTGTACATATAAGCAGGATTACCCTGTCCCATGTGGAGAATCTGGCACTTGCTCTTGTCAGATTTCATATGGATGGTGATTTCCCAGCTCTCTTGTCTATCCAGATCTTGCTGTAAGGCCTCTCTACACTTGAGAGAGTCCACAGCTCCTCCTAGTTGAGTATCATCACCAAACTCAATGTACATTTGATTCCTGCATACAGATCATTTATAAAATCATTAAGAGCACTGGCCCTGGGGAACCCCACTGGTAACTGGCCACTAGCCTGATGTGACCCCATTTACCATAACTCTTTAAGTCTGACCCATCAGACAATTTTTCACCCATTGTGTTATGGACTTGTCTAGCCGTATGCTAGACATTTAGTCCAGAAGAATACTGTAAGAGACAGTGTCAAAAGCTTTGCTAAAATCCAGAAAAACCCACATTTACTGGCTTCCCTTAATCAACTAGATGGGTGACCTTGTCATAAAAGGAAATTAAGTTAGTTCAATGAGACTTGTGAGTCCATGATGACTATGACCAATGACTCAAGTGTTTTTCAATAACTCCTAGAATAATCTTCTCCAAAATTTTACTGGGCACTGAAGTGAGACTGACAGGCCTGTAATTACCAGGGTCTTCCTTCTCACCCTCCTTGAAAATAGGGACATTTGCCAGTTTGCAGTTGACAAGGACCTCTCCAGACTCCTAAGACTGTTGAAAAACATGGGAGAGAGGTCCCATGATAACATTGGCTAGCTCTTCCAGTACCATGTTCTGAAGTTCCTAAACATGGCAAGAAGTCAGTTAGAGAATGCTTATCCTTTCCATGTTCGATGTTAAAACTAATTGATAATTAAATGTATATAATACATTAGTAAAGAAAAAATATGTCCTTGCAAAGATCAGCATTAATGAAAATTATTTGTTCATGAATTAATGGAATATTGGCTCAATAAACGCTTTGTGATGCAATGCTGTGACTTCAGGCTACAATACTATGTCAAAGGCATTTTTTCAAATTCATGTTGTAACTTGTATTTTAAATGCAATAAATGTATCTAAGCAAGATAACAAATTAATATTCTTTGAATTACTTGCAAGATGAAACTACTGAGATTTTGTCACAAATGCAGAAAGAATAAATTATTCAGAAGATACAAATATATTTTTATAAATTTGTGCTCCAAACATTTTTTTAAATTTTGAGCTCCTGGTGAAATAAATTTAAATCAGCATCTCTAGTGTTAGAAAAAAGTCAGATGCCTATTATTATTAAAAGGCTGGGAAAAATTGACTCCAACGTATTCCAAAACCTCATGAACTAAAAAGTCAAGAAATAATTCATATTTCCTTTTGTCCTGGTTTTGGCTAGGATAGTTAGTTTTCTTCCTAGTAGCTGATGTAGTTGTGTGGTTTGGATTTAGAATGAGAATAATGTTGATAATAAACTGATGTTTTAGTTGTTTCTAAGTAGTAGTCAAGGACTTTTCAGCTTCTTACACCGTGCCAGGTGCACAAGAACCTGGAAGGGGGCATAGCTGACCCAAACTGGCCAAAGGGTATTCCATACCATATGATGTCATGCTCAGTGTAAAAGCTGGGGAAAGAAGAAGGAAGCAGGGGCCATTTGGAGTTATGGTGTTTGTTTTCCCATTATGCCTGCTGGAGCTTTGCTTTCCGGGAGATTGATGAACACCTGCCTGGTTGTGGAATGTAGTAAACAAATTCCTTGTTTCACTTTGTGCATGTGGCTTCTGCTTTACCTGTTCAACTGTCTTTTTCTCAGCCCAAGAGTTTTCTCACTTTTGTTCGCCTGCAAGAGAGAGCAAGCAAGTGGCTGATTGGTGCTTAGTTGCCAGTTGGGGTTAAACTTCAACACTTTTTTAAAATATTGAGAACATAATGAAATCTTCTTGATTTTGAGAATTTTACCAAATCCAACCATGATTTCTAAAAAAGCCTATAATATTTAGCTCCTGTCTCAGTTTCCCATGACACTTCCCACCTTTCTTCATTATTCTTCTTTGTATCTTTCTCCCACTGCTCTAGAATCATGCTAGTGCTCCTCCTGTCATTTAACTATCTGTGTACCCTAGATTTTCCCTATGTGTATTCATTTCCACTTTCTATAATTCTCCTCTATCTGACACTGATTTTTTTTTAAAAGTAATTGATTTGTTCTTTGCAATCCCTGTAAAGAGATGATGCAATACTACTGTTATGCAGAGTGATTCTCTAATCATCTTTATTTTCTGGAGCACCAGAGGGTGAGTGTTAAAATTCCCAGAGCAAATTTAGGCAAAGTACTGCTGCAGCTTGTTCACACAATTACAAAGGATTCTTATACAAACGGATCCCTTTCCAATGAACTCAAGCATAGTTTCAGGGATGTCATCACGATGCACTTCAAAATGACAAGACACTTTGTTCAGTATCAAGACAAATGTCTTGGGCCTTAACGCTGTTACTCTTGCATATAAAACCTTGGTGTTCCTGCACAACACGTGCTAACGTCAGCAGTCTGGCAATTATTTTTGTTTCCTTGGGCCCATTTCCTATGCTCTAATGGGTAGAGCACAGTCCCATTCTGATTTACTCCTAATGGATGTTTATGTCTTTCAGGCAATGTATTTTTAAGGGTCGCTCTCTGCCCTTCTGTAAAAATTGTTAAGTCCACTGTTCCTCTATACCAGTGAGCCTTCCTGAGTTTGCTGGAATTTTTTTCACCTGAAAACATAAGACAAATTTGAAAATGTGCAAAGGAGCAACTCACTGGAGAAACAGACTGTCACATAGAGGCAATCTCCTTTCAGTGGTTCACCAGCACAATTCTGTCTTTTGACTTGAACTAAAGCTCCATTATAAATAAATAAAAAGGAAACGTGTTGCCTATAAAGAGACTCCTGAGGGCAAGAAAATGGGAAAACTAAAGAAATCTCAAAAGTCTCTACGAGGACTGGAAATAGTTACATAATTTGGCAATCACTTAAAGCTTTACACACCAGCCAAACTTTCAGCCTGCATCCAGCAGTATGCAAGCAGGCACTCAGTAATCCCAATGCTGACTAATCGTACAGTAGGAAATAAACTTGGGAGTATGATGGGATACTTTGGTAGGAATTGGATGGTGACAAATGATGATGATCAACCAGAATATAAATAATAACCAGTAGATTTAATTACAAGATTGAGAGATTCATTGGCACCAATGCTTTCATTGCCCACTGGCACAGTCCCCTGGATGTGTTGTTTTTCTTGTGTCAAACTGGAATTCCCTCCATAATTACTTTTTTCTCTCAGCCATGTTTATTATCCATTTTACTGTCCAAAGAGTAAATTTCTTATTTCATCGCAAAAAAAAGAGCTATTCAATTTTAACTTACTTTAGATAAAGATTTACATAAACATAAGTAGACATACACATTTTTTAAGGGTCTGTTATATTTCTTTCTGTTAAAAACCCATATGTATATAAATTATGTAAAAAAGAATCAAGGTCAGATTAATAAATATGTTTCATATTGAAATCTCTAAGAATGGCCAGGATCGGGTGTCAATCAAAGGAAAAAGTCGTGCTGCGTTCATGTAATTGCAGTTGGCTAGCAGCTTCGTCTGATGTGCTGAGATGCTTAGTTTGGAAGGAAGATCAAGGACTCAAGAGTGAAAAGATGCAGATGAGTGAAAAGATGCAGATAATTGAAAGAACTGGCAAACAACATGCATGTGGCAATGTAGGGAGAACTGATGTTTTAGTGTTTTAGGGTTCCATTTGGAGTCCAAATCATCCTTCAGTTGAGTTCACTGGCTCCATCAAATTGGTAAGCAAATAACCAGCTTTAAATGAGAAGATTATTACAAAACATAGATAAAGCCAAAAATTGCTGACGATAAACATGCATACATCACTGCTTTATGCTTTGCAACATATGTTTGTGAAATTAGAATTATTATAAAACTGTCTACAACTAAATACATAAAAAGGATATGTGAGAAGGAAAGAAATCAACATAAAAATTCTTTTACAGATTTGGAGATTGGGTAAGCATCCAGGAAATCAGCTTTTTAGCTAAAATTCTTGCTAAGGCCTGCATTAAATATTTAGCACAGAATCTCAAATCATTTGAAAGGAGTTTATTTCTTGAAATTTCCATCTACCTGTCCTGTCTCACCAGGTGAGATCAGGTGTGAGTTAACTCTGGATATTTCTGCACAGTAATGTGAAGTGAATGACAGATAATCACTTGAGAGGTCCAATTTAATTATAAATTTACTAAAAGCACTTGGTGGAATATAAATTACAGCAATTAGTGGCTTGGCAAAAATATATTATTACATCACAAAACTTAGCAAGACTTTAGCAGCAGAACTTACAGTAATATTACCTTACATGGTCAAGAAGAAGGAAAAGAGAGTGAGAGAAGGAAAACAAAGATATCAGAGAGAGAGAGAGAGAAAGACAGCACCTCTCCACAGTTTGATCAGTCTCATGACGTCCTCTGGAGGGGTGTGGAGGCATTGGAGATTTTGGTACATGCCACCACCTCATGTCACACGTGAGATTGTTTTATAACCCAGTTCATTTACATGCAAGATAGGAGAGAGAGGTTCATCTCCTCCCTGTGTTCGCTCTTCATGCTAATTAGGAAGACTCTTCTGGAAATGGGTCTGGGGTCTTCAAACTAGGGAAAAGTTCACAGTACTGATCAGAAGATACTTGTTTTGCCTGTCAGGGGTAGCTGTAGGTTTGTGGTTTCTTCTGGTAATTGGTTGTCCAACAGATCGTCAACAGATTCATCTCTATCATCCGAATTAGGCCATGAGGCCTTCACAGCAAACCTTTTAGTTGCCTCTATCTTAACAAATCTATGTTTCGTTTCACAAAACCTTGGGAAAGAAAAGACAAGGTGTCTGCCTCCACAGCCATCTATCTTTTCCACCCGAAGTATAAAAAACTAGATGTTTAAGGCATAACATCATCCTTTGTTTTAATAGGGATGAGGGGAGTTCTTCAAGGTTGTCACACCACCTCAGTCTAAATCCATGCAATCTCACTAAATTAATAATGCTGAACTCAGGTAGGAATCTAAACTCCCTTTCTTTGTTGCTATTTGTAACTCTTGTTCTTAGGCTTTTCTTCCCCTGGAAACCATAAGAGCCTTAGATCACCATGATATTTGGATTATCCCTAACTTCTTGGAGGTCAACACTGATTTGGTTTGGTTGATTTTTGTGATCACTGTGAAACAGAATAATTTCTCAACTATCTAGCAAATTTGAAAATGTTTAATTGTGAGCACAAAACATCGTGAATCACATTTAAAAATAATGTTTCTGCAGTTTTCATTGTTTCATTACACCTTACTGTGTAATGTTTTAAACAAAGAAAAGCAGGACAGTACAAACCAAAAGAATATTTGATAAGAAGATATTTATTTCATTTCAGGTAGCACCCTAGATTTAAATAAATGGTCTGGGAACTAGAAAACTATTAAACAAACAATAATTATTGAACAAGTAGGTTTAAACTATGGGAATGACTAAAACCAAGTTTTGCCAGCACAAAAGTTTCTTAAACAGTTCTATGCAGGACTTGTCCATCCAGTCTCCCCTCTAACTCAAATATAACCCCAAACTAAAAATTCAAGACCATTCTGCCTCTATGCAGCTATCACAGTGAGATTTGTCCTAGACACATTCTTTGAGCATCTTGTTTGCTTCATTTTTGCTTCTCTATACATTTGCCTGTAGTATAAAACTTGCATATTTTTCAGAATGTTTCCCAAGAAGATTGCAATACATCAAATATGGATGACTAAAGCTTGGCTTCATAGGTTACTTTTGTGACATACTTTAAGAACCAGAAGAGACTCGGCGGATCAGGACTCTGATTAAAAAAGAAAGATGTTTTTATGATGAAAACCATACGATCATAGGATAATTCAGATTGGAAGAGACCTCAGCAGGTCGTCTAGTGCAACTTTCATCTCAAAGCAGGGTCAGCTATGAGGGCAGACCAGATTTCTCAGGGTTTTGTGCAGTCAAACCTTGAAATCCTCCAAGAATGCAAGTTGCACAACCTCTCTGGACAACAAGTTTCAGTGTTCACACAGTGTAAGTTTTCCTTATATGCTGTCTGAACCTCTCATTTCAATTTCTGCAGACTGTCTCTCATACTTCCACTATGTACTTCCATATACAACCTATCTTCATCTTGTTTATAACCTCAAATACAATTACTTTTGACAAAAGAAAGCATATAGCCTATAAACATAAAACTTCTAGCTACCAGTATGTCACTTTTATAAGGACAGGGAAAGATTCTTAATATCTATGAACCTGAGATTCAGAAGACTGCTTTATCATTACACAAGAAATGAATGGTAAAGAATACTGGAATAATAAATATGGAGTGATTAAATGTATCAAGTTATAGTTTAACAGAAAGATTTCTAAGCTGAAGTCTCTTCATTTGGAAAACAGAGGGGAAGAAAGAAATAGGTGTGTTATCAGCAGATGATTAGGCATCATAAATGTGATATGGCTGAGAAAATTGTCAGTATAATTCTGGGATGCTTGAGGCAAAATACAGATAGGAAAATACCAGGTTGGTAAAGGGTTTAGAGGGGAAGCCACATGAGGAGAGGCTAAAGTCACTTGGTTTGTTCAGCCTGGAGGAGACTGAGGGCAGACCTCATCGCAGTCTACAGCTTCCTCACAAGGGGAGGAGGAAGGGTAGATGCTGGTCTCTTCTCTCTGACAGCCAGTGATAGGACCCAGAGGAATGGCAGGAAGATGTGCCAGGGGAGGTGTAGGTCAGATATCGGGAAAAGGTTCTTCACCCAGAAGAGGGTGGTGGAGAACTGGAACAGGCTCCCCAGGGATGTAGTCACAGCCTCAAGCCTGACAGTATTCAAGAAGCAATGGGAAAATGCCCTCAGACACATAGTGTGAATTTTGGGATTGTCCTATGCAGTGACAGAAGTTAGACTTGATGATTCTTGTGGGTCACTTCCACCTCAGGACATTCTGTTATTCTATCATTCTGTGATCATCAACATAACCTTATGTGGAAGGCTGAGTACACCTGTGATTACTGCAATCAAAAAAAGATGAATTCAACCTGTAAGAGTTATGTTAAGTACTATTAGGGTAGCTGAGAAATGGAAGGCCTGAAAATAAAAACAGTTACACTCTATGGAAAAAAAAAATCAAATCAAAACAAAACAAACCATAACGTAAATGAAGAGTAAGAAAATTTTATTAGAGAGATATATCAAATGGATATATCTGAGTTGTAAATGGTGAAGCAAGAGACTGGAGCAAGCCATCCGATCAGTTTTAGAAGAGCTCTCCAAATAACAATAGAGAAAAAAACAGGTGTTTTTTACAGCTCTTTTAAACTTTTGCATGAGATTGAGGAAGCTAATATGAGAGCACTAGCTTTAACTGTTCAGAATGTCATATTTTAGGGGAGCATTACACAGGAAATAATGTGTGTAATATACTATTGATACATTTCACAAATTGATATGCCAAAAAACCACCAAACCACACAACAAATGAGTTTTTATAGATGGCAAAGATAGTCTCTCCAAGAATTAATGGCAAATAAGCATTTATTTTCATAATCAGTGCATGTTGAAAAATATTAATGGGAATCTGTTTCCTTTTGGAAGCTACAAATACATTGCTGATTCTGTTAGTTTCTTGGAAAACTGCAATAGCACTGTATAAAGAATCTTCATGAGGCAACGCTATGAACTTTGGTGTGAGATGATTCTGAGTCCTGAACTACTTCCCGGCCATTTTCTTTGAAGCTAAAAAATTGTCCTGTTTTCATCTTCAAAGGTCAACATTTATTAGTAACATAAACTGAAGTTAATTTTTTAAATTGAGAAAACTCACAGAAATCAAGGTAGGACAGACATGGTGACAAGGTAGAAGAAAAATAAAATGGGCTTAGTAACAAACTAACCCCGCCCCATACTCTGTCCTTGTAAGAGAGAAATCCTTTTTCCTGAAAGTTATTTGAGTGACTTTATGAGTTGCAGAAAACTGTATCAGATCCTTAGGAAGTCTTTCACCTGACTTCAGGTATGCTTTCCAGTCCTTTCTCTCCCTTAGAAAACACATGAGCTACTACTACTTGTTCAGAAGGTCTCTTTTTCCCTGTTTGCTCCACTCATGAATCTGAAACTTTTTTCTTCCAGCTGAGTTTGCTTATCCCTGAGGGAAGAAGCGATCTTCCCCTAATTCAATCCCTCTTTTTTTAAAATGAATCTAACATACAGACAGGAATAAATAAAACCAGTACACACTTACATAAAGAGTCCTTAAAAATGTTCCACATATTGCAAAACTGACTGAATGAAACTAGGTAAACATCTTCCCTAAGTGCAGGGCTTAATGCAGAAATTTTCAGACACAATCTAACCATGCTTCAAGTCTACGCATACAGCAAGAATATTTACTGTGTTTTGTCTTGTTTTCTTCTGCTTTTTATTTGTTTGGTTTGGATTAGGTTTTTTGGTTTGTGTCTTCTTTTTATTTATTTATTTAAAAGAATGTTTTCATTCTGCTTTTTCATCATTCAAAATACAAATGGCAAGTTCTGCTGAAAATTGTATTAATATTTTCTAGCTGCAGATGCCAAAACTTCTTTTATTTCTGAAAACTAGATATTGTTTTAATAAAGGTCATAGGTAGTAATAAAGTATTTGCAGTTTTAAAGATTTTTATTACTCCCAGTCATCAACTGAAGCATTTTTTTCTGCAAAATGTGGTAAAGCTCTTTGTTTCTTCCTCTACTTTTTTAGGTTTCATTCAGAATTGCCAAATTTTCCTGAGGATCAAAACTCTTTTTTGTTTTTTTCCCTCTGCCACCAAAGGAGAAGTATCTTTTTCTTGTTACTGTCATGATCCTTGATCAAGACACAACTGAATTTGAGAGTCTTGACATTCTAGTAATGTAAACTGTAGATATTCAACTGATTCTTGTTGAGGGGTAACTGATTTGGTAAAAAGAATCAAATTTTAAAACAAAAGTAGGGTAGACGCTATGTTTCATGAAGATCAGATCTGATTGCAAAGATTAATGAATTCTTTCAAATTGCACTGACTTGCATTTAGACTACTTGGCAGGTTTCTTGCTTGTATAAGTGGCAGAGTTTGTCAGTAAGGGAAATAATGCCAGTTGTCCCACTACTGTAAAACATATTGAATTGACTTTTATACCATTAAAGAAAAATTGTCATGATTAACAAACAATTGGAGAATAATTATGATTTTATCTCTCTTTAAAAAATTTATGTCATTCTATTTCTTCACCCTTCTGCATTATCATAAAAGACTAAATGATAGTATAGCAACAATGAGGAATCTTTGTACAGTTGGAAAAGTGAAATACTAATAAAATAACCCTTCATGATGTTCTCAGTCCTAAGAACAAAGCCTATTGCTACTCATACTCATTGTACTTTTTGACAGGGTATGTGAATACTTTTGTAAGTTTGCATTTACTTAATACCTGTTTGGATAAGGCAGATCAACAATACGCTTTTCAAGCTCATGGTTTTTGATGCAAATACTATTCCAAATCATGCTAGCTACTGGTCATGTATTTATTTATATGTTTTTTTATCGATTTATTTATTTTCACATCTTACTGTTGATATTTCTTGAATCCAAAATTCATACATTTCACAAAATGGTAAGGAGTTAAAAAGTTATTCTTTTTCATTTACAAATCACCATTCTTCAAAGGAACTTGAAGCCATTTATAAATGATGCCAAATTAACTAAACTCACTACTGTCCAGGTAGGTTTTAATGTCTCCAGAGAAGGAAACTCCACAACCTCTCTGGGCAGCCTGTTCCAGTCCTCTGTCACCCTCAAAGTAAAGAAGTTTCTCCTCATGTTTAGACTGAACCTTCTATGCTTCAGTCTGTGCCCATTGCCCCTCATCCTATCATTGGGCACCACTGAAAAGAGTCTAATCCCATCCTCTTGATACCCACCCTTGAGATATTTATAAACATGCCTTCTCAGCCTTCTCTTCTCCAGGCTGAACAGACCAAGCTCTCTCAGTCCTTCCTCATAAGAAAGATGCTCCAGACACTTAATCATCTTTGTAGCCCTCCATTGGACTCTCTCGAGTAATTCCTTGTCCTTCTTAAACTGGGGAGCTGTGGTGGATAAACTCAACCCCCCCAGCCAAACCAGCAGCAGTTTGGTCCAGGCTCCAGAAGAGGTAAAGGCCTTAGCTGTAGCCAGGCCAAGAACTCCCACAAGGAAGCAGAATGGCATACTGAATGCCAGTAACTTGTGGGTGCAGGGAGTCTCATGCATACTTTTCCTACGGCATGCAATTTGCCTATGAGTCAACCACTTTATTCTATAAATACAACAGCCTAGATGAGCCTACTTTGAGCTGTTCCTGCTAAATAAGTAAGCTGTATGGCAATGGTTTTACTACTCACAGGTCAGTGTATGAGCCCAATTTAATATTAATCATTTAGCTCAAGTAGATGCACACTAACTATAATGAATTATTTAGAGACATAAGGTTGTATGATTTCTAATATACTCTTTGCTTCATGTTACTTGGTAAGCTGGATTTGCTAAAATTTTAAGCTGTAAAGTTCTTCTCATATTTACCAAAAGCAACTACAAACTACACTGAACACTTGCAAGATAAGGTCTAGTTTGCACTTTGCTGAGAAGAAAGGATTTATTCAGACAAAACAGTACCCGCAAGGTTATGGACAATAAACAATGTCAACAGCTGAACAAAACAAAGGCCCACGTGGAATCAGGGGAAAAGATCCAATGAGAAGCAAGAAGACCTTGAAGTGAAATGCTATTGGACTGAATCATGGTGGACCTCTGCGCAGGTACCCAGCTTGAGCCAGCCCTTCTGCTATTCTGCTCCATTAATTTTTTTATTTTCTGAGAATTTTGTCTTCTGAAAGTCTGCTCTGCATACGGTTATCAGGCCTCACCTGAAAGTTTGCCTCCGGAGCTCCAGGACAGACTCCAGAGTGCACGGTTATCAGGGAGGAAACGCCTGAAAGTTTGCTTCCTGAACAGATACAGACATCTGGAGAGAAGGTAAGTAGCATTTGGCTTGGCATATTTCCCCCATGCAGTAAATAATACACTGAACACACCACTCAACTCTTTTAAGTCGCACTTCTCTTTAAGAAATGTTGTTCTGCAGTAAGCAGAACCCTAAATTACTCCCCCATGACAGGAGCTCAGAACTGGACTCCAATACTCCAGCACACCAGGGCAGAGAAGGGGAGGATAACCTCCCTCAACCTGCTGGCCACACTCTTCCTAATGCACCCCAGGATACCATTGGCCTTCTTGGCCACAATGGCACATTGCTGGCTCATGGTCAACCTGTTGTTCACCAGGACTCCCAGATCCTTCTCTGCAAAGCAGGTTTCCAGCAGGCCAACACCTTACTTGTACTGGTGCATGTGGTTATTCCACCCTAGGTACAGTACTCCACACTTGCCTTCGCTGAATTTCATTAGTTTTCTAGATAGAAAAATCAATTAATCTAGGTTGTCTAAATTAAGGAGAGCTCTCATTAAGAAATGGATAAGAATACTACTTGGTGTGTCTGGAAAAGAGAGTGCTATCTTCACAATAAATTAAGAGAACGGGGTTATTTACGGTTCATATAAAATAATGTCCTTATAAGAGCATTGACTACAAAATAAAATTATTAAAAGTCAGAAAATGACAAAATTAAGATAGTAACCTGAACTCTGTTCTTTTTCTCATCTACAGTATGATACAGTCTCCAGTAATGGAACCACATGTTATTTTTCAATTGACTCCTTACTTTTGTAAGTGTGTAAACTAGATAAGACAAAACATCTGCCATTCATCATAGCATCATATAATCATAGAATCATTTTAGTTGGAAAAGACCCTCAAGATCAGCAAGTCCAACCATAACCTAACTCTGGCACTAAACCATGACCCTAAGAACCTCATCTCTATGTCTTTCAAACACCTCCAGGGATGGCGACTCAACCACTTCCCTGGGCAGCCTGTTCCACTGCTTGACAACACTTTCTGTGAATAAATTTTTCCTAATATCCAATCTAAACCTTCCCTGGTGCAAGTTGAGGCCGTTTTCTTTTCCTGTAACTTGCTACTTGGGAAAAGAGACCAACATCCTCCATGCTACCACCTCCTTTCAGGTAGTTGTAGAGAGCGATAAGGTGTCCCCTGAGCCTCCTTTTCTCATGGCTAAACAGCCCCACTTCCCTCAGACACTCCTCATAAGACTTGTGGTATAGACCTCTCACTACATTTGTCACCCTTCTCTGCACTCTCTCCAGTACTTCAGTGTCTTTCCTGTAGTAGAGGGGCCCAAATTGGCAGGGCCTCGCCAGCACAGAGTACAGGGGGATGATCATTTCCCTAGTCCTGCTGGCCACACTATTCTGGATGCATGCCAGGATGCTGTTGGCCTTCTTGGCCACCTGGACGCACTGCTGGCTCATGTTCAGCCAGCTGTCGATCAACACCCCTAGATCCTTTTCCACCAAGAAGCTTTCTAGCCACTCTTCCCCAAGCCTGTAGTATTGCATGGAGTTGTTGTGACCCAAGTGCAGGACCCAGCACTTGGCCTTGTTGAACCTCATATAACTGGCCTCAGCCCAATGATCCAGGGTGTCCAGATCCTTCTGTAGAGCGTTCCTACCCTTCAGAAGATCAACACTCCTATCCAACTTGGTGTCATCTGCAAACTTATTAAAGGCATACTCGATCCCTTCATCCAGATCATTGATAAAGAGATTAAACAGAACTGCCCCCAATACTGAGCCCTGGGGAACACCACTCGTGACTGGCTGCCAACTGGATTTGACTCCATTCACCACAACTCTTTGGGCTCGACCTTCCAGACCATTTTTTACCAAGTGAAGAGTATACCCATCCAAGCCATGAGCTGCCAGTTTCTCCCAGAGAATGCTGCGGGAAAGTGTCAAAGGCCTTACTGAATTCTAGGTAGACAACATCCACAGCCTTTCCCTCATCCACTAAGCAGGTCACCTTGTCACAGAAGGAGATCAGGTTGGTCAAGCAGGACCTGTCTTTCATAAACCCACACTGACTAGGCCTGATTGCATAGCATTCTTGTATGTGCTGTGTGATGGCACTCAGTATGACCTGTTCCATGACCTTCCCTGGCACTGAGGTCAGACTGACAGGTCTGTAATTCCCTGGATCCTCCTTCCAGTCCTTCTTGTAGATGGGTGTCACATTTGCCAACTTCCAGTCAACAGGGACCTCCCTGGTTAGCCAGGATTGCTGATAAATAAATTAAAGTGGCTTGGTGAGCACCTCCACCAGCTCCTTCGGTACCCTTGGATGGATCCCATCTGGCCCTATAGACTTGTGTGTCTGCTTGCTATACAAAGACATCTTTAAATAATAATTTTACTTTCTTGATCAATTTTTTTCTCTTCCCCTCCTGCCCTGTAATTAAAAGCAAAAAAGAAAAAAAATTAAAATTAAAAAAGATAAATGCATCTTTAAGTGTCCTGATAGAGTTAAAATATATCAGTGTATGGTCATGTTTATTATTCCCATTTTCCTAGCTGAAATATAAGACTGTATTTGTTTTTAATGTACTCCTAAATGCCATGTACTTAAATGTTAAAGCAGCAATTCTTTTCCACAGTAAAGAAGATGGGAAAATGCATTTTTGTAAATCACTTGCAATTTAGTTAGATTAAACTCTCTTTCATTCATGTAGTTAACCACTATTTCAAGTATTTATTCTGAGACAAAGAGATGCATACTGCAAAAAAAAAAGGAGACACTACAGGAAAGAAAGGAAACAAGCAACTGGAAAAATTGTGTCTGGTGGATTATGATCTGTCAGATTCTTCTCCCTGTTTCTTTCCTTAGATGTAAGCAGGTCTATTGCCTCTAAACAGTATAGACTACACTTTTATCAGTGTTAGCATGATGTATCTGGCCTTAGAGTAAGCACCATGAAGATGAATGAGTAACTGAGATACTTTAAACCAAGTAAACATAAGTATTTTGTCATTCAAATGTTTGCTTTGAATTGGCAGTTACTGTCAGTTCCTTCTAAATGTACACACTCCCTACAGAGCCCAGCAAAACCAGAATTATTAGGCTTAGTGTTGAATCATTTGGTGAAACTCAATGGTATATACATGTACGGTCTACAGAATAACATGGAAATAACCTAGTTACCTTTGAACTCCAGAAGCAGAGTAAATTTTCACTATTCTGTTTGTGGTTCTGTTGCTTCTACGCTTCATCATTATTTAAATTAACATATTGAAATCTAGTCAAAATGTGCCGCTCCATTTAGAATACCATTGCTTTTTGAGCAAGGTAAGTAAAATCTATTTTGGTATCTTCATACTACACAGTAACCAGAAAAATGACATAGTTTGAGGCCTGTATTATACAGAGGAGAGCAATAAACACTGGAACGCTAGGTCTGGTGATGGAAAAATGGAAGAAGCAGCATTTTTCTTGACCTACAAAGTTTAGCTAGAAAGGCCATGTGAATTTCAAGGCACATGGTTCAAAAATGTTTTCTTTGCCATGATATGAAACTCTTCTCTTCTTTGCAGTTTTTTATTGTTCTTTCCACCCTTTCAAATGCAACATCCTATAAAAATGAAATTATTTAATACCAGGATGTTTTGACAGAAAACATTGTTCAGTTTTTACGTCTCAGCTTTTCTAACATTTCAAGTTTTCAAACATAATTATTCACTTCATTCATTACTTTTTCACAAAATAAATGATTGATAGAAACTAAAACCAAAATATAAAAACTGAATTTAGAACTGCATTTTTTGTAAATTATGTTAAAAGAAAATAAAATTAATAGATTTGTTTAGTTTATTATAGTCCTACCCGCTGACTTCTAAATAATTCTACTTATATTTAGGGCTCTCTCAAAGCAAGAACATGGTTATTTGGTAATTTCTGTTACAGAAAAGTAGAAAGTAAGATTTTTTTAAAGCATGAGGTATGTGAGTTAATACATAAGAAAGATCTCACAAGCATATTAGATCAAACACTGATATTTGAACGTGGAAGCAATGCAGCACATTTTCTATATTGGTTATTTTAATTTAGTGAAAAATTCTACAGTATTCTTAAAATGTTCTAGTGAATTCAAAAGCATTCATGAGGGGATTTAACCCTAAGGAATTATGCAGTGTCCCATGAAAGAGATGTTTTGTTGGGAAATTCCAAACCATCTCAGCTGTTCATCCATATATTACTATAATAATATTTTATTCATTAATATGCTTGTAATTTCTTATCAAGTGGTTCAAAAGACTCATTTAAGTGAAGCTTTCAAATCTGCCTCTACAAGAGATTGGTCTACCATTTTTAAGCAGACTAAACCTGGTTTCGTTTTTCATGGAGGATTCTTGAAGGCACACAGTGAAACAGGAAAGAGAATAAGAATCCATTTAACAGAATGTTCTTTTCCTTAACATGTATTCAGCCTGCAACCATGTTGCTGTCATTATAATGCCATTCAGGTAAAAAGAAAACTGCTTTGAAAATGGTTTCTTCCGCAGTAAGATCTGAATGTTTGTGGTGCATTAATATAGTATGACATATAACTGTTATGGTTTTGCTGACATTTTATATACTCTTTATTTCTAAGTAAAGAAGGAATAAAAGTAAAAGGACAAACTGTATTCCGGACTCATTTGTGTCATATGGATCTAAATTTAGTGAGGGGAGTTCTCTGTAAACAAGGCCATTACTTTGGCTAGCAGTGCTTAGTGTTGAAAAGTAACACTCATTAGAATATATATTTTTTTAATTCTTACTGGAGCTAGCAGAGTTGATGTGTCTGATACAAAACCAAATACTGTAAGGAAAAGAAAACTGCACAGATTTAACAAGAGGCAGACTTAGGCAGGTATTATAGAAAACACTCCTTGCCTGCCCCACAAAACAAAGAAAATAAGAAATCTATTATAATTATGGAGTTTTCACAAATTGGCTGAAGTAGAAATCTTAGTCCATGCTAACTTAAACCACCAGAAAACCCTGCTCCATTTGCTATTTTCAGTTTGTTTCAGACACACAGAAACCTTGAAATGCTTGCCCAAAGCCAGTTTTCATAAGCAAGGCTTTGCCCTTTTTAAGGTAAGAGAAACTTTTTTTCCTAAGGTTAACTCCCTCAGCCCTTGATTTCTGAGAATGCTACGAAGTAGTATTTTACGTTAACTTCACAGAAAGTGGAAGTGCAAGATGAAGAGACAGTCTTTACAATTATACAATCATAGAATGTCCTGAGTTGGAAGGGATCCACAAGGATCATCAAGTCCAACTCCTGTCCCTGCATGTGACAGCTCCACAGTTCACACCATGTGTGTCTGCAGGTGTTGTCCAGTCTCTTCTTGAATATTGTCAGGCTTGGGGCTGTGACTACCTCCCTGAGGAGCTTGTTCCAGTGCTCCAGCACCCTCTGGGTGAAGAACCTTTTCCTTATGTTATTTCCTCCTGCCATTCCCTCAGGTTCTGTCATTGGTTGCTAGAGAGAAGAGTTCAGCGCCTACTCTTCCTCCTCCCCTTGTGAGGAAGCTGTAGACCACAATGAGGTCTCCTCTTAGTCTCCTCCAGGCTGAACAAACCAAGTGACTTTAGCCACTCCTCATACAGCTTTCCCTCTAAACCCTTTACCAACTTCATAGCCCTCTTCTGGACACTCTTCAGTAGCTTAATATCTTTTGTATACTGTGGCATCCAGAACTGCACCCAGTACTCCAGGTGAGGCCACACCAGTGCAGAGTAGTCAGGAAATTGGTCAGGAAAATACAGTCCAGATAGAATTTTAAGCAAGTGAAAGGTCTTGTATATACCGGATCTAATCCTGGTCTCCTCGAATGACTCTTAATTTTTCTTTGGCTTCACCGTGGCACACAGTGCAAACTGAACTTTATAAAGAATTTGGAGAAGGCCCAAACACTTTTTTTTTTTTTAAAAACAGAGGATTTTATAAAAAAGAACTTTTAAACTAGGCTGGCTATTTCAATAGGACTTATACGTACAAAGACTTTCAGTACTGAAAACAGTCCCTAAATATATATCCTGTATAATCCCTGCTGAGTGAGCTGGTTATGGGAAGCTGCCACCCTGTCTGTAGCAAGCATGAAATTTAAACATTGGGGAGTTTAGGTACTCTTTGTAACACTGAGCATTCTGCTCGAAAGAGCTTAGAAGTGCAAAGCCAGTGAATGTAACCTATCTTCTGTTAATATTGCACTTTGGTGTGCCTGAATTGCATTTGACTTTTCCTCTTTTGTTTTCCCTTCAAAAACGGAGAAGAAAATCCCTGTGAATATAAGAAAGCCTATTTTTCATAGACAAGTAGACCCATGAATAATATATGGTTCGAAGTAAATTCCTGAAAATGTACCCTACCAGAATGCCTCAAAGTGAGGCAAAATAACTCTTTACATGCTGTTCAGAGCCAGCTGCTAAAAAATAAGATCTCTTTTTCAAAAATCATGTGTCTCTGCAGATCTAATTGGAGATGATGAAACTGTGTTACCTAATTAAGAAGAAATTAACAAGAATTGTCGTGGGGTATTTACCATGTTATCATTCGATAACACAATAGAGTTGTTGCTACTAAGTATGTTATTCCTACTATTTTCAGTAAACATGTAGTTATGACATAGGTATTGTAAAATCCCATTTGTTACTTCTTTGGCTGGAAATCACTCGTATTACAAAGTTTTTGGTATTTGTTTCCTCTTTTATTAGCAGGGGAAGTACCCTGAAATGTGCGATTGTAAAGTAAAATTACACTCATTCAGAACTATCTCTTTAATTGATAGTATAATTTAAAGTAAAGCTTTTTAGACACTTTTTCAATTCTAAATATATCTCTCGTCCCACTACAGTTTCCTAGCCAGAACTTAATTATAACTACTATATTTCATTTTTTCACACTGTGCATTCAGAGTGTCCCTTGATTTCAGACTGAGCCAGGGTCTCTGGACAGTTTAAAAGTAAAATCTATGTGTTTAGTTAAGAACAGCTTTAGTTTTCTTGGGCTGGATCAGCAGCAAAGGAATCAGTGAGAGCTGCCTGAGGCTGGAGTTTGCAAGTGAGATCTACTGTTTTCTCTTATTGCCTATTAGTAAAATATTTGCATATCTTGCATATTACATAAGCAGCATGGACTGGATACAAGGGCCCAGAGGTACATTCTGAGGTGCACAGACTTCTGTGATAGGCGTATTGGTACTCTGTGCAGGTGATGAGGAATGCTTCCTGCCAAGCAGTGGGCAGACACATCGGTTAAGGACATGCAAGATAAAGATCCTATTGACCTTGAAGCGATGAATGCTTTATGTCTTAATTCCTTATGCCTTTTCAGGAATTTGCTATGTGAAAACAAGACTAACTTCTGCTCAGTCTCCCAGGTTCTGCCCTTGGAGATAGGTATTAATAATTTTCTTTCCTTCAAAGAACTGAGAAAGTGGAACCACTTCTCCCCACCTCCTCTCCAAATATGACCATATTAGGAAGAGGAAAAGATATTTTATCTTTTATGCATTACATTAACAGATAGAAAACAGTAATCAAGAAAACAGAAAACCAGGCTTATGCTTCAAAAGGCCAAACACAATATATTACATTTCATGACATAACTATCTAAGTGTAAGTATAAGCATCTGTACACCAATGCATGTTGAATGGGGAATAAACAGGAAGAATTAGAGATCTATGTGGGATTGCAGGGCCATGATCTCATTGCTATTACAGAGACATGGTGGGAAAGCTCACGTGACTGCAATGTTGTCATGGAGGGCTATGTACTTTTTAGGAAAGACAGGGCAGCAAGACAAGGTGGAGAAGTTGCACTTTATGTGAGAGAACAACTGAATGTATCAAACTCTGCCTAGGGGGGATGAAGAACAAGTTGAGTCCTTAGGGAAAAAATTAAGGGACGGGCTAACTAGGGTGACAATGTCATGGGTGTTTACTACAGGCCACCTGATCAAGAAGAAGAAGTCGATGAGGCTTTCTATGGACACCCAGAAGTAGCCTCATGATCACATGCCCTGGTTCTCATGGGAGACTTCCACCAACCTGACATCTGCTGGGTAAGCAACACAGATAAACACGCACAGTCCAGGAGGTTCCTACAGATCATTGATGACGACTTGTTGACACAGATGGTGGAGGACCAACAAGGAGAGGCATGCTGCTGGACCTTGTCCTAACAAACCAAGAAGAACTGGTTGGAGATGTGAGAGTTGGGGGCAGCCTTGGCTGCAGCAACCATGAGGTGGTGGAGTTCAGTACCCTGCATGGAGGAAGCAGGACAATAAGCAGAACTAAAATCATGGAGTTCAGGAGGGCTATCTTTGGCTTCTTCAAGGTCCTTCTTAGAAGAATCCCATGGGATAGGGCTCTAGAAGGTAGGGGGGTACAAGAGAGCTGGCTAATATTCAAACATCGCTTCCTCAAAGCTCAAGACCAATGCACCCCTATGAGGAAGAAATCAAGTAAAGGGAGTAAGAGGCCAGCATGGATAAGTAAGGAGTTCCTGTCAAAACTCAGATGGAAGAAGTATTTTTATGTAATATGGTAAAGGGCACAGACCACTTGGGATGAATATAAGGAGGCTGTTAGAGTGTGCAGGGTTGCAGTGAGGAAGGCCAAGCTCCTCTTGGAAGTAAATTTCACCAGGGATGTCAAGGAAAACAAAAAGGTCTTCTTCAAGTATATCAGCAGCAAAACGAAGGCTAGGGAAAAGGCAGCTCTGCTGCTGAATGAGGCGGGTGCCTCATATCAGATGATACAAAGAAGGCAGTGTTACTGAATGCTGCCTTTACTTCTGCCTTTACTGCTAAGACTTGCTCTCAGGAATCCCAGACCCTAGAGGTAGGAGAGAATGTCTGGAGAAAGGAACTTTCCCTTGCTTGAGGAGGATCACGTTAGGGATTGTTTAGACAAACAGGATATCCACAAATCCATAGGCCCCAATGAGGTGCACCCACAAGTGCTGAGAGAGTTGGGAGATGGTATTGCTAAGCCGCTCTCCATCATCTTTGAAAGGTCTTGGAGGACAGGAGAGGTGCCTAAGGACTGGGAGAAAGCCAGCGTCACTCCAGTCTTCAAAAAGGGTAAGAAGGATGACCTAGGAAACTACAGGCCAGTCAGTCTCACCTCCATTCCTGGAAAAGTGATGGAACAATTTGTTCTGGATGTCATCTCCAAGCATGTGGAGGAAAAGAAGGTTATCAGTAGTAGTCAGCATGGATTCACCAAGGGGAAACCATGTTTGACTATCCTGACAGCCTTCTATGATGGTATGACTTGCTGGGTAGATAAGGAGAGAGCAATGGATGCTGTCTACCTTCGCTTAAGTAAGGCTTTTGACACTGTATTATATAACATTGTCACAGGTAAGCTCATGAAGTCCGTATAGGATGAGTGCATGGTGAGATGGATCAAGAACTGGCTGGATGGCAGAGCTCAGAGCGTTGTGATCAGCAATGAAGAGTCTAGTTGGAGACCTGTATCTAGTGGTGTTCCCCAGGGGCCAGTACTGGGTCCAGTCCTGTTTAACTTATTCATCAATGATTTGTATGAAAAGACAGAGTGCACCCTCAGCAAGTTTGCTGATGATACCAAACTGGGAGGAAGGGTTGATACACCAGAAGGCTGTGCTGCCATTCAGTGAGACCTGGACAGGCTGGAGGACTGGGCAGAGAAGAACCTGATGAAATTCAACAAGGGCAAGTCCTGCACCAGGGGAGGAATAACCCCAAGCACCAGTACAGGTTAGGGGTGGGCCTGCTGGAAAGCAGCATTGCAGAGAAGGACGTTGGAGTTCTTGTCGACAGCAAGTTAACCATGAGTCAACAATGTGCCCTTGTGGTCAAGAATGCCAATGGTATCCTGGGTTGCATTAGGAAAAGTGTGACCAGCAGGTCAAGGGAGGTTATCCCCCCCCTCTACTCTGCCCTGGTGAGGCTGCATCTGGAGTACTGCGTCCAGTTCTTGGCTCTCCAGTTTAAGAAGGACAAGGAACTACTGGAGGGAGTTCAACAGTGGGCTACAAAGATGATTAGGGGTCTGGAGAATCTTTCTTATGAGGAAGGACTGGGAGAGCTTGGTCTGTTCAGCCTGGAGAAGAGAAGGCTGAGAGAGGATCTTATTTATGCTTATAAATATCTCAAGGGTAGGTGTCAAGAGGATAGGGCCATAGTCTTTTCAGTGGTGCACAATGATAGGATGAGGGGAAATGGGCACAGACTGAAGCATAGGAGGTTCCATCTAAGCATGAGGAGACTTTGAGAGTGACAGAGCACTGGAAAAGGCTGTCCAGAGAGGTTGCAGAGTCTCCTTCTCTGGAGACATTCAAAACCTGCCTGGATGCATTCCTGTGTGATCTACTCTAGGTAGCAGGTGAGTTGGACTAGAAGATCTCCACGGGTCCCTTCCGGCCCCAACCATTCTGTGTTTCTGTGTAACCAGCAAACACCCAGTAGTTGGGCTGTGCCATTATGTATCAAGAAATTTCTGATCACTTGTTTGGGAGACGTTTTTTCTTTGTTATTTGCTGTAAAGAGAAACTACAAAAGCATTATACCTTTGTAGTCTATCTGAAAGAGAAGCAGCATGTGTTTAGATAACATTATTGCACTTCAGAGTTGAGAAACTTTAGAATATGAGCACAAATATAGATTGTCGCTTAACTGATGGGCAAAAACTTTCTTAAGCCACATTAAGTGATCAATCTTAATCGTCTGACAAAACTCTTAACATCAGAAAAATCAAGATTTGTCTTTTCTTTAAGAACTTGAGTGTCTTTAGCTTAGTTCTTTCAAATACTTCCAAATTTGAGCTCGGATTTTCAGCAGTCCAATATTTGCTACTCTGAGAGTAGTTCATGTTGTTATTTACATTAACACTAGCAAGTATTACTAGCAATACTAGCCAAAGACCTGTTTGGCGAAAAAAAAAAATATATATATATATGTATATATATGTAATTAACTATGTTGCCAAACAGTACAAGTTGCCACGATTTTACTTACACTTTTGTGTGCTTTTTAATTAGGAGAGAATAAAATAATGATTTCATTTCAGAAGAAATAGTCAAAAAAGCATGGATGGATATTCAGTACAGATTTCAAACAGCAGCAACTGCAGACAAAGTGGTCTGATGACAACTCGTGATGTTCTGGAATCTTCAGAAAGTGTTGAGGTAGGGGTGTAGTTGATGAGTCACTGAGGGCTTTACTTATGTTTTCTTCCAAAATTGACTAAAAATACAAGATTTAATATCTTTTATTCCAGGATTTTCAAGTGCTATTTTGGAAACAAGAAATACTTTCCTTTTCCTCCCAAAATTTAAAGATTAAATCACATTATTAGATATCAGTAGTAGTGATGTGTCATGAAACAATGTATAAAGGAATTAACATAAGAAACCACAAAATGTTATTAGGTATATTCTATTTAGAGGAGTTAGACAAGTCAGATGATATTTTTGTCAGCAATAATATAAATAGCAATGTGTGAGAAGTAACTGGTGGCACTCATATAAAGAAAAATACTGGGAGACAAATTTATGAAGAGTGATGTCAAAATCAGTATTGAATTGGATGAATAATTCCTTTCACTTGGGTTTCCAGAAAGAAAATAAGCAGGTTCATGGTAGACTTTGAAATCGAAGAGAACATCAGTAATTGACTAGTGCAGGAGGTACTTAAGGTACTGCTAAATATGTTAAATCCAGGGAAAGGAAGTGGGATTGCCTCAAAGTTGATAGGGTAAACAAATAAATTATGATGTAGTTATTCTTGCAGAACGACAAGAGACAAATATTTGCATAAGAAGAAGATTGCTGAGATGTTGTCAAAGCGTACTAAGGCACCTTTTCAATGGAAAAAAAGTTTGGGATTTCAATGTTGATAAAAGGTAATGCAGTTTGACCCAGACAGACTCTCTTCAGGATAGTTAAACATTTATATAACACTATATTCTGAATAATTTCAGCTGAAAATAAGTAATTTCTTGTTTAATTAAACCAATTGCAGTAGTAAGTAAAAATAAGTCTACTTATTTTTCCAACTTTATTTTCTCCCCCCACCCAGCCATTTGAACGCCCTAAAAACATTCACTTTCATTTTTATGAATATTTACATGTTGCACTAAAGGATATATTAAACTTGATTTATGCAAAAATTGAAATACTTTTAAACACCACAAAATTACGACTGTAGAATTTATACTTCTACAATTTGTTTTACAACATCCTGTCATCAGTGGGAAATTGAAGTTATCAGCATAGGCAGATACTACTGACTTAAGGGAGGAAATAGACTAGTTTGTAGTAAGGTAATTTTATCCTTTAAATTAACCACTAAAGAACCGTCTGACCACACATACATCTAGTCAACACACAAGGCTGAGCAGGAAAAAAATCAACTACACAGAATAGGAAGAATCAACTTTGTAAGCCATTTTCCAGTTCTGAGTTTTCCTAATAAGTCAATAGGTTCTGAAGTTTTCCTAATAATGTCAATAAACAGCAATCCAGGATCTGGCAGTGTGCGCTTGCAGCTCAGAAAGCAAACAATATCCTGGGCTGTATCAAAAGAAGTGTGGCCAGCAGGTTGAGGGAGGTGATTCTCCCCTCTCTGTTCTTGTCAGACCCCACCTGGAGTACTGTGTTCAGCTCTGAGGCCCTCAACAGAATAAGGACATGGACCTGTTGGAGACAGTCCAAAGGAGAGCTGTGAAGATCATCAGAGAGCTGGAGGACCTTTCCTATGAAGACAGGCTGAGAGAGTTAGGGTGGTTCTGCCTGGAGTAGAGAAGGATCTGGGGAGACCTTTTAGCAGCCTTCCAGTACCTAAAGGGGCCTACAAGACAGCTGGAGAAGGACCTTTTAGAAGGGCATGTAGTGATATGACAAGTAGTAATGGCTTTAAACTGAAAGAAGGCAGATTTAGATTAGATATAAAGAAGAAATTCTTCACTATGAGGGCCGTGAGACACTGGAACCGGCTGTCCAAAGAAGCCGTGGATGCCCCCTCCCTCTAAGTCTTCATGGTCAGGTTGGATGGGGCTTTGAGCAACATGATCTAGTGGAAGGTGTCCCTGCCCATGGCAGGGGGTTTGGAACTATGTAATCTTTAAGGTCTCAATAACCCAAATCTTTATTTGATTTGATGATTCAATGATTTAAAATAAATCTCTAAAAACCTTGCTACCAAAACCATAATATTTATTAATATCACAGCATGGGATCTCATGGAGATAAATGCAAATATGCTCAGAAATTCTTTGCCATTTTTTCCCATTTTATTTTTAAATAAAGAGTTAGGATCAATGGCAAATCAAAACAATCTTCAAATTGCAACCTGGATTTCAGACCTGAACACACTGCTTAGATTGGGAAAATCCCTTCTTCCCTACATTTTCATGACATTCTGTTTCAACTCCCACAGCGTAGAAAGCCAGTGCTGTATGCCTTGTAAGGGTCTTGGAAGACTGACCAATTCTTGGTTTTGAAACAAAGTGACATATGAGAGGAATCTTAGTGTATTATGAAACAGGCTACAAGAGCAAGAGGAAGCTGCAGTAAAGGCAAAAGATAGCAGACTTTCCATCATACTACTAACACAAAGGGGTAGAGTTGGATGCAAGAGTAGGATGAGAATAGCATAGTAGCCTTTGCCAAATAAAGAGAACACCAATTTGGAAAAAAAAAAAAAAAAAAAGGAAAAAAGACACCATGAGAAGGACATATTTATAGCATTGAGCTGTACGAAGCCAGTTACCAAAGTTAGATACTATCAGTACTCCAAAAGAAACACTATTTACTAAAAGCAGGCATTACCTCTTAAAGTGCCCTGAGAAAGAAGCTGAAATTAATGTCATTCATAAACCAAAAATTGCTTTTTTTCTGTCCATTTCTAACAAGACTTAAGGAAGTTTCAAAGATCCTAATTGACAGAATCACTTTCGTTTGATTAAAAGTATATTTTGTTTGTGTTAATTGAAAAGTGTAGGAAATATTTAGAAAATTCTATAAAATGTTCTCTGTTTCCAGTCTTAGAAAGTATTACTGCATTAACATAACTTTTTTCCCCCATATTTTATTACGATGTTGTGATATATCAGTAATGCATAAAATAGCCTACTGAAATCTCATAATTTAAACACAGTATGAGTAAATACTTAATCAAATCCAAATTCTTGAGTAATGGAGTCTTGATACTTATCACAAGTCCTGGGAGAGGTCAGAATTTATGGAAGCAACCCTTAAAAGACAGACAGCCATGCAGACAGCTATCCAAATTGGCTTGGAATAGAAAGCAGAGAAAAGAGGACAGATTTAAGAATAAAATACTGAAGAATTCCAAAGTGGAATTTAAACATCTAATCAGATCCACAAAGGAGTTTAAGTCATCCAGAAGCACACTTAGGCATTTTTGGGGAAATAAATATTGTGAGCATGACCTGGTGTTAACTGTTTTTACACAGCATATGGAAAACAGCCTTAAAGTGGAACTTGAGCAGATGTCACAGGAATACTGTTCTACACATGCTGTGCAAGACCTCTGTCAGTTTTGCCTCTTGAAGCTGTCTCTCTGTTTGTAAATAGCTACACCAATGAGGTCACTGGGAGAAGTAAAACATCTCTTTAGCCATCTGGGACACATTAGCATTTTCAGTTTAGATTAGGAGCGTACTTTTGAATGAAATCTCTATCATTTGTATTTAGTGCACTTAGGTTCACATCACAGAGCAGCCCTGAAACATGAAAACAAGATTAGTATTTTTCAAAAATGAAATAGGATAGTACCTGATCTAATATGCTGCAACTACTAATGGTCATTGAGTCTACAGAACCAGACTAGAACTACTTTGAACCAAAAGCCCCTGAAATGAGAATATTGAACTTGTCAAGTTTCTAGCACAATTTTTTTTCTGCCTACAGATTTACTTCTTTTGAACCATAGAGCTTGCTAATGGAGACAAAGCCCAGCTTCAATGGCCTCAGACAAATGGTATGAATTTTGGGGTTGTCCTATGCAGGGTCAGGAGTTAGACTTGATGATCCTTATGGGTCCCTTCCAACTCAGGACATTCTATGATTGTATGATTTGTTATAATTCAGAAGGTAGGAACTTACATTTTTACCTAGCAAAGAAAGTAGGTGATACAAGAGATCTGTTCAAAACACTTTTATAAAATAAAGGCTTAAAAGAATGAAGTAGAATCATACAACTACTTCTAAATTGTCAGTTTTGTTGCAATATGAATGAAAAGTATTTTGGTGCTACTATTGTCTGAAAGTTGTAGAACCATAGTAATAGTTTCCTTTAACAGTATTAAACCAATTCAAATATTGGAGAATATATTTTTCCCTGTCCAAACAAATAAAAAAAAATTAATATTCTGTAATTTGATGTCTTTGCAGCCATGAAGTGTTACCATTAACTAACATTTTATATTTTGATTTTTGTGCTTTTAACAGTAGTTACAAAGATTTAGTTCTGCAATAATTGCTACATCCACAGGCTTATGCTTCAAAAATATACATTAGAGTGCAACAAAAATGTCACTTTAAAGTGTTCGGTCACATATTGCTTCAAACCTGTGGTTCAAGTAAGACTCTGCAAAAGAGTCATCCCTCATCTAAATTGTTGTGAAATTGACAACATATAAATAAACCAAAAAAATCCTTCTCAAAGCATGCAATCAAATCAAAACTTAAAATGATCAGAATTTAAACATGTTGATGCATAAAGAACTATCAAAAAATGAGTGCAAAAGTAACCTTGGAATGAACTGCCTGAAGAATTATAGTGGGACCTTTTAAAAATCAGTGCAACAATTTACTGTTGTATGGAGGTTGAGTCTAGTATCTACAATTGTATAGATCACTGTTGACTAAGGTAAAACGTCGCTTGTATATACCAATTTATTTTTATATAAAATGTGGGAAAGAATCAAATGAATTCTACTGAATTGCAGTAGTAAGGCTTAAATGCATATATCGTGGATGATAACATTCATTTTTCATTGGGAACATAAACTGAATTTTGACAATATTTCTGCTAACAAGAAGGAGAAGAAGGGGCTGGTGATAAAAGCAAAATACTAATTTTGGCTCCGCTAGTAATTTGCTATACAGTCTTGGTAGGTCTTTTCAGCTGCATCACCGAGATTCTAGTGAAAGTATGTGATACACAGAAAAACATCTCAATGACAAGACAGAGCTTTTCCTTTATCTTATATTTTTAGGTCTAATTTGACCAGTGCATAGACATAGAACTCTTCTGCCCACTCTGCCCTACCCAGTAGTGCCTGTACCAAGAATACTAAAATCCCTCTTGCCAGTTAGACACCATCTTGTGAAAGCAAGACAGAGTCTTTGTCTATTAATAAACACTCCCCTTTCACAGAAATTTTAAAGCCTGATAGGTTATTTCCTGATCTTGGCTGCTGCTAACTGGCTCTCAGTATAGACAGCCACACTGACTATATGGCTTAGTTTTTCTCATGTTTATTCTTCCCAATCAAAGTATTTCTGGCCTAGGCAAACCCAGCCCCTGATATGATCTTTCCACTTATCTAATGCCTGTTCAAAAAGATGGATCCATCATCCTGAACCAGATGTGCATACTCATACAGTACAACAATTAGAGAGCAGAGGAGAAGGTGGATTAACTGCAAAGGGAAGAGTAGAGAAAGAAATATAGTTGCCATGGAATCACTACTTAGTAGACCTATTTTTTTTTTTTTTACCTTGGGTAGCTTAATTACCAACTTTAACCTTTACAATGAAGCAGGAGCAGAGCCTCCTATTCTAAGCAAAAGAATGCCACACTTGAAACAGGTAGTGGAGAAACAGCTTTTTTCCTTACTGCTGCAAATTTACATAGGTAGGTAGAATAACCAGATGCCATGACAACTTAGAAAGTCTCCACAGGTGAGGAGGCTTCTACCAGGTGATTCTTAACACAACACGACTGCAAGCTGTGAAATATTTTCCTGTGCCTGAGTTTTCCAACTTACTTTACAGTGTAAAAAACAGGTCTCTGACATAAAATCCCCTTCTACTTTTCTCAAAAAAAATTAAGTTTGTGGAGAAATTGTTTGGAGCATCTTTCAGGTTACAGTGCAAACTTCCTGAATTTATCATTTGTAACTGAAGTAAATAATTTATTATGTTTTAATATAGCCCTGACTCCACATAAAGATAGGAATTAAAATTAAGATTTTTGTGCTTCACTTTCTTTCTCCCACCGATTTGTTCGGGGAAAATGGTAGTTTGTTGTATAGCTGAATTCACCATAATTGGAAAACACATCCATTTTTCTTGAAGTCATGTGCCAGCTAGGGGAGGACAGAGAATAAATGTCTTATTGTAATACTTCTGTTGTTATTGTTCATATTTCTGTGCGCAACATTCTATGTTACAGAATATACTCTCAAACCTTATATTACAAAATTCTGCCTTATACCTCTCATTAATGTGGTGATACTCTTACCTATCGGGTCTTAACTCATTAAGGATGTCCAGCCTCATTCTACGTAGCCTGACTACCTTTCACATGAAGATGTTACATGTAAAGGTCAGGTGCTAGAGTATTACTTAGTTATTAATTATAGATCCTGCATTTGAATTTTATCTCTTAAATCTGGGTCTTCACAATATCGTTTCAAGCAAGACATTTATGCAGCTAATTTCCATGTCACTTCCTAAATAATTTTTTGTGTATAGAACTTCTTTGTATTATTTGCAAGCAGGATTCTCCAACCTATTCTGATTACTTATATGCCGGTCCTTAATAAGAAGGGGTGGCTCTTTTCTAAAGGGGGACTTCTTACCCGAATTGAGTGATTTCAACCCCTGATCGCAAGGTGGTAGCACTCCTAGTTCTTCTGCACTGACACTCATTGCAGTCAATAGGCAAGAGCAGAAATAGCAGCCTGAGGCTTCCAGATTCTGCTCTCACTGACATCAATATGCATTAAAGCCATGTGCAGAAAGGCAATTTTAATATATGACGTTCACATAATGTCACTAACATATGCTGTGCCAGCAGTGAATTGATTGTAGTGCAGCCTCTTCCATTTTTCTTTCATCCTGACATTTCAACTGACAGTTTTTAAATGTTGAACACTGGGGCAGTTCTAGTTAAATCATACACACAGTCACAGAAAGCCACTATGACACATCCAACTCATCATGTCCGCAATAGTGAGCCATTCTATTCATGTACAGATGAACTTCTGTGGAACAGTGATGGCTCTGCTTCAAATATGCAATTTATCTACATACACACAGTAAAAGTTTTGCTGCAGGCCAGCAGTCTGGGTTGCCAAGCACTGCAAAAAACAACCTTTTGTCATAGAAACACATAAGAAGCTTCATCCTGTTTTAGACAGGATCTTGGTAATTGCACTTGGTATTTAACAATGACCATCTACATGATAGCTATCAGTTTTTCTTGACCATAAGGGCTTCTGCATGGGATTTCTCCCAGAATTTGGCTGTATTCAGATATATCAATTGACTAAACATGTCGTGGTAGTGTTGCACATCAGTTGCCATGTTAATATCCTAATGGAGAGCATAGTAGGTGGACCTGACTGTAACCAAATACTGTTTGTAAAGCATCAATCTTTTCTTGCAGAAATATGCAGAACAAACATTTATCTGTTAAAAACATGCCAGATTAAAAAAAAACTCAGAAAGTTGAACCATCTTTCCCAGTTCTAGTCTTCGCCAGCACTGCTGCTACACCTTCTGTAGCCACACATCAGAGCTTGGAATCTTGTGATAAGTTATTGCTTTGTGGTTTTTCACTTCAGCTCTAAAAATTATAATATTTTAATTATTATTACTTTCATTCAGGCCAAGCAAACCTTGCTCTGAGGTGCTTTGGCTTCTCTGCCTCTGACCTCACTTAAGCTGGGGTCCAGAGCATAGCATCTGGGTGTTGCTATTCCCATCTGGGGTTGCTTCTCCTGCTCCACCCCAGCACAAGGGTAACAGAACACAGATGAGCCTGAGAAATGCAAAGGGAGGAGGGAAGTTAATACAAGTCCTTACTCTGGAAATAAATAAATAAATCCAAGGTTGGACTAGGTGAATGAGCTGTACTACTCCTATTCCCCATGGACCATTTGCAGGCCATTCCTTGGATGCCTCCCAGCAATCTGGACAGTTTTACATTAGACTGGCAAATGTATATTCCCTTGACAGCTAGTTGGTGGCCTGTTTTATGTCTGTTTGTCACATCCTTAAGGTGGAGTTATTCCATCCATTCAACACCAATGATGGACTTGGGGGCACCCATAACCCTGGGCTGGAAAATCATGGCTGCAAGAATGATAAACTCCCAATGAATCCAGAACTTGCATGGGATCTACTATGGGCTGGGCTCAAAGGGTTCTAGTAAATGGGGTTATGTCAGGCTGGCGACCAGTCACTAGTGGGGCTCCACAGGGATCCATCTTAGTGCCAGCGCTCATTAATGTCTTTATAAATGACTTAGACGTAAGACTTGAGGTCTTGCTTAGCAAGTTTGCCAATGACACAAAACTGGGGGGAGCTGTCCACACTCTCGAGGGCAGAGAGGCCCTGCAGAGGGATCTGAACAAATTGGAGAACTGGGCAATCACCAACCACATGAAGTTCAACAAGAGCAAGTGGCAGATTTTGCACCTGGGAGACAGCAACCCTGGCTGTACATACAGACCAGCAGATGAGATGCTGGAAAGCAGCTCCACGGAGAAGGGTCTGGAGGTTCTGGTTGACAGCAAGTTGAACATGAGCCTACAGTGTGCCCTGACAGCCCAGAGGGCCAACCATGTCCTGTGGTGCATCAAGCACAGAATTGCCAGCTGCTCGAAGGAAGTGATTGTCCTGCTCTACTCTGCACTAGTGCAGCCTCAACTGGAGCACTGTGTGCAGTTCTGGGTGCCACACTATGGAAAAGATATTTAGCCACTAGAAAGTGTCCAGAAGGGGGCTACAAGGTTGGTGAAGGCTAAAGTCACTTGGTTTGTTCAGCCTGGAGGAGACTAAGAGGAGACCTCATTGTGGTCTACAGCTTCCTCACAAGGGGAGAAGGAAGGGTAGGTGCTGAACTCTTCTCTTTAGTGACTAACAACAGAACCCGAGGGAATGGCAGGAAGAAGTGCCAGGGGAGGTTTAGGCTAGACATTAGGAAAAGGTTCTTCACCCAGAGGGTGCTGGAGCACTGGAACAAGCTCCCCAGGGAGGTGTCACGGCTCCAAGCCTGACAATATTCAAGAAGAGACTGGACAGCGCCCTCAGACACATGGTGTGAACTGTGGGGTTGTCACATGCAGGGACAGGAGTTGGACTCAATGATTCTTGTGGGTCCCTTCCAACTCAGGACATTCTATGATTCTATGATCCACCTGTGTACAAAAAGGGAAGTGGAAAAAAGAAGCTTCTCATTCAATCTTTCAAGGAGCACCACATACAGCTTTCTTAATAGTGAAACAGATGCCTGAGACATAGAAGCATGAGAGTGTTAAATGGTTTGTTGCTTTGCAGTTGTCTGATCTACATAACTGGCTACTCAGTCTCTTCCTATGGTTGAAAGCAGTGAGGAGACCAAGGAGACTGTGGTTGGACTTTTTTGTTGTAGCTTTGAAATAAATTTCTCTTTTTTTTTTTTCCTTTTCTCCCCTGCCCCACCTCAAACCACTTACTATCTTCGCATTTTATTCAAACTGTTGTCCAAAACCCAGAAATTCTTGACAGCCGTCAGCATCAGTCTGTTACACTAATTGCTTTATTTCCTCCCTGATGCTGTCTTATTGTAACTGCAGTCTTTTGACATTAAATTTTGAATATACTTCTCTTTTCTCTCATGGCAATAATAGATATTGGTCATGTGTTCTGAATACAATTATGATTGACTATTTTCAAATGATGCAGCTTCACCTATTTTACCAAAGTGTGGAACAAAAGATATTTTCCTACAGCTAATGCAATCCTTCAGGACGAAGGTTTCCTCTCATACATACCAGTGAAATCTCATTAATGAATAAAACTAGGATTGCCACATCTTCTAGTTCCATTTTTATCTTTTCAGGGAGTTTTAATGACTTTTATTTTTCAAGAAAATTTCCCACATGACTTTTAGGAAAACAAAGGATTAGTCAACATCTGAAAATTCAGCCTGTTGGACTGTATTAATTTTGTTTAAGACTGATATATTGATCAGAACTCATTCACTTGGAGAAGAAAATGCACTGCAGACTCTCTATAAGCAAACAATTAGAACTAACACTGAAAACCTCCTCAAAACAACAAAAAATCTCTCCTTTCCCAACCATTTTTTCTGTACCCACCAAAACGCCATGCAAATAAAATTGTGTTTTAAAGAGAAGGCTCAAGAAGAGACTATTAGTCATGACATTTTAGGAAAGAAAATTAAGGCTACTTAGGAAATAATCAATTTTCTTAGCTTCAGTTAAGAAGAAGTAACTGCAGGTTCTGGAGTCTGCTCTGTGTCTGACAGGTAGAATAAACAAATGGCCTGGAGATAACAACAGAGTCAGAAGGAAATTCGGCCTCCACCACATTTACTTATGGAAGATTGTTGCTGAGTTTTTACAGAACTTTGGTCATCCTAATGTGAACAACCCAGTGTTTCATAAATAGTAATTGTGTACTGTAAGCCAGGAATGTAGAGAAACAGCAGGAGGAGAGAAACTCCCTCACGCAGGTGCAGGGAGGAAAGCACCCAGGTCTGTGTGACCGCAATGATGTAACTGCAAGTTGCTTCCTGAACCATTTGCTTTTGCCAGATGGATAAGACTTCTACTGCTTGTTTTTGCCAAATAGATAAGGTCTGTTTTCTTGCAATTGACAATAATAGTAATAATTGAGTAATGCTGTAATCTAAAAATAGTATGCTGTAGAAGTATAAATGCTGTAGTCTAACAATAGTATGTTCAAGAAGTATAAAGGTTTCTGTGTGACTAACAATAAATGGCTCTCATGATGATCATATTGATCGTGTCGTGAAGTCCATACCCTCGCATCAGAAGATGACTGTTGGAGAAATGCCAAGTAATCTCTGAATCAAATAAACAGCTATGTCATCACAGAGAAACCTTCATTGGGAAATTCATTTGCATATTGCTGTAAAGGAAATGCTGCATATCTACAGTACCACAAAAAGCAGATTTTCTTTTTTTTTTTTAAAGTAAGTTCTTCAATGCTATTAAAATGCAAACATTTTAAAAGTTAAGTTTTAAACCAACATTTCATTTGATAGTTTGTATTATAGTGGCTTAATCATTATAATTTGTATCCTTTTAGCAGTTCCTTTCACTGTGATTTCATCGAAAAGGGGAAATTTATGTGATAACACTCTTTTTATAATCACATTCAGCATCAAATCTTGAAAATATGATGTGCAGTCACTGAATTCCAGAGAAGATTGATTTAAGCAAGTTACTTTTTGAATGAAATAGTCTCTTCATACTCTTCAGACAGACAGAGAACTTCTGGTCTCTGGGACAGCCACAGTCAATGTCTTTTAGCCTCCATGAGAAATATTTTATGGAATGACATCTTACAACCTTTCATGGCATTTGATTGCTAGCATGAGAACAAAAAAAGTTCAAAAAGACCACTTTTCCGTTCTTCTTCCTTCTTGCCAACCTCGCTTCACATCCACAAAAAAAATGACTAATTATTCATGGAATAAGAGGTTGGTTTTAATATGTGTAATACCATATTGTTATTCATTAAAATATCTACTTTCAGACATCTGAATAGCTGTAACTGAAGTTTTACTGGGAGAAATCAAATACAGTAGTAAAAAGATCTTTCCAGTAAATTAATTTTACAGATATTTTGTTGGATGTTTCAATGGGACATTTTTATTAATGAGAATATTACAGTACTTAAAAGCAAGTACTAAATACAAACGAGTTCACTTACAGCTGTCAAAATATCCCCAGTTGTGGACACAGAGAAGTACTCTTTCTTCATCACCCATTTTGGCGAGATGCTTTGGGTTTTTTTTTACTCTCTCAAGGTAGTGTATTGATGATATTTACAAATATCTATAAAGCAAAAAGCAGCTCTTGAGTGCAGCTTTAGTTCTCAAAGTAATTATATAAATGCTTCCCTGAAACAGGCTGCTATGAGAACCCTCCAAACTCCTGAGTCAGTTTATATTCTGAGTTGATTCATTGTGTGTATCTACACAAATCCTTTTATAGAGAGGAAAAAAATATTAGTTATGGTTACAAGAAATAAGCTAATATTAGGGGAGTGTACGAAAATCTTTTCTAAAAGGAAGAGGCAACTGCATCAGTAAAATCAGGAGAGTGATTTCCCATTACCATTTTGGAATTCTGTTTGTAAGTTGGATCATCTTCCCTAATTCCTCTAACAGGACTGTAAATCAGAAAATTCAATGATAGGAACCAAATAATTGTTAGGTTCTGGTTTAATCTTTTGATACTCTAAATATGCTTGTATGTTAGCATTCATTGCATATTACCTTCCCCCCCGCCCCCCCGCCCCTTCTTTTATGTATCTATTTAACCAAATTTCTTGAATTTACAACTGTTATCCTGGAGACAAGGTTACCGAAATTATATACTCTATTTATCTTAATATATCCACTTTCCCCTATGCTTTCCCTGAAAGTCTGCTTCACAGTTTGTGCAAAATCTGCATTTGCCTGGCAACATGAATGTAACTCATCTATACTGCTTAGTGGTTTCACTTCCAGTCACATTTTTAAAACAAAGCAGGAATCTGTCATTGCATTTCAAAGGGAGTCAAAAGAACTTGTGCATATGAGGCTTGCTCTAAAACTACTAACTCTCTCCAGACACCAAGATTTTTCTTGTTCCTGGTTAACTTAGGTGCACATTAGTTGCTGAGCTGCTCCTCCACATGAAAATTGGTACATCTGCATATTTACAGAAATTCACAGTTTTGATTAGCTGGTGAGTAAGCTTAATGATCGCACTATGGATCCAGAGTTCTCATTTCATTCAGTCCTAGGGTATTTATCTTTGATTTGAAACATTAAAATGCCTTTTGAGAGGGACATAAACATGAAAATTGGCAGGTAGTTCCTCTTAGTCGCAATTTGATGATGATGAGTCATGAGGCAGAAAGATCATTTTCATCTTCTTTCCCACAGCCTTGAAGATGTTGCAATTACTTACAGAATAATAAGACTACCCCAGTCTTTTCTGGCAAGCCTGGGTAACAAATGAGCAAATAAAAAATGGTATTATATAGTCTCTATTAAAAACACAAAAGGTGGAAAGGACCAGGAGCAAGAGGAATTGCCTCTGTTGTTTACCTGAATCCATTCATGGGAAATAAAGCACCAAGTAAATAAAGTAAACTGAACTTGGTGATGCTCAGCACAGGACTTGCCTATAAATGCTATGTCCTAGATCTTGTTCTTCCTGGACTTTGGGAGAACTGAGACTTTTGTATTTGAATACTTACAGATTAAGCAAAAGCAGATTTTTTTCTACAGATTTTGGTTTCTTGAAGTATGTAGGAGTGTGTGCTTATATCCAGACAGAAATCTGAAAGGTTAGGCTCTATCATATTACACTCATTAGACAGAACACATTTTACTTTTTGGCATGCTGTGAAACAACAAAAGAAATTATACAGTATGGATTTGAATTATGGTATCTCTGCAATAGTACAGGGCTAATTGACAAGGCAAGATGCATCCGTGCAACTGCTTCAATTTTCCGTTTACTTTACTCCGTATACTTTTCCTTTGGAATATTAAATGCATCAAGTATTTTGTCTAATTCAGCCTTTGGATTCCTCTTGTACCAATAATAAGCTGGAAATATACTACAAGAGTTAAATCAGTTCCCATCTCACCTAACTTCCCCATTGCCTGAGCATTTTTCTTTTACATGCCACCCCCCTGAGGCTGACTCTTTGAGTTTCTGTCATGTTAGGTAGAGAGCATGAGTGATATCATGGCATGACCTGAAAATGAAAGCTTGAAGAGAGAGCTTTATTTGTCCAGCTATTAGCTGAGGACAGGATTTATTCACCTTGCATCTCCTGTATATATTAATCTCATTAGAGTTGCACTCTGGAACTCCTGCTATGGGAAGATATCATTAGCATTCCCTAGAACATAGGATCTTAAACTGCCTTTTGGAAACACTTCTGACAACTGCAGCACTGCCATACAGCTCCTCGCTGTCCAGGAACATTGAGAGCAGCTGTGAGTGAGGCCTGCAGGGGCTGGAGCCAGGACCCGATGGTGCCACCTGAGGAGGCTGTGTGGAGCCATCAATGCCCACAGGGTCCTGACACCCACGGCTTGTAAGGCTTCAGCTTTTGATTTTCGGGAGCCTTTGGAAATGTGCCTTCTATTACAGCCATTTCATATACTGCTTTTGGAGTTCATACAACAATTGTTGTCTTTACAGCAGGACTCAGTATCTGTTTATCAACTGTGCAAGGTTAGTTCCTGTCCGATCTAATTGTTGTATATAAGTTGCTCATTAATGCTAAAACTAAGACTCTTCATATTAATGTATGACCTGCTGTAATTGACTCAAATATAAGAACTTCCTTCTGAATTACTAAGCATTACCTAAACTTCCTTATCTCCTCTTCTTTTTTTATAATTTAATGGAGAGATATTTTTGATCTGTTGACTCACATGCTGGAATGAGTTGATAGCTTTGTCATGTTTTACCAAACTCTTAAATAAAAATTCTTAGTTCTAGTCTCTCCTTTGGCTATGTCTTATTATTTTAGTATTTCTGAAAAACTCATGATGTTGCATTTTTTAAATCCTATGTTTCTTGCTGGTAAGTAATTTTCCTTTTGTTTTCAGCTTCTGGCTATGGAAAGCACAACAGAAGTTGCATTTGGATCATCTTGATTCCTGCTTTTCTGTTTGTTTTTCAAAACTTTTTTTTTTTTTTTAACTTTTTTGATGTTGTCATTTTGGCATTTGGCTTGGTTTGTTTGTTTTAACTAGACAGTGCTAAATTACTTTTTTCTGTTCCATGCTGCATTTTGGTTTTAAATGTGTTGACAGTCAGGAGCTTCTGCATGACTCTCTCCACTGTGAGCCCTTATTCACATAAATGACATTCCTTTTCAGTAAAAAAAAAAATCTCTAATTTTTGGGGTTTTTCTTTTAATCTGTTGTCAACTAAATGCATGGAGTTTAGTCAATTCTAGTGAATTTTCCATATCCAGCACAAAGTATTTGTCAGCTGACATTTGCTATCCATGAACTGCTTGTGCAAATCAAATCTTCATAGCTGCCCTTGTACAGACTTTCTGTACAGCTGAGATTTCCTTTATTCTGTTTGTATATCCTAGAAATTCAGAAGGTTTCTAATACCACAGCATAACTTGAAGTTATCATGCAAGGCTTTATTTCTCTGATAAAGGAACCTGAACCAGAATCTGCTTTTCTTTCAGACAATGAAAGAGGACATTTATCCTAAATATACTTAATGGCAACTCTGAGCTATATGAAGTTATATACAAAATTAATGTCTACCTAACTTTAAAAATTAAACAAAACAGATTTCCTGACTGTAATGACGTTACTGGAAATTTTGCCACAACTTCAGCAGGGCCAGGATTTAATTTTCAATGACAGCTGTCAGTATTCTAACCTTCAGTTTTCTCTATTCTACCTTCTGTATTTAGTATGTCCTGTTTTCAATATACTTCAAAGTCTCACAAAAGTCTTGGCATAAAATACAGACACATTAGAAAATCTCAAGTTACAAGTTACAATGTCAATTATAATGTCAATAAGATGTCTGCAAGACAATTTCTGCACTGAATCTGTTTGCTTAATTTTCAATCTACTTCAAACTCAGCCCTATTACATTAGTCCTATTACCCTTTTATATAGAGTTGTTTTCATTTGGTAACATAAATACATAATATACCAATATACCAATACATAAAATACCAACATAAATACCAATCCAAAAAAAAAGAGAAAGAGTTGTAAGGCACAGTGAAGATGCAAAGAGAGGAACAGGAAAAAGAAAAAGGATTTCAATTACACAATACAATCAAGAGCACCTGTGCTGGAATTCATTAATTCCATTGAGCAGACATTTGCATATTTGCAACATCCTGATGAGGAGAGGGGGTGGGGAAAGGGGAACAGACGACTGACTGTACAGATTGGAAAGCATGACAAAAAGTTTAAAATGCCTCACTTTCTTACTCAGGCATTTGATTATCCTGTTTCCTTTTTAGAAGGGCTGATTTCCATGTACTTTTGTATATGTTTGTATAGTTCATTTTGCAGCTATCTTCATTATAAATACAAAAGAACACTGGAATAATGTTTTCCAAAAAGTATAGTTTACACTACTGTTTCTGCAGCTAAATACTTGAAGTAGTGCTGAGCACCTTTATTCTGTAAGTTTATTATTTAGGAGAGACCATTGTAACCAGACATCACTCTCACCATATTGGGCAACTGATTTTTTTTTTCTTATCCTGTTTCTATTCCTATTTTCCCTATTCCAAATTTCTCTGTGCTTTATGCTAGACAGGTAAGTTTATAATCCATGGAAAATTTACTTGGACCTCTGTCATGGCTTACAGAGCTGTGAAAAAAGTCCATCTTTCTTGATTCATACAACTGTTGTAATTAGGGCTCATCATGGGGATCTTGACCTCACTGTCTCCTTTTGGCCTCTACTAACAGTAATTATCTAAGTTATTTTCAAGCACTTATTGGATTCTTCAAGTGGAAATTCTGAAAACGGCTGATCACAGATGTCTCCTACAAATAACTGCTCTGATGCTGAGGGTATTAGTGCTTCCACAGATTATATTCAATTCTACTCATGTTGCCTAAGGGATTAAGTATGTGTGAGGAATATGGAGATGAATACTGGCCTGTGAAAGCTGGAGTATCACAAAATTCCCATCAACTAAGTTCCTCAGGTTTAGCAAGGGAGAATAGATGCATGCTATTAGTCACCTAACATATTTATAAATGACAGACTTCAGTAAGGCATGATGCACTAAGTTTTGTCTCTTACTGAGAGACAATCATGTTATTAGTGTGGTTTTATTAGCATGTTTGACGTCAAACACTCAGATAGGCTCTTTCCCTGGGAAGTATTTTCTACATGAGTTGTCCTACTAAGACAAATACAGCGTTGAACAACTGGAGCAGCACAGTTAGTAGAAAATTTGAAAGACTAACACAGCAACATCCATGAAGTATTTGTTACATTAATATAGTTAGACCAAAATAACTGACGGAGTTTCACATGTCAAGCAATTTGTTTCATACAAATCATTATACTGACATACAACTGAAAAGTGGCTTCATGCGTTGTGGGCCACAACAATATAATAGTTTAGAGGATGTCTAGGGCATGTTAGGAAAGCATGTTCTGTGACCCCTGAAGGGATGTCACTGAAACTGTATTGGTCCACAATTTGGAAGTGATTTTTACTAAATCCTATCTTGTTTTGCTTATTTCCATATTTCACTTAAATAATGATTGTTTATTAATAAATTATTAGAAAGTCACATTTGCAACTGTTTGCCAAAAAGCTGTGAGATGCTCCATCTTTCTGATTTTGAGAGGTGACACCAGAAGATTTCACGCACAATTTTAGGTTTGTTACCAGTCCAACTGGGTGACCCTGTGTTCCATAACTAATCAAAATATTTGAAAAAAAATTAGGTATAGTATATTTGACTTCCAAGGAGCTATTTTTTAATATTTAAGAGCAAATAGACTATGCTGGCATGGAGTAAGAGAGCTGTTTTTCCTCATGAATTAATAACTGATGAGAAACTAACAAAAAAAAAGGGCAGAAACATATTGTGGAAAGTTATTAGATTGTCCACAGAAATCTGTGTTGGGACCTCTGCTTTTCAAGTTTAAAAGTCAAAAACAGAGTTGAGCATGAAGATTATCAGGAAGATCTCAAAACACTAAATGACTTCATGATAAAAAGGCAGATAAAATCCAGTGTGCACATGGAGGAAATAACTCGAATGAAATATATACAGTGATGGCTCTGAATAATGTATTCATACTCAGGAAAGGGATTTTGAAGTCATGGATAGTTCTTTGAAAATGTCAATCAATATTAATTTATAGTCAAAAGAGAAAATTGTGTAGTGAGACTTACTAGTAAAGAAGGTAACAGCAAAAAAGGAAATGGAACTATGTAAATCCCTTATACACTGCTAATTATAAACCCACTGCAAGTTTAGTGCCTCTTAAAGTCTGTGACGTGCGGAGAATGACCTTACGACCTGTAAGATTGTAAAGCAGGTATGTTTATTCCAGCGCTGGGCACACAGGGAAATAATTTTCACCAAAGACGTGTGCAAATTTCCAGTAGCTGTGAGCTTAGTTAAATACTGTAAAGTGTTACATATTCATGAAAGTTCTAGGAACGCCTATACATCTTCATAACCTGTCCCCGAGAAGGCGGTTCTTATTACAATGAGTTCTGGGAGATCATTTCCATAGTCTCCACCTTTGGCTCCTCCCGGTTGCGCCTGCGCAGTGATCATGGATCGGGGTCATCTTCTCTGTACACGTTCACCTCTGGCCTGGTGTGATGAGTTGGTTGGGACTCAGACTGCTGAGTTGACGTACCTCCTGCCCTGTGTCCAAGTTTTGGTTATCTAATCCACCCAAGGATGCACCAAGGATGCATCCAAGATTTGGTCTCCCTGCAAGGCCTGTAAAGTCGTCAATAAACTTTTGTTTCTCTTACACAAGGCTAAGCAAAGCTAGGCAATTGTAATGTGGGTTAAGGGTTCTAAGCGTTGTGGGTTAAGGGTTTGCTCTCTAAGCGTTAGCTCCTTAAGTGTTAGTTCTTTAAGTATTGATTAGTCAAGTGTTAACTAGTTAATTCCTTGTATCAGTCTGTTTTAAAAAGACTAATTAGAAATAGGAAAAATACAGAGAAAACCAAACAAGGATAGCCAAGGGAAAGAATTGTACTGATTTAGGGCAAACAACAAATGTTAGAATTCCTCACTTTGGAGAAGACATGAAGATATAATAAGGAATAACTATACAGTTCCCCTTAACACAAAAACTGACAGTCACCTCATTTAAAACAACCAAAGGAATTTTTTTTTTGTTATTCACCACACAGCTACACAGTAGAACAGTGTTCTGTAACACACTCTATTGTGTAAAAAATACATGAGTTTAAAAAACACACAGAACTAGTCAAATCCACAAAGCCTAGATCCATCAACTGTTCCTTTGTTGTTTTCCAGGTTACATTCTTCTGAAATTTCATCCTAAGAAGGGTTCAACCTAGTTTTAGCACAAAGCTTATAGTCTCCACTGAAATGTTCATTCAGTGTCACAAATCTGTCACACTAAATTCACTGCTTTGAAAAATCAATTTCATGCAAAAATTTAAAAAATTTCTCTTGCAGAAAACAAATGCACAATAGCAGTTTCTTCATGATAACTTTAAATCTTACACTCTAACAGGGCCTAGAACCCTTAAGAAAGACTCATCTGATGTTAGTTTGCTCCAAAATGTCATGCATCATAGAATCACGGAAGAGTTTGGGTTGGAAGAGACCTTCAAAGGTCATCTAGTCCAACACCCCTGCAATGAACAGGGACATCTTTGACTAGATCAGGTTGCTCAGAGCCCCGTCCACCCTGGCCTTGAATGTCTCCAGGGATGGGACATCTACCACCTCTCTGAGCAACCTGTTCTGGTATTTTACCAGCCTCACTATAAAAAATTTCTTCCTTATGTCTAGCCTGAATCTCCCGTTCTTTAGTTTAAAATCATTACCCCTTGTCCTATCACAACAGACCCTGTTAAAAAGTCTGTCCCCATCTTTCTTATAGGCTCCTTTTAAGTACTGAAAGTCTGCAATAAGGTCTCCCAGGAGTCTTCTCCAGGCTGAACGACCCCAACATTCTCAGCCTTTCCTCATAGGAGAGGTATTCCAGCTCTCTGATCATCTTGGTGGCCTCCTCTGGACCCTCTCCAACAGGTCCATATCTTTCCCATATGGAGGGCTCCAGAGCTGGACACAGTGCTTCAGGTGGGATCTCACCAGAGCAGAGTAGAGGGGCAGAATCAACTCTCTCAACCTGCTGGCCACGCTCAATTTGATGCAGCCCAAGAAGTGATTGGCCTTCTAGGCTGCAAGTGCACATTGCCGACGCATGTCCAATCTTTCATCTACCAGTACCCCCAAGTCCTTCTTGGCAGGGCTGCTCTCAATCCCTTCATCCCTCAGCCTGTATTGATTCCAGGGGTTGCCCTGTCCCAGGTGCAGGAACTGGCACTTGGCCTTGCTGAACTTCATGATGTTCTCATGGGCCTACTTCTCAAGCTTGTTCATGTTCCTCCAGATGGCGCTCCCTCCCTCAGGTGCGTCAGCCACACTACTCAGCTTTGTGTCATCTACAAACTTGCTAAGGGTATATTTGATCCCACTGTCTTCCTCATCCACTGAACAGTCCACCCATCAAATCCATACCTCTCCAATTTAGATAGAAGGATGTCATGTGGGACCGTGCCAAAGGCTTTACAGAATTCCAGAGAGGCAACATCTATAGCCTTTCCTTTGTCCACTGATGTAGGTACTTCATTGTAGAAGACCACTAGGTTGGTGAGGCAGGATTTGCCCTTGGTGAAGCCATGCTGGCTGTCTTGAATTATCTCCTCGTCCTCCATGTCTTAGCCTTAGCATAGCTTCTAGGAGCATCTGTTACACAATCTTCCTAGGCACAGAGGTGAGGCTGACAGGTCGGTAGTTCCCAGGTTCCTCCTTTCTACCCTTTTTGAAAATGGGTGTGATGTTTCCCTTTTTCCAGTCACCAGGGACTTCACCTGACTGCCATGACTTTTCAAATATCATGGAGCGTGGCTTGGCAACTGCATCAGCCAATTCCCTCAGGCTTCTGGGATGCATTTCATCAGGTCCCATAGATTTATGTATATTAAGGTTCCTCAAGTGGTCACGAACCTGATCTTCACTTACAGTGGGAGGAACTTTTTGCTCCCCCGTCTCTGTTCATCCATTCAAGAGGTCCAGGAAGACAATGTTAATTGACTTCTCAGTAGATATCAACCAAGTATCATTAAAGAGTCTTATATGTAATTTTCATTCGGTTTATACCAATTATGCATACAAGTACTTGCATTACATTAAAAATACTAAGGTTGCAGTGTCAACGATTCAAAATTTGCCAGAAATAACACTCGTTGCATAACCTACACTGGTCCTACTCCAAATATGCATTATAATGAAGTCTTAGTTGTGTGTTTGCATATTATTTTTTCCACAGGAACTCTGTTGCTAGGACAGATCTTTAGGCTTGGAACACAGAAAATAATTTAAAAAAAATGCATCGACAACAAATCCCATCATGTGGTGTTTTCAGGACAAGTTACTAACATTGAAGTCTTCAGATTCCTGATGTTCCTGGCCAAACATCTGGGACTTGAACTAAGGACTGAACTGTTGCCCATTTTTGTTGTCAGTGCTCTTTCCTCAGGGCCATTTAATATGGAATTATAATTACAAGGCAATCAGGTATGAAGGGATGGATATATTCAGTGAGCATGGAATTTTTACCGATTTCAGCTCCTAAATACTAAGAAACATCTGTTGAAGGCTGACTTTCGAAATCAAAATATTTGAGTAAACTGCCATGAAATAGCAGAAGATTTATCTCTGACACAAAGGTAACTCTAAGCTAAAGTTTATCTGCCAGCTGAAAAGCCAGTGTGGTCAGTTATATTTTGAAATTTAAGACTGGAAAAAAAAGACAACTGGATTTTCCAACACAAGTATATCTTTCTCATAGAAAATTTCAGCCCTAGAGTATAAAACTTGGCAGTGTTCCACGTAGGAACATTTTGGCTGACTAAATTTTTATAATAATCTATGTAAATATATACAGCCAGTAATGACTAAAAAGCAGTAAGGTAAACAATTTATTGACTTAACAGATTCCAACATACAACAGTTACAGAACAGCATAATATTTTGAAATATAGTTACTATTGTTTGTATGTAATCTAGTAGGAAATCCATGTAACAAAAGCAATGAAGAGACATTGGTTTGGTTTATCTTATAGTGTAGAGTGTTAATTATAATAGACTACTGGTTATTATAAAATAATATTTTATTTCATGTGAACACAAATATTGTTACGGTGATTATGTATAATGGTTATTTGTTTGAGACAAGGAGAAAGTATATTTTTTAAATGGTAAATGGTAATTCCAGGTCCTCGCTTTTATAGATAAAGGAGCTCTTGAGGGAACATAGGTCTTTACAACCACTGTTATGAAAAGGAAGACTGCTGAAGAGAATAGGCCAAAATGTTTACCTGTGATAGTTTGCAATGCTCTGTAGTGTTAATGTACATATATACACACACATTTTTATATAATAATGTGTATTAGAACACGTTTTCTCTAAACTTTCACCTGTCTTGCCATATGAATAAGTAAAAAAGGATGAAATGTTTGTGTTTTCGTGCCAATCTAAAAGATATCCCAAGGAATTTCTCTTCCTTGAGAAAGCAATATATACCATGTGTAGGAAGAAATTCTTCAGTTTCTTAGAAAATGCCCCCAAGTCGAGGAATGGCTGTTTTATAAAGATGAGTGATTTTTGCCCCCTTTTTTTTTTTGCATGTAGATGTGACTTAGTTTTTTTGCAAATGCTAGCAAAGTTCTCCCTGCTGATATCAGTACTCATGCAAACTCTCTGAAAGTTGTTTAAAGCATCATAATTAAAAATAAAACAATGAAGGATCAAATAGTCATTTAACTGCCAATACCTGGAAGATAAGCGAGAATAAAAACGGCTATGACTGACTGTTTCTACCTCTAGGGTTCTCTAACTCAAATCTATTAATTTTTATTTATTTATTTATGATTGACTGATTTAATAGTTTGTTTTTCTGACAAACATTAAACCCAAATAGAAGGAAATGTAGCTTGTACTCACAAGTTTTATGTTGAACCTTATCACATGTTCACAGTGGGCAGTTATCAAAGGAGGTGAAGGCAAAACAGGGAAAAACAGTGGAACAGGCAAGGAAGTAAACTTCCATAGAGAAGCAGTGCTCCTTCCTACTTCTGGTGTATTTTTTAACACACTAATTACCAACCAGTGAATAGGAGACACATTGAATGTCTATTAGCAACATTTTTTTTTCAATTGCAAGTCAAAATGAAGAATACAATCTGTATTTGAATTTACATGAGGAAGTTTCATGGGTGTTTAACAGTTAGCTGCACTCTAATATATTAGTTTACACCTTGTTAGAAATATTCTCAGTCTCCAAATGCTTTTAGTGACAATACACTCACTTTTCTCATCCTTTGGGATGAGGAGAAGAAAAAATCCTTTTTAAATGGGTCCTCCACTGTTTACAGGGTGTGTGAGGACTGCACTGCAAAGTTTTCCCACTCCATGCACCTTCATTAGATAAAGCTTTGTTAATCTGATTTATTTCTTCATTAAACACCTGTAAATGAAAATACTAAGATCTAAACAAGTCTATATGAGGGGATGAGGCACAGTGGGTATTTGTCTGATTTAAGGAGTTTTAACAAGTCTAGCATTGTGATGAAGAGAAACAAAGTGCCATCTAGTGAAAGCAATAACTGTTAACGTAAATAAAAGGTTAAGATCTTACTGTAGATTAGTTCAACAGTTTCAATTCTCAGAGGTGTGTGACTATAGTTAGCATTTTATTAATATCATGTCAATTTATTCAGCAAGCCAATTATTATAATTATTCAAATCTATAAGTACTCCATGAATTTTTGCAGTTGTTTTAGAAAACAATACATATTTTAACCCATTTATTTTTACAAAGGAAGCATGGTTAAGTTGTGCTGGAAGTGCTGTGGTTATTCTGTAAGAGACACATTTTCTGCTGAGACACCAACACCTCAGTATGATGCACAGTGTAACCTGTGAGCCACTACACAGGACTGAACTGCTTGAGATCAATAAGCAACCCACATACTTTTCAGAAGAACAAGGGAATTTACATTGGGATCTTCTACCTATCCCTATCCTACCATCTCTTGAGTTCATCTATTTTGAACAGATTCTTCAACACAAATTGCACGGGGCATAAATCTCTGAAGTCACTAATGCTCAGGACCATTACTCTTAGGGTATAGTCTAGTGGTAAAAGTCTTTTTTTTTTCTTTGTTAAGAAATAAAAAATAAGATCCAATGATTCATTATGAGGCAATCTGAGGTAATTAAACCTCAGACTGAAGGTAATCTGAAACGTTAAACCACTAGGCAAATCAAAGATTACCTTTTGATTTTCAAACACTATGGAATGAAAAAAGTTTGCCTTAGATTTGTGAGATTTAGTACAAAAAGTATTTTAATCTAAGGATTTAAATAACTGTAAACATGCACACTTTTATAGAAATATTGGTTTTAGAGGGAAGCTGAAGCAAAATATTATGATTGAATCTTTCATTCATCCCGAGTTCCTGATTGTTTCACAACATTTAACTGCTCTGTATCACCATGCTGTCAAATTGTAGTGCTTCCCTCTAGCCCTTCAACTATTAAAAAAAAAGAAGAAAAAAGAAAAACACTTCAGTGTCACAGTCTGAGTGTTGTGCACATCACTTCATTGTAAAAAGTGAAACAGGCTGGGAAAATACAGTTGTGGTTTAGTTATTGAACTACTAACAATGTGCTAAGCATTGAACAGGGTACAAAGCTGAGCCTTCACCAAACTGCTTGTAACTGCAGTAGTCTATGCACATATGTTTATAAATATACATTCCTAAGACACAGATGAAACTCCCGGCCACAGAGTTTGTGGCAAAAATTGCCTGCATGCAAACTCCCTTTGCTAATTTTTCTACCAGTCACTTTCCTTTACATTTCAGCATTGAACCTGACCCCCTGAGTCAATACTATCAGTATTTCTCATCTCTGAAAAATATATTTGATAACTTGATATCCTGAGAGAAAGAATCTGAAAAAAGCTCCTTTTCCCGCTGTGCATGTGAAAGATTACATGAAAGATTTTAAAGTGACCTGAATCACACAATGCTGGTACCTTTCGCCTAATTTCCTTTGCCTTTTATTATTTCCTTTGTGTCAAACAAATTTCAATATTTAGATTACCATGCCTTTCTTTTCACTAGCTCGTCATTCACTAGTGTTGCCCATGGTTCACATGATGAACTTACTTTACCCAATTAAAAGTTACGTTATTGATAATTTGGTCTCCCTTAATCTGCAAGTTTCCTGCTGAAACTGAAAGGGTTCATGAATACTACATAAATCTATGACATAAAAGCTACTTTTACAGTTTCTTATCAAGGACGTGTGTCTACTTGACAAAAAGAAAAAAGGTCCCTTTCTATAAATTGATTTAGGATTCATTGAAAGAACTTGAAGAACAGAGCAGGCACTGTGAGCAAATAGTCATTAAAAGCATATTAGGAAGGATTTGGAATGGTTCTATGAATGGAAACATGAAATAGGAAAATTAAAGGTTAACCACTACAAAGAATGGTGCAGAGCACAATAGGGTGAAACAATTCCATTACCACCGTTCCTGGGATGTATCCTATTAATGCATCCCAGGACACTTGTGTCCCCTGGCATGTTGGAACAATGCTATGGGGTCAATGTCAAACCTGTTAGTTTATTTATTAATTCATTCTACATGCCATCAAAGCACAAAAAACCCCAGAATATGACACTTTGGGGTTAGTTGATTTATATAAATTCTTCGTTACTTCCATCTTTGTTTTATTATATTTTCAGTTTTCTCTTAACATTACTTTTGAATTAGAGTTCCAAGCATGATAAATCATTGAAAAGTTCTTGACACCTTTTATAAAAGCAGTAACATTTGCTTTTGTTGTATCTTACATTTAGAAACAGTAGACTTAGAAGCAATAAATATTGAAGCTCAAGGAACACACTGAGGATTAATTTCTTTAAATTATTTCTACATATGCTGTAGAGTTTCAGTACATAATGAGGATTTATCAATGTTTAACACAATACAGCTAGCAGTACATCTTCTTACTTGCTGTAGCATATATTGTCAATTAAGTAGTTCTGTCCTGCCCAAATTTCCTTTTAGATATTTGCCTACATTTCCTTATTTTCTGCTTACACATTGAATCAGTTATTTATCTGCTGTTCCTCCCTTCTAATACAAGTAAAAGTAAGCTGAGCTAGAAAGAAACAATAGGTGGATATCAGCTGCCATAAGGAAATCATGGGTAAAGAAGGTCATATCAGAAATGGAGGCATCAAATCATCATCTTGTCTGCAGACATGGAGCATATACCCCTTCAAACTCAGACTTGAGCTCTACTACAACATATCGTATACCTTTACATCAGGAAAGTCAGTGTCCTGTGACTTTAGATAAGACTAAGTATGCTGTCTCTGCCTACTGGAATAAAGACCTAACATCAAATTATTTGGAATAAGAATACTCACATCTTTCATATAGAAGCTTAAAATCCTAAGCTATTTAACTTGTATAACACCTAAAAGTTAGTGTGGGTAATTTATTCTTCTTGAGCAATCTTCGGTTCTGTGAATGTACTTTAGGATGTCAATAAAGTTGTTCTGGTTTAAAACCTTGTCAGATGTAAATGGAGGAAACCTTAACTATGATGCATAATTTTACTGCATGGTTGTTGAAACAAAAATATCAAACAGGAAAAAAAATATAAAATGACACACTGAAATGTTTTTTTATAATTTTTTACAGGATTATATATGCATAATCTTCATTTGGTAAGAGATGTCTCCATATGCTCTCTACATGCCTTTTCTTGGTAATGAAAAAAGCCAATGCATTCTTATTATTTATACAGTTGGTCTGAAAATTTATGTCTTTTGGAAGCAGGAAGACAAAACTTGCTTTAGAAACAAGTTTCTGTGGGTTTGTTTCAGAATGCTTTCCCAAAATTATTGAAGAGAAATCTATTAATGAAAATGATTCCACTTTTTTAAATCTTTACCGTTTCTGCTGAGAAATCGCTCGGTAAATTATGTGAGGTCATATCAGCAGCATTGGTCTGCCTATGTAATGCAATATGGCTGATGCAAGCTTACAAGACATGCAACCCAGTGATATGTTAATTGGGTAGGGAGTGAAGTGGGGAGGAGATAGATAAAAATGGATTTGTCCCAAAAGACAAGATGTGAACACACAAAGACAGAATCACAACTAGCTACAGTGCTTTTCTTCTAGCAGTTTGAGCAGGGAGCTGAGAATTGCCTGCCTTTTCATTTATGAAGCTAGACCTTTCATTATAGACTGGAGCTGTACAAGGGAGATGCTGATATAAGTCTCCCTGATTTGTCCCACTATAGAGAGCCCCATCCAAAGCTTATCATGTCCTGCTTCAGAACTCATTTCAAAAGTGCTTCTATGAGACTCCAGTCAGTGCATAGACCTTGCAGAGGTTCTCTACACAGAGGAAGTTTGCATCTTGTATGATCACAGTTTTACATTTTTCAGTATCTCAGTTTGAAAGACTTTTTTACCAATAAATATACATTAACATGAGCACTCAGAGAAGCATGCAGTAATTAGCATATGAATCACTTTACTCAAGTTCAAAGAAGAGGTCTCAACCTTCAAAGACATTTCATAATTCGCAGAAAGCTACAGTTTCACACCATTGCTTACAGTCTGGTATCAGTGACTCAGAAATACAGGGTTGTGCTGAATATGGAGGCTATGCACAATGAGCAACCATAATTCAATTTTCTTAGCAAATGAGCATTAATTCTGCATTCCATCTTGAATTACTGAAATTGCACTAAGTAGGCAAGAGGAAACACAGCTAGTGAGGAGTGTTGGTATGTCAGGACAACAATTCTCATGTCAGTTGTTCTGGCCATGACTCCTTAAGTGTCTAAGAATAAGTCAAGATGGCATTTAATGTGCTGTCATACTGCATGAAACAGCTGTCATGCTACATAGAGATGAAATTAAAAAAGAAAACTACATTTGAGAGTTTTAGGTAAACCAAAACAATGCAAAGTATTTCTTCACGGCTCTATCTTCTCAGTTTATTATGCCACTCAAAGTTTTTAACAAAAATTTGCTTTTAGGAAATAAATGTTCCTTTACTGAGGAACATTGGGGTACTTTACACAACTTGGAAAAGCTCTTTAGCCTTTGAATCCTGAGAGACAGGTGGCCTGTCTTTGTTTTTGTATTGTCTACAGTGCTGCAGCATCTGAGTTTCTCATAATAATTACTGAATACATTGTCTAACACTTACACAATAGTATCTATAATTATCCTTATTTACATAAAGTAACTACTGAAAACAAAGGTCAAAGTGGCCTAGGTCCAAAGCCATGAAAATAAAACTATGGTAGAACTGGGACCTCAAGCACAGAACAAGTGAAAAAGCAGGGTTTTTAACATTTTGGGGGAAAATTCTCTTCAGCAACAGATCCAGCAATAAAATTAAGCTGCTTACAATTGCCTGCTTTAACAACTAAACATTCTCCCTGTCAGATAAACTTTGATGTGTGCATCCCACACAGTATATGCTGCAATACCTACTTAAACATCATAAGGATAACTAAAAACACAAGAGCAGCCGCAGCTTAAATTTCCCTTGGCATTTGTTATAAATAGAGATTCTTAGGTAGCTCTGAAAATATTTGACAAAATCATGGTTTCGTTTACAATTTATATATTGATGGTGGTTTCTCTTTCCCTTTATTCCTAGCTAATTAAAAGTATGCTTAAAAAATATTATTCACAGTAGCTTGGAACTTGCAGGAGTACTAAAATTACTTCCAATAAGAATGTACAAGTACTCAAAATCCACTTGATAAGTGTCCAACAAATAATTTATAATGCGTAAATTCACTGGTGATTTTCTGATTTACATGTTGGTTTGAATGCATCTTTAGGGTTTTGTCTGCTTGCTGTTTCTACCAATAGATACCTGGATTTGTGTTACAGGTATGATACTGGGGTATGAATATTCAACGACTAACTTCGAATTAGTTTTTCTCTACCACCCTCTTCCACTGCTTAGAAGTGTCTTTTTCAACAATTTTGCTATCAGCAAAATAATTTGTTAAAACTTATTACATACCCAAGCATTATGGCAGGCAGGGTAAATAAAAATAAACAACACTACTATAAAGGAAAGATATACTAACAAAGTAAAAATCATTCACTTAAGTGTGAATGAATACATGTCCAAAGACTTTGAAATATTGCCAGTCTCTTTTCCTAGAACAAGGGGAGACTGATATTTTAAAGGACAGAAAAAATATTCTCTAATTTTCCTTCTAACTTTTATCATAAATGTGGTTTCTAAACTTCTAATAACTTCAGTTTACAGTAGTACAGTTTTTCAAATACCAAAAACATTTGTTTTATTTTTTTATTATGAATTTGAGTTTTTCCAATTTATTTTTATTTATGCATTTTCAAGCATGGTAACATGGGGAAAAAATATTCCCAACCTCCCAAATGCATTTGTCCTCCTCTTTGTTGCAAAATTTGAATTACTGAATCCAAATTGTATAAATGCTGCTTAGACTATATTTGCCCCGGTATGCATAGTATTGCTTTAACAGGAAAAATATATGCCCTTTCTACAAAGCGAAGGATCCTAGCTACAGTAGCATTAGCAGGCATCATTATGACACTGCTAGGTACAGCTGAATAAGCTTTGCCTCTGTTATGTCATCTATCTTCAAGCCATTAAAAATAACATTGTAAGCTGTTATGTAGTTGTCATATCAGAAGGAAGTCTTATTAAATTAATTTTTTTTTTCTGGCAACAGATAAAGACAGGGAATGGAAAAAATATAGGTTATTCTTTTTTGCTGTTAAATAATTATTCAAAGAGAAAACCTTCAAAGTTTTATCTTTCATTGGGCTTTTTTAGGAGACTATTTTCTCACATTCTTGCCATTTATTAATGTGTTATTTTAACAGGATTGGTATCTCTAGGGCAAGGGTGTCAAATTCATTTTCACCAGGGGCCACATCAGCCTCGCAGTTGCCTTCAAAAGGCCAAATGTAGTTTTAGGACTATATGAATGTAACTACTCCTACTCATTTCTGTTGAATCCCCAATATGCAGAAAGTATTTCAGAGAATCTTTACCAAATAGTTACGTATCAATTATCATCTGAAATCACTGTGATGTATTTAAAGTTGAAGGCAGCTGCAATGGACAGATTTACGTTAAATGGCTTGGCAACTGCCCAGCAAGCTATCCCTCTGGAAGATTTTTCATTCAGAAGCAGTATGAATAGGCTGCTCAAGAGTACTCAAGGACAGATTCAAGAACTTAGAAAGCCAGTACCCCATTTTAAGGCAGATGTAGGAAAAATTGAGATAAAAAGCCTCTGTAAGCCTCTCTACACTGTGTAGAGAGTTGGGCACCTTCACATGGCATTCAAAGCAGTAAAAGGAGCAGTGAGATGCTTTAAATCAGTCCTGTACATATTAGCTTCCTACTGCCACCTCCATGGGAAATGCTGAGTCTAAAATCCTGGCTTTATTCAGCTATAGAAGAAATTGAATTTTCCCCCTTGGGCCTGACTTCCTCCACCCCTTGAAACTGGAAAGAAAATTAATTCCCCAAACAGTCTTGAAGGTAGTGTCTCAGCCATCCCCTTTTAAATTTAAAAGTTTGTTGCCAGACCACAGTAATAAAGTAGGAAAACAAGTTTAATTTTTTCTCTCCACATACTGCAATTTACACTCATTTTTCTCACTTCCACGCCTTCTTATCTGTAAACCAGTATATTCTTTCTCTGTTTATGGTTATATAGGAAATAATACTGCTAAACTGCAGCAAACTTTCAAAAATACAAGGAGAGAAAGAGATTTAATTGTAAGACCAAGACAATTTCACACATATGCTTGCTCTTATACCTTCACACTCACAAGAACTACAAAATGGCTATTTCAGATGATGCCTGATGTTAAGAAAGTCATCCAGTCATGAGACATGCCTCCAGGAGACTTGACCAGGACCTTATGTGATGGCCTCGGTGACAGGGGACACCAGCTATCCAGTCCTGGTTAGAGGTTCTTTCAGATGGAAATAACATGCTGGATTTGGATGTGATATGCACCACTGTGGACTTAACAGGGATTTTGGTCTGTCATTATGATTCACCCATTGTCCTGTGTCTTGCACTGGGTGTCTTAAGATGAACAGAGTCATCAGTACACAAAACTGCTGTAGCCCTTCCTCTGCCATTTGCTCTGGTACTTCCACAGTCAGGCCTGGTTGTTCTCTTTCACTTCAATGTTAGTGTTCCCTTTACTATCTCCAACAGTTGCAGGGGTATATGGAAGGAAGGAAAATGCAAGGATGAAAGCCAAGAGACCCTTTCCATCTGTCCTGGAGTTCTGCAGTTGCTTGACAAAAAATGAAAGAAAAGAGAAATTAGTAATGAGTGACCAGTTCCACAGTCTAGCAGCCTACTTTGCTTTCCAGAGTTTTGCTCCTAGAACTGCTGCTGTTTCAATTCAGGACAGAATAATGGACCAGTTGCTTGTACCTACTTGACACTGTGTATGGACAAAATGGATCTAATTGATATTCATTTTCTGGTTTGGACACAGTCTGGAGTGAAAGCAGGTAATACGTGAATTGCAGTTGCACAACACCTGTTCCAAGACCAAACAAAATGAACTCAACATTATAAAAATTGACAAGGACCTGCATTACCTTGTATACTATCTATACAGTTTGCACAGTCAGATTTAATTCATCTTTGATTTCAGGTCTCCTTCCAGCTTAATAATGTAATAGCCAGGAATAGATATGAGCTTATGGAATGCACATCACTGGGATGGGGCATCAGCTTCTACTTCATTTGTCTGCTGCCTTGCACACACTCATCATAAACATGTGTTTCTGCTAAATACACAAAAAGGAATAAATTTTCACATCATAACCTTTGTGCAGCCAAGGAAGCTGTTGTTCAGCTGTATGTTTTTTATTGTGCCAAGAAAATACTTGTCTACTTCATAGTATAATTCTAAAAAATATGTTGTTCAGAGTATCCAATTAACACAAAAGTATGTTGTCATAGTTGCTTCTTTTCTATCTACATGCATAGTTTCTTAATTTAAAGTTTTAACACAATAAAACAGCCCTAATTAATAGTAGATTGGTTAAAATCATAGCCTGGGAGATGTTATAGCACTAAAGGCAAAAGGTGAACTTACAGTAATAAATGACATTTTGTAGTTATGTAGTTTTTCATCTTGAGCGGTATCAAAGTATAAACTAATACATACAAGAATGAGTCATTCACAGCTAAAATAGGGAGTGTAAGTAAAAGAGTAGTAGAATGGTCAGAAGCATAAATTTTGGCAAAAGTACTGCCCTTCTCAAAAGTTCAGCTGAGTCCTTTACCTAGCTCAGAAGCAGGAGCTGCGGAGTAATACTTATACTTTTTTTCTGTTTACAAATAATGCGTTCCATAAAGGGTTAGTTTATGAATATACATCTTCCCAAATATTTACACAATACTATTTGTCACTGCATTTAATCTGATGGGATATTTCATGTAAGCAGTGCCAACACATTATTGCAAAAGTTCATAACTATGTAGGTACACAGTAAAATTAACTGGTGTTGCTCCCACTTGGAATAGATGATTTAAACTTCTTCAATTGTGCAATTATGAATAAGGAACAATATCCTTCCTGACAGCCTTTTTTTTCCTTTATAAATATACTTTTTCCAAAATGTTGAGTAAACATCTTGATTTCATTAATACGGGAATATTCAAAAAGTTAAGCCTATTTTAAACATGTAATATTGTTTTATCTTTGTTTGGAAACATTTTGACAGGCATAATGGCATGAAATAGAGATTATCTGGTGGAATTTCTCACCTACATTATCTGCTAGAAATAAACTTTTATTTAGGGAATTATTCCCAATGTAACACAGGTGCAATAAGCAAGTGAAACTTTACATTGGTTATTTTGCACACAGAGAGCTGTTATGGATCATGTTTCGAGTAATATGTTCCATTTATGCCTCCCTTCACTTCTCCAAGAAACTAGGAAGTCAGGGGTTAGATCATGAATTTCCCTACATTTCCTCTTAAGAATAATATACTTTCAGTATATATTCTCATCAGGTTGCTGTCTCACTTGGATCCAGCGTCAAAGCTTTACCCTCTAGCCATCCTGGCTAGGAGCCTACATCAAGTCTGCACATCTCTGCTTCTGGAATCTCCTGCTATTTCCCTTTGCCAGCCAAAAGGCAAAGCAATAATCTAAACTTGTACAAATGGCTACGCTGAAACATATTCACATCCAAATGTGCTGAAACAAATGCACCTCAGGCAGCATGTGCATACTGTTAAAATCACTCATTAAAATTCTTCTCAGCTGTGCTAGTCTAGAGTTTCAGCTACTAATCAGGTTAACAGCTCTCTGCTTTTCAAGAGAGGCAGTAAACGAGAGGAAGGCATTCACCAGGCATTTGAGAAGTATCATTGGAGGAAGGTATTAGGCAGAGCTTAAATGAACTTTTTGTCATATAAAAATATGCTTTAATAAACTTTCAACTTGTCAAGATTGCAGCCAAAACACTTTTAAGGTCCAGCACTTGGATGCAACTAATATTCTTCTGGACATTTAATATATTACATTAAGAGCTTCAGGTATAAATGCATTGTAGACAAAATACTTCCTTGCCTCTGGAAGAAACTCATAAAATGGCTGAATTGTCAGGAAAGTGACAGCCAATAAGGTACAAGAATGTAAATGTATTTAGAGCTGTAGGAGCTCCTGAAGGATACAAGCATTGAGTTAGGTGGCAGTCTGGAAACATGTCTAGACTTACATCCTCTCTCTCATCCTTGATTGCACCCTGCAAACCACAAGGCCAGCAGAAAGCACAAGGCTTGAGCCAAATTAAAAATTAGGCCAAAGGAGGAAAATACAAGGTATTGACTTACGTCTTAGCTGGGTTGTTAAAAGGGTTCAGTTCAGGGAAAGCTGATTAAGGGGAATTCCTTTATACAATGTTTGAGCTTTGCCTAGAGAAAATGAGCTTGTTAAGATATTCAATTGGCATTTATGCTGGCATATAAAATAAAAAGCAGTGATGCACTCGGTAGCCATAAATGCTAGAAAATAGCATTTCCCAGTAAAAAAAAATATTCCCTAGCACCTAATCCTCAATACATGAATATGGCATTTGGTGGTTGGTTTGGTTTTCAGTGGCTAGTTTTGCTTGTTCTGATTCCTGGGCACCAAAGACTAAAAAGAGCTACCTAGACTCCTCTGTAATACAGCATAGGCATCCATTGATTTAACCCTCTTTAGTCCCCTTGTAATATATTCAGAATTATTTTTCCCAGAATATTTCTAACAATCTTTGCTATTCTCAGACTATGCTAATAGCAAATACAGTTGCCTAACCTCACATCTCCGATCATCTAATTTTGTGCACAGCAAACCACATTGGAGGATCCTCACAGTTCTCACATCCTAGGCACATTCAATGTCTCACTATCTGTCAGCAGCTCCAAAGGTGGATCTCTTTAAGAAATTTTTTTTTTTTGATTGTCCCTGGTGCTAGTAGTTGTTGCCATAGCTCCTATGAGAAAATCAAGATGAGCCCCGGCTCCAAATTGGTACTAATTGAGTACCATATATGGCTACCTAACGCAACACTGGCCTTTCTACTTTATATGCCAATACAAACACTTTAATACTCTGACATGCTTATTTAATCTACATCTGATCTCCCCAAGCTGCCAGGTGTGTGCTGGAGTGGGGACACAGCTAACACAGCAGTGGCGGCTGCCAGAAGCTCCCCTAACTAGGAATACTCCATATCACAAGTTTCAGGATTAACTTTTCTAAAAGCCAATAATTACAGGAGAAGAGAATGGACTTATTTTCCAGAAAAGTGAAATACCAAACATGCTATGCTATTACCTCTTTAAAACACATATCAGTTCTAACCCTGCTATCCGACACATGTGCCACAAGTTTTGTTATACCTCTTCAAACCCTTTCCACACCATGAATCCCATTCTCTGCTGAATCAGTAATGCCCCCACTTTAACCAGCCTCTTCTGATCATAAGATCATGCTGACCATAAGGTTATGCAGCCACATTAACATGGTGGTCTGCCCAAGATACCAGCCCAGGTCCAAAAGCAAGCAAATATGGATCTACTCACAAATAACTGGGAGATGCTAGTGTAGCAAATTAGTCTTCAACCAGGCCCCAGCTCACACTCAAAGTACTTCTGTGAGAGGACACCAGAAATATTCAGTTATTGACTGCACAACCTTTTCTGACTCTTGAAAATTCACCCTGTTCCCAGCGCTTCACAGAAAGAGGTGCTTTGGTTCAACCTTTAACCAACTAAATTCCAAGACGAAATTGGAAAAAACATAAAACAAAAAACAAAACCAGACAAACAAAAAAAACACAGAAAAACAAACACCCAAAAAAACCCAAAACAAAAACCAACAAAACCAAAAAAATAAACGAACAACCCACCCTATGTTGACATATTCCAGTTCTAAACAGCTTTTTCCAAAGAAGGAGCTGAAATTTGGGCTACTAGATATGATACTGTTCTAGTGGAGTACAGTCCTCCTCATTCTGTCAGTGTCAGCTTACTGCTACAAAGGCATAGTGACATGACAAAGGATGCTGGAGAACAAGTAGTTTTTGAAGATCACCCAAGAATTCATTAGATTTCTTCTCAGTAGGAATGCAGGAAGACTACTCTCCAAAATCACATTATTAAAGTCAAGCAGTAAAAAATACTGACTCAAGCACAAAACAGTATATTCTAATAGAACTAAGTTTCACAGATAAAGAGTAGCAATCTATCTTCCTCCATTTTGTGGTGGTATACTCCCTCTTAACTCATTTCAGACATTTTAGGTCAAGCTTTCCTAGATCTGGAGATATCCTAAAAAATATATGTAGAACAGTAATTTGCTTATCTTGAAGGTAAAGACACACCAAGAGTTACTATCCTATAAAGTAGGATACTACAGATTGCAAGCAGACACAGAAGTAGAACTAATGCCTTGAGATGAGCTTAAATAGCACCTCAGAGGCATGGGTGAAGAGGCAGAGGTGAGGGAAACCAGGTGGGGCTGCTCAGGGTCATTAAGGCAATCAGTGGCCTCAGAGCTCTGACACACCTAGCTGGCATAATGCATCAGGTGGTGGTTGCTGTGAGAACTATAAAAGCTGGAGTCAAAGCAAAGTTTTCTTTCTTTTAGGATGGAAGCTGGGTGGGGGTTGTAAAGAAATTTGTTATTCCTTGAATCTGTGTGTTTAGTCAACTGTACTATTGTAGACTAATGATCTGAAGACTCTTCTTGTCCTTAGTTTTTTATGTGTCACTGGTATGGGTTTTCTTTTTTTTTGGAAGCTCTATTTATATGCTTGAGTATTCAAAATACATTGGATTTCTGAGTTTAGAGTACTTAAAGCCTTCTGCTGCTTATTGCTCTACCTCTGACTTAAGTACTTTGTGCAAAACAGGTGGTTTCCTTTTAACTTTGATCTCACTCACAAGTATGAATATGCAAATATGTATGTGCTAGCATATAACTATCAGACAAGATAAGAAATATCTTATAGTTCTGTTAACAAAGACAAATGCTAATTAAAAATTTTACTGGAAATAAGGGCTAATTCAAACAAGGTCTTGTTTTAAGTCTTCTCTGCCACTTAAGTTACTTTTTTGTTCTTTAAGTGTTTTAAAAGATCCTGAAGCAACAAGATTGCTACTGGTAGAATATGTACCAATGCATGTTTATATGTTATATATATGTGCCAATACATATGTGAGCAACATATATTTGTATAATGTCTTTTGTGTCACAATATCCTTTGTTTATTAAGCAATACTTTGTCATTTTAAAGTAATTGTACTATATACAGGGGTTAGAAGTATTTTTTAATTGAAAGGGAATTTCTCACTTCTGAGTCTATAATAAAGCATCAAAATCACCTGCTCTTCCCAGCTGGTAGTCAATATAGGGAGCAAGTGTTCAGGCACTACTCTTTAGTACTGCTAATATACTTTCAAGTATGTGTTTTCCAGTCATAAAAAAAGATCTTATTGTGGTAGCTATGTCAGCTGCACAGGCTGCTGGCTAATTCTACTGCTGTTAAGAGAAAAAATGTAACTTACCAAAGCATGGTGAGCTTCTGTCAGCCTAAACAGAGCTGCCTGCTTTGTTGTTGACCAGCACTTCAGACAGCAAAGACTAGGCAAAGGCAATTTCTTGGCTCTTTTACTACTTACTCAAGCTAGATGAAGTCCCACTTTGTGTCCTTAACTAGGAAGGACGTAACATTAACTGGTGATGCCTCTCTCTCTCCTTCCCCGCCTCTCTCTCTCCTTCCTTGCCTCTCTTGCGCCACTTCTCTTCTCTCTCTCCATTAGAAATACACACAGCTATGAGGACTGCAGCATGTTAAACAATAGCGTATGTTTTTATGTTAATAACTTCTAAGTAAATACTGTTAGCTCATTCTGTTTGACTCTAACAAAACTCCCTCCTTAGGTTGATAAGATGTTCTAAAATTGTGGTGTGTGGGGTTTTTTTCCTGTTGTTGTTGGGTTTTGTGGTGTGGGTTGTTTTATTGTTTGTTTTTTTTGGGTGTGGTGTGTTTTGGTTTTTAGGTTTTTTTTGGGTTGTTTTGTTTGCTTTTTTTTTTTTGGTTTGGTTGGGTTTTTTTGTGGGGTTTTTTTGTTTGTTTTCCTCCCTGAATGGTTTGAGGAAATGTAAGCAGGTCTCTACAAATCTTCTAGAGTTCTGTTTCCATATAGACTACTGCAGGTGTTTCTTTCAGTCAATGGCTTGTAGTGCTGCACCATGACATTCAATAAAGTTATCCAGCAAAAAGGTAATAAAACTGGTATTAACCTCAGACTACAGCAGAATAGAGTTAATCAAACAGGGGTCAATGACACTGATTTCTTCTCAACGGTTTACCTCAGGACAAAAAGTAATGAAACAGCCATTTTGGTAGGATGGAGAGAACCTCTGTGTGTAATATACTGTAATAGCATGTTTTATGTTGTGGGTTTTTCTTTTTAAGGTTAAAGCTGACACTACCTCACTGAGGTACCAAATGCATCTATGGTATATCTACTTCTCAGCCCTATATGTAAGGATTACTTGATGTGATGTTTGATTACCAGTTCTCTGAAAGTCAGTGATGAATGTGACAAAGGTCATTTAGATTCTCTTTTAATCTTGCTTGTTTGTTTGTGGTAATATGTAATGTGGTTTTGTACCACCCAAGTTTCCAGTAAGTTTTGCTGACATTGAAAGTAACTTGTAAATATTTCTTGATATGTTGTTGGACTGTCAATGCATCTGATTTGCCTTGTGTTGGGTTGTTTTTTGTTTTGTGTTTTGTTTCTTTTATTTTTTTTGCATGTGCTTCTCAGAAGATGTTACTCTTTACAGGAGTTCTAACTGTATAAAGTCTGACTTGATTAATACATGAAAATTCTCAAAAATCTACATGGATTACATTTTACATGAACACAACTTTTCCAGTATACATAGTTACAAATGCTTTGGGGACACTGAATGCTGTAGTTTAAATGGAAAAGGACCTACGCAGAATATTACTACCCAAAAATATAGAATAATAAAATGATAATAACTTTTTTCCTTGAGGCTTGCTACTTGTGAAATAAAAAGGGAACAACCTGATCTAAAGAGAGTGCCAGCTTAGTCCTTCCTCAGGACTCTGCTTTAATTTGCTATTATCCCAGTAAATCTTGCAGGATGCTTGAGCTGACTTGTGGCATAGAAAGGCATTATCTGACTCTGCTCCATGACGTTACTGCTCTTACTGCAGAGCATTAGGTTAATAGATTAGATACTTCCCAGAAGATATGTGCAGAGGATGTGCCTTTGTCTATGCCTTTTTCCTTGAAGCCTTGCTACCTTTTAGAGATCTCTGACATATGTGGTACTCAGTATGAGTACACTTCACAGATGCTTTCTGATGTACAGTAACACCTTGCCTCCCCATATCTGTGCCAACAGAGCTTCCTGCTCAAGATGCATTTCTCCAAATGTGGTGAGTTTTCTGTGAAGAGTTAGTGGGACCTCCAACTGTTTCTTACAGTCATGATCCAGGCTAAATTGCTAACTTCTTTCACCATAAAGCTGTGCTGCTTTCCTAAGAAAAAGAAGAAATTTTTATTGTCTCACATGGGGTCTTGGAGATCTTTTTTGTCTACAAAACCTCTGATTCAAGTGGTTCTTGATAAGAATACTGAAGTCACCACTCCAGGCTACAAAATCACAGAATTGTTGGAGTTGGAAGGGACCCCTGGAAGTCTAGTCCAACTCACCTGCTAAAGCAGGTTAATCTAGAGTAGATTGCACAGGAATGTGTCCAGGTGGGTTTTGAATGTCTCCAGAGAAGGAGATTCCACAACCTCTCTGGTCAGCCTGTTCCGGTGCTCTGTCACTCTCAAAGGAAAGAAGTTTTTCCTCATGTTTAGATGGAACCTTCTATACTTCAGTCTGTGCCGGTTGCCCCTCATCCTATCGTTGGACACCACTGAAAAAAGTCTGGTACCATCCTCTTGACACTCACCCTTGAGATATTGATAAGATCCCCTCTCAGCTTCTCTTCTGCAGGCTGAACAGACCCAGCTCTCTCAGTCTCTCCTCATAAGAAAAATGCTTCAGATCCCTAATCACCTTTGTAGCTTGCTGCTGGACTCCCTCCAGTAATTCCTTGTCCTTCTTAAACTGGATGCAGTACTCCAGATGCAGCCTCACCAGGGCAGAGTAGAGGGGGAGGAGAACCTTCCTTGAACTACCTGGATTTTGATGTCCTGTGATGTACAAAAGGTCAGAGTAGTTTGCCAGTTTGCCTCTGTTAGCTCTAAACATCATGGAAAATAACGTTTGTCCCCTGCTTGTAGAATTGTTTGCATGTAGAGAAGTTTTCAAGGAGAGAGAGGCAAGAGTTTTATGCTGGGCTACAGAGTTTGCAAGCTTAATTTCTTAAAAACGTATTTTGTGTGATATATTTTTCAATGGCATTTGCTGAAAGCCTGTTTCATGCCTCTTTTTTTTAATTTTCAGTGGTTTTAATTATTTACAGATAGTAACTTGTCTGACAAATGTCCTAGCATAGATTTGAGAGATTTTTACCAGGAAGCATGGTATCTGTGGTGTAATGCAGCAATAAAAAAGACAATTTTCCCTTTGTCAAATAATTCACTGTGAATAAATTGTCTAACTAATACAGCAGTTTTCAAACTATTAGAGAATACTGCTGCTTTTACCAGTTAATTATTTAATTGTTATAAATCTATGAAAGTAACTTTAAGAACACAGTTTCTTCCAGAAAACCAGCTTTAAAGAATAGCTTTAAAGAATACCCTTCCAGATTTAGTAATTTGAATGTCATACCAGTGTTTTGGCAAATATTAACCATGGAATCCATTTCAGGTATCAATCTTTAGATACGTGGTTTACTTAATTTTCAGGACTCAGTAGTATTTCCAGGGAAAATGATAGGTGTTTTACCACTTCAGCAGTAACTAACAGGACTTCTTTTTCCATAGCATGTCTAAACTTGGGAAATAATTAAAAATAAGTATTTAAAAAATCTATCTTCTGCTGCATAAGCCTGTTTTAGATCTTCAGTGAGGATGGGAAGGTACATGGAAATGTATTTTAAAAACTTAAATGCATTATGCTTGTATTACTGCTGACACCATACGTATCTTCAAGAACTGACTTTCATCAGCTCATCCAAATATTTTCAGTACAAGGCTGATTAGGCCAAGTCTTTAAAACAGACCACATAATGATTTCTTTTCAGTCAAGTGTTGGGGTTTTTTATGACAGAAAATGCAGTTTTATAAAAGCTGAAAGTTTGTAATTTAGTTATTTGAATTAAACTCTCACCAGAGGGTCAGATTCATGTGAGAGACATCTCTCACACCACAGCCAATACTGGGTGGATTAAGATTGAATTTTACCAAGTAAGAAAGTGACATATCTGAACTATTGCCTTAATGTTCTTTTAGGGAATAAATATCTATGTGGCTATAGAAGTAAGGATGCAGCTAAAGCAGGATCTGCATGCAGAGGTACTAGAATAGCTAGTATATTAGGAAAACTTAGGTGGCTGTTTTGGGCACACATGACATTTTTCAGAGCAAGTCTGTTGTATCTTTTATACCAATACCAAACAGAAACAAATTTTCCATGTTGTAATTTCTAAATACCATTAAGGGAAATAAGCTTTTTGCCAACTTTTTCAGAATATTTGCTTAAGTTTGCCAAAAGCAGGAACAGTGTATATGCTAATTTAATTGTCATGATTTTTTTTCTCTTATCAGTAGTCAAATTAGAGCTACATATTTTAAAAGCATAGTCAACCCAATAATCAGTTAAAGTTTAGTTCAAATGGAAGCATAGATGTTCAGATGCTTTTGCCTCTATCTTATCACAGTTCTTGATGTTAAAACTTTGCAAAGCCATTTTTGTTTGAAGAATTCATAGACAGTGAACAGTGGTACCGAATGCACCCTCAGCAAGTTTGCGGATGACACCAAGCTGAGTGGTGCAGTTGACAAACCCAAGGGACAGGATGCCGTCCGGAGGGACCTGGACAAACTCAAGAAGTGGGCCCATGCAAACCTCAAAAGGTTCAACAAGGCCAAGTCTCAGGTCCTGCACCTGGGTCAGGGAAACCCCTGGAATCAATACAGGCTGGGGAATGAAGGGACTGAGAGCAGCCCTGCCTAGAAGGACTTGGGTACTGGTGGGTGAAAGACTGGACATGAGCCAGCAATGTGTGCTGCTCAGAAGGCAAGTTGTATCTTGGGCTGCATCAATAGCAACGTGGCCAGCAGGTCAAGGGAGTTGATTCTGCCATTCTGCTCTGCTCTGGTGAGACCCCACCTGAAGTACTGTTATCCAGCTTTGGAGCCCTCAGTACAGGAAAGACATGAACCTGTTGGAGAGGGTCCAGAGGAGGCCACCAAGTTGATCAGAGGGACGGAACAATTCTCCCATGAGGACAGGCTGAGAGAGTTGGAGTTGTTCAGCCTGGAGAAGAGAAGGCTCCAGGGAGACCTTATTGTGGCCTTTCAGTACTTAAAGGGGGCCTATAAGGAAATGGGGACAGACTTTGTAGCAGGGCCTGTTATGACTGGACAAGGGTTAATGGTTTTAAACTAAAAGAAGGGAGATTCAGACTGGACAAGAGAAAAAAATTTTTTTTACAGTGAGGCTGGTAAAATACTGGAACAGGTTGCCCAGAGAGGTGGTAGATGCCCCATCCCTGGAAACATTCAAAGCCAGTCTGGATGGGGCTCTGAGCAATCTGATCTATATTGACTAGCCTTTTGTATTAATTTATGGTGATATGTCGTATCATGCTGCCTAGCACAGCCCCAACAATCAAACTGCTAATCCATGTAGCACAACAGACATGTGAAGCTAGTTTAGACTTTGCAGTTGGCTGTCTTCTGCAGAGCACAATTTGTCTCAATGAATCTATTGCGAGTAAAACCTTTTTATAAATACAGTTCCTAAGATTTTGAATGTCATATTGTAAGTCAGTCTAGCTGTAATTTTACAGAGTTCTTTGAGCTACAGTTTGAGCACTAGTTGCTCAATTCATAGACTTCTTATTCTGTCTGTAAACATGGAATCATACTTATCAATATACCAGTTAATGTATACAATTTGGTTTAAAATGTTTAGCTACCATTAGCTGTGTGCTTAAAATATATTGTTCAATTCACAAAGGTAAGTATTGTAGAAATAATTCTGTATTCATCAGGTTTGTCTCTGATAATGGAGAAAGGGTAGCAGCAATTTTTATCATTGGACAACCTACAGAATCATTAAAAGCACCATTCAGGATATGACTTATGAAAGGGACAAGTGCATTAGGCAGATTTTTCATTTTCTCCTCCTTTAAGTCATTGTTTTTACAATAAGACAAAGTATTATCAAGAGTAAGAGAATTTATTCGCATACTGTGTTTTACATACAAGATCTGTCATTATTTTGGTGTAATTGTATCATCTTGATTTATACTGAAAGTACATTATGCCAACAGTAGTCCCATTAGAAGAGAATGGGAGATGACAGAATGAAATCCTTACTGTGTGTCTGAATTCTGAACTCATGGTAGTAAGTATGTGAAAATTAACACAAACATTGAGTTGCTTGTTTACAGAAACTGCTCCTGGGGTATCTTGACAGGTGTTTTTTCCTGCTAAAGCTTCACAGAGGATGAGGTTAATCTTCTGCACAGCTGTGGGCTTCACTTAGAGGAAGTAGTACAGTTGCAGAGCAGCCCCATGTGTGTCAGGGGACATTTCATACCATCTTGCACAAGACTGAAATTATGGGCAGAAGTATCCATGTTTCCACTGCTATTTAGCCTCATGACCTTCTCTCATCTCCCTTTCTATTGAACCGAAGTGTAATCCTTTATGTATTGCTGTGATATTTCAGTAAATCCAAATTGGTCTCAAAGCAACTATCAAGAAAACGGGGAGAATGACATACAGCATGTGCAACGGCTAGTCAGAAAAAAAATGTGTTATGTTTTCAGATCTCTGAAGAGTAATAAATGTCACTTGGAACAGAGATAATATTTATAGTGGCACAAAACCAGAGCAAAATGTCCTAAAAAAGTTAAAATTGACATCTGCTGTATCCTTTTCAGCAAGCAAATATATATCTTTCTTCCCACTCCATTTTATTTCTGTGAGACAGCCTTGCAGCAGCTGTGATTCAAGACTCCACAGCTCTTTTCCTGAGTCAAAAAATGTTACAATCACCTAGTTAGAAATAGGAGGAGCTGAAAGCCACATTGTTAATGCTTACTTCTGCTCAAACTTTCGTTTCTTCCTAGCACCTCATATGTCAAAATCGCCCTGATTTCAATTCATAAATTTTGCATGGTGAAACAAGCTCACAATCAATATAAAGAACATGTATGGATCCCAAGTATGGATAATTCATCTCTGGTATTTTAGACTTTTGAATCTTTATTAGCGACCTGAAAACTTCAGAAAAAAAGGACACTTGATCAATGAGAGCTGAGACAATCATTAAGATGGAAACTTTCCATCAAGAACTCTTCAAATAGCTTTTTTACTTTTTTGTTAATTACTTTCTTGACAAAATTGGAAAAAGGAATCTCATTTATACAGAAATGGCAAATAAATTGAAATAAGGAAGCCTGCATAGAGCTTGTGAAAGCTAAGCTTTTGCTGAAGAGGGAGAACATTGTACTATTCAGCCCTAATGCATTCATTAATCCCTAGTGGTCATTTAGTACAAACATGTGAGTCTGCACTGAAAGCTGAAAAAAACCAACTTGTTGCTGTTTGGGACAAATGTTGGAGTAGCTACTGTTAGTGAAGAAAAGCTGTTCTTTATTCCATTTATTCACATTGGTTTTAGGGGTTAAAAATATGCTCATATGAAGCTGTTAGGCTGTATCAGTTCACATTATCTCCCCAGATATATTTTTTTAAAACAACAAGTGGATTAGAAGACCTTGATATTCCACCTCATGCTAAACTGCATGTGTTGTTATTGTGAGGATAATTGCATTTATATCCCCACTTTACAGTCAGCATTGAATAGCAGATGGTGCCTTGATGTCTTATTTTTCAAAAATATAGTAGACTACATTCACAAGTATGCCATAGAGTATCACCATAAATAATTGCCACTGAAGGAGTTGGCAAATTAAAAACATACATTATGTCATGCATTTCAATACAATTTGAAATTGTGCCTGCCATTTAGAGAGAACTTGTGCTGTAGAGTACTCTGAAATATAAGATGTTACATATTAATAATTGCTCTTATAATATTTTTGTCTGCCTATTTCTAGACTATTTTTCCTATAACTTTCCTGAGTGATATTCATGTCACACTGCATCTTTATTTCTAGAGCTCTCAGTTGCAGGGTTTAAATAATTCTTTAAGGTTTATTCATTTGGCTTTGCCTTTTAATTGTATGCTTTTATATTTAATTAAGCTTTTTGTGGTATCTGTTACAGAAGTGGTATATATGATTCATACACTTATGAATTATAAATATTTTCTTCCAGCAAAAACAAACACACAGAACTGCCAACACCAACAAATAACTAGGAGAGCCATAAAATGCCTGAAGTTGAAAGTTTATATGATTTGGTTTTAAATGTAAAATATGTAGAAATATAATATCCTCCTTCAAGTGGGCTAGGAATAAAATTTTTGCAAACAATAGTGGTTGAATTGTTTGATTTTCAGAGACCTGGGTATTGTTTATCTGCCCCAGTGACTGAAATGAGTGCTACAGCACTGTTTTCTAGGACTTGAAATCTCACAGCTTCAGATACTACCTTACACTTATGTGGCAGCTTGTGATACCTGACTTCTTTACCTGATATTGCTGTGAAGTTCCAGAAAAGTATTGACAACCATGAAGACACCCAATGCTTTATACTGTATTTTCCTATATAATCTGTATTTAACATTAGTAACCCTTCTCATGTCAACATCAGCTGCTACGCCTATACAGTAAGAAAACCAGATAATATAATATGAACACTTAAAAGACAATTATATTTGATATGGGTCTTCACCTCACTTCTATCTGTTCACCTGCTTTGGAAGACTCTCAATGCTATTATAAATGGAGGATCATATCTGTAGTCTCTGACAGCAGCTTCTCCTGACTACTAATATACACATTGTACATCACATGCAGCAGAAGTTTTCATGCGTACCAATTACTGGGTACAATGACAATTGCTTATGAATAGTTCTGAAGAGTCTTCAATGTCATATATGAACAAAGATCAGAAAGACAGATACAAGAATGGTTTGATTCTCCCCTACAAAAATCCAAACAAAACAAAACAAAAATTGGACTTAATATTTCTGTGTTAGGTAAGATATATTTGATTGTTCTAGTCACTGTTCAACTCACTGGCAGACAGAGTTTTATCTTGTAGAATCATAAAATAGTTTGAGTTGGAAGGGACCTTCAAAGGTTGTCTAGTATAATTCCCCTGCAAGGAACAGGGACATCTTCAACTAGATCAGGCTACTCAGAGCCTGCCTTGCCTTGAATGTTTCCAGGGACGACACATCCACCACTTCTCTGGGTAACCTGTTCCAGTATTTTACCACCTTCATTGTAAAAAATTCCTCATGTCTAGCTTGAATCTCTCTTCTTCTAGTTTAAAAACATTACCCCTTGTCTAATCATAACAGGTCCTGCTAAAAAGTCTATCTCTATCTTTCCTACTGGCCCCTTTTAAGTACTGAAAGGCTGCAATAAGGTCTCTCTGTAGCCTTTTCTTGTCCAGGCTGAACAATCAGAACTCTCACAGCCAGTCCTCACAGGAGAGGTGTTCCAGCCCTCTGATCACCTTGGTGGCCTCCTCTGGACCCTCTCCAACAGGTTCATGTCTTTCCTGTACTGAGGGCTCCAAAGCTGGACACAGTGCTCCAGGTGGGGTCTCATCAGAGCAGAGGGGCAGAATCACCTTCTCTGAACTGTCAGTCATGTTCCTTTTGATGAAGCCCAAGATATGACTTGCCTTCTAGGCTGGAAGCACACATTGCTGGCTCATGTCCAATCTTTCATCCACCAGGACCCCCAAGTCCTTCTCAGCAGCGCTGCTGTCAATCTCTTCATCCCCCAGCCTATAGTGATTCCAGGGGTTGCCCCAACGCAGGTGCAGGACCTGGGACTCTGCCTTCTTGAACCTCATGAGGTTTGCATGGGCCCACTTCTTGAGCTTGTCCAGGTCCCTCTGAATGGAATCCCATTTCTCAAGCATGTCAACTGCACCACTCAGCTTGGTGTCATCTGCAAACTTGCTAAGGATGCACTCAATCCCACTGTCGATGTCATAGATGAATATATTAAATAGTACTGGTCCCAGTACAGACCCTTGAGGGACACCACTTGTCACTGTTGTCCATGCAAACATTGTGCCATTGTCCACTATTTCCATGCATGACCATTCAGCCAGTTCCTCATCCACCGAACAGTCCACCCACCAAACCCACGCCTCTCCAATTTAGATAGAAGGATATTGTATGAGACCATGCCAAAGGCTTTACAGAATTGCAGATAGGTGACATCCATAGCCCTTCCTTTGTCCACTGATGTAGGTATGCCATTGTAGAAGGCCACTAGGTTAGTGAAGCAGGACTTGCCCTTGGTGAACCCATGCTGGATGTCTTGAATCATCTCCCTGTTCTCCATGTGCCTTAGCATAGCTTCTAGGAGGATCTGTTCCATGATCTTCCTAGGCACAGAGGTGAGGCTGACAGATCGGTAGTCTGTCCTTCTTTCTAGCCTTTTTAAAAATGGGTACAATGCTTCCCTTTTTCCAGTAATCAGGGACTTCACCTGACTGCCACGACTTTTCAAATATCATGGAGCGTGGCTTGGCAACTACATCAGCCAATTCCCTCAGGACTCTGGGATGTAACTCATCAGGTCCCATAGATTTATATATATTAAGGTTCCGCAAGTGGTCATGAACCTGATCTTCACTTACAGTGGGAGAAACTTTGCTTCCCCAGTCCCTGTCTTGCAGTTCATCCACCCAAGAGATGTAGTAAGAGAGTTTGCCCATGAAGACTGAGGCAGAGAAGTTGTTGTGTACCTCAGCCTTCTCCTTGTCCATTGTTACCAGTTTACCAGTCTTGCTTATCAGGGAGTATGCTTCCTTTGACCTTACTTTTCTGGTGGATGTACCTGTAGAATTCCTTCTTGATATTATTTGTGTCGCTTGTCAAGTTCAGCTCCAAATGTGCCTTGGCCTTCCTCATCCTATCTCTGCACAACTGGGTAGCGTCCCTTACACTCTTCCCAGGCTACCTGTCCCTGCTTCCACCGCCTGTGCATTTCCTTCTTGCCCTTCAGTTTGACCAGCAAGTCTCAACTCAGCCATGCTAGCCTCTTTCCTTCCTTACCCGATTCCTTACACTTGGGAATCAAGAGCTTTTGTGCTCTATGGAAAGTGTCCTTAAAGATCTGCCATCTGTGTTCTGCTCCCTTGCCCCTTGAGGGCGGTTCCCCAGGGGATCCTGTTGACTAAGTCCTTGAAGAGCTGGAAGTTGGCTTTCCTAAAATTCAGGTTCCTGACTTTACTCTTCGCCTGTCCCACATCTCTCATGATGAGTGCATGATCACTGCAGCCCAGGCTACCTCCCATCTTGACATCACCAATTAGCTCACTTGCATTGGTGACCACCAGGTCCAGTATCACATCCTCTCTGGTAAAGCTATCTATTACCTGGCTGAGGAAGTTATCCTCAATACACTCCAGGAGTCTCTTGGATTGCCTACAGCTTGCCATGCTACTTTTCCAGCAGATGTCAGGGTAGCTGAAGTCCCCCAGCAGGACAAGAGCCTGCGAGCATGATGCCTCCTGTACCTGAAGTAAGAAGGCTTCATCAATAGTCTTTCCCTGACTGGGTGGCCCGTAGCAGACACCAACCACAAGGTTTCTTTTGTTGTCTCAGTCTCTGATTCTTACCCATAAGCTTTCAAGCTGCTGATGGCTACTCTTTAGACACAGTTCTTCACACTCTATCCATCTCTTGGTGTAGGGGGCAACCCTTCCATCCTTCCTTCTTTGCCTGTCCCTTCAGAACAGCCTGTAGCCATCAATAACTGCACTTAAGTCATGGAATCCATCCCACCAAGTTTCCGTAATGGCCACTAGGGCATAGTTTTCTAGCAGCACAGTGGCTTCCAACTCCTGTTTGTTGCCCATGCTGTGTGTTTTGGTGTAGAGGCACTTCAGCTGGGCTGTTGGCCGCATCACATTCTTAGAGGAAAACCTCTTAATTCTTTTGAAGCATTTCACTGGTGTTTTCCTGTTGGCTTCTATTACTTCAGGAGTCCCTGGCTCATTTCCATAAGACTTCAAGTGTGCTCCAGTGTGGCCAAAACATCTCAGGGCCACCGGCTGAGGGTCCTCACTTAGCACCCTGCCCCTCTAACCTTCGTGTCTCATCCCACAGCTTGTCACAGGTGAGCCTGATATCGTCCCCCTCTCCCATCAGGTCTAGTTTAAAGCTCTGTCAATAAGCCCCACTAACTCATGTGCAAAGACCCTCTTCCCCCTTTTGAGAAAGGTGAACCCTGTCCAATGCCAGCAAACCTGGTGCTGTGTAGGCCATACCATTATCAAAAAACCCAAAATTATGGCAGTGACACCAGCTGTTGCTTCTAATGTTGTTGCCCACAACTGGAAGGAGAGAGGAGAAAATCACCTGTGCTCCCAATTCTCTTACCAACCATCCCAAGGCCCTTAAGTCTCTTTTGATTGCCTTTGGACTACAGGTCACAGCTTCATTGCCACCCACATCGAAGACCAGTAATGAGTAGTAGTCTGAGGGCTGTACCAGGCTAGGAAGTTTCCCAGTGATGCCTTAACACAGGTCCCAGGAAGGAAGCAGAATTCCCTAAGAGGAGCACCTGTCCATCATATTGGACCCTCTGTTCCCCTTAGAAGGGTGTCACCTACAACTATAATCTGTATTTTCTTCCTCGTGGATGTGGTCATAATGTGTGTGGGGGTAGGCCTTTCTGGTCCTGTCAATACCTCCGGTGTAGATGGACCTTCATTCTCCTCATTCATTGACTGACCTTCCACATCCAGAGCCTCCTATCTGTTGTACAGAGGCACCTTGGGAAGGGTGAGGTTTCACCTGCTACCCCAAGTGTGGACTTGCCTCCATTCACTCCTTTCCCTTGAGCTACTGTCTTCAGTCTGGCAGGGGAAGGATACAGGACCCCCTTGATCCTGGTGTTTGTTTTTTTTTTTTTTCTGGTGGCCATTCCTGCCTCAGGAAGGCCAGGACATGGCCCCATCAGTCTATCTCCTTTCCAGACTCCCTGATGCTTCTTAGCCTTTCTACTTCCTCTCTCAGCTCTCCCACCAGGCTGGGCAGATAATCCACATGCGTACACCTCATACAGCTGTTATCTCTGCTACCATCTCATACCAGTGAAAAGCTCTGGCACTCCCTGCAGCCTGAAGTCTGAAGTTCAACCTAGTGCTCAAAGCAAGATCAGTTCTGGGATCAGACCAATTTGCTCAGGGCTTTGCTCAGTCTGGTCTTCAAAACCTCCAGGGATGTAGATTGCACAACCTCCCCAGGCAACCTGTTCAAGTGCTTGACTGTCCTTATGGGGAAAATTGTTTTGCAGTCTGAACCCAAACTTAAAATTCTTTTGGATAGACAAAATTACTCTTTCTGTTTTGTTTTTTGGTTTTTTGTTTTTTTGGTTTTTTGGTTTTGTTTTGTTTTGTGTTTTGTTTTTTGTTTGTTTGTTTTTTCTTGAACTTACTGCACAAGAATCTACCTGTGGTCATAGTGCATACTAACAACTGGACAGCCCTATAGCTGAACTCACATGTCATTTTGAGTTAGAAACCATGTGAACACAAGTAAACCACATGTGCCAAACTGGAGCTGGCTTACATACAATGTACTTCTTAGTACCCTGGAAGGAGATGGAGTCTGCATGCATGTCTTACCAACTTCCCAAAAGATAGATTTAACAATAATGGCGTGTAATGTATGAATTACTACATGCATTAAAAGAAACTCCATCTGCCTGAATTATTCCTGAGACTGTTAATGCAAAAATCTTTTTGAAGAGTATAAGAGAAAAAAGGTTGACACTCAGACAGCAAAACTAATATTCTTATGGGTAAAGCTCCATGCTATTTTACACCTCTTCAGATTTTGCTTATGCATGTTCAAGCGAGATTATAACTTGAACCAGCATTGGGAGGGTCAATTAAGATGACCAAGAAGATAAAGCTTATTTCACAAAAGACATCTAGCAGAGTTTGGCTTGGTTATTCTAGAAAAATGAAAGCTGAGAAGTAACTGATTTCTCTCTGTTGATTTGTCAGGAGAATAAACACAGAGGAGAAAAGAGCTACTGAATTTAAAGAAGTTCAACATTGGCGTAAGAACAAACTGTCTATGAATAAATTTAGGATGGAAATTAGAAAGTTTTTAATCATCATAAGCATAGCTTTCTTAAATAGATTTCCATTAGAAATAGTAGAGGCAAAGACCAAGTCATTTTTCAAAAGACTGTAATAGTTTATGAAAGACTTGCTTGTGACTGCACATGACTGGATCTGGTAAAAGATTTCCTGTTTCATATTCCTAGTTCAGCTACTGACCTTTTTCCAAGTCTCTTAAAGCCTAATTCTCAGAAATGCTAAAAGCAGTTGAAATTGGTTTAATCTTGTTCTTTGGAGAGCAGTTCCTTCATCTGTAAAATAGATGTGCTACTTAAGTTGAATGAGCATTTGCAGCCCGTAGGATAATTTTTAAAAATCAGTTAAAATTAGGAAGGCATCCTGAGATTTTTTTAAAGCAACATAGGAATGTCAGATTTTCAAAGTTAATTAACCTGTAACAGAAATAGGCAGCTAATTTGATGAGAATTTTTGAAAATCTTCTCATAATGCGGACGTAAGCCTGAACCATGGCATAACTGTCTTTCCACAGGGGCTCTTGGGTACTTTCTACTGTGCATAAAGAAATTTTGCTAGCATAGTACACAGTTTAGGAGCACACAACAATTATTTATTAATTAATAGTCACAGGGAGTAGTTAGTAATAACATACTACCAGGTTAAAAATTTGCATGCTCATAATGCAGGCATGTCATAAGTCTCTGCTGATAAGGTAATCATCAGAGTGGAGGTGAAGGGGTGCTCTGTTGCTCAAAGTGTTGCTAAGTTGCTGTGTCCAACTGAACACTATTTTCCTAGGCTTTTGTGTCATTTCGTACTGATGATTTTATCTCAGGTCATTGACTTACTAACTCTTGTCATCTCTGCTTCTTTGTTCTTTCTTATCTTGCATAGAATTCATTTTTGTTCCCTCTTACAAATTAATGAGCCAAGGTCAGAAAGCTGTGTTTTTAAAAAGACAGGCTTTGGATCATGCACAGCTGAATTCTTAGGCTGAGTTATAGTAGTATTGTCTCTCAACGATCAAAACTTTGGGGTCTGTAGGACCTTATGCACTAAGCATGAGGAACTGTCCTCCTCCAGAATCTGCAGTACTATCCAGGTCTGAAAATATTCAGGGTAAAATCTAATTCTCTTACTCTGTCTCCTTCATGGCAATTGTAATTTACACACTAAAGAAATTGAAGCTTTTGCATTACTTCATTGTAGTATAACTAGATTCTACTATGTGCATATGTTAGGAGTAGGAACACCTCTAATAGGAATTATGCTAAACTGCAAATATACAAATATGGCACACATATGATTGAATAATAAGCTACCTGGGAAGGGAAGAAGTTACATTTGCATCACAAAAAAAAAGTGGAAAATGACTGGAGATTAGAGCTTACTGTAATAGCAGAAGAGCCACCTAGACAGAAACATTTTTCTAAAATGGACCATTTCATTATTTAACCGGCATGTATGACAGTAGCAATCAGTGTTTGCAGAACAATGATGTCTGTACACTCAGCTTCTAAGTTTTTTATGCTGATTGTCCCTTCAAATCTGTGGATATCTGGAAAGGACTTTAAGTGCTAGGAGGTTTGATAGCAGATTACTTGGTCTTGGCCTTGTGTTTATATTTTCTAGAAAAAAAAAAAAGACAGCTTGCATTTTAAGCAGAAGTTATATTATTTTTACCTTTTGTTCTGCCTTGGTTTTGGTAAAGTTGACATTTGAATTAACAGCCCTCCTTTTACTTTATAAACAACCAATTTAAAAGAAGCACGAAGTTATTCCAACTGGGATTATAAAGCATTTTATCTGAGCTTAGACTTTAGAACCTTGACTGTTCATCAAAACCAATGTATTACATTTTGGGCTGACGTAATTATGTTCACTGTGTATTAAAAACAGAACAATAACCGTTAGGCAAAAATTCTGAGCTTTTAAATATAAAATACATTTTTGTTAGTAAAGTGTCAAGTGATCCACAGGCAGTGCTTGCCTACTCTTGCTTGCCTGTATGAAGTGTTGTACTAATGTGTATTCTAAATGTTATACACACTTATGTAAATGGTAAATCCCTAAAAATAAGGACTGTAATTCTAAATGACAGATAATTTCCATAAACTATTCTCAAATGTTCTAAGTAGACATGTTTCTCTTCAAGTTAATTTACGTTTTACATGTGGCTTCTAACTGCTAGAACAGACCATGGCATGTTAATTTGTATGCTCTTCTATTACAAATCATCGTCAGTAATTATTTGCCCCTTAGTGTTCCTCCCGGATATCTGGTAGCTTTATACTGAACCTACTGCTTTTATGTTAATATCAAGACATTCAATGGATCACAGTGCTTTGAAAGAGTTGTCTCCAGTCATGAGAGAAAATTAGTCATCATCAACAGTTCCTTCCTTTATTTTGTATCATGGTAATTCATTTCTGTGCCTTAAAATTTGCTAAAACTTTGCTTGAACAAGATAGCTAGAACTATGTGAATAGTGACAAATTGACATCAACAAACTTATTTAAAGGGAATCTTACATACTTTCAAATACAAATTCAATGTATGCAAAATATCCTACTGACTTTTTTATTCCTTATGGTTCTGTATTATACATTTTTCTAGCTTGCTCATTCTGAAAAAGGAGTGAATACATTTTTGACAGTAATAATACTTACCTGATATTTCTATGTTCTGATCAATTTATTCATAACAAAACCAAACCAACCAACCAAACCAAACCAAACAAATAAAACACAAAACCTTGAGGTTACCATAACAATTTCTTTTACTTCTTTGCTCTAGCTCTGTTAGAAATGGGAACACAAAAGAGAATCCACCCAAACGTCTTGTAACTGTAGAATATCTACTTCCAAAGAACATGCTTTTGTGATGGGAACACTAGGAGCTAATATACCTCTTGTATCTTTAATTCTATAAAATGTTGTCCTTCATAAGGACTCATTTTGATCAGATAAAATTATGAAGAAAGCTTTCATGGTCATCCTACAATTCACAGAATCACAGAATCACAGAATGTTAGGGATTGGAAGGGACCTCGAAAGATCATCTAGTCCAATCCCCCTCCCAGAGCAGGAACACCTAGGTGAGGTTACACAGGAAGGCGTCCAGGCGTCCATTCTCCAGAGAAGGAGAATCCACAACCCCCCTGGGCAGCCTATTCCAGTGTTCCGTCACCCTCACTGAGAAGAAGTTTCTTCTCACATTTAAGTGGAACCTCTTGTGTTCCAGCTTGAACCCATTACCCCTTGTCTTACTGTTGGTTGTCACCGAGAAGAGCCTGGCTCCATCCTCGTGACACCCACCCTTTATATATTTATAAACATTGATGAGGTCACCCCTCAGTCTCCTCTTCTCCAAGCTAAAGAGACCCAGCTCCCTCAGCCTTTCCTCATAAGGGAGATGCTCCACTCCCTTAATCATCTTTGTGGCCCTGCGCTGGACTCTCTCCAGCAGTTCCCTGTCCTTCTTGAACTGAGGGGCCCAGAACTGGACACAATATTCCAGATGAGGTCTCACCAGGGCAATTCAAGATAAGAAACAAGTTTCCAAAAATTTCTTTAAAAAGAGAAAACTTTTCAATCTGCCATAAGTAGGAATTTTTGCATAAGCACTGTTTTTCTCCTCCTTAGAAAATACTTGTTTATTGAAGGTGGTTTTTAAAAAAAAAATTACAGCAATCTGTCCTGGCACTAAGTAGTCTTCTAGCCTTTGCTGTTCAAAACTGACATTCTCTTTTGTCCTAAGGACAAGTACCATTTTCTCAACAGGTGTATTAATGCTTGGGGAATGTCAAAAGACACTTAATGAGAAACATCCTGCTTGAGAAGGGTTGTCGTATTTCCAAGCCTGATTGAAAGCCCTCCCACACTTTGTCCCTGATATCTTATTTACCTGCCACTCTCACAAACTCACATTAGTCACACACTCCTTGGCACAACCATATTCATCAAGTGGTCTATTTTAAGCTATTATCCAGCAGTTTGCGTTGTCCGAACTTGTCATAAACTTCACAGATATTTTTTCAGCTTCTCACTATAATGAAACAAATAGTAGCAAGGCCTACTGGTACTATCACCATAGAAAGCAATCTTGTATAGTCAATGCAAAAACTTAAAGATTACAGCTCTGTAGCAGCAGAGCTTGAATATTTAAAGTTACAGAGAGGTTGTACTGTCAGTTCTCAACAACCCTATCTTGCTACACTTACCCTGTCAAACCCCTGTCTGTTCTCCATCCCCCTTGCAACATCCTCAATCGCAGTATGAAAAGCACTGCCCTCCAATAGGTGAGGCAGAGATGAGCAGGCAAGACTTAACCTTTGTTGTTTCTGACACAGAGCCATCATCGCTCCCACCCCTTCCTTTCTCTTTCTTTTAAAGCCACTACTCAGTCTACTGATCCTGTGGCTAGTATCTGGCAGGTGCTGCCTCTTCCATGAACCATTTTCCAAGCAGCAGCAGGTCCCGGAATCCCTCACCTTTTGGGTTGAATGGTATGCTGGTGGTAGTAGTGAAGGTTGCATTAAGTTGTGCTATCCTATGCTATCAGTACACTGACAATTACTGCTAAAGCGAGTTCTCTATCCTAAAGCAAGTCTTTCCCACAGAAGATGGTGCTGAGCCAGCATGTCTATGATCAGAACTAACATATTGATTATATTGGCAACTATGCACTTTATCTTTTTCCAGTGGTCGTCAACAACTGCAGTAGCCATTTCACTGAAAAATTCCGTTGTTTTAGATAAAAATTTGGAGAAAATATTAGACAGGAACTACATGTGCAAAGGGCTACTTGGTACATGCAGCAGTTACTGCTGCCATCTTTACTTACAGCTAAAATGTCTTAAAAACAGATAGACATTTCATTTAATGGTGACAGTCCAAAATATACCCACTGGTTATCCATAAAATCCAATTAATATTTTAACCTATTTACTTCGCAATGTATATGAAACCAAGAATAAGTAACTGGCTCACTGGATGCTTTTGTATAGGACATCAAAGTATCAACAAATCTGAAGCTCTTTCAGAACAGCTTCTTTTTGATATTGTATGACTAGACTATGACAAAGCAACATCTGCTCATAGTCTCGTCCTCTAGTATATGATACGCCTTTGCTCAAGAGACCAGCTACTTTCCGCAGAATGTTTCAAGTTGAAATAGGAAGTTTATGATGATATCCTATTATGTACTTGGAGGGGCAGAGAGCCCAATCTGCATAAGTAGGAAGAGTGATTATGATTCATTTCAATGCCAGCTGACGACAAAGTGCTTGTAAGAAATAGAAGATGACCTTATTTAGAAGACAGTAGTAAAAGGTGTATTCCCAGACTACTAAATTTGATTCTATCACACCAAATTCTAATGGAGTTTTCATTATCCTACTGTCACCATTTATCGCAGGGCAACAATAAACTGTGGCAGATGCTCTCTGTTAACTCCCTGCCCTCCCCACTAAGGAAAGGGAATAGGTGAAAAGGGAGACTTACAAGTTGAAAAGTTAAAAATGTTTTACTAATACCACTAATAAATTGAGAAAATAATACAAAATATACAAACCCAATATTGAATTTCCCAGCACAGTGGCCCGTGGGGGAGCTGGTGTTGCTCCAGCAGCTGCAAAGCAGGTACCCGGAAGTCCTGGGCTGGACTCCACAGTAAACTGGAACTAGTTTCAGGGAGGCATGGCCTGGAACTAGGCCTCGGATCGCAGGCAGAACAGGCAGGGTCCTCTTCAGATGCCCGCCATGGTCAAAGAGCCCGAGACCCTCATGATCTCCCAGTTTTATATGGTGTATGATGTGTATAGGATGGAATACCTAGCTGGCCAATTTTGGTCACTTGTTGTGTCTGCCCTTCCCTGTAAGTACGCCCCTCTCACTTACAGGACCTACAAAATTTATCAGTAACCTTGGCTGCCATAACAATAAGTATAAACCTGGGCATCTTCTGCAGACCATTGCTACCATTATCAGCTCTGGAGTGAACAGTGTCTGAAAAACATGCAGCTGACTTCAGAAAAGTGCAGTTACTTAGAAGAACTTAGCTGAAAGGAAAATTCACTGAAAGAGAACTGGTCTTGTTTTAAACAAAGCCAGGACGCATACCTTTTTTTTTTTTTATGAAGGTATTACTAGCTACTAAAATTCAGAAAATTTTCTTTCTTGTTTTTGTGAATCTGCAGTGAGCATGCAGAAGATAGCATGAACATTCAGTGTTTGCTCCCATGTTATCTTCCCTATTTGCTGTAATATCACTAGTACAGAATCTCACTCCTTTTTCTCTTAGGCATGATGGCAGATACAAAAATGAGTAAACTTACATGGTCTGGTATATATGTGAGTGAGACTCCATTTTTCCCGAAGAAATGAGTAAACTCCATTATATGTGTGTTACCTTATTTTATACTACTGATTCGTGTACGTCTTTTACAGTTGCATAGACATGAGATACTGAAATTAACTGAGTCGGTCATTCAGCAAATCTGCAGCAGAGTGGAAACACCATTCTTCTCTAACTGCTAGATAAAATGAATTGACCTAAAGTAGGGCTTATGACTAAACAACTGGAGAGTCCCCCTCTCTTGATTCTGAGGGAATTATAGTGGCAAACAAAAAAAAAGAATGTCCCAAAGAATTTGAGCCCATTCTTGCTGTTTGTTTTCTAACCACCGATTAATTTTCATAAAGTAAAAATGGGCATAAATAATATAATTAAAAATAATAGTATGTTAATCTGCTTAAAGGGTGATATATTTGGATCTGATACTTATTTACCAGGGATGATTGCTTAGCCACTTACCTTATTAATATTGACAGATGTCCCAGAGAGATAATAAGTGAAAGCATATCAGTAGTTTGCAGTCATTTAATGTTAGCATATAATGTTGCTTAATACACCTTCCACATTTAGCTTCTCTAGTGAACAGAAGAACAGCATGAGAGACTACATGGAAAGAAACTTGCTTTCTAAAATGACAGATTTAATGTTTCATTCCAAATAAACAGATAGCATTAAAGACTATCTCATTGGGTGCATTTATAAAATAGATGACTCCAGGTGGTTTTGGAAAAATGTTTGAACAGTAATTATGATAGGAATTCTCCTCTAAAAGGCTGTATAAAATTCAACAAAATTTCCATCCTGAAAATTCATAGGGAAAAGAAAGAAAGAAAGACTGATAAACTCATTCATTCCACCCCTGCAAGGAGTATTGTATTCTTCCATTATATATACTTATAATAATAATACTTATTTTTGAAGGTCAAAGAAATGCAAATACTTATAGTAATAGCAAAAAAAAAAAAGAAGGAATGTTTAATGATTTTTTGAGGATTATGAAACAGTATTAAAACATATTTTACAGATGCATGTTTCTGCCACACAGCTCATCTGACATGCAGTAACAAAGTAGTATGAATATATGAATATATTATAATAGCTGTATTAACACATACCCTTAGCAACTCTTCTTGTGTAGAAATAGCTGAATTAAAATGAAATGTTCTGAAAGGTATCCAGAAGCTTGATATTCATATGACTATTCTTTGATTCCTATCAAAACTGAAAAATGTAGCTAACAATGTTTAGGGAAATTGGTTTGTTGCATGATTGGTATCATCTCTGATACACTTTTATTGCAGAGCTTGTCAAGTTTTTATCTGTTCTTAGCCAGAGAATGCAGAAAAGTACTAAATACATATTAATACAGGTATCAGTAAAAACACAGCAAAAAATACCCTTTATCCAATGGTAGTGATAGTAGATGACATCATCATCCAGGATTAGGGAATGGATTTGCTTTTGCTTTCTTAACACACATGAATGTTTTGTTTCCTATTATCCCCAGCTTGGCCAATGTGCTTCCATTGCCTTTAGGAAAGGCATAGACTGTTTCAGTAGGTTGAAGCTATCTGGTTTACTGTATTTTCCTTACAAATTAAAGGATCACCATACCTGGATAGTAAATAATAGGATTCTTTTATTCACTACAGTTCTTCATCTGTCGCTAGAAAATCAACGGTGACTCAGAAGCATCCATAAGTCACTGCCATTCTCTCGGGGAAATCTGTATCAAATGAAATAATACATTGAACCATGTATCAAACTGAGCAGTGTGGGCTCGTTTGGAATAGGTCAATATGTGAACAAATTGTTCAGCAAATGGTGCCTTTTGTTTTGTTTGCATATCAGACACTAGAGTGGATTGGAGCCCTAACCCAGTGAGCACAGACAAGAGTATGGAGTAGGAGAATTCAGTAACAGGGAGGAATAGCTTGATCATTTGTTATTGGGAAAGAGCAAAATCTGTAAAATAATTACAGACTTTATTCACTAATTCAAAATATAATCTGTTTTAAAACAATCCCAGAAAGAAAACCTCTGTGAGTGACTGTTCATTAAGTCAGGCTGACTGGGAAACAGCTACATGCTCCAAGCTAAGTGTCGTTTTCCCATGCAAGCCCTTTATATCTGTCAGTACTTTTGAATACTCATTTATAAGGAACAAGAGAAAAAATGACAATTTTAGGGACAAGATACAAACATAGACATCCTCATAACATCCTGTTGTTATCCTTTAGCTGAGGAAACAAGTTCTAATAACACACACACAAAGAGCTCAGAGGAAGGAACTGACTTTCTTAGGGATTAGGGTGCATTTCAGAGAACAATTTAGGTGTGCTTATAGCAGCGCTGATCTACTAGCAGTACCACATCACTAGGGATGCCATTAGCTGGGTGGTAGTTTTAAAATCAGAAGAATACCAATTTTTCCACAGAAACTGTTATTTTTAACAAGGTGATCTTCAGTTTTATGCTGTGGTGAAGGAACATATTGGTACAAACTGTATACAGAGCTAAAGAAAAAAAACGTACACTAAGATCTATAGTTAGAGTTCTCATAATTGAATTCTCTATAACTTATTCTATATCCAAGAATAGGCCAATAGACTGTGAAAGTAGTGATTAAAAAGTTAAGAAAATTTATTATTAAAGGTATCAGCATGCACAACAAATTTTGTCTTTTCCACTTCTGCAAATTGTTCAGGCTATAGATTCTGTATTCATCACCACCCATGCACATTTTGGAAAATGTCCAAATATTTTTTTTGTTATAGTGTGATGGTTACATCACTTAGTGACCTGTAGAAAGACTTGCATTTTTCACATGGTTGGCAGAGAGTCCTGAAAGTCTCGACCACCAATCTTTGCTCTATGAATGTTGCAGTCTCCTAAACAAACTCTCTGGATAATGCTGAGTACAAACAGTAACAGTGAGATTTACTTCCTGTTTAAAGAAGAGGAAGAAAAAAGTTGGCAGTGTGGGATAAAATGGCTTTTACTTTTATTCCCTATATTTTGTTCGTATTTGGAGACCAAATATGTCTGTTTTAAAGTTTTATGTTGGATGGCTTTCTGAGAATATACAGAAACATAGGAAATGCTTGAAAGAGGTGTTCCTCCTGTAAGTAACTGATAACAGAAGTGATTCTAAGTTTGAGAGCAAAATAACCATAAGGTCTTGGAAGATGGCTACTGATTTACAATAAAATTATTAAATTAAGCTGCCCTTTGTGTCAATTGCTCTTTGGGAAAGAAGACTAATCTCAGCAACAGTCAAGTACTGTATTGAAAGAGAAGGCTTTAAGTATGTTTTTCATATAAGGTATAGAATTGACTGGAACTTGTAGGTGTATTGCATTAAATTAGATAAGTATCAATGCAAACAATTTAGTAAGATTACTATTTTTAAAAAAAATGAGTTTCACTTCCTTTTTCACTTTTCTTCCCCACTTTGAACAGGAAATGGCAAGATTAAGACAGATATATTTCAATTTCCTCAATTGTAAAATATGACTGCGATAATCCTACTGAAGACTAACTTGTCTTTCAATGTTCAACAGTGTGAGTCATGAAGAAACACTTAATCAGAAGTGCCACAGTATTTTTTTAACAGAAGCTGGAAGGTTCTGATCAGGTTAAATCTAGTCAGGCTGGCAAGAAAAGGCTTGATACGAAGATACCTTCTCTGCTTATCTCTGTTTTCTCAGAATTTAATACTGACTTTTAAAAGGTTTAACTTTCACAGTTATTTTGCCCTGTTTTATGAGAGTATAATTATCCATACTAAGGGAAGAAATGAGGAGAAGGTAAGAAAAATAGTACATAGGCAACCAATATCTCCCTTCATATTGCATTCTTTTTTTTTAAACAAAGGAGACATTGACAGGTTCTAGATTCTTGACATTTCATACAAATAAGAAGCAAATCCTCACCATCAGAAAAAAAAGCAGAAGAAAGTAATAGTAGTTCTATAAAATTATTTTAAACCCAAAAGGCAATAATTTTTTTTTAATTATACAATTTGCTATTTTTTTTCTGTGATCAGTGACAATCTTCCTAGCATGTACAGTCTCTTGAATATGCTGCTGTTGAACTAGCTTCACTTATATTTGTGTCCCTGCTGTGTCCATTTGCTGCAGACAGTCAAGAAAAGGTTTGGAAGTGTAAGGAATGTTTAACAAAGAACTGTGGTTTTTACATAACTGAGTACCTGGCTCCTGACCCCAGAATGGGGGAAGGACCGAGAGACATCGGACTATGAATCCTTAATGTAAAACATAGTCTCTTCCCAGAATATATACTGATACCTGTATACATACTGATACCTGTATTTACAAGTTAATTTAGGGGGAAGGGTAGCCAAAGTACCAGGAATCCATATCTTAAATAGATTGATAAGGGGAATGGTATTGTATGCGTCAGGGTAGTCTGTCAAGCCTGAAGTACCCAACCAATGAGGAACAGGGGAGGGAAGTTGCAGCCAGGATTTTGGGGGGATATAAGCAGGGGCTTTTTTGCCCTATTATGTGTGCCTACCTTTAGGTAGAACACCTGGTGTTGCAATATCATTGTTAAAAAAAAATGCTTTGCTGAGAGATCCTGCCTGAGCCTATTATATTTGCAAAATAATTGTTTCCTACAGAAGTTAGCTGAGTTCTGCTTTACCAATACTATATATATATATATATATATATGTCTCTGCTTAAAATTTCTTCTGTATGTGTGAAATTTCATTTAATTTGATTAGCCTCTGGACTAGGAGTTAACCTGTGTTGGATGATCTTTTCATAATTCTAATGCTGCCATTTGTTCTCATCTGTCTCATCCCACTCAGTGGGGTGAGGGCAAGGTTAACTTTTTCAATACTCTGTGCCATAACTGGGAGTAACTACAATTACTCAAAATGTGCAATTCAATCATGAATTTACATAAAAGTCAGTGGAATTACAGCAAATAGTGCCTTGGCAAAAGTTTGTAACTATCATAAAACTTAACAAGATTTCAACGACAAAATTCACAACGTGCGTGTGCCCAGAATAAAATTAGAAACAGAGAGAGAATAAAAGAGAAAGGTAAGATTTTGCCACTCTGAAGGTTGGTCAATCCAGCGACACTCTGTAGCTCTCAGGGTGGTGGACATGATGCAAAACAATGCAAAGCAATGCAACTAGTGTCCTGAGTGGGAAGTTTTAAATATTTTAGTTCATTTGCCTGTGGGATAGGAGAAGATGGCTCATCTCCTCCCTGTGTTTTCTCCTCATGCTAACTAAGGAGATTGTTCCAGAAATGAGTTGGTGGTCCTAGAAGTGAGTCAATTGCTCCCAGAATTGAGTCGGTTGGTCCTTTAAGGGCAGCTGGGGATTCGTAATTCCCCTATCCAGTCAGTGATCGCTGAATGACCCTGCTTTTGTGCAAGCACAGATAATGTCTTTATCTCAAAGGCTGGAGCCTTTGTTTTGCAAAGAATAGGTGGGTCTCAAGAAAAGAGATACCATCTTGCCCCACTTGCAGCACTTATCTCTTCCTCCATGCCAGAAGTCGCAAAATCAATTGTTTAAGGCAAAACAAGGTCCATATCATGTTCATCACATCACCTTATGTCACAGAGTAATATTATTGAAAATGTGTCTTGAGTTGATATTTTTTGTTTGTGCTGGGTTAGCTGAAATTGAGGTAATTTTCTAGGTAGTCAGAATATTTTCTTCTTAGTAGCTAGCACAGTCTTCTGTTTTGGATTTAGTTTAAGCATAATGCAATAGCACCCTGGGCTAGAGTTAATGTTATCTTCCAGTTGCTTTCCAGTGTCTGGGGTTTGGTATGAAAAGAATGTAAGAACTCACTAATATCTTGGCTGTTGCCAAGGAGATGAAGGACTTTTCAGCTGTCCAGTTGCAGGTACAAGATAGCTGTTGGGAGGGAACATAATGGAACATGACCTAGATTGACATCCAGGTTGATCAATGAAGAATTCCATACCATGACTCTCGTGCTCCATATAGAAGTGGGAAGTCGCTGGAGACAACCCTTCTTCTTCGATGGCCACCACCTGTGAGGGTTTCTGCTTCTGGTCCTGCTCCCATTGCCTGATTCTCCTGACTTCCTATGCCTGCTGTGATCTCTACGTTTTGCCAGACTCACTCTACTCAGTGTCTGCCCTCTGGCATTCATTGCTGGGAGTGCATGTTCCAGTGGCTAAGTATGGCTCTGTATTGCTCTTATTATTGTTCTCTTAAATCTGTTTCAATTTCAACCTACGAGTCTTTTGTCCTTTTTCTTTTCTTCTGCCTGGGGAAGGAAAGGCAAGAAAGGGCTACTGTTTACTATTTAGATGTTGCCCCCAGTTAAACATTAACAAGGTTTAAATGCCTGCCTGTCTTGGTGTCCACCTAGCAAGCCTTAGAAGTTAGGAGTTTAGTCAAGTAATTTACAACTGCAGTATATTTTTAGTTGGAATCTTCTCGTTTTGTAGCAGGCTCCACATTCTTCTGCTATCATCTGCACACCCTAACATTCAAAATCAGCAGAGGTTTTCCTTGGCTGGTGAATTGTATTTTCCTTGATGTATGGTTCTTTGATACCAATGACAATGCTCGAGATGTAACTCAAGAACCAAGCAGATCTCTCTCCAGAAAGATATAATTAGTAGCTGAAGACTTGGAATAGTACTTCTTCAGGGGCACTATTTCCATCAAAAGTACCTTTATTTTGGCTTAGTAATCTGATCTTGGTCTTCCCTGATATTTTCTTTCACCCCCTGTGGAGGGATGGACTTTCTAGCCGCTGATGTCACTTGCATGACAGCTTATGTGAGTCAGTGAGGCAGGTGAGCCAGTGTTTTGGTCTCTTGCAAAGGGTAAAAACAAAAAATGAAAAAGTTTTGTTTTAGCAATGGAACAGGCAATGACTGCAGGCTATGTCCTATGTTTGTCTTTTTTTGATCACTCTCTCTCAGGATAACCATCTTGGACCATATCAACTACTATGTAGCTCTAAAAGGGACAGAATCTACTCCCTATAGCTGTTTCCTAGGGGACACTTAAAGCCTTCTAACACTACCTCTGCCTTTGATGCGAGGGTACTGTGGACTTCACGACACGACCAATATGATCATCATGAGCCGATTTATTGATGGTTACACTGATGTATTTATTCTTATTTATTCTTATTTATTTATTTTTATTTATTCTTATTTATTCTTATTTATTCTTATTTATTCATTCTTAACACCATTATGTACTACATCTATGTTGCAACTTAAACAATGATTGTCTATTACACAGACAATGACTTTCTATTACATAGAGAAAGAAGAGTATTGATCAGTTATTATCTATCATGAGAAAGCAGAATCTTAACCTTTTGGCAAAAGCAAGTGGTAATGGTCTTATCCATTTGGCAGGAGCAAATGGTTCAGCATGCGACTTGCAGTTAGACAGTTGTGGTTACACAGAACTGAGTGCTTTCCTCCCTGCACCTGCATCTGGGAGTTTCTCTCCTCCTGCTGTTTCTACATGCCTGGCTTACAATACACAATGACTATCTTTGAAACACTGGGTTGTTCACATTCAGATGACCATAGTCCTGTAAAAACTCATCAACATGCCTTTACTTACTTAAGGTTATTAGGGTTTGGGTTTTGGCTTTTTTTTTTGATTGGTTGGTTTTTAAAGTGAATAGTTTGGCAAACAACTTCAAGTCAAGAATACAATTTCAAAGTAAATCTGGTTAAGGGGACTAATCAAAGAAAAACACAACTACCTCTAAATATTTTGATACTGACAAACAACGTTCTGAGAAAAAGTTTCCCCTGAAAGTTTACTAACCTGTTTTGGCTTCTACAAAATATTTTGGGAAATACAAAATTATTTTGCTCAACCTGAGATGCCATTCATAGAATCAGAATTTCCTGAGTTGGAAAGGACCCACAAGGATCACAGAGTCTGACTCCTGTCCCTGCATGTGACAACCCCTAAATTCATGCCATATATCTGAAGGCATTGTCTAATCTCTTCTTGAATATGCCAGGCATGGGGCTGCGACTGCCTCCCTGAGGAGCCTGTTCCACTGCTCTACTACTCTCTGAGTAAAGAACCTTTTCCTAATGTCTAACCTAAACCTCCCCTGCCATATCTTCCTGCCATTCCATCAGGTTATGTCATTGGTCGCCAGGGAGAAGAGATCGGCACCTGCTCTTCCTCCTCCCCTTGTGAGGAAGCTACAGACCACAATGAGGTCTCCCCTCAGTCTCCTCTTCTCCAGGCTGAACAAACCAAGTGACTTTAGCTGCTCCTAATATGGCTTCCCCACCAAACCCTTCACCAACTTTCTGGCCCTCCTCTGGACACTCTCCAGTAGATTTATATATTTTTTATACTGTGGCACCCAGAACTGCACACAGTGCTACAGGTGAGGCCACACCAGTGCAGAGCAGAGTGGGATAATCACCTCCCTCGACCAGCTGGCAATGCTGTGCTTGATGCACATCAGGACACAGTTGGCCCTCTTGGCTGCCAGGGCACACTGTTGGCTCATATTCAACTTGCCATCGACCAGAACCCTCCCTATGGAGCTGCTCTCCATGATCTCATTCCCCAGTCAGTATGTACAGCCAAGGTTGTCCCAGATGCAAAGTCTGGCACTTGCCCTTCTTAAACTTCACGTGTTGGTGATTGCCCAGTTCTCCAATTTGTCCAGATCCCTCTGCAGGGCCTCTCTGCCCTCGTGAGTGTTGACAGCTCCTCCCAATTTAGTGTCATCAGTGAACTTAGTATTCCCTCAAGTCCTGTGTCCAAGTCATTTATGAAGACATTAAAGAGCACTAGCCCTAAGATGGATCCCTGTGGAACCCTGCTAGTGACTGGTCGCAAGCCTGACATAACCCCATTTACTAGAACCCTTTGAGCCTAGCTCACCCTCTGTATTGTGTGTTTACCCAGCTGTATGCCTGCCATCTTGTCCAGGAGGATACTGTGAGAGACAGTATCAAAGGCTTTACTGAAATCCAAAAAGATCACCATCGACAGGCTTCCCTTGGTCAACTAGGTAGGTAACCTTGTTGTAGAAAGAAATTAATTTGGTCAAGCAGGACTTTTCCCTCATGAATCCATGCTGCCTGGAACCGATGACTGCATTGTCATTCGGATGTTTTTCAATAACTCCGAGAATACTCTTCTCCATAATTTTGCCAGGAACAGAAGTGAGGCTGACAGGCCTATAGCTGCCAGGGTCATCCCTGTTGCCCTTCTTGTAGATTGGGACAACATTTGCCAGCTTCCAGTTATCTGGGACCTCTCCAGATTCCCAGGAGTGTTGAAAAATCACAGAGAGAGGTCTTGCTGTGACATCAGCCAGCTTTTTAAGTACCCTTGGATGAATCCCATCAGGCTCCATTTACTTGTAGGAATCTAACCGTAGCAGCAAATCCCTTACAAGTTCCAGACTAATTGGGAGTTTATTGTTCTCATAAGCATGGTTCTCTAGCTCAGGGCTATGGGGGCCCCCGAGTCCATCTTCAGTGTTGAAGACTAAGGCGAAGAAAGCATTAAATATCTCTGTTTTGTCTCTGTCCCTGTTAATAAGGTGACCATGCTCATCAAGTAATGGGCCAATGTTATTTCTAGTTTGCGTTTTGCCATTAACGTATTTTAAAAAGCCCTTTTTCTTGTCCTTCACAGTACTGGCCATCTTCAATTCTAATTGCGCTTCGGCCGCACAAATTTCCTCCCTACAGTGTTAAGCAGGACCTCTCCAGTCTTCCCATGACACCTGACCTTACTTCCACTGATCATATAATTTCTTTTTTTTGCCGTATTTCAAGAAGATCCCTGCTCAACCAAGCTGGATTTTTGCCTTGCCTGCTAGATTTTTGGCATTTTGGTCCTGTGCTTTTAGTAGGTGGTACTTAAAAAGCAACCAACACTGACGGATGCCAGCACCTTCAAAAGCTTCTTCATAGGGGACCTTACTAAGTAGTTCTCTGAGCAACCTGAAGTCTGGTCTCCTCATATCCAGCATTTAGGTCTTGCTGGCAGTTTTCCTCCCATTAGCGTTGATTTTAAAGCTGACTGCTTCATGGTTGCTGTGGCCAAGGCAGCCACCAATTGCCACTTCACCCACTCTCTGTTAGCAAGTAGCAAATCTAGGAAGGCACCTTTTCTGGTCTGTTCCTTTATACTTGTACCAAGAAGTTATTGTCCAGATGCTTTAGGAATCTTCTGGACCTGTTTGTACCAGCTGTACAATATTCCCATTTGACATCTGGCAAGTTGAAGTCCGTCATAAAGACAAGGGCAGATGACTTGGAGGCTTCACTTAGTTCCTTAAAGAATAACTCATGAGTGTCATCATCCTGGCTGGGTGGCCTATAGTAGACTCCCACTATGACATTGGCTTTATTTGTCTGTCTTTTAATCCTTACCTGTCACCAACTGCCATCTCCATGCACTCCAGCCCCTCAGTTACATACAGTGCCACCCCCTCTCTTACTCTGCCTATAACTTCTGAATAGCCTGTAGCCATCCATCATGGCACACCAGTCACAGGACTCATCCCACCAGGTTTCACTAATGCAAATGATATCATATCCCTGGGACCAGACCAAGGCTTCCAGTTTCTTCTTCCTCATGCTGTGCGCATTAGTGTAGAAGCACTACCCTTCTTTTTCTCTTTACATGCATGGTTTTAGTGGGTTTGATGTGTTTCGTGTGGGGCACAAGTTGCCTAGAGGACCCCTCCTTCCCAGAAGGGTCTTCATCAGCAGCATCAGCTGCTTGCCCATCCAGTTCCAGTGCCTTATACCTGTTGTGTACAGGCACCTGGCAAGGTGGGGCAGGCTGAGGATGTGTTCGCCTGCTGCTCCAAGCAGTAACCCTCTTCCATTCTCGCCCTGCTCCTGGGTGTCCCCTTTCCAGCCTGGTGGCAAGAGGGTAGGGGGTTCTTTGTTTCTTGTGCCATGGCTGGCTTCTGCATCTGCCTCAGGGATGGTAGAGTGTGAGTCCACCAGTCAGTCTCCTTCTCTGAGTCCTTGATGCTCCTTAGCCTGGACATCTCCTCCTGAAGCTCTGTCACCAGACTGAGCATCTCCTTCACTTGGGAATATCACCCACAGCTGATCTCACCATTGCTGTCAGTTCCTGAGCAGAAATTCAGGCGCTCTCTGCAGCCCTAGGCCTGGAGAACTACATTGTTCCAGTAAACTCAGTGGTTCCTTTGTTTCCAATAAAATAAACCCCATTTTAACTGCTATGTGCTGTTTTGCTCTTTCCCTTCTTCTGCTTTCCTGGTTGTTTTCCAAGTGATTTTTTAAATTGGTAGAAAGTGATATTGCAGTTTATACTAACAACAATTATGGATTAGAAAGCTAGTTGGCTATCACAGGGAAAAAAACAGTAGTTGTCCATTTTATGGGCATATTAAGTGAATGTAATTTCTTAATCTGAAATGCTTAACTATGTAGCCCAAAGCTCACATCAGAGAACTCCATGCTTCTTCATATTTTCTTGTTAAGACACTTGAAACTTCTATGAGTGTTTAATTTTTCCAAACAGAAGGAGTTAAATTCTGCCTAAGACAGACTGTGAAAGTGAGTAGAAAACCTCCTGGTGTTACAGATACATGAAGTGTGGTATGCTGAGAAACTAAGCATATTAAATGAACAGAAATCATACTTCTTTTGTAAAGATGTACTGTATTAGATACTGGCAATTTCATTCAAAGAACTTCATTTCATTGCTTAGGCTCTAATCTGTAGTGGATTAAAATGGAAACAGTCAAGGTTCTCAAGTCTTGGTTTTTTTACATGTAAACTTCTCATGGAAAACAAATAACAGGATACTCGTATCAGGAGAAATCAGAGATGGTAAGTTGTAACTTTCATGCTGCATGACTACATTTCTTTTTGAAGTCTGTGTTGTGTCTGGGTGCAAGAGTTGCAATCCTGTCACATTCAGGAGACTTCTTTGAGCTTACACCATCACTTGAATTTGGACTTTTCACATGACTGATCAGGAAAATTCAAACAAATCGGTAAAAAGAATGTGACTTTATCTCTGAAAAAAATATCCAGAAATTCCTGGGAATCTTCTTCCGGTGTACTGCATATGACTTTGCTAGGTAACAATGGATAATTGTCAAGTTTAAAAAAACAGATTTTTTTTTAATTAATGCCTAGGCATTGTTGTATTAAAGGAACATAAACATTGTGTGACAGAGCATGAAGTGTAAAGGAAAATATTTTGATGCCTTTAAAACAAAAGGTAGGAATAGAGTAGCCTAGTCATTTTTTAATGCACTGATGGAGAACTGCTCTTTGTCATTCTATTCACAAAGTTTCCATTAGCAGTTCTACCTTCTTACAGCAAAAAATAGTCTCAGTATCTGTTGGATAATATGGAATGTAGTATATGTGGCATGTACTCCCAAAGAAGTTATATTTTACGGCATGAAAACTTTCTCCTACTAAGTGCAGCAGCACTGCCAATAGGCTTGTGACTTGACTGTTAATTCTAAGCACTGTAAAATCAGTTTTGGTAGCATGTGATAACAATTAGATCTCATTTTCATATTGCCTTTAACAAAAAAATAAGGGTTTACTCTGACTACAGTAACAAATTTTAATAGACAATAATTCCTCCATGTTCATTAATGGAAAACATCAATTCAAGGACTTAACTAGACTTGATCTGAGAAATCAAAACTCTTTAAGAAGCAACTAAGCGTATTTGTAAAATGATTTTTCTGAAAAAAACCCCAAAAAACAAAAAAAACCCCACAAGATGAGAAAAGAATCACCATCCCCTAAAAATTATTTTAGATTTTTCCCTACAACTTCAAACACCTTGAAAATGATTCATAAAAGCCGATTAAAAGCCAGCCTGTTGTCTCAGCAGGGGGGATTCATATATCCTTTTAGCACAACCCTCATTGAGGTGTGATGAAACAGGGTGGAGGTAAAGAAATAGTGACTTTCTAGACTTAAAAGTGACAAAGTTCCTAGTTATTTCTCACTGTAACTGAAGGGGAAAATCAATTATAATGTCTCTGCATCTAAAAAAGAGCTCATACTTCTGCATGGTGCGTGATCATCAGAGCTGAGCAGATGAGAAAGCAAAGAGGGAATGGGAGACTGAGGAAATGATCACCAGAGGATGCATTAGAAATTCAGCAGGCTGAAAGCAATTTCAGTTAGAAAGGAAGAAAGAATAATATTTTGATGCTAATCCATTCATACTTCACCATTTGACTTGAAGTCAGGGTCACCCACTTTGAAAGCTTGCTTACTGAGAGCAGGTAAAAATTTTTATGCCTGATTCTGATATGTCATCATGCTGAAGCAAACCAGAAATTAATCCAATAAAAAATCTCAGAAGTATTTGTATAAGATTAGTGTAAAAATCAGACCTTTTATACTCAGTGGTATTTCTGTGACATTAATCTGTAGGATTTATGGCTATTCCTTTCAGGCAACCATCAATTATTTGGACAGAATTCATAAATGCCATTCAGAGCAGTTCCTTAAGTAACTGCAAGTGCTTTTATTCTTGGCTAAGAGGGGAGTCAGGACTTCACATTTCGTTCCTGAGGGAGATGTATCCACCTTAGGCAAACTCTTTCGTAAAAAGCGTTTGGTTTGAGTTATGGATTAAAAGGTCTTGATTTTTACTGCTTTTCAGCCAGGTCAGTCTGTCCAATTAGAGTAGAAAGCAAAAGCCCTTCCCCAATAATCATACCCACTCTTTGCCTATGATCACTGCAAGTATTGACTGCAAAGGAATGACAGGGCTTCTGCTCTCCCCATATTGCAGTCAATTAAACTTCACTGCAGCAGAGTTAGGACATCTAATGCTATTTAATTCACTCTGCAGAAAGCATGGGCATTTCATACAGAAAATCCAAGGGATATTATTCTGTGATGGCCATACAAGGCATAAGCAGTTACTTCAGTGATTGACACCTTGCCAGTTTAAACTATACTTCATTTTAAGTACACTGGTAAACTAGTAAACGATACTGAAATGCTGCATTATCACATCTGGCAACCAGATTTGTTCATGTGATTTTGGTAATGTTTATTCAAGACCACCACTCTGCTTATGTTCCTCTGCAACATAGTTTGTCTCCCCTTTCCACATTGCGTTCACCCCTCATCTGAAAAAAAAAAAAAAGCTTGTTACATTCAGAAATATAACTTAAGAGAAACCCATTTTCTCTGTGAAGAAAGACAGCTAAACTAAGGCCATTAAAAGATTGAGTACAAGGCAGAAAAACTACAGCTCTGAAGAACCAGCAGCTGCATTGAAATACTATGCCTGTGGTGAAACTGCTGCTAATGGCTATTTTTCCAACTTAATTGGTACTTCAGCCAACCAGAGCAGGATTCATTCTTTCATATTTTTCTGTTCAGTCCCTAAGAAAAGACTCTATTAACTGCTATGATATACACCAAACCTTCAGTCAGTTAATGGGATCTAGCAATTTGTTCAGTCCTTGTAACTGAGGCAAAATCAGAAAAAAAACTTTAGTCCCCTTTGGTGTATCAACTGAGCTTCAGCTGAATCAGTGCATTTGACTTATTCAATTTTTGGACTAATAGCATGCATCACAACTCCCTTTTTTTCCCCTGTTGAGTTATAGGAAGATTGGTGTCCCCATTCTTAGAAAAGAGGGCAATCTCTTTAAATAATAAGCACTGGCAAATTAGTTTATGATTCAAAATCAAGTTTGGAATCTGTGCTAGGGAGCCAAAAGCTGATTAGATATATCTTTAACAGTAAATATTGCCATAGAAATTGACGGAATCCTTGCTAGCTGTTAGAAGCACAGAGATTGGACTCATTTTAATTTGGGGGGACTTTTTATTATCATAAAATCCTTGCAGTTTCAGTAGAGGCAATATCTATAATCCTCTGAGATTTATGCTTTTATTTTAAATTTCATCCTTCATGATGTCCTAACCTCTATAAAGTTCCCAGGCCTGCAGAAACATTCTAACTTCAATTCACTACTTCATCATAATAAAACGTATTTCAAGGTATATCAGGCTACATCAGCCAAAACACTATTATGATATGTTTGTTTCAAACAAAAAACCAAACAAATGAAAAGAGTGGTGATGGAAGGGACCTCACTTTCGTTCAGCACTCTGTGAGCTAAGACTGCCTCAAAATCAGTAGCTGTCCTGAGAGTTATTAACTGTGTTGTGCTCTGACTTCTGCTTTAAATGTATTGAAAGAGTAGAAAAAAGTGATTCCTGTAGTTTTAAGGGCAAACCTGATGTCAGAAAAATATCTCAAGAAGAAATGAACAATTCTAAAAATAATTGGAATACTAGAGACTACTCTCTTTGCTACATGGTTGAACCAAGTTTTTGAAGAGTTAAACGTCAATTGAAACAGTGAAAAAGAACTTCAGAAAAGAAAAAAAGTAAGGGGGAAATTCTGCCTGGCAGTTTCTAGTCACTCTCTGGGTAATTGTAGGAACACGTGGCAGACCCTTCAAAATAATATAATATATATGCACATGCATATAATAACAATGGAGACAATCATCACACTTCTGTCTTTTCTCTATATATAATTTTTCCAAAACCAAATCTGTACAGGTCTTCAGTCAACTCCCCATGTAAATGTATCGTGCATTGTTAACTTGTAGAAATAGAAATACAGGTCTCAAAGGCCAACTTTTTATCATCTTTATTATAAGAGTCCTTTAAAAAAAAAAAAAAAATTACCAGATCCTATTTATAGTGTAAAGAAGATATCTTCTAAGTGAGGTTCTAGAATTCTGTTTAATGATATGGTAATTTAGAAGCAATGTTTATTCTGAAATAATAGGAAATACAATCTGTTGTTTGAAAGAAATTGAGGAAAACTAGGTTTTAAAAAGTTTAATTTTAAGTTTTTTACCTGAAAATGTTCGTACATATTTATTGTACATTTGCAAATTATCTGTGCTGATAAAAACTGGAATTTTCAAAAAGAAGAAATGGAATATGCAGTTTTTGATGTGTCATTTATCAGATCAAAAGATATACGTGCTACAAAGTCTGAGATGTGTCTAAGGTGTCTTGTTATGTGCATATTAAATTAACAGATATTCATGTAAGATCAACTACAAAATTTATTTTCCAATATGCACAAAAGATGTGTTTTGTGTTTCACCTACATAACTAAAAGAACAGGTTTTAACTGGCTCTAAAATAGCATCTCAAAACTATGGGCTTTTTTGTCAGTTACTCTCTCTTGCATGGTCATTTTGAAAGCAGACTCTGTAAACACTACACAAGAGCTAAAAATTGAAGTAAATTTCTTCCTCAAACCTAAGATTCCTGAAGTATGAGATCTGCGTTCAGAATTTGACCCTACACCTACTGTTGTACACTGTTTTTGCTGAACTTTGAGAATAGGAATGATTTATGTCAGCAGATCAAGGACAACCTCAGATACACAGAAAACTATGTTGCATGCCACCTTGACACAATTACTTTTCTGATCTAAAATACAACTTTTAAGACTGCGTTTGTACAAAATGAAATGAGGACATTCAGTCCATGAAAGCAAACAAGTGGAAGTAATTTGTTTACTAAAATGCTGTACTGCATCAGTTTCTGAATGGACCAAAAAATAAAATTTAAGGACTGTTGGTAACGAATGTGAAATAGTTCCTTTAGTTAGGAATTCTGTCCTTTTCTTCCAGAGTTACGAGATCTCACCTGAATGCTCCTACCTACTTATCAATATGTTTCTAGATTATTATTATATTGATAGAAAGATGGGGATTTTCTCAAGAAACAGGAATAAATTTCACTGTCCAGGACAGTTGGGTGAAAAATAAAACTCCAAGAATATGGCTAAATGAGCAAATTTATTAATGTAATTTATCAGAGAACTGCCAGGCATTATTTATACACTGGAAATATAGTCCACCTGTCAGAAAGACAATGCCAGCCCATTTTTGGACCCCCTTCCCTCCCATCACATGCTGTTCTAAGAGATAGACAGGGAAGTTTTTTTACATTGATGGTATGACAGAGATAAGTAATTTCAACTTGTTTGTCAAAATCTTCCTCTTAGTAAATTTTCAGTTTTGGTTTATCAGGAGACAGTTCCTCATGCAAGTATATATGTACTTGCACAAGAAAGTTCTCTCTATTAAATCAGAGCAACTCAAACCTAGCCTCTTAATCAACTGCCTTAGATCACTGACTTGTTGAGATATAAATTAAAAAAAAAAATAATAATAATAAAGGAAAAAAGAAAATCATGTCCCTTCTGTGCTAGTAGTAAGTAAATAATCCCTCCCTAATGCATACCCCACCTTTTCTCTTTGTTCTTGACCCTTACAAAAGATGAGGAACAGGATGCCCAAGAACTAAGGCATAGTTTCTTGTCCATTACTCTTAGTTCTTGATTTTAAGTGCATGGCACTGCAGAAACTCTTAAAAGAGATACTTCTCTCTTTTCTCTATGTTCGGGCAAAGTTTTTGAAGAGTTAAATGTCAATTTTAAAAAAGGGAAAAAGAACTTCAGAAAACAAATGCTTGTTTTCCATGCCTATATGACTTATGCTTTCCTAAGACACTAGGATCCCATTCTGGAAAAGATCATAGAATCATAGAATGGTTTGAGCTGGAAGGGACCTCAAAGATCAGCTAGTTCCAAACTGCCTGCCCTGGGCAGGGACACCTTCCAATAGACCAGGGTGCTCAAAGCCCCATCCAGCCTGGCCTTGAACACTTCCAGGGAGGAAGCATCCATAGCTTCTCTGGGTAGCTTCTTCCAGTACCTCACCACCCTCATGGGAGTTTTTTCCTAACATCTAATCTAAATCTACTCTCTTTCCGTTTACAACCATTACCCCTTGTCCTATCACTACATGCCCTTCTAAAAAGTCCCTCTCCAGCTTTCTTGTAGGTCCCTTTAGGTACTGGACAGCTGCCAAAAGCTCTCCTCAGATCCTTCTCTTCTCCACGCTGAACCACCCCAACTCTCTCAGCCTTCCTTTATAAGAGAGGTGCTCCAACCATCTGATGATCTCTGTAGCCCTCCTCTGGACTCACTCCAACAGGTCCATGTCCTTGCGTTGTGCTTGGTATTGCCCTAACTCATGTGCAGGGACTTGCACTTAGTCTTGTCCAAATTCATGAGGTTCACACGGGCCCACCTCTCAAGCCTGTCAAGGTCCCTCTGAATGGCATCCCTTCCCTCCAGTGTGTTGACTGCACCATGCAGCTTGGTGTCATTGGCAAACTTGCTGAGGGAGCACTCAGTCCCACTGTCCATGTTGCTGACCAAGATGTTAAACAGATGTTAAATCATTTTCTTTTATGTGACACTCGCAAACTGCATCAAATGAAGTACTTGTGAAAAATGTGATTTTATTTCTCAGAACAGTAGCTGTCGAAGTATGACATTCTTGGTATCTCATAGTAATAGGGGAAAAGGAGGTAAAGGGTTCCATAGTCATGTTCTTAAACAGGTTGCCACCAAATTGCTCCCATGATTTGTGTAGAAGACTGATCAATATATGCATTGTCTTTCTTATCTGTGAAATGCAATCTCATCTTTGGTTTAAAAGCAAAATCAAGACATACGAGTACACAAATCCTCTGACCATTCACATCCGTTCATTTTAATTGAACACTTATGTCTATTGGTCTCTCAGCACTCTGTACTGATAACAAAACTCCTTTCAACTATCTTAGCTTTGAACAGTTGTTTCCAAAGACATTATATCTTCACTGGGATTCTTCTTCAAAAACTATTGTGGTTTAATTTTTCCCCCCTTTTCTTCTGTAGCCTTGTACAATGCTCCAAAGATTCTTCTTTCAGCTTCCTAAAGAGGCTGAAAGAGGTTTCTCTATTTCTGTCTTTTCTTGCCTACATTGAGATGAACTTGAGTGGCAGCCAGCTGAAGGGATTAAAATGGGAAGAAAATAACTTCAGATCAAATATTTATCTGATATCTTTTTTTTCCTACATTATCAGCAGGTGATGTGAATACATGGGTATGGGTCAGTCACTGTTCAGCAAACCATCTGCTTTTGATTGCAAAGTGACTAAAAATTTTAAGAACATGTAACAGCTAGCAACTACACTTCAAAAAAATCTAGGAATGTCTAACTGCTAGAAATACAGATTAAAAATTGGTGTTTTTTATTTAAAGTTATGTTAAAAAATTAATGGCTATACTTCGTTGTTGGTAGCATGATTATACAAGCTGCAGGGAGTACAGAGAAGCCCTGACACAGCTGAGGTCAAGCCACACAGCAGGAGCAGCAGCAGGCTCTCAGACATGCATAGGCCGCTAAGTTTTTTCCTGAGGTAACTGGCAGAGACACGGGGCATGGGAGGCAGGAAGAGAGATCTCTGACCACAGCCCTGGCTGTTGTTCTTCCCGAGGATGTGGCCCCATTTGTGTCCTGCACCAGGCATAAGCAGTGGGGTTGGGGCACAGGAACTGCCAGCTGCCCTGCGCTGGGGAGCCATGACTCGCCTTGGGCTGGTTCCAGCCACTCCTGAAGGGATGAGAGCAATCACAGTCCACCAAAATCTTCAGTCAATCAGAGGAGCACACAGCACCTCCTGCCAACTTCTTTAAAAAGGGTAGTAATGGCTACCTGAGGGCTGTTGGTTGAGGCACATGCCCAGGCTTGTACTGGGGGAAGTTGCTGGCGTGGCGGGGGAGCTTCATGCCCGGGAGAGGTGCGGCTGCGGGGGCAGGTATGACAGTAGCAAGCTGAGAGCATGGGTGATGGCCTTCCCGGCCATGGTGTGGCGTGGAAGTGGCTGGTGTAGCCCAGAGACCCCACAGTGATCCATCGTCCTAGTGCTGGGAGGTTGGATGACTATGTGCCCCTTGTGCATGGGGAGGAGGTGTGAGGCAGGTGAGAAATGGGGAGCCCAAGAGGACCCACGGAGGTGCTGGCTGGGCGAAGAGGTGGTTAGAAGAAGCTGGGACTGGTCCTGCTCCGAGCCGGTGGAACAGAGCCCAGGCCCCCTGCCCATGTGGAGCAGCGAACAGGGACTCCGAGCCCCCTGTGAGCATGTGTTGCACTGCTGTGGGCTCGCCACACGCTTGAGAGGGTCATTGGAGGAAGAAGGACTGCCTAGCAGAGAGGCAGTTGGGCTGGTGGCCTATGTTAGGGCAATGCGCTGCTAAGATGGGCGTCAGCCAGTGGTCAGCTCGGGCAGGTGGCCCTGGGCAGCTGCAGGGAGCTCTGGAGCCTTGGATGCTGATGCTGGAGTAGCCTCTGCATTGGGAGCGGCCACCTCAGGTCAGGCTGGGCCTTCTCCACCAGAAAGATGAAAAATGGAGCTCTTGCAGGCTGCCCCGGTTCCAGTGGCCGAACTACAGAAGGGGGAGCTCTGCTACCCAGACTGTGACTGTTCAGCAGTCATCTACTCCTCCACAGGCAAGAACAAGGCCTGAGCACTGTAATAAGACGTCTGATTATTATGATACTAAATAAATAATCTAGACTTTAGAGATAAAGTGTGGAAATTGTAATGGACGTGTTCCCACTAGTGTAACTTTTTTGGTTTTGTTAGAGCGTTAACCTTTATACCTTGGTCTGCAAACACAAAGGGATGGAGTTTCTGAGAATTAAATACCAGAGAGTAAACCCTGATAACTTGTTTACTGGGGCAAGGAGTGGAATTTTTCTGCATGTATGTGCACATAGTACCAATATCAATTATTATCTGACAAGAAAGGAAGATTTTTTAGTGCATATATGTTAAGCTTGTGATGAAGTTAGAAGAACTTAAAATGGATAGATATTCAAAATGTTCTTGAATAATCTGTTTCACAGAAGTATGAAGGGTGCAATGGATTGGGTATAAATAGCAGGGTTTCAGTAGTGGTGTCTGCAGGGTGCCCCATGTGAGAGAAAAGACTGAACTGCCCTGAGACGGTCGCAGTTCCAGTCTGAAATAAATGAAAACTCATGGCATGCTGAGGTTTCCTCCAGTCAGAGGAGCACACAGAGCTGCTCCAATATGTTTAGGAAAGGGCAATATCTGCTAGGGGCAGGAGACAAAAACCTGAGGAAAGATGTTAGAAGATGCAAGGAGACCTGAAGATGCATTTGAAGAAGAAGGAGGAAGTGGAGGAGACATGGAAGCCAGGGGCAGGGGGGTTCGGACACTTGGGGAAAGAGCTGGAGATGCACTCGTGGAAGGAGGTGCTCCATGGCAGAGGCATATGCCTCTGAGGGGACTTCAGCCCAGAGGTGACCCAGGCCAAAGCAAGGATATCCCTGTGGATAAGCCATGCCAGAGCAGGGACTCCTCAAGGGGCTATGGCCTGTAGGTGGGCTACACTGGAACAGATATTACACCGAAGGGCCTGTAGCCCATAAAGGAACCCATGCTAGAGAAAAGTTCTTACTGATATAAGAAGTGAGGAACAGTAGAGGGAAAGAGTAAGAAGCATGAAGGAATGACAGAAATAAACTTATGCACTGACCCCAACCTCCTCCTCTGCCTGTTGCCTCACCAATGGAGTTGGAAGGGTCTGAGTTTATTATACAGTGAAAACAAGAGAAGCTGAGACTAGGAAGAGAGGAGAAGAGTTGCTTCCCTAAGTGTTTGTTTGTTTATTTGTTCTCTTTTTTCCTTCTGTACCTGAATCAGCAATTAGATGCTTATTAATTGACAATAAATTAAGTGAAATTCCTTTAGTCAACACTGCCCATGACACATCCATATTGTGTGATTAGAAGGCAGAGTTCAGTTGTTGCCTCTGTAGACAACTATTGGAGAATGCTGAAGTAGAAAACTTGAGTGTGTATCCTAGATAATGAATCAAAGTTTCTGGAGTTACTTGTCTGAATAGGCAAGCTGTGACACAGAGCCTGTTCTGCTGTTTTGCAGGGTATGTGACTGCTCTGGGAAATGGGGATTGTGCAGGTGCACAAACTAGGAATGCTTTGGATGCTTACCTCAGGTTGAAGAAGTTACATTGAGAAATGATGATTTCTCTACACTGAGTCTTGACAGCTAGTTCTGTTTTAAACATCTGAAGAGATCAGATGATTCTCACTCTAGGATCAGTAACTATTTTTTGTGTGTCTGTTAGGAAACACACAGGTATTAGGGAGTGCTGTAAACCTCAGCCTGTTTCCTGCTATTGATGAACAATGGTTTTCTACGTAACCTGAGAAAACTGACAGGTCATCAAAACCTCTCTTCAGAGATCATCATTAAGGATTTTGCAAGTGGCAGATTTTGTCCTCTGTCTGTGAAAACAGATAATATCATACTTGTATCACAGAATCACAGAATCACAGAATCACAGAATGCTAGGGATTGGAAGGGACCTCAAAAGATCATCTCCAGAGAAGGAGAATCCACAACCTCCCTGGGCAGCCTGTTCCAGTGTTCCGTCACCCTCACTGAGAAGAAGTTTCTTCTCAAATTTAAGTGGAACCTCTTGTGTTCCAGCTTGAACCCATTACCCCTTGTCTTACTGTTGGTTGTCACCGAGAAGAGCCTGGCTCCATCCTCGTGACACCCACCCTTTATATATTTATAAACATTGATGAGGTCACCCCTCAGTCTCCTCTTCTCCAAGCTAAAGAGACCCAGCTCCCTCAGCCTTTCCTCATAAGGGAGATGCTCCACTCCCTTAATCATCTTCATGGCCCTACGCTGGACTCTCTCCAGCAGTTCCCTATCCTTCTTGAACTGAGGGGCCCAGAACTGGACACAATATTCCAGATGAGGTCTCACCAGGGGAGAGTAGAGGGGAAGGAGAACCTCTCTCGACCTACTAACCACCCCCTTTCTAATACACTCCAGGATGCCATTGGCCTTCTTGGCCGCAAGGGCACAGTGCTGGCTCATGGTCATCCTGCTGTCCACCAGGACCCCCAGGTCCCTTTCCCCTACACTACTCTCTAATAGGTCATTCCCCAACCTATACTGGAACCTGGGGTTGTTCCTGCCCAGATACAAGACTCTACATTTTCCCTTATTATATTTCATTAAATTTTTCCCTGCCCAACACTCTAGCCTGTCCAGATCTCACTGGATGGCAGCACAACCTTCTGGCATGTCAGCCACTCCTCCCAGCTTGGTGTCATCAGCAAACTTGCTGATGGTACACTCAATTCTCTCATCCAAGTCGTTGATGAATATATTGAATAATACTGGTCCCAGAACTGACCCTTGAGGGACTCCACTAGATACAGGCTTCCAACCAGACTCCGCCCCATTGACCACAACTCTCTGGCTTCTTTCCTTCAGCCAGTTTGCGGTCCACCTCACTACCCGATCATCCAGTCCACACTTCCTCAGTTTAGCCGTGAGGATGCTGTGGGAGACGGTGTCAAATTCTTTGCTGAAGTCAAGGTAGACCACATCCACCACTCTACCATCATCAATCCACCTTGTTATGTCTTCATAAAAGGCTATGACGTTGGTTCAAGCACAACTTCCCCTTGGTGAAGCCATGTTGACTGTCCCTGATGACCCTCTTATCCTTGATATGTCTTAAGATGGCACCAAGGATAAGGTGTTCCATCACTTTCCCAGGGATGGAGGTGAGGCTGACCTGTCTATAGTTGTCCGGGTCCTCCTTCTTGCCGTTTTTGAAGACTGGAGTGACATTTGCTTTCAGGCAATTTGCTCAGGCACCTCTCCCGTTTCCCAAGACTTGGCAAAGATGATGGAGAGTGGTCCAGCAATGACTTCAGCCAGCTCCCTCAGCACCCGCGGGTGCATCCCATCTGGACCCATGGATTTATGGATGTCTAGATTGCTTAACTGGTCCCTAACCCAGTCCTCATCAACTAAGGCAAACTCCTCCATTGCCCTGCCTTCCTCTGGGGCCTCAGGGGTACAGGGCTCCTCAGGACAGCCTCTGGCACAGTAGACAGAGACAAAGAAGGCATTCAGTAATTCTGCCTTCTCTGTATCTTCTGTCACCAGGGCACCCACCCCATTCATCAGTGGGCCTACATTACCTCTGGTGTTAGTTTTATCTGCCATGTATTTGAAGAAGCTCTTTCTGTTGTCCTTGACCCCTCTTGCCAGGTTTAACTCTAAGGAGGCCTTAGCTTTCCTAGTTGCCTCCCTACATCCTTTAACAACAGCCTTATATTCTTCCCAAGTGGCCAGCCCCTCCTTCCATGATTTGTAAACTCTCCTCTTCCACTTGAGTTTGCCCAGCAGTTCCCTGTTTAACCACGCAGGTCTCCTGGCTCCCTTCCTTGACTTCCTGCATGTCGGGATGCTCTGATCTTGAGCTTATATTGTGAGTTTAAGATGCTTATCCATAAAGGCTTACTCATATATTTACTTTTTGCATAGCAGGTAAATTCTGAGTGTGCCGTAATCAGTGAGAATTTTTCCAGTATCTTAACCTGGGCTAGGTTTCACCTGGAAGTCAGTGGGATTACTTACAGGGTATAAAGTGAATTACATTAGTAAACTTAGGGATGACTAGATCCAAATTTATTCATGGTGCCTTGTAGTACTTTATGGTTTGATCTTGGTGTTGCTAGATTCCAGTTGCTGTAGACCTTGTTTTGTCACACTGATTTGCAAGTTCACAGACTAGTCTAATGCTGGGACTGAAGGTACTTTGGCAAACATCTTTCTTTATTCAACTATAAGCTCTTAAATTACACATAAAATTGTAGTTACACAAAATGCTGTTGTCACAATTTACTTAAAGATGGGCAGGTGACAAACAGGTGAAACAGATTCTATGTTTCAAGTACATGAGACTTACCTTGCTAATATTTAAATATAGCATCTATAAACATCTCACGCTTTAGAAACGTGGATAATGAGGCCTAATGCCATTCATTAACTGCCATTATCCATTTCAGAGGTAAAATTAAATTGCTAGATTTGTATTCTTTTTTTAGCTTATTTAGGAGAAGAAATGTAATTTGTAGAGTGGGAAATAAAGGTTTCTTCTGAGGGGAAAAATACAAATGTGGATCAACAATTATGTTGTTTGTATACTGAAATATGGTGTAGCTATTCTGTATAACTTCTCAAAATCTCAGTGCCTTTAAAATGAGTTGTGCTGATTTGACTGAAAATGGGTTAATTTTCTTCATGCAGTTAGAAACCTTTCTTTTTCATAGCTAGCATGCTCATTATTTGGACTTAGTTTGAGAACAAGAAGATAACACCCCAGCACAGAGTTAATGTTTTTAATTGCTCTGGTCTGAGAGCCAATGACATTCTGAGGGCTCTGCCCTCTGCATCGAGGAAGAGGGGCAGAGATGGGGCAGAGCTTGACTGACATCCAGACTGATCAATAAGACTATTCCATCCCATTAGCATCATGCTCCAGATTTACGAGTTGGGATCTTCTGGTTGACTCTTCCTCTGGCTTCTCAGGTGCTTTCTCTTGCTCGCATTGTTTTTCTTCTCTTCGCTCTTCTTGTCGGAGTCGGAGGATTCTTTGGTGCAGGACGTTTAGTCCAGCTTTTGTCGTTTTGCAGAGGCCTCTGAGCCTTTCCACCTTTTTCCTCTTTTTTCGCTGTTGGGCACCAGGTGCTGATTGCTGGGACTGGCTGCTCAGTTGTGGACGGAGTTTGTGAGGAATTGCCTGATTATCTTTTATTTCTACTTTTTATATATATATTTACTAGTAGTGTATTAGTATTTTGTTATTTTATTAAACTGTGTTTATCTCAATCCAAGTTTCTCCCTTCCCTTTTGATTCTCTCCCCTGTTGAGGGGGGATGAGGGAAGGGGTGAGTGAGCAGTTATCGTGGTTGTATTGCTAGCTTGAGTTAAACCATGACATGAGTGTAAATCTAAAATAAGTCCATGTTAATCACTTTTACATAAGAGTAATGGTGGTCAAATCCTGATTATGAACTGTTTCTGATAATTTGGATGATAAAACATGTTTTGTATTTGATTTCTGAATTACCATCTGATCCAGATGTGCTAACTATGCCCAGTAGCAAGTAAGTGCCCTTCCCTATGCTCTTCAGCAGCCATAACCTCTTTTCTCCTTCATCCCTTCCCTCCCTTTTTTGCTCTAATTCAGCTTCCTGTGCTGTGGCTCCCTTCTTCCCCCAGTTATCCTGTGCTCCCATCCTTCAGCCTCCATTTTGTAGAGAAGCTTTCAGCTAACTACAGAAAGGGGAAGGTATGAATGAGGGGGAAAAAGAAGTGAAGTTCACAAAGCTAGTGACTTCCTGCAATTGCATTATTAACATTAGCAGTGTTGTCTATATTAAAGAAAGCATGATCAGCAGTGGTAGAGATGACCAACAGACCAAATGAAGCATGTTTCAAGAGGAGAGTGCAGACTGATGCCAAGCTGCAAGCTTATGTGTCAGCATAAATTTACCTTAAACAATTTTAGGCCACACAGTAAACTGGATTAAGAAACTCAGCTGTCAACAAACACTCTGGGAAATCCACAACCTGTCTGCAGTTCAGCTGCCTCAGCTGAGCTGAAAAGAAAGGAATTGATGGTAAATGCAATACTGCATAATGGCAGGACTTAACAGCCAATCTATGACAGTCCATAGAGTGGATGTACCTTTCTGGAAATAGATTCTCATTGTCCATATATTTAGCAAATAGATTGTTCCTTTTCTGTGGATTTCCCAATATGCATGAGAAGGGGATCTCTCTCTAGTACCATATTGAAAGCACAAATGTGACTACCTACAGGATTCCAAATTCTTTTCAAGATACTAGGCATTACTAATATGTCTCTTATAACAAAATGTAAACAGATTTAGAATTCATGTGCCTATGGAAATCATTGTTGGAGGATGTACTTTTACTTGAAACATAAATCATTTTTGAGACATTTTTTGTTTGGTTTTTTTCCTTCCTTTTGATCATATTTATCTTCCTGAAATTGTGCATACTTTTATTTTTTTATCAATTTAGAAATCATACAAGATACATCCTTCAGGCTGAAAAAAATGAGAGTACTGCATTGTTCACCTGGCCATATGTCTGCAATGTGGTCCTTGAGTTAGAGAGCAGAGCTTAATTTCTACTTTGTGTTCCATCCTTAACTGCCAAATGTTAGAATGTTTTGTTTGCTGTGAATCTTAAACTACATTGAGGCTGAGGATCTAAAGAGAAAAGATTTTATTTTTCACAGACTGCGAAACATTGAGCTCTTAACAAAAAAATGCCTTGGGCCTAGAACTCTTTTTCTGAAGATGTCAGTGAGATTTTGGTGTTCCTTTGTCACTAGAATTTTGCTCAGTTGCAGTACTATCTACAGAGTAAGCTTTTTGATACTTTTCTGTTTGTCAATTAACCTTTCGATCAGCTTTTCACAGTGGTTTTGCAGGTTTTCATGGAAGGCACATTAACTGCAGCTATAGTCTTAGTGCCACTTTATGGACATAGGTGTATGTCTTATCCGGTGTTTCAAGAGAACACAAATATCTGGTCTTGTATTATCAGATAAAGGAGAATGGGTGTGTGTATGTTTATATGTATGGATGTATACATGAACATGTGCATATATATGCTCTTGTAGTCCTAATGTTCTTGCTTGTTTCAGGTCTTTTTCACATTGTCAAATACTTAAGGGTTAGTCATCCTGGGCAAGTGTGAAGTCGTTCCAGGTTCTTGGAGACTACATCTCTTCCCAGTCTGTCAACGATACTTTGGAAGCGTCTCTAAAGTGAATATAGGTTCTGATCTTGCAACAGCACTTCACTGGAGGCACAGCTGATATTCACAGTAGGAAGTATGCCCACCTGGCATGACACGACTGGAAGCTCTATCTTCATTTCTTTCTGAAAAATAACTAGTGTATTTCTCTTATTATCAAATGCATTATACTAACAGCTAAGGAACCTCATTGCATTAGGCACAAAGTTACAGAAAATGGTGTTTGCCTTTACGAAGTTTTTATTTTAGTGCAATACTGTAGAGGACATTGTTTTATTGAATAAACAAGTGGGTATGCATGTCTGTTGAGGTTTGATTGCAGGGTGACAGACAATAAAACCGTGGCAGATGTATTGTTAACTCCCTCTCTCCCCCCCTTTCCCCCTTTAGTCCCTCCCTCTCCCCCCTTCCCACTAAGGACAGGCGATTGGAAGGGAAAGAAGGACAGAGAGAAGAGAGTGGGAAAAATTAAAAATGTTTTACTAATGCTACTAATAAAAATAGATAAAATAATACAAAATATACAAAACCAACCTCGAAAATCCTGGCAACTGCTCTGGCAGATGTAGGGCCGGCACCCAAAAGTCCTGGACTGGATTCTGCAGCCAACCGGAACGGGATTCAGTCTGTCACTAGGCCTCAGTTCGCAGGGACGACTCGCAAGGTCCTCTCCTAATGTCAGCCGTAAGGAAAAGGGACAAGATCCTTGTGATCTCCCATTTTTATATGAAGTATCATGTGAATGGGATGGAACACTTAGTTGGTCAGTTTTTGGTCACCTGTTTCAGTTCACTGCTCTCGCGAGATGTGCATCCATCCTTATCAATGACCTTGCATTCCATTGCTGTGTCTACCAAAACATGTATCTAGCTTTCAGGAAAGTGCAGTTAGTAAGAAGACTTTAGCTGGCAAGAAAATTCACTAAAAGAGAAACTTGTTTTTAACAAAACCATGACACATGTCTATCCTTTTTTTTTTTTTTTTTTCCAGTTGTAAATGTAATTGAATTTCTTATTTGCTGTCTGGGGAAGGAAAGGGAGCAAATTCAGACAGGTCAACTACACTTATTTTCTGGGTGGTAGGGACTATAAAAAGGCATTTTTTTTCTAAAATGTATTTGAGGAATCCTATTAAAAACAATATACTAGTCTACGTATAAGAAAATTTTATTGGAAGATTATGTTTTCCATGCTCAAAATACTGAACACTTCGCTTTGAAATTATAACTTAAACTTCATTTACATGAAAAATTACTTTATAGCCTCACCTTTTTGACCAAATTATTCACTCAATTCAATATAAATTAAAATTTTGTTTTTGTGAGATCAGAGCTACAGACTTAGTGAATAAAATGTAATCTAGCTCCATTCCCACATATATTTTCCTGCTATGGTATTTGCATTATAATCTATGTGAATTCAGAATAAAATTTGTCAGAACTTGTTTTCAAACCACAGCATTATTTGATAGAGGGACTAACACTTAACGAGTTAACCATATATCAGGTGCCTAGCTTAGAGCTTTGTGTAACTTATTGTGTGAGAAACAGGAACTTGATGACGACTTCACAGGCCTTGCAGAGATAAAACCACAGCTGCATCCTTGGGTGGACAAGGTAATGGGAGTCTTGGGCACCAAAGAAGAAGATAATCCAGCTGTAATCAGCTCATCGGTTTGAGCCTCGGCCAACTCAGCATACCAGGCCAGAGATAAAAAGGACACAGCGAGGTAGTTGAGTAGCCTTCATCCAAAGACCCTAGCCCACAACTACCAGGAGGCACTGCACAGGCACAACCAGGAGGGGCTGAAGGTGGAGACTATGGGAATGATTTCCCGGAAGTCATTGTAATATGAACTGCCTTTTCAGGGAAAGGTTATGAATATGTATAGGCATTCCTAGAATTTTTTATGAATATGTAACACTTTGTAGCATTTAATCAATTTTGCGGCTGTTGGGCATTTGCCACACTTTGAAGGAATTATCCCCATGTGTGCCCAGCACTGAATAAACATACCTTCTTTATAACCTCGCAGGTTGTGAAATGATTTCCACGCATCATAGTGGCTTTCTGTCTCTGAACTACCTTGGAGGCAATCTACTAGCTTTGCTGATAACACTGTGAAAAAAAACCTTCTCTCTGTTTTTCTTTTATTACTACTTCTTTAATAAGAATGCTGACTTCTTACGGAAACACATTTTGTTTAATCTGGGTTACCGTAATCAGCTGAGTTAAGATATTTATATTTTTCCATTTTTTCCCTTTTTTTTCATTTTTTGAGTGGCTGCAAATATAGTAAAGACAAAGTGGCCTGCACTGACAAAGCAAGTGTATCACAAAACTGTGTCTGAAAGTTGTTTCTGTATCTCTCGGCTGAAATTTATATGATACCAAAATTTTATTGACCTAGTTCATTGTGTTATCTGAAGCAATTTATTGTGCATTGTGAGATATAAATTCACTGAATTTACACTTGAGTACTGATACTTTCTATACAAGTTCTAATATATACATCAGATAAAAATTGTTGATGTATAGCTTCCAATTTCTTACATCTCATCTCTGTTACAACACTGTGCCGTAAGTTTGTTTTTTTCCTCCGTTCTTCTCACCATTGCATATTTGATTTGTTGTCTCGCTTATCTTGAAAAGGAATTTATATTGATGGGCCATATACCCAAATGGGCTTTTGCATAACATACCATGATCAGTCATTTCTAGCTGCAAATTTCCTGTATTTTTACAAAAGATTTTTGTTAGATTTCTAAGGTAGTGTCTTTGTCCAATTCTCCCTTGGACTCTGATAAGCACTGAAGAAGAAAACCTAATGAATTTTGTTTTTCTGAGTTGTCTGTTCTATATAGAGGACAGAAATAAAATAAAAACACACACACAAAAAAACCTAAAAACAAAACCAAAAACTTTAGTAATGCTGTATTATTGTATTTTTCTAGTATGCTAGCATCTCAATTTCCCACCAGCATTTGAGAAAAAACACCGAATGTTGGAGTCTGTTTCCTGTATTGCCCTTTAATTGCAAAGCTCTCTAATGAAGAGCTAAATTTGTAGATGTCATGTGGTAAACAGCAGAACACCATAATTTGTGCAACATCTTTTTTTGCTTGGAGCAACTTTGTACCAATTGACTTGACAAAACAGAAGTCCCTAAAATTTGCTTTCTCTGAATTAGTGCTATCTCAAACTAGTTATCTGTGGTGCTGAGTTGTACTATGCTGTAATTTCAGTTCTGATAAAGATCTTGATACATAAGGTCATCAACCTTAAGATTCACAAGTCTTTCTCTGCTTGTGGAAACTGCCATATCCCAATGTTGAATCATTTCTCATTTTTAAACTTTTACTTGTCCCCTAATAAAATGCTTATAACCTAACTTTCAGCTGTTCACACATGCAATGCAACTCTTAAATCACCGGTACGATATCTTAAATGCTGGAATTGCTTGTGAGGTCTTATTAATAAATTCAAAATAGCTTTTTTTTAATAGCTTAGTCTTAAAATGTTTGACTTCAGAAAAAATCATATTTTTATATGTTGACATCAAATATCTCTTTGTGTTTTAGTAAAACTCAGCAAGACATTTGCCCATTTTCATCAGTTTCCGTTTGCTTTTGTGTTCAAATTAACATATGTGACTGCGTTTTCTTAGGCAGGTGATGTCCTTTATTTAGTTTTGAATTTACCTTCTAATTGTAGAAAATCAATGTATTAACATAGCAGTACCTTGGTGTGTCCTTCTCTACTCATAACTGTACCGCATTAAGTGAGGTGCAGGCCAGTGTGATGTCCTGTTGCCATTGATATCAACTGGGACTGTGGGTTTGTCATGGTTTAACTCCAGCTGGCAACTAAGCACCACACAACGACTCACTCATTCCCCCCACGTGGAATGGGGAAGAGACTCAGAAGAGCAAAAGCAAGAAAATTCGTGGGTTGAGATAAAGACAGTTGAATAGGTAAAAAAAAGCTGTGCACGCAAGCAAAACAAAGTAAGGAATTCATTCACTCCTTCCCATCAGCAGGCAGGTGTTCAGCCATCTCAAGGACACCAGGGCTCCATCATGCATAACGGTTACTTGTAGAAGAAATACGCCATAACTCCAAACGTCTCCCGCCTTCCTACTTCCTCCCCCAGCTTTTATGATGTCATATGCTATCAAATATCCGCTTGGCCAGTTTGGGTCAGCTGCCCTGGCTGTGCCCTCTGCAAGCTTCTTATGCACCTTCTAGCTGAAAAGTCCCTGTCTTGGTATAAACATTGCTTGGCGGCCACCAAGATGTCAGTGTATTTTCAACATTCATCTCATAATCAATCCAAAACGCAGCACTATATGAGCCATGAGGAAGAAAATTAATTCTGTCCCAGCTGAAGCCAAGACAGAGCTTCTTCACTCTTGTTTAGTGATTCCATATGTGTAATTTGCAAGGGATTTTTCTGGAAGCCTGAGCAGAATTATCTTCTTTAAGAAGAAAAGCATGACAACATCTGTGTAGGCAAGATGAAGATGGGGAGATGATCATGTATCTATTAACAAATCCAAAACAAAGCTATGTGAAATAATAACCCACCATGCACTACTCTTCTCTTGGAAAAAAGAATTAGAAAGGTAATGCACTGCAAATGCTAGTCACATTGTTTAATGCACTATTGAAAGATATTAGAATATTAGAACAAGGACAGTTAATCTGTGAATAAAACAGAAAGAAGAATATGCACATTCGAATATAGTCTTATGCTCCTACTTTAAATACCAAAATGATCTAAATCTAATCTCTATTTTATGTATTATATAATTTTATGTATTATGTTTCAAGTCCCCCTCAATTCTTATTTACGATTAAACATTCTTGTGAGACACTTAATTACCTATAACCATGCAAGTGTGAACAAACACTTGAACAAACAAAACCCAACACTGGTCAACGTGTTGTGCTTTGCCTGTGTTCTTATGGCACCTGAAAGCAATTTTTCCCCTAAATAATACTGACTCATCTTAATTTTGGATGTATACAAAAGTTAAAATTTTCACTGCCAGGCAGTTATACTGTTTTCAAAGCTCATAATTCTAAAACTGTTCTTTAAAGTCAATAACACTTCAAGTAAAGTTTAAGGTGTGTTTCCATGTGAAAAATTCATATGCAGCTTGGCTTATTGTGAAGAACATGAAGGAAATTCTGTGAAATACGTGGTGTGGTAGCTATGGAGAGGAACATTAAGAATATTTCAGTGTTGATCTTTTAGATGTTTGGGACTTTTTTCTTTATCCTATAATGTAGTTCGATATTCTGTAATATTTTATAGTAATGTATTTGTTCCGTTTTTCCTAATTGTGGCAGATTTGACCACTGGTGGCTTGAGCTTTATTGACCAGTTTTCTTTCATTCTGCATACCTCTACGAAATGCATTTCTGTCATTTTGTGGTGAGGACATTGCTGAGTCAGCATGGCAATAAATTACAAAGAATGTCTCTGTAAATGGGTTATTCTAGCATATCTCACCAGTACTTACATGCCTGAGTGACTACAGCCAAATGCTCTTTGTTAGTCCTTCTGAAATCCCCATTCCCACTTCTTATATAATTCTAGCCCAAGCTACTTCTAATTCTGAAGTTTGAATAATTTCCTTGAAGCAATGACATGAAAACAGCAATGATTCACTGCCAATGTAATGGCAGTAGCTTGCCAAGTTAGAGAATGAAATGCCCAAGGTCAGTAACATGCAAAGTAGAAACTTTCTTTGTGAAACAGATATAAACACTTAATTCTTAAAAACAGATGAGCAATTGACTAAACTGGAGATACTAATTTCTCACAGAATATATTCCTTCGTTTGAGTGCTTTATTTTAGAAGTTCTTTAAAGTGTAAGGGATTTCCAGTCTTTCATTCAGATAAGCAGTAAGAAATACCTAAGTCCCAAAATACACTAAATTTGTCATATTTGGATTTCCATTCTAGCCTTTGGTTACCTATGCATTTTTTTAAGTTCTACAATGCTGCATTGAAAATGTCCCTTCCCAGCTCAGCACCTTAACTATAGAGGTATAACATTGTTTTGCCTGCTTTTTCTATCCCTGTGGTTTGAGTTCTCTTATACCATGTTCCAGCTTCAACAGAAGGGGTATGTAATACCACTATCTAAACTGTTCTGAAACCTAGACTTTTTTGGGAAATGGTGGATGGTGCTTTAAAGTACTCTGAGAAAAAAATCAGGTCAAGATCTTCCTTTGTCTGGTGGAGACCCAGATTAACTTGATATGCCATGATTCACATCTTTACATTTTCTCTTAAAGAAAAAACAGTCTATGAAGGGAAGTTTGTGATCTGAGTCCCAAATTTAGAAAAAATCCTGATGTCTAGACAGGAAGAGAAACTGGGATAGACCTCTTGTGCATAGCATTTCTTACCATCTACACTCCCCCTGTTTCTTTCTGTTGGTCAGTTTGTGCCAAATGTTTTATGTTTTCTCAGCTGCTTTTGTATTGTACTTGCCACTTTTCTGTTGATTGTAGAAAGCATTTGGGCATGACAGTTGAGGGAACAAAACCATTGTTCTGGAGTCAGGTACCAATATTTTGATAAGTTAATTTAATACATAATACATATATGTTGAAAGTACGTATTAAAAATAGATACTAATAGATTTTGCCTCTCCTAAGTAGTGATGGCAACAGACCAAAGAGGTCTAGAATGCTATTAGGAAATATATGTAAACTCTAAAATGACTTAGAGTATTACAAACTCAAGCTGTAAGTGAAATTATCGTGTATTATATGACTCATATTTATGAACAACAGCACTAAGAATGCAAAGTAACCATGGGAAGTTATTAGGTTGGTGCAAAAGTAGTTGCAGTTTCAGACCGTTAATTTTAAATCATTATAGCTAGGCTCAAACACATCTTATTAATCAAAATAGAAACCATTACAATCAACACATTTTTTTTTGCCAATGAGAAATAAGTTTGTTTATTCCTGAAGATGGCAGATGAGACGAAACTTTGTAATCAGACCAGACCTGCAGCAGACCACCAAACAGTGATGGCAACCTTTTTCTTGGTGCAAGTTTGACATTGGGAAGTGCTTTGGAGTCTCTTCTCAATCCAGCTGCTGACCTGGTCATTGATGGTTGTTATATACAATCCACTTTTTGTCCTATGTCACAATCTGATTGAGAGATGGTTCATTGTTGTTGTGTAGAATAAGAGAAGACTCTTCAAAATGACAATTTTTTTTGTTTTCAGTCAGCTCCTGAGGCACCCACTTGTCGAGCTCTTTCACCTTTTCAATTTGCTTCAAATTCCAAATGACCGTAGAATGGTCGGCATTGAGAATGTCTTCAGCATAGAATGGTCTTCAGCAGCTTCTTGTGTAATTGTAAGAGGATCAGCTTCGATGATTGCTCTCAATTGGTGGTTGTCAACTCCCGATGGCCGGCCACTACGCTCCTCATCTTCAAGGCTCTTGTCTCCTTTGCGAAATTTCTTGAACCACCACTGCACTGTATGTTCATTAGCAGTTCCTGGGCCAAATGCCTTGATGTTGCAAGTTGTCTCCACTGCTTTATGACCCATTTTGAACTTGAATTAGAAAATTGCTCAAACTTGGGTTTTGTCTAACATTATTTCCATAGTCTAAAATAAATACAAATTTCAACAATGAAAAAATGGCAATTCCTTTTGCACTACCCTAATACAAAACTTGGTCTGGGATATCCATTCTGTAACAATAAAAGCATTGGGAATAGGGAAGAGGAGTTTATAAGTTTTCAGTTTGCTAATAGAATTTCAACTTTTAACAACTTGCTTTTTGAGCAATTTTAAACTTTTGTTTGATTTTATTTGTAATCATTACTAAGTAAGCTGCAATAATATTTATAAGATAGGAAGGATAGATATTGTATATTATTACAGGTCTTGCAGTTCAGATGTCTGTGAATGAAATTCAATTAAAAGATATAACCTATCCTGAGATGTTCACTGCAGTGGCCTAGAATCAGATGTATCTCTTGGAAAAAAGCAGGTTTTTATGCTATTGAGTTTACTGCCTTGTATAATTGGCATTCTCCTCTTAAATTCCATGCAGTAGGAGAGCAAAGCGTCATTGACTGGTTTTAGATGTTTTAAATGTTATTACAAATCATTGCTCATTTTGGAATAATGCCAGGCATGTAAGGTTTTATGAAAATAGTGATAGACACAATGGCTGTTGATACAAATGCTATTCATGTCTGTTGTTAACAACCATGTAGTTGCTTGATTTCCTAGAAGAATAAAATGAAAAGGAATCCTAAATAGCAGTGGATGGTAATGACCATAATGACATTACACGTAAGTAATATTTTAAATTATGGATATTAAGATACAGTTCTATCTCTGAGGATCGTAACCTGGAAACAATACACAATGCAGCTTCCCTGTTAACTTCATCTTACTTTACTTACATTTACTGTAAAATTATATGAGTAAATGGGAAACACACTGAAACTCAAAGGGTGACATGTACTAGTACTTGAAGCAGAACACTTTGAACTCTATTGTAATTTCAAAATGTAAAAAAAACACTCAAGAGATGTAATTTACATATCTGCAACAACCAACATTGCTTTTATGTGTTACACCAAAGTAAAGTAAAACTTAGATGTGAAAACTGGCAAAAGCAAAAACAATATACCATGCACTGGTTTTAGAGGTACACAGAGAAGATATCAACATATTTCATCTGGTTGATGAATTTAAGTAATATTAATAAAGCCAAGCTTTTGATATGGCTCCTGAGAAGTTATACATTGTTGTGCTAAGTGGGTAGGATCTATTGTAGCCCTTGTATAACCCAGTGTCACATCACCTGGACTAAAGCTTCACTTTGTAACAAAATCTGCATGTGATTAGTGTGTAATTACAGTTCCAATAAAGCTGAAGGCATGATTAAGTCCCTGCAGATCAGTATCCAAAATAACTTCAGCATAAGAAAACTGAAGCAAATAAGAAAATGAGTCAGACATAATATTAAACATAGCTCCAGGTAAAGACTACTTTCTGTAACTTCAAACAGAATTAAACAAGTGCATTGGTTTTTGTTTTGGGGCTGGTTTGTTTGTTTTTGTTTGTGTGGTTGGTTGTTTGTTTTTGGTTTTGTTTTTTTACATTGGTGTTCCTTTGATCAAGATGCTATGATGGCGCTGGTAAATTTTGACTCTGAATGTATAAGGTTGAAGGCTACAGCTCCGTGATATCAGTTAAGCACTAGTATGTATCATCGTTATGATTTAAAGAATTACATCTGGGCCATGTTCACAAGTTTCATAAATCATTACGATTGCTGTGAATTAGAATTCCTTACATAGACACACTTACATACTTTTTAGGGCACCTATATAGAATCAGATCTCCATCATGTAGGATAAGAGAATCTGTTAAAACATACTTGAGCACTGTTTGAATGGGATTTTTTTTTTACCTTGCTTAGGCAAGAGTTCCAGTTCCAGCGGGAGGTTTTCCCTGAGCAATGAATGCTTGTGTAGCCAGTCTCCAGAGGGTTACTTATTTTTTCCACTATTTTTATTGGCTCCATAAGCTGTCAGAAACTGGAGGAGGAGGAAGGAAGCAAAATGTTCAGGAACATAAGAGAAACTAAAAGCTTCATAAATTCCTAGGAGAATGGTGTCTGGAATCTGAAAGGAAACTGAAAGGAGAAAAACAACACAACTCTAATACACTCTTCTGCTCAATAGTGTGGAAGAGCATTCAGTGCATTTCTCTCTTATAGCATGAGACTTAAAGGAAAGTCCTCAGTTTTAAGATGGAGTAATTTTAATTCAGGAGTAATAGCATGACATGGTTTGATAAGATTGTTCATCCCTTTAGTGAGCTCCTATACGTGACCACTTCAAACCAGTACATAACTGGTATTCCATTTTGCTTTAAGTGTGTTCCTTTTAGCTATGTCTATTTCAGGACATCCATTCCCCAGGCAAAAGGTTCTTCTTCAAATAAAGTTCCTATTTTAATTATTACTCAAATATACAGTAATCAATCATACAATACAATTCATAGTCAGCTTTAAAGAGATGCATAGTTTGACCCATAAAGTCCTTGTGCCCACACATGGTGCTTTCAAGGATTCTACTCTATGCATTCTTTAGTACGCTTTTGTATTATTTTTGTTACAGTAATTATTGTGGCCTTTTAAATATATTTTAATGACATAGATCTTTGTGCAGGGCTTTTGTGTGTATTTGGTGGATGAGTGAAAGGTAGCTTAATGGATAATAAGTAAGCAGAGAATCACATGTTACAGTTCATTAGCTGTTGTAATATTTAACTATGGAAGGGGATTGTTTAAATGCTGATGTAATAAAAAAAGTCTTCAGGAAGAGCAGAAGCATTCTGGCATTGTTTTCAGTGAGAACAAGGTAGGTTTGAAGTTTTTTAGTAGAACATTATGGAGACTACTGCAGTAAGCAGCATGCATGTAGCCACCTAAAGCCAAGAGTTTGCTAGCATGGGAATGGTTTATTCTGCAACAATTGGTCTGACAACTGGTCTGGGATTAATTTACTAGTGTGGATATAGCCTCTGAGAATCAGAGATTTAATACACAAACTTTTATATTGCAAATTTTCCCTATCCACCGATCATTTTGAGGTAATTGAAGGGTGCTAGGCAGCCTATTGTTGAAGGGCTATTTCCCTGGTTTCTGTAGTACCTTAGTACAACTGAAGAACTTTATATCAAGAAAAAATGCTGCATTTGAGCCTACTGATTTATGACAATATGGCTTTTCATTTCACTCCTGCTTTAAAAAAGTGACATTGCTGATAGCAAACCCCACAAACCTGACTCAGAACACCTTTATATTACCTACTTGCACTGAAGAGGTATGACCAGTGGTAATATGCATTAAGTGCTGGCAAAGGTGCAGCAGGCTAAATGCCAGTTTATTTAACCTAAAGAACTAAGGAACTAAGACTGTAATCAATTAAGACTTAACTGTATGTAGCAACTGGGGGAAAAAAAAAAACCAGAAAAAACCAAACCAAAACAAACAACAACTCATTCCCTGCTATACTTCTGCTTCTTTTACACTTTAAATTCTTTATTGATTTACAGTCAACTCTAAACTTACTCTTTTTTCATCAAGGTGATCCAAATATAGTCTTAGATAAAGAATAAATTATAGAAAGGAAAAAAAAATATGAAATGTGTCATGCGCTCCTCATGATTATTCTTCATTTCAGAAATCAAAGTCAGGTCATGGGCTTTTGTTGGAGTTCCTCTATCCATACACACGCTTATGCTCTTCATATCTCCACCATCTCTCATAAGAAACATCATCAAGAAATGGTTGTGTGTGTAGCATGGGTTTTGTGTATGTGATTTTGCTTGTGCACAAAATTTTGTGTTTTCTGAGAGAATAAAACTACATTAGACAAGGCCTATTAGGATTAGTTAATTATTTTTTTTTAAAAAAAGCTATCTATTTTGTTCACATAACAAAATCCTGGACTGTAGATATTACTCTTTGCAGAATTTTTAATGGCATTTCAAAGCAGGAAGCTGGCAGAAAAGGATGGAAGTGGAAAAGGAAGTTTTAAAACGCCGTCTTCCTAGTTCTAGCTCTAGCTTTAAATACCCAGCAATACTTGTCCACCCTAGGATAAACCAGTTCACACTGGACACCGGACCACATCCATGCTTTGAATGATGTAAAAACGAAGTCACATTTCTGACTGTAAGGTAGAGTGCTATATCTGCTAGCTCAGATATTCCTGAAAGTTTAATTACTGTAACATGACCCTTAGTGAGGGGTACACACCCGGGGAGTTTCTCAGCATCTCAGGCAAACTATAGACTGAATTAAGCACTGGGATATATACGCAGCTGATGTATTCAGGTAGACAAGTTAGCCCAATTGTGTCTGATCAAACTTGTTTTAGCCCATAGACTCTGAAGCTTTCCAACATTTTTACAAACCCTCTGGGTTGCCAGGTAGTCAATTAACTACTGATATACTATGGTATTCTGTAGGCCAAGGGCATTTGTGACAAACCATTTGTTTCCATTTTTCTCTGCACAGTAAAGCTGAGTGGGTTCTAAGGGATGTTCTTGCAGCTGCCTATCAGTGCTTGCACTTGGAGGACAAAAATCCTTTTATGAGTGCTTTATACTATTGACCATCTTATGTAGTATGAAAACTTTGACAAGAGCATCTCACAATTTATATACACACTTATGTCTGCTTTTGTTTGTACAACAGGAAACAAAGAATATAAGTAATTAAAATTATACACTTAATTATGTGGAAATCTGCAGATAAGGGTCTACTTAGAGCCTGAGGAACAAAGAGGAGGAACTGGAGCTCTGTGCATAGTCAGAAATTTATATCCTAGGAATAACTGAAACATGATGGGATGATTTACAGGACTGGAAGATCGCAATGGATGGTGTATGGGAATTTGCGCAAGAATGGCGAGGAGGTTAAATGTAAATGGCGAGGAGGTTAAATGTAAATATGCTCAATTGACTTGCAGCCAGGGTGTAGAAAAAGCACATCCATCACATTAACTGTTTTGCTGACCTTGTATGCTTGACAAGTAGAACGTCTCTGTTAGACAACATAGGCCTGTGAAAAACTCTAACGCACCTTATCATTGTGCCTGGGATTCCTGCTTTGTTGTGGGAAAGAGCGTGAGGCTGCACCTGCCTGAACCCTTGAAATACAGGTGAATGCAGCAGGTCCAGTGATTTTCTACCAGGGCTGAACTTACCAGTGCCTGTGTCTCACTTGTGTTACCTCTGCATGGGAGCCTAGGTGCTACTTCAGAGATCCCCCGATAGAGAAGTAACTAAAATAAAACTTCCTCTTTGCAAATGCATTCGTGGCTTCTGGCTTTTCTTGTGACATGCCTGCGTTGGTTCACACAGATGGTTATAAGCTCTTTTGTAAGGGCAGGCAGGGAAGAAAAGGAGGATGAGTTGCACTCTGCCTCAAGGAGAACCTCGAATGTATGGAGGCCAACTACAGTGATTGTGGAAGTCCTATCAAATGCCTCTGGGTCAAGATCCAAGGAGTCATATCCAAGGAGTATCTTACAGTAGGCATCTGCTACCAAACTCCAAATCAAGATGATAAGGCCAACAAAGCAATATTTGATTCACTTTAAGCAAGCTTTGGGGCAACAGAACCTGATTCTGATGGGTGACTTCACTACCCAAACATTTGGTGGAAGAGCAATACAGCAGCTCACATGTCATCCATCAAGTTCCTGGAATGCGTAGAGAACTGCTTCCTCACACAAATGTTACATGTGCCAACCAGGAATGTTACATGTACCACCAGGCACTGCTGGGCTTGCTACTCACAAACCAAGAAAACCTATTTTGTAGTATCTTAGATTAATATCTCAAATAGCTTTGTCTGCAGTGGTCACAATATTGTGGAGTTTGGGATCCTGCTGAACCTGATGAAGGCTAGTACTAAGACAAAGGTTTTAGATTTTAGAAGAGCAAACTTCAGCTCCTGGAAGCACAAAAATGGTTCATCCCCTTTGAAAGGGAAACAGATGAAACAAGAGACCCTCTTAGCTTAACTTCAAGCTTCTGAGTCTGCTCAAAACCAAAAGAGAAGCTTATCAGAGGTGGAAAAGAAGATGCATTACCAAACTTAGATGCATTGAGTAAAATAAAGCTATCAGAGCAAAAGTGCATTCAAAATATTTCATGCCATGGGAAAATATTTAATAAAATCTCAGCTTCCATTCAGAAAGTAGTTCTGAAGGGGGCAGGGAAAACTTCTGGAAAAAGACTTTTAGAAATAGGATATGTGAACTGAATGGGGGGAAAAGCCTTCAGTTTAATTGTGTATTGACTTTTTGTGGCAAGGTTTTGGTAGTGGAGGGGCTGCAGGCCTGGCTTCTGTGGGAAGATGCCAGAAGCTTCTCCCCTGTCCAATAGAGCCAATGCCAGCTGGCTCCAAGATGGACCTGCCACACTGAGCCAACCAGCAACAGTGGTAGTACCTCTGTTATAAGATGTTTAAGAAATGGAAAAGACAGCTGCACAACAGTAACTGGAAAAGAGGAGTGAGAATATGTGAGAGAAACAACTCTGCAGGCACCAAGGTCAGTGAAGATGAAGGGGGAGTAGGTGTTTCCAGGTGCTAGTGCAGAGGCTCCCCTGCAGCCCGTGGTGCAGACCATGGTGAGGCAGGTTGTCACTCTACAGCCCATGGAGGACCTCATGCCAGAGAACATGGATGAGCTCAAAGGAGGCTGTTACCCCATGGGAAGCCCACACTGGAGCAGGCTCCTGGCAGACCCTGTGGAGAGAGGAGCCCGTGCTGGAGCAGGTCTTCTGGCAGGACTTGTGACCCTGTGGGGTCTCACGCTGGAGTAGTCTGTTCCTGAAGCACTGCACCCTGTGGAAAGGGCCCATGTTGGAGCAGTTCATGAAGAACTGCAGCCTGTGGGAAGGATCCATGTTGGAGAAGTTGTGGACGTCTGTTTCTCATGGGAAGGACCCCATACTGGAGCAGGGGAAGAGTGTGTGGAGTAAGGTACAGCAAAGAAAATGTATGGTGAACTGACTGCAACCCCCATTCCCCATCGCCCTGCACCACTTGGCAGGAGAAGGTAGAGAAGCTGGGAGTGAAGCTGAGCCAGGGAGGAAGGGAGGGATGAGGGGAAAGTGTTCTAAGATTTGTTTTTATTTCTCATTACCCTGCTCTGACTTTTGATTGGCAATAAATTAAATTAGTTTCCCTAAGCTGAGTCTCTTTTGCCTGTCGTAGTACTTGGTGAGTAATCTCTGTCCTTATCTCAATCCTTAAGCCTTTCATTATATTTTCTCTCCCCTGTACACATGAGGAGAGGAAATGATAGGGCCACTTGGCGGGCACCTGGTGGCCACCCAAGATCAACCCACCATAAATTGTGAATCACAGAATCACAGAATCACAGAATGTTAGGGATTGGAAGGGACCTCGAAAGATCATCTAGTCCAATCCCCCTGCCAGAGCAGGAACACCTAGGTGAGGTTACACAGGAAGGCGTCCAGGCGGGTTTTGAATGTCTCCAGAGAAGGAGAATCCACAACCCCCCTGGGCAGCCTGTTCCAGTGTTCCGTCACCCTCACTGAGAAGAAGTTTCTTCTCACATTTAAGTGGAACCTCTTGTGTTCCAGCTTGAACCCATTACCCCTTGTCTTACTGTTGGTTGTCACCGAGAAGAGCCTGGCTCCATCCTCGTGACACCCACCCTTTATATATTTATAAACATTGATGAGGTCACCCCTCAGTCTCCTCTTCTCCAAGCTAAAGAGACCCAGCTCCCTCAGCCTTTCCTCATAAGGGAGATGCTCCACTCCCTTAATCATCTTTGTGGCCCTGCGCTGGACTCTCTCCAGCAGTTCCCTGTCCTTCTTGAACTGAGGGGCCCAGAACTGGACACAATATTCCAGATGAGGTCTCACCAGGGCAGAGTAGAGGGGAAGGAGAACCTCTCTCGACCTACTAACCACCCCCCTTCTAATACACCCCAATAGTGACTACAATTGTCCTCATCCCTCTGAATTGTTTAAAGTGACCAGAGTCAGTGGCAATGAAGCACTCTTAATTTTCAGTTACCTGCTTTCTAGAAAAAAGATATCTCACTGTTGGCTATTTTTTAGTCTGAATTCATCTCCTGAATGATTTAAGGAAAAAACAAGTTTTATCATAAAAATTTTGAAGTTCAAACATGTAAATATTTGAACTCTTTTTTTAAATGTAATAATTATTTCTGGATTTGTTTATAGTCTAACCAAATTTGCCTTATGTTACATATTATCCAACTTAAACTCCTAAGTGCATCCAACTAAATAATCTCTGCCATTTTTATTTTTATAGAGAAATGTCAGTGGCATCTTCATTTTTCTGATTCTGTTGCAAAATACAATATTGTGGGAAGAGCTAAAACTACATTATCCTATGCCATGAAAACCTAACCATGAAATTGAATAGAATTAAAATAGAAATCAGTCATGAGGTGATCGTTTTCAAATGTGTGCGTTCTTACTCAGTGGCATTATAAATATCATTGGTAATCATCAGCATTGGTTGAGATTTTAAAACCTGAATAAATCAAATACAAACGTTAAAATAAATGGGGAAATCACTTGTCCTAATTTATACTGTCACTCACTAATTTTGATTTACTGAGAATGCAAAAAGATTAGGTCCAGCTTTTATTTATTTTTCTTTTTTGTATGGATTTTTTTAGCACAAGTTTTTCCCTATAAAATTCTACATAAACTTGGTAATACAGCATTCATGACAATGATATGGATTACATTGCAGGCCTACATCTTTTCAGGCCTAGTAATACGGAAACTGTCAGGGTGCTGTAGGGGCTGGGAGTTTCTTGGGGTCTGGGGCCTGTCCCACCACCCCCAGTGAAGGGAGCAGGGCTGGGGGGCATCCAAAGGAGCCGCAGCCCAGGACATCAGGCATCTCTATGGGGGCAGGGATGATAAGGCCAGCCTGTGAATAGAGGATAGGATCAGGCCTGGTGAGGGGAACCGGGGTTAGACATAGCCTCTAGATGGCTGGGCAGGGCCATGAGGATGGGGCCAAACTGAGTTTCTGTTGGTGTTTAAGTTCCATTTCATCTTCTAGCACAATTTAGAGCAGACAGAGGATTACTCTAAACTATGTTAAGATGCAGTTACACCCAAATAAGTTTACTTAGTGCTCTGCTGTAGTGGTTCACCAATGCTTTAGACCTGTGGTGATGCTGGAAAAAGAGGACCTGGCAAATGGACAGTTCAGCAGATTCTGTCTATGCATTCTATGTAATTAAAGGTTACCAACTAGAAGATGGTGATATGAGAGTGATATATATTAAATCAGTGTATTGGACTTGTGTTTTATTTGCTGCTGTGCCTTTAAACTTTATTTTTCAATCTTAAAAGATAAGAATGGCTAATTTAAAAAAAATAAGTTTTTGAATGGTAACAGTTTTCTGGCATTAAGCAGAGTGAGCATGGTCAGAAGCTGCAGATACATTCAGAGAAGGAATGTTTTGAATATCCTTTTATTTGCTTTGCTCATGACTAGTAATGTTTACGAAAACAATCCTACCTAGGCAGAGAGATAGACAACGTGATGTAATAGGTCTTTTCCAACTCTTAGTCCTATAGTTCTGCTATTTCATAAAATAAGTTAAAATAGATTTGCATAACAGACTGGAAGAGCTCCAAGCAAGCTATTTCAGTCTCTCAGGAACATAATAAATATGTAATTTAAATACTGCCTAAAAACGTATTTACTGATCTGTCTGAATTTATTCTTCCATTGGAGACTACAAAATGGATATTTACCAAAGAACTCTCCCTAAATAATGTCAGAAGCTGTTTTTGTTGACTGAATTCAGAGCACTCAAAGACTGAGTCTTTGTCCTTAGAGCATATTTATCATGTGCCATATTTTTAAGACCTATAAGAGCAAGTTTTCAAAGTAGCATAACTCTTGATTTCTTGATGAATTTCAACAGGAGTGTCTTTGGCCGTAACACCATGATTTCCTTTGAAAAAAATGTGTATTTTAATTACTGAGCTAGTGTCAGACACAAGTAGTTTATTGAACAAATATCAACCACAAACAATGTGCATTACTTTTTGAAAAACTAGCTGGTTGAATCTCCAGTTGAACCCTTTCCTTGATGAACTGTAAGATTAGTCACGTATTCTGGCTGCATCCATTAGAAATGTGACTAATCTGCCACAAAGAGACAATGATGGAAACAGACACACATCTACAAAGCTTGCCAATGAGAAGACCAAACCCTGGTGGGTGACTGCCTGGTTATTAATATCTTTGCCTCCAGCTTTCTACCTGAGATATGGCTTACATATATGTTCACATTCCCCTCTTTACTTATCTTTATTTTAAACCTGCTTAATTATCTTTTCTCCAACACAGACTATGCTGGTGGTTTATTTGACAAACTGGGTTCCTTGGAGTCTGGGATGCCTCAGAAGCGAAATAATACAGTGAAGACACATGATGGGGTGCCTTTGTGTAAGATACTTTTTCAACCTAACTGCGTATGATACAGTAGAATTTATTGTTTCAAGTTCAGCATTAATTGGATTTTCTGACTTTGAACGAGCTACCTATACATCCCTACACTGAGTTCTCCAGCCCTAGTTACCAGGTGGTTGTATTGCCTTAGTTCAGCTATATTGTCTCGACATGTTCCTATAGAGCTGTTTAATTCTCTTTGAACCTACAAGACTGAATTTCATGTACGAAAGACACCAAAATGACCTAATGAGCCAGATTGCAACCCTTCCTCTTTTGGTTAATTTGGGCGTGTAACTGGCTTATACAACACATTATGTAGCTACAGCTAGCAAGCTACTAGGCATTAAATATTCACCACCCCTGTAGGACACGTAATGAATCTTTGACGAGGTGGTCATTGGTCAGGTAGGGAAGAGTGAGCCTTCTTTGCTCCTTGGATCATGCTGAGCCTTCAAATTGCTGAGCTGCTTTCTGCCTAAAACCCCTATTATTTCCTCTAAGGCTTTAGTAACTTTTTCTATTTTTCCTGCTGAATACTTAGGCTTCTCACAATCCTCTGCTTGTCAAGCTTATCTGTCTTGGTTTTACCTTCCTTACCTTGTATATATCTAATATGTACTTTCTCACAGTTCTTTCTTACAATTTAGCAGTTTTCCGGGAAGTCTGAGTCAAGAATTTGCAGCTTTACTGTATCCCAACTAGAGCTTGGGTCCACAAAGCTGAGCTACTGAGTTGATGGTTACTAGACCGGAAGTTCAGACTGTGTTTAGCATGTGTCCACATTAGCTTTGCAGAAGTCTTAGGAACATGATAAATTGATACCAAAGCTGGTCCATCAGGAAGTCAGCACCGGTATAATAGGATTCACTGTCATACAGTTCTTTACACCTTAGGAGAGTCATAGTTGTTCTGCTCTAAATTACAACTGAGGTATTAAACCTCGTCAAATCCAATCTAATTCTACTGTGCAGAGAATTCAGCTGTTTCTGAATCTCTGACACTGTTAGCCCACAGTCTGGATAAACTGTCTGTGGATAATTTAAAGGTGCATATTTGATAATATGGTGATTATGCAAGCTAGTCTTTCCTATTGAATATGTGAAAAGAACAGAGTTCAACAACTCAAGGATGAACTGTGGACTATCTTTTACAAATGTATCATGTCTCTGATAAATGACTTCAAGTCATGATGAAATAACTCTCCCTTATTAAGCTCTGGTAATTTTTGATTCTCCACAATGTTAAGAAGTTATTATTCCCAATTGAAGTATTTCTTTATTTCTAATTTAATTATTTCTAGCTTTACCTTCCAAATGCTGGATCTTTGTTATGATTTATCAGATTAAAGGGCCTCTTCACTGGATTTGGTTTTTATCAGTTATAAGAAAGAGAGGGAGAACTTCTAATAACCATAAGCTTAATTAGCCAGTACCTATTGCAAATATTGGGAGCAGAGATAAAATAATGTAAGGTAAAAATTGTAAATTATGCATTTTCTAAGTCTATTAGAGGAAATATATGAAGAGGAAAACAATTAATGAAGCAGACTCAGAATTTGTATTTGAGTGCATTTGTAATAGCAAGCAGGTCTGTCTGGTAAAGTTAAGACATTTCTGTACTTGTGTAACACGAAACAAGATCCACAGGCTCCTTCTAGTGAAGCAGTGTGAGAGTTGGGTATGTCAGTGTTCCTTGTTTTGCTCCTTTCTGGGGTGATATAGAGTAGTGTATCCTTTAGATATGTTAATCTCATGTTGCTTTTAAGCGTTTATGTTTTAAGACTTCACATACACACACTCCAAATACCTAGTGAGGAAAGCTTATTCAGCTGAAAGTTTTACTCTCTTACCATGTTTATATCTGTTCATCTGATTGTACACAAGCAAAAGTACTGTTTTGATCAGTAAATAGCACTTAGCAGAACTAAACTGAGGATGTTGTGATTTGTTATTATGTTTATATGGTTGTCATTTCTACATGTGATACTTTTAAAGGTCCAAATGCTTGAAGATTTTATTCAAAACATTTTAAATGAAAACATGTTCTCATATTTCACATTAAATAAAATATGGATGAAAAATAAAAGGAACTTTCTAAAAGGCTATAACAACGTTACACTTTAATCAGGCAGCAACTCTGCCCCACAAAAAGCATGTGCATTGTACACCTTTCTGTCAGTCTGCCTTGTTCTCCTATGATGGAGAAGTAGGTACTGGTAGTCACTCATTATCTAAGGATACAAGAAATTAGTAAAGAGAGTAGTTGTTTTTATTAAGAAGACCGACCCTAACTTTGATTTTGTATTATTTAGAATATATGGAAGCTCAAAGAAAGAATTATAAATAGAAAAAGAATGAAGGCTAATCCTTGATTTAGCAGCATGAATTAAAAAGATTATTTTCAAGGCCTGCTACTTTTCATTCCAAAGAATTGAATGGCAATGTCTCTTCTCCAGTGTGACCCTTGTTATCTTTGAATAAATGGGTGTGGTTTTTTAAGAAAAAGAAACAGATACGGATGCTTCAGTAAAGTCATCAAAGAGCACGCTTTTCTCATACAGATTAGAGGAAAAAGATCTCTTCATACAAGTCCGTCTATGAAGAAGTCAGAATTTTAAGAGCAGCTATGGGCTATTGTTTGTATCAGGCCTAATTAACATAGAGAAATGGTCTGTATAGGGTCGGTATATATTATATTATATTATGTTATATTATATTATATTATATTATATTATATTATATTATATTATGTTATGTTATGTTATGTTATGTTATGTTATGTTATATTATATTATATTATATTATATTATATCCTATTATATCCTATCCTATTATATCCTATCATATCCTATCATATCCTATCATATATCCTATCATATCGTATCATATCGTATCATATCATATCATATCATATCTTTATGCATAAACATAGTTTCCCGTGTTACTTTCTACTCTATTCCTTTCATAAAATATCAGGCAGTCTACAGACCTGCTGCTGTTACACCCATGGCCAACCACTCATTTCAGAGGGTAAGAGTTGGCAGCCATGTGGCTCTGCTGCCAGCAGGTTCTTCCTACTTCCCTCCTCTGTGCTGGTGAATTCCAGCATCCGAAGAGCAGTGGTAGCAATGCACTCAAGAAACTTTTGGAAAAGTTTCAATTGTTCAGTTGTGCTGTGGTGTTAGAAGTGATCCAGATGTTCTACTAACTAATCTTACATTTCCATTCCATGTTACTTGAGGGCACTGTAAATTTCCTTCAGCTTCCTGAGATTTAATTTTCACATTACATTTTTGTCACCGAACAAATGTCGTTGGAAGCTGTTTCTTTAGCAAATCTTAGTTTAGAGAAGAAAAAGAAGAAGCATGGAAAGAGATTTCCCCAGAGAGCTAAGGTAATAAGAATAGAATGTATCTCTTTAAAGTGAGTTTCATTCTGTATTCCAATAAAACAGAGGAATTTGTCTTTCTTTTCTTTTTCCTTTTTTTTTAAAAAAAAAAGTTTAATAGGGGTTATAGTAGTGTGGTTTCAAATAATATAAGCGGATCTAATTATTTTTATTTAGAATCATGAGAGACTTCTAAGCTGTACTTTATTACATTCAATTTCAAATCACATTTAATTATTATCTCCTAAATAGAAGGAAGGAATGAAAAATTATAAAGTTTGCACAGACTAAGTATATCTATTTGAATTCACTTCCTAAACCTTGAGCTGCTAATTTGATTATGAATTGAAACATTTGAGCAGACTGCTAATTCCATTGCAATCTTCATTTCAAATACCCTGACTGATGGCTCTAGTTCTCTGATAACCTTTTGCAGAGTGTATCAGATTCCTTTGGAATTTTTTGTTACTTTTCCTTTTAACAAATAGAAGAGTACTTTCCAACTTCAAGTCTGCAATTAACAAGACAACAGATGACAATGCTGAAATCACGACTGTGGCTTCATTTCCTTCCATGGGGTGAATTTCTTCAATTTACTTGGGTACGGGACCAGGGAAGTACTATTACAGGCAGAAAGGGAACCATATTATTAGCTGGATCATTTGTATGATATTCCAGGTACCTGAAATTAAAAAAGTTCTGCATCTTTCTATTAATGCTTTGGAAGTTTCCAGCTTGGTTTGATGACTGAATTTGAAGGAGTGATTTTTTTCTTTTTCTTCCCTTGGTATATCAATATTCTATTTTCCACTTGTTTTCTAAATGTATCTCCCCTACTCTGTTTTAAACTGACTGCCAAGTGGGTAAAATACTAGGATGGAAATATTCAAGAGTTACACACTAAGGAGAATAGGTTTTTGTCCTAGCTACTCAAAGCCTAGAAAAAAATTGAAAAAAAAATAATTAGAGGCAGATCAAAATACAGAAATGTGCTTACGATTGAAATATGTTGCTCAGTTCTCCAATGCAGATTCATTGGTTTATTAAGAGCCTTGTATTACTAAGATCCCTCCGCAAAAGTTAAAATACTTTACTATGAGATCTGCTTGATATACACAGTGCCTGTAATAAGGTTTGACAATGAACATACAAATGACAAACTTGACAAGTAAACATTTATTCTTTTAGTGCAGCAGACTCTGCCTACAGTAGAACAGAATAATTTTTCCTGTATAATTATTCTATAATATTGCAGGGCATGGATTGCATTTTGTGGATACATGGAAAAGTTACTGGACTTTCTGGAGAGGATATAGAGCTTACAGGCATTACTATGTCCTTCGGAACTCTTTATATGCTGGCTATTTTGAATCATACAATAACAAAACTATGTCACTTAAAAAATATCCAAGCAACAGAACTATTAATGTCGTAAACAAGAGGAGCTCTTTGAGGCATGTTGACTTACTGTAAATCAGTCTGAATGAAAACAGTAAGTTTTGACTATTTATTTGAAGGAAAATAGAAGAGATAGTGATGTTTTGGGTAAGGCTTTTGTTTGGCACCTCTAATTTGTGTCCTCTCCTGTATGAAGGACATTGCACAAATCCAGCCAATTTCTGCTTTGTCAGGTTATTGAGGGAAGAAAGAAGAATCTATAGTACATAAACTATATTTAATTTTATTTAATAAAATAACAGAGTTGGGTATGGTTTCCTGTTCATTATTGAAACCTGTGTTGTTGTTTCTTCCTCCAACAATTTAATTAAAAAAATATTTTTTATTTAAAGTGTTTGTTACCAGAAGAGAGCTTCACAACAAAAGGTACTAAGGATATGTCTTAGATCAAGCTATAAGGAGATCCCTGTTGAAAAGACTACATTACTCAGCTCCAGCTTTTTCACAGTGTATTTCTGTGCCGCTGCACAAAAAAGATGAACAACTTCGTAGTCAACAACCAAATCTGAAAATACCACATCAGTGCCATAAACACACACCCTTTGCTTGTTGTCTGCTTGGCTCCATTAATCTTGCAGTATGTTTATCCTCCAGGCAGTCCGTTGCTTAATGTATCCTCTATTTGGATTCATCATTCTAAGATATAACTCTCCCCAAATCTTTAGAGAAAGCCTTTATATTTAGACTTAGTTCTGAGAACCAACAATCTAAAAACTGGTTATGGCATTTCACTTCTGGGCATATAAGCCACCACTGAATCTCTATTTCTACACCCATCTTGAATTGGTTTCTATTAAGCACTCTGCCTAAGATTTAGGTATGGCAAAGTTTCACAGTACAGTTTTTTGAGGATGAAGCACACTCAGAGCTCATACATTTCCAATAGCAGGTCTGTCTGCAAGCTTTGTCAGTTTGTATTTCTTTCCAAAACAGATTTATCACTTCAGTTTGCACTTTACAGCAAGAGGAGTTAATGAGCTGGATTTTGTTCTGTCTCAGTATCTACAGAATCAACAGCTAAACTCTCATTTTCAAAATCATTTTGAGGGAATTATATAAAAGGCATTAATAAACAATTTGGCTGGATTTTGATGTCCCTATGTGAATTACAAGTACTAGATGTTAGAATTGTTAAGATAATACATTTGAGTCTCAAATCGTAGAAATTCTCGTACTCAAACCCCACAACTCCTGCTTACATGGAAAAAAAAATCAAGAAACTTCAAAGCAAAGACAGTAGAAGACTTCTAGCGGCAGCATAATTGTTGTCTAAAACTGTTTCGTAAATTATATTTCCTAAATTAGGAAAATTGATTCCACAATCCGTTGCACCCTTTGTAAGTTTGCAGAAGATACCAAGTTGGGTGGGAGTGTTCCTTCCCTGCCTGAGAGTAGGAAGGATCCACAGAGGGATCTGGACCGGCTAGATGAATGGGCTGAGGCCAATTCTATGAGGTTCAACAAGGCCAAGTGCCGAGTCCTGCATTTGGGTCTCAGCAACCCCATGCAACGCTACAGGCTCGGGGAAGAGTGGCTGGAAAGCTGCCTGGAGGAAAAGGATCTGGGAGTGTTGATTGACAGCTGGCTGAATATGAGCCAGCAGTGTGCCCAGGTGGCCAAAAAGGCAAACAGCATCCTGGCATGCATCAAGAATAGCGTGGCCAGCAGGAGTAGGGAAGTGATTGTTCCCTTTTACTCACCACTGGTGACTTCACACCTTGAATATTGTGTTCCGTTTTGGGCCCCTCACTACAAGAAAGATATTGATGTGTTGGAGTGAGTTCAGAGAAGGGCAACGAAGCTGGTGAGGAGGCTGGAGAACAACCTTGTGAGAAGCGGCTGAGGGAACTGGGGCTGTTTAGCCTGGAGAAGAGGAGGCTGAGGGGAGACCTTATTGCTCTCTACAGCTATCTAGAAGGAGATTGTAGCGTGGAGGGTGTTGGTCTCTTCTCCCAAGTAGCAAGTGATAGGATCAGAGGAAATGGCCTCAAGTTGTGCCAGGGAAGGTTCAGATTGGATATTGGGAAAAATTTCTTCACAAGAGATGTTGTCAAGCATTGGAACAGACTGCCCAGGGAAGTGGTGGAGTCACCATCCCTGAAGATGTTTAAGAGATGCATAGATGAGGTTCTTAGGAACATGGTTTAGTGCCAGAGTTAGGTTGTGGTTGGACTCGCTGATCTCGAGGGTCTTTTCCCATGAAAATGATTTTATGATTCTAATCCAAAATTACATTCAAAGGGCAGTGTAGAAGAGTTACTGTCTTACATAAGAAACCCCAATAATGACAAAGAAAATGACTGAAAATTTGTGTGGCTGTCAGGAGCTAATTTCTTAATAATTGCCACATCTATACAGACAAAATTTCGTAGAAATATTGTTCAAAGACAACATGAACACCATGGTGACAATTCATTAGAACAGCCAGCTGAGTCAATTTTGTGTCCATGAAATACACTACAAAAGCATAATTACTTTTTAATTTGCTCTCTCCAAGCCTTTCTGGCTGCTGTCAATATCTTTACAGACCTGCGGCTACAGCTGCTGTCCACTTTATTGCCAGTATTAATGTATGTGGTAGCAACAGTTCATAAAATATTATTTCTTTCTCTAAAATTTATTAGTTATGGTTCTTTTTCAGACTGGAAGTTGGTATGAATCTGAACACTCTGTTCCACCTAAATGCATAGGCTTTTCCTTGAGACACCTCTTTGTTTTTCCTAAAGAGGGTTGTTGCCGTTTCACACACACATACTGTTACTCACCTCCATTCAGTTATTCTTGGTTTTACTGGTTATTACTAAACGATCCAATATTTGTTACTTGAGGAGGCAGGAGTGACAGCTTCTTTAAACTGCGGCATGGTGGGATCTTCCTGCTTCCTTAAGTGCTCAGTTCTTTTTGTACTGTGGTAGAAAGAGGTCTGCTAGGAAATGAAGACAAAGCTATCTTCATTTTTGTCTGATTCTGATTTCTTTCTGGTTGGTTTGTTTTAATTCTCTCTATTAGGAGATTGTACTTGCCTTTAAACTTCACAGAATGCGGTTTCGCATCTTTGGTTGGGATCAAGGGCAGAAGAAAAGTTTTCTGTAGGTTGCTATAGCTAGCACAGGTGCACCGTATTATCTTAGCTTTTAAGGCAAATTAAATCCTCTTGTATATATATGACATTGAGCTAGTACCACACTTCAGTTTATTTTGAGTTAAACTGCTTTTCTTTCTTTCATTTTATAACAAAGATTAAATTCAAATTTTCAGGGTATTTTTGTTGCTTTTTCCTTATAACTGGATCCATTTGAGAAACATTTGATATTATCTAAATGCCTTCCTTCTCTTTCCCAGGATCAGTTTTAGTTTTACCTCAAATGCCTCAGAATATTGGTAAGAAAAATATGGATTTTTGTTTATGATGGCAAGCTTCTGTTTCCACACAAAGTAGAAACTACACATTTTCTTCCTTCAGCTACTGGTTTATTGCACATCTGGTTTTTTTAAGAAAGACTGAATTTATATTTTAATACCAAGTTACTCTGTATATTTGAGAAAATAATATTGAAATAATAGAAGTATAGACAGCTACTTCACTTTGTGCTGTTACTGTAGGACTGTTAGGTATTATGTGTCTTCACTGAAAATGTTTGATTCCATGAAGTTCATAGAACTTCATCAAGGAAGGAAACAATAAAAATGAAATTCATCAAAATGAGTGTTGTCCAACCTTTTCTGTGTTGCCGTTGTTTGGTGAAATATTGTTATTACTGCAGATTAAGCATGCAACCATGGTTATTGTTTCTCTGGATTAAGTACAGACAAGCTACATTGTCTCCACTGCTGGGTATTCAGCTGAGAAAATACCTGATCATGTGATGTTATAATATGCTTTTAAATTCTGAAATGGAAAGTCTTACTCAAGTACAAAAGTGCATTTTACAAAGATTATAGTAGTATCTTTCCCTGTTTTTCTTCTTTATTCTAGATGTAATGATGATTGCTTTTTCTTTCCTCCTTTTGAAATAGTTTAGCTTCACAAGTCAGTCTGCCTGTGGTGTGAGATGATCAAGTGTATCAAGCTGAAATATCAGAACTATCTTGTACTGGTGGTATTGGCACCACTAAGTGCTTTGAACAGAAAATATTGATAACATTGACTGATACAGCAACAAATGTTGGCTGGAAATACTTGAGCCTTCATTGTCAATCTGAAAAGCTACTACAACCACAAATTGCACTAGATTAAGCAAGCTCTGAAGTATCCAGGAGCCTTGAATAAAGGATGTAAATAGTCACAGTCTGAAGTTTGAGAACAAGAGATAACACCCTAGCACAGAGTTAATGCTTTTAATTGCTCTGGTCTGAGAGCCAAGGACATTCTGAGCGCTCTACCCACAGATGTGAGGCATCGAGGAAGGGGGTCATAGATGGGGCAGACCTTGACTGACATCCAGACTGATCAATAAGAGTATTCCATCCCATTAGTGTCATGCTTCATATTTAAGGAGAGTGGGGATCTTCCAGTCTCTCGGGCATTCTTGCTCTTGCTCTCTCTCCCAGGCACTGTCTCTTGTATGTATTTTTTTTCGCTCTTTTTGTTGGAGCCAGGTGAGTTTGGTTTTGGACATTTAGTTCAGCCTTTTGCCATTTTGCAGAGGCCTCTGAGCCTTTCTGCCTTTTTTCCTTTTTTCTCTCTTCGGGATCGGCTGTCCAGGACCAGGGTGCTGCTTCCTGGGACTGGCTGCTTGTTGTGGACAGAGCTCATGAGGAGTTGCCTTGAGTATCTTTTATTTCTATTTTATATACATATTTACTAGCAGTGTATTATTTGTTGTTGTTGTTATTTTATTAAACCGTGTTTATCTCAATCTAGGTTTCTCCCTTCCCTTTTGATTCTTTCCCCTATTGAGGGAGGGTGGGGGTTGGGAGGGGGATGAGGGAGCGGCTGTCATGGTTGCATTGCTGGCTCGGGTTAAACCACGACAATTTCTCATGTGGGTCTTTTCATTCAAGGAAGGAATACTTTCTTCTGGCCAATTTAGCTCTTGCCACTTCGCTCCAATGGCAGTTCCCTCTGTTGGTATAATAAAATCACTGCCTTCCCAAACACGACTAATGTCACTCAGCATTTAAATAGAAAAGAATAGGAAAATGAGGATCCGATTAGTCAAAAAGGCCTATGTTCAAAATCCATTTCCGAAATCAAATAGTAGAATTAGATTGAATTCATAATGGAAGAATTACTTAGGTATTATTACAAACTGTATTATTACGTATTCATCGACTTGCTGAATGTGCATGGATTTGCCAGGCATCCTCCACTCACCACTCATCATTCTATGCAGTGCAGATGCAGTGAAGGGATAACAAACAAGTTAAAAGCTACCTAATATAAGGAGTGATTAAGACAAGTTTGGGTGGATGCTGAATGTTAATCTTACAAGCCACAATCTTCTGCAACGTAAGAAGGTGCAACTTCCACTGATAACTCTCTGACTTAGCAGTGTGTCATGATGAGACTACTTTATGAAAGAATGTAGCCCTTGAAGCTTAACTGAGTTGTGTGTCATTTTTCTTTTGAAAGCCTCCTTGCTAGTAGTATTTCTGCAGGTATTGATTTCTAATGGGAGTTGGGAGCTTTATCCCCTTAGATATTCTTAAAAAATCCCTGCAATTAGAGAAACAAAATTACGCTGACCAGGGAAGCTGTATTAATTGGTAACTCAATATCTTTGACCCTGATTATCTGTGTTTCTGCCTGGATGTTCCCCTGCCGACAATGTGGCTCTGAGATCTGTCTGCCTGAAGCTCACTGGGTAGCTGAAACTATACTCAGAAAAGTCTTTGCCTTATGAGTCCTTACGTTTAGTATGTTAAAATAAAGCTGAGTGAATCAGTGTGCACATTACCAACCCTCAGCACAGATACATTTTGTTGAATGGCCTTGTGATATCACACACATTCTCTAAATTTATATAATAAATACTGTAATGTAACTCGAAGTGTTTATGTGAATCTGTATGGCAAGTGATCTGCACAACTGACTGGATCATGGGATTACTTGATAAAGTATCTTGTCTGCTGATATTCTATTAACACCCCAAGCCTATTCAGTTTAATTACATAAATCATAGAATCATAGAGTCATAGAATGGTTTGGGTTGGAAGGGACCTCAAAGATCATCTAGTTCCAACGCCATGCCAAGGACTCCTTTCATTAGAACAGGTCACTCAAAGCCCCATCAAACCTGGCCTTGAACACTTCCAGGGATGGGGCATCCACGACTTCTCTGGGCAATCTCTTCCAGTGCCTCACCTCCCTCATGGGGAAGTATTTCTTCCTAATATCTAATCTAAATCTACCCCCTTTCTGTTTAAAGCCATTACCCCTTGTCCTACCACTACATGCCCTTCTAAAAAGTCCCTCTCCAGTTTTCTTGTAGCTTCCTTTAGGTACTGGATGGTTGCTATAAGGTCTCCCTGGAGCCTTCTCCAGGCTGAACAACCCCAGCTCTCTCAGCTTCTTTACAGGAGAGGTGCTCCAGCAGTCTGATCATCTTCATGGCCCTCCTCTGGACTTGTTCCAATGGGTCCAAGTCCTTCTTAAGTTGAGGTCCCAGAGCTGAACGCAGTACTCTAGGTGGGGTCTCATGAAAGTGCAGTAGAGGGGGAGAATCACCTCCCTTCATCATGCTTCTTTTGATGCAGCCTAGGATGTGGTTGGCTTTCTATATATGTGAATGCCTTGTATTTCTTTAGCACTTCTAAATACAGAATCTCAAGGCTTTAACACATAGACTGTATTTATTGTAATAGATGCCGTCTCCACAGTGTTCTGAGGCAAACTTCAGCAAAGAAAGTTAAGAACTGAGTCACGTCAGAGGCCAAACAAGATTAGAAACTGGATCTTCTAAATGACCTCCTGCTGTTAGTAAATCTGTCTTATAAACTACTTTTCATTATATGTGTGTCAGACTGTTTTGACTCTTCTTTTTCTTGCATCAGAAGAGCTGTCATTTTCAGGAACTTGGATCTAATGTCGAAGCAGAAGCAGGGATACTATTACCTTCAGTTCTTATTTCAAGTGAGAAGACAACAGTTTTCTGCCATCAGATATGAATGACAGAATTAGGACCCTTAAAAAGAGAAGAAAATAAAAGGCTATTTGCAAAGGACATTTGGGAAATGATTCAAACTATTCACAGCGGAATCTATTTCTGTAAAATTTCAACAAATTTTATCTCTTGTTTTCATAATTTTTCTTTTCCAATTCCATCCCTTGTCTGCCTTGTGTATAATTAGAACTCAGCTGAGTAACTGTTTCGGTCTCTTCAGATGCTGTCATCCATATTTTGCATAACTGAGATGTTCCATTTTCAGAATACATATGAAATGGACTCAATTACATGGGACATAACTGCTTTCAGCATGCTGCTCTTTTTTGTGCATCTTGAAATGTCCAAACATTGTACTTAGAGTGTATGCCTAAGAGATTATGTTTTATACCTGTGAGTTTCTTTTGTTTTTATAAATTGTGGAGAAGTTTTTGGAAAAAGCTTTTTAAGTAAAGCAATATTTACTTTTACAAGAGAAACCAGCAACTTTTAATCATAAAATTTCAGTGGCTATTTTGAAAAAACAGTTCTTTTTAGGTATCGAAAAATTTAATTTTCTTTTTTCTGTTGTTGATATTTAAATACGTCTTTGTCCAAAAATAAGAATGGCTTGAGTAGAGCAAAACAAATTTGTACAAAATACTTTATAAATTTCCTTACCTGAAAGGGCTCTTTTTAGCATGTATAGGTCATGTCAAGGTTTCACAGATGCTAAAAATGGCAACTTCTATATTTTTACTGGAGGACTTGGTTCATTTTTAGAATATGGACGGTTGTCTACTGAGTAGAAGAAAAAAAAAATTTCACTTTCTTCTTGAGTTTTGAGGTATTAATGGGTTTAGTTACTACAGACACAAAGTCAGTCCTCTTAGTAACATCACTGTAATTTAAAACCCTCTGAGTCATACAGACCTTCTGCATAACTATTCATTATTAGTGATAATTGCATGAAAAGGAAGTTGTTCATCTGCTCCTGCTGCTTATTCTCCACTGGAAAGCATAATCCTTTGTTGGTGGACAGAAAAATTAGCATCTTTGGAGATCATAATTGTTTCATACCTGAGACTTGAAAGAAACTGGGGGGAAAAGATACTCTTAAGCCTTGTGTAAAAATATTGAATTTACTTGGAGTTACTTCTCGAAGTTTCAATTGTCTGAGACATGATAATACCTCTAAAAGGTGTTCATCTGCTCAATCCACCAGTGTGTGTGTGAATGAATTACTGGAATATGTGTATGGAACAGTGTTTATCCAGTTATAATACACAAAGCAAAACACAGCAATAACAACAAACAAATAAAACAAACAAACAAACTAATCGAACAAAAAAAAAGACATAAGATGTGGCACAAAAGTAAACACTCAACATATCATCTTACGCTGGCAGTATAACTGACTGACAGAGAACAGATTTGGTCTTCCTGGGTACCTCATGAAACTGATATGAGCTAGCCTGACTGAGAAGTCTAGAAGAGAACCAAATCCTTGATCAAGTGTATCAAGTGGTGGTAGATTTTTCTTCCACTCTGGTAACCATTGTCCTTCTTTGTAATAGATGTAGATATGGTATTCTTGGCCATGTTTCCAGTGTATGATAGTATGCAAATACATGATTTTTCAAATTCATTATCTGATACAAGTTCAAGCAAATTTACATGCTTCAAAAGACTTACTATTTTCAGACTTACAACTTGTCTAAAGTGACAGGGATATTAGGCCTCATATGTAACTGTTTCAGTTCAACTAGGGCATGTTCTGGTATTCCTGTTCATATTCTCTGAGGATATGCATTCTAGTAGACAGCAGCTAATGATAATTTTGGGTCTGTAAGAAATATTTATATTTTTAAAATTGATGATAGATTTCAATCTGTTAATTTATCAATCATTTATACCACCAGGACTCAGTATAGACAGTGTGCTCAGGGACTAGAAAGTCCTGAGATTAAAAACCAAATAATTTAAAAAACATAACTTTCTGGTTCAGTTTAATTTCCACATCTATGATTTTGAAAAAATATCTGATGACTTTGGTGCCAGGGATGAAATTTTATTTCTGTAGGCCCAACACATCTGTGAAAGAGCAATCTTCTTTCTACTTTGATTTCTTCATCGTCAGAAAAATAACCAGCTAAATTGCAGCTTTTCTATCAGTGGTAGTAATTTGACAAGAATACAGAGCTCAATTTTAAACTTTGAGCTGAGTTAGTGGCTAAGACAGCAAAAAAAATCCTCCACTGAAGCTGAGCATACTTGATTTATGGTTTCTGAAATGATTAATGTTAAATTTCATAATATATTTTTCTTAACAGAGTTACTTTAAAGTAGGTCAATATTAAAACAATAGTTAAGGATGTCAATTGAATCATATTAACATCCGTCTTCTTTTGGCAGAACCAATAGTTCATTTCGATTTAATTTTATTTATAACCTATTTAACCTGAATATGCATATGTAGGAAGGAAACAGGGAAGTTAGTAGTTTTTGCTTAACAAAAGATAAAATATATACAAATGATCATTATTTGACCTGTAAGAGCATTTAGTGGTTGCTGTCAAAACTAGAATCCATTGTATTACCAATAATATAAAATAGAATCATAGAATCATTTCAGTTGGAAGAGACCCTCAGGATCATCGAGCCCAACCATAACCTAATCTAACTCTAGCACTAAACCATGTCTCTCAGAACCTCATCTAAACACCTCCAGGGATGGTGACTCCACCAGTTCCCTGGGCAACCTGTTCCAATGCCTGATAACCCTTTCCGTGAATAATTTTTTCCTAATATCCAATCTAAACCTGCCCTGGTGAAACTTGAGGCCATTTCCTCTTTTCCTATCACTTGCTACTTGGGAGAAGAGACCAACACTCTCCATGCTACAACCTCCTTTCAGATAGTTGTAGAGAGCAATAAGGTCTCCCCTCAGCCTCCTTTTCTCCAGGCTGAATATAACCAGTTCCCTCAACTGCTCCTCAGAAGACTTGTTCTCTAGGCCTCTCACCAGCTTCATCACCCTCCTCTGCACTCTCTCTAGTATTTCAATGTCCTTCTTATGATGAGAGGCCCAAAACTGAACAGAGGATTCAAGGTGTGTCTCACCAGTGCCAAGTAAAAGGGAACAATCACTTCCCTAGTCCTGCTGGCCACGCTATTCCTGATACAAGCCAGGATGCTGTTTGCCTTTTTGGCCACCTGGGCACACTGCTGGCTCATGTTCAGCCAGCTGTCAATCAACACCCCTAGATGCCTCTCTTCCAGGCACCTTTCCAGCCACTCTTCCGTGAGCCTGTAGCATTGCCTGGGGTTGTTATGACCCAAAGTGCAGGATCCAGTGCTTGGCCTTGTTAAACCTCATAGAACTGGCCTCAGCCCACTGATCCAGCCGGTCCAGATCCCTCTGTAGAGCCTTCTACCTTCTGGCAGATCAACGCTCCCACCCAACTTGGTGTCACCTGCAAACATATTAAGGGTGCACTCAATCCCCTCATCCAGATCATTGATAAAGAGATTAAACAGAAGGACACTCTATATAATTCTGAAGAGTTTGTCTAAATGAAAGTGATATGCTAGGGAATGAAAATGACACCTTTGTGGCATGAGCATACTGCATAACTTTCAGCATGAGTAGTTTGATGTTTCTGAATCAACTGTTTCATAATGTTAAATATTCTGTGCAGACCTGTACCATCTTGGTGTTTTCTGAGTGTTCTTTCACATGCCACTACCACCAGTTGCTTCTCTTCATTATTTCTTCACTGGTTTGTTTTTTTCTTTATATATGACAATCCCCAAACATGCATGTGCTAATCAGCTGTTGAGCAGATGACTCAATTGATGGTGATACAGTCCAAGGCTCTAAAATTAGTACTGGATGGAACATAACTGTTTGTACCATTCAGTAATTTCCTTTTCCCATAGTTTTTGTAATAAAGCCATCCATCATCCAACTCTACAAACAGTGGAGAATGCCTGTTAAAGAAAGGATGCCCGCATGGTGTTGCCTGGGAAGCAGATCTCTTGTGATCCTGTGCACCTGAAAGCTACGTCTGGAGAACATTTTAGTTTATTGACATTGCTTAGTGTCTTGGAATCTCCTTACAGAGGTAATACATGGAAGGACAGATGTAAAATGGAGGGAAGACAAATCCAGGAAACTCATGCACTGTTATTTCACAGAAAGGTAACAGCCTTCTCCTGTTTTCCTGGCATTTTTGCAACTAATAGGAAGAGATTTAATGTATTTTTCTAAATGTATTTAATATGTACTGATATGTTCTTCGGCAACCAAACTTGGTGTGTTACACATCAGCTTTGTCCAAATATCTTAGCCCAAAAGTCAGCAGTGCTTCACAGCAGAAATATGACTGAAAACCTGGTAGTAAAATTAACTTGTGTTGTATTATATGTGTCATCATTTCTGCTAAGGTATTTAAGGTACCATTTCAGCCATTAATTTAAAACAAATAGCTCAAGAGCCCATAACATTCCGTATCGTGAATTCTCAGTGGAATGGCATAAAGGAGGAAGGAAAAAAAACAAAAAAAAAACCAGCGTCCTTGAAAGTTTTGGGTTTTACAGTGTGAAGTCTGGGGTTTTGTCAACTAGGAACAAATGCGGCTATTGCCCTTATAAACTACTTCAGAAATGCATTGAATTCTGTTGAACTTTAGACACTGGTGATGGGTAAACATATCCAGAGGTAGACCTGTGTTTTCTCTTGTTCTCAGTTTGCTGGAGCTGTTGGCTTTTTTGCTTTCAGGGAGATTTTGCGGAGTGATTAGTGTCTCTACCTTAAATGTCTGCTGTGGTGATTAATATTTACTTCCCAAGAACTCTCTTAGGAGTGGTCACCAGGATGTGTTACAACAGTAAATGTACCCAGCTTCAATCACAAATGATAGCTATCATGAAATTACATTCTAGTAAAAACTGCTAGAGGCTCAGTCACCCAAACTGCACCTGCTGGTCTTCTGTGTATTTGTGGGATTTGCTTCAGTTGTCTTTTCCCATATAGAATGTCTTTCAGAGGAGCAGACTTTATAGTCTTGTTATATATTCTCCAGAAATATCACAGGGTTATTTCTCCCAGTGTTTAATACAACAACAACAAAAAAGTAAACAATATTTTTAAATAGTAAATGTGTCTAACTTAAGGTGAAGAACAAACAAATAAACAAACAACTGTCTCATGGAAGCCTTCTGCTGATCTTGTTTCACATAAATCTGTTTATTTTTGTTTGGAGCCTTCAGTTATATTTTAAGGTACTTTCCAAAAACATTGCCTTTCGTTCTGTTGACATGCTTATCGGTCAGAATATCTCTGAGGAATGACAGGTGTCACATCCCGCCCAGGGTTATGAGTTGGGGGGAGAAGTGACTCAGGTTCGTGGGTCCCCTTGGTTAGAAAACAGTACACACAGTACTTTTATTTTGCAGCTTGGCCCAATTGGTATATGATCTGGTGGCAGAAGGATTTACGTTATTGTAGGTTCTGTTGGTAAACATAAAAAGTTTCTGGCATATGCAGGGCTGTAAATCTTACTTATAAAAAGGAAACCATGCCTTCCATGCATAAATGTTCATTGCTGTCTTTAAAATGAGGGGTACAGTGCCAGTGGTGGGTAGTTTCATGAGGACAAGTCATCCGGTTTCATGGAGTGGGGTTGCTGGATCCTTGTTTTACTTTTTTCCTGTAAGAATAGAGGGGGCTTGGGGACAGAAAGCAGTAAGTCAGAGGCAAACCATTGAACTCATTTTTGGCTGAGTCTTGGACCACCCTGGCAGTAAAGTGGTGGATTAATTTTAAAGGAGTCAACGGGAAAGGCAATCAGCAAATCCCCCTTAACAGTTTCTGTGAGTCTCTTTAAATGAACGCACTGGCCACCCCCCGGATCACTGACTGAGGGCAGCGGGTCTGTTACCAGCCCTGAGGAGCAGTAGGCGTCTCAGGGACAATCGCTGTCCCATCTGCTCCGGGTTCTGCTTTCATGCCCCGCCCCCCATGAAGCGGGCAATTCATCTTTATGGAGTGTCTTCCATGCCCTGATGAGCTTTTCCAGGGCCAGGGTAGACACTCCGTCTATTAAATCCTGGGGAATTCCCCTCTTAATTCCCTCAGCCCACAAAAAGTTTCTCTTTGTCTCCGAGACACCTAGGGGAGGAGTTCGATTTACCTGCTGTTCTGCTCTCAGTACAGCAGGTTTCATTTTTGCGACTTCCCCCATCAGACCCATGCTGCTGTAATTAAGCTCCTGAGCCACGTCCCCCAAAGCCACGGCTCGACCACCCCGGGGATCGCACCCCCCACCCCGTGGAGCCGGCGCATCCCCCAAAAGGTCCTGCAGACACACCGCACCCCCCCTAAAGGTCTTTGCAGCCATGCCGCACGCAGTTTCAGTTGGTCAGGAAGCCCCCATGTCAGGGGAGTCACCCTGACAGGATCTGCATTTACAAACATCGGGGGAAGCTCTTAGGGAGCCAGGCTCTTGTTGTGAGTTAACTGGAGGCAGGCAGACTTCTGTAAATTTTCAGTTAGGTGATTCACAGCAGGGGTTTCAATACATCCTGGGTCTCCCCTTTCTAAAGGGTCCAGCTCCCCCGCCCAGTAGGCAGCTCGTTGAGTTAATTACTCTCTTTGATCATTAGCAGTTAGAAGCACACCAGGCTCCGGATACCCTTGTGCTTCCTTCTCTGAGAGCAAAATTTCATAACCAGTTAAAATACATTCTGTTTCCGTTTCTTGGGCTAAGTTACTATATTTCTCCTGAATCTCTGATAAGTTGACCGCAGAGTATGGTATTGTTTGGGTGGCAATTTGCAGAGCCGCCCCCACTTGGCTGTTATAAGTAGGTTCAGTTTTAATGAGGGGCCTCGTTGCTTGCTAATTCTCGGGATAAGATACTTCCTGGGTAATTTCCAATTCCTTAACTGGATACAGGAGTTTAAGGCCCTGTTCCTCAGCTGCTTGTGCTGGGCTGGTAAAACTGGGCTCACTCTCTGGAACAAAATCAAGATTTGTCTGGTAATATTTTGCCTGCTTATGTTCTTCCAATTGAGATCGTAAGATTTTCTCCTGCTCTAATGCATCTAACAGAGCTGCAAGGAGCCACTGAGTGGTATTGTGTTCTGCAGCTAACTGGTCCTGTGGGACCTTTACTGTTTCTTGCTCGGTTTGTTTGCCCAGATGCCTGGTCCTTTGAGCTGCCATCAGGGCCGCTCCTAGCACCGAGCACACTGTGGCTTTTCCCTTTCCCGGATGCAGTTTTTTCTCTTCAGCAAGTTTAGTAATTCTTTCTGCCACCGCTTTTGGATCATTCCAATTACTATCAGCCCAAGCCATTTCCAATAGAGAAGGACATGTTTTGTACTGCTCCAGTTTCTCAAAACTGGGGAAGCAGTCGAGCACAGGCATTTCCTGGATCACCACAGCTCACCATTGCTTGAACCCCTCCCGGCAAGAATGCTGAGAGATCACCTCCCAACTCTCCCTGCCTTCAAGGTAGAGAGTTGGTAGCCCCAGTTTCCCAAAAATGGGGAAGCAGCTGAGCACAGGCATTTCACAGTTCACCACTTCTCACCACTGCTTGAACCTCTCCTGGCAAAAATGCTGAGAGGTCACCTACCAATTCTCCCTGCCTCTTTCCACGAGGTAGAGAGTTGGTACCCCCTGTTTCCCAAAACTGCGGAAGCAATTGAGCACAGGTATTTCACAGGTCACCATGGCTCACCACTGCTTGAAGCTGATCCAGCAAAAAATGCTGAGAGGTCACCTCCCAACTCCCCCCACCTCTTTCTATGAGGTAGAGAGTTGGTGACTCCTAGTGGACCTTCTAACAGAAGGGGACCCTGCTCCACTGTGCCAAAAAGATGTCATATTCCGCCCAGGGTTATGAGTTGGGGGGGAAAGGTGACTCAGGTCCGCGGGTCCCCTTGGTTGGAAAACAGTACGCACAGTACGTCAGGTCCGTAAACAAAAGGTTTTGATTTTGCAGCTTGGCCCTATTGGTATATCATTTGGTGGTGGAGGGATTTATGTTATTGTAGGTTCAGCTGGTAAATATAAAAAGTTTGTGGCATATGCGGGGCTCTAAATCTTATGTTACTATGTTACTTATAAAAAGGAAAACAAAAAAAGTAGAAGTATGAGAAAGAGCGAGAAAGATTTCACCATCCTTATGGCTCTGCTTTATGTGCGACGGAGTTTGCAGTCTCAGATCCAGCCATATGCAGCGTCTTCTCGTGTCTTGTTTGGTTTCTGTGGTGAGAATGGTGGGCAGAGTGGTCCTCAGGATGGTGGGTGGGTGCCACCGGTGTCTTGTACAAGGTGGGCCTTTATAGCCCTCTGGGTTGCTCTCTTGTGTAATTTTTCGTCTTTTGTGGAGGTGTTATTGGAAAAGATAGAAAAGTTGGGGTGGCAGAGAGGGGGAGGGTGATGGCAAAAGATTGACAAGTCTCTGGCCATCTTGAAGGGTCTCAGCTTTTCCCTTTGTGACATGCTAGGCATATCAGAAGGTGGAACTGTATGCCCTCTGGCATGTCCCCCACCTCCTGTATCAGCCAGCTGGCCTTGTCTGTAACTGTTAGCTTGTCATTGATATGTAAATCACAATTCACCTTATACTGAAAGTACCATCTCCTGTGGCTGGATGAACTGGTTTTGCCACAATGTTTCAGCCATTATCCTTATCAGTACCTGACAGACAGGCTGTTTACTAAGCACCTTTTAAAGACAGATGGTTGAATAACTGGCTTTCTGTTCTTTCTGGAAATGGACTTTACATCTGATGGAGAGAAGTTTTTTTTAAAATGTCTATTTTGCTTTGCATCTCAGCAGAGGAACCTTTACTTAGATATAATTCCTAACAAGCCAGGCCTTCAGTATTGGGCAACATTTCACAAGATAGCTTAAAATTTCAGTGGAACAATGTAGCCTGCTTGAAAGATATCATTCATTGAAGCTGTGAAACTGGGTACTGCACATAAAAATGTGATTTAGGGTTGGGGTTGCTGGTGAAATGCAGACGATGGTGCTTGTTGAATGATTGAGGGCACCTCATGCAACGCAAACATTGAAAAAAGGCAAAAGATCTCTGTGGGAGAGTCCGTGGGAAGAGTTGTGTCTTACCATAATGTAGGCCACACATTTTTTGCTGAAGCTATACAGTGAGAATGAATGTCATGAGGAACTGAAAGTTATTTGCCAAGCCAACAAGCTGTAGAAGAAAGATGCCTTTCTTGCTTACATTGTGAAAGAAATATTTTCATTTTGCTACTATTTATGCATATGCAACCCATTGTTAATACAGCATATCTTACACAGATATGGTAACTGCCTGTCTAATAGGGGAACTGTCATGTCCTTATATTGTAAGCATATATGAGGTAGGACTTCTAACAGGATAATATCGCTAATTGTGATTTTGGACAATTTGTGTAATATAAATGCTTCTTGTCTGTAAAATGGATATGAACATCATGATATAAAGGTATCTATTAAAAACATACTATTCAGAACTTTTTGTAAAAACCTTCTATGTAGCTGCATACTATTAAATATGATCATAATAAAATAATGAAAATCAGTGTTTAACATGGGACAGAGAAAACTTGGAAACAGTATCATTCACAACTATGAACTTTCTTGCTTGTACACTGAGTGAGCGATGCCCTCTGCTGATTGCAGGGAGAAAAATTGCTAAAAACCTGGAAAAATATAGCTGAGAAAAAACTTTCAGATAAGGTAAACCAGAATAATTCTCTTGCTGTTTATTGACATGTCTAAGGCTCTATCTGTGACTTGTTTGCTTCCTGCAGATTACCAGAAGTCTGTGTTGCCATTCAGTGAGATCTGGACAGGCTGTAAGACTGGGCAGACATAGTCCAGCAGAGAGTTACAAGGACAATTGGGGGTCTGGAGCATCTTTTTCATGAGGAAAGACTGAGAGAGCAAGGTCAGTTCAGCCTGGAGAAGAGAAGACTGAGAGGGGACCTTATTTATGCTTATAAGTATCTCAATGTCTATACACCAATGCATGTCAAACAGGGAATAAACAGGAAGAATCAGAGATCTATGTACAATTGCAGGGCCATGATCTCACTGCTATTACAGAGACATGGTGGGAAAGCTCACGTGACTAGAATGTTGTCATGGAGGGCTATGTCCTTTTTAGGAAAGAGGGCAGCAAGGCGAGGTGGAGGATTTGCACTTTGTGTGAGGGAGCAAATGAATGTATCAAGCTCTGCCTAGCGGGGGATGAGGAACGAGTTGAGTCCTTACAGTAAAAATTAAGGGACAGGCTAACTAGGGTGACGCTGTCATGGGTGTTTACTACAGGCCACCTGATCAAGAAGAGGAAGTTGATGAGGCTTTCTACAGACAACTGGAAGTAGCCTCACAATCACGTGCCCTGGTTCTCATGGGAGACTTCCATCACCCTGACATCTGCTGAGTAGGCAACACAGATAAGCACACATAGTCCAGGAGTCTCCTACAGATCATTGATGACAACTTTTTGACACAGAGGGTGTAGGACCCAATGAGGAGTGACAGGCTGCTGGACCTTGTCCTAACAAACCAAGAATAACTGGTTGGAGATGTCATATTTCGGGGAAACCTTACCTGCAGTGACTATGAGATGGTGGAGTTCAGGATCCTGCATGAAGGAAGCAGGACAGTGAGTAGGACTAAAACCATGAACTTCAGGAGGGCTATCTTTGACCTCATCAAGGTCCTGCTTAGAAGAATCCTATGAGATAGGGCTCTAGAAGGTAGGGGGACCCAAGAGAGGAGCTGGCGAATATTCAGACATCACTTCCTCAAAGTTGAAGACCAATGCATCCCTATGAGGAAGAAATCAAGTAAAGGGAGTAAGAGGCCAGCATGGATGAGTAAGGAGCTTCTGTGAAAACTCAGGTGAAAGAAGGATGTTTGTGTAATGTGGAAAAAGGGACACACCATTGGGGAAGAATATAAAGAGGCTGTTAGAGTGTGCAGGGATGTGGAGAGGAAGGCCAAGCTCCACTTGGAAGTAAATCTGGTTAGGGATGTGGAGGAAAACAAGAAGGGCTTCTTCAAGTATATCAGCAGCAAAAGGAAGGTTAGGGAAAATGTAGGTCCACGGCTGAATGAGAAGGGTGCCATCGGGACAGATGACACAAGGAAGGCAGAATTACTTAATGCCTTCTTTGCTTCTGTCTTTACTGCTAAGACTGGCTCTCAGGAATCCCAGACCCTAGAGGTAAGAGAGGAAGTGTGGAAAAAAAGAAGACTTTCCCTTGATTGAGGAGGATCAGGTTAGAGATCGTTTAGACAAACTGGACATCCACAAATCCATGGACCCCGATGGGATGCACCCACGAGTGCTGAGAGAGTTGGCAGATGTTGTTGCTAGGCCACTCTCCACTGTTTTTGAAAGGTCTTGGAGAACAGGAATGGTGCCTGAGGACTGGAAGAAACACAATATCACTCCAGTCTTCAGAAAGGGCAAGAAGAATGCCCCAGGAAACTACAGAACAACCAGCCTCACCTCCATCTCTGGAAAGGTGATGAAACAATTTATTCTGAATGTCATCTCCAAGCATGTGGAGGAAAAGAAGATTATCAGGAGTAGTTAGCATAGGTTCACCAAAGGGAAATCACGTTTGACCAATCTGATAGCCTTCTATGGTGGCAGGACTGTCTGGGTAGATGAGGGGAGAGCAGTGATTGTTGTCTACCTTGACTTCAGCAAGGCTTTTGACACCGTGCCTCACAACATCCTCACAAGCAAGCTCAGGAAGTGCGGGCTGGATGAATGCACAGTGAGATGGATCATGAACTGACTGGATGGCAGAGCTCAGAGGGTTTTGATCAATGGTTCGGATTATGGTTGATGGCCTGTAGTTAGTGGGGTTCCCCAGGGGTCAGTATTAGGTCCAGTCCTGTTCAACCTGTTCATCAATGACCTGCAGGAAGAGATTGAGTGCACCCTCAACAAGTTTGCTCATGATACCAAACTGGGAGGAAGGTTTGACACACCAGAAGGCTGTGCTGCCATTCAGCAAGACCTGGACAGGCTGGAGGACTGGGCAGAGAAGAACCTCATGGAATTCAACAAGGGCAAATGTAGGGTCCTACACCTGGGGAGGAATAACTCCAGGCACCAGCACAGGTTAGGGGCTGACCTGCTGGAAAGCAGTATTGCAGAAAAGGACTTGGGAGTTCTGGTTGACAACAGATTGACCATCAGTGAACAGTGTGCTCTTGTGGCCAAGAAGGCCAACAGTATCCTGGGGTGCATTAGGAAAAGTGTGACCAGCAGGTTCGATGCAGGTTATCTGCCCCCTCTACTCTGCCCTGGTGAGGCCACATCTGGAGTACTGCATCCAGTTCTGAGTTCCCCAATTTAAGAAGGACAAGGAATTCCTGGAGGGAGTCCAGCAGAGGGCTACAAAGATGATTAGAGGCCTAGAGCATCTTTCTTATGAGAAGACACTGAGAGAGCTGGGTATGTTCAGCCTGGAGAAGAGAAGGCTGAGAAGGAATCTTATCAATGCTTACAAATATCTGAAGGGTGGATGTCAAGAGGATGGGACCACAGTCTTTTCAGTGGTGCCCAACGATAAGACGAGTGGCAGTGGGCACAGACTGAAGCATAGGAGGTTCCATCTAAACATGAGGATAAACTTCTTTACTTTGAGAGTGACAGACCACTGAAACAGGCTTCCCAGAGAGGTTGTTGAGTCTGCTTCTCTGGAGACATGCAAAACCTGCCTAGGTGCATTCCTTTGTGATCTCTTCTAGGTGAACCTGCTTTAGCAGGTGAGTTGGACTAGATGATTTCCAACTCCTCTTCCAAACCAAACCATCCTGTGATTCTGTGATATGTGATGAAACATGTTTGAGGAGATACGTGCAAAGCCTTCGTACATACCTGTATTTGTGTAAATTAAGCCTTTTAATAATCAGATCATGATGTCAGTGCATTTTTCGGACTAGGTGAGCAGTAGGTCTTTTGCACCTCTCCGTCAGTATGATCCTAAAAATGAAAGGCTTTTAGTGAGAGTGGAAATTCTGCTGAAATCTGGAGATAAAACAAAGGGAACAGGAATTGTCACTGTATTGCTCAGTACCTCCACAAGTATTCATGCCTTCCTGAAGTACTTGCATAAAGGCAACAAGAGATTTGGCAAGAGCAACTTCAATGGGAGTTTCTGTTGGGATTGTATCTAGAGGGCTTTTCCCAATGACAGCAAGGTCTCTGAATCCTCCTGCCCTTGCTGGGCAAAGCCAATTCAAAAAAAGGTGGTTTTGCTCTGAGAAAGAGAATGGGTAGAAGAAGGCAAGGATCAAAAGAGATTATAAGTGAAATACTCTAACAAAGAGTAAGGGAGGAGCAAAAGCTCTTGCAAAAATGTTTCATTATGATTCTTTTTAGCTGTCTGACATAATGGAGAAAGTGGCAAAAGGCTCAGTAGTGTATTGTATAGTCATGCTTCCTGGAACTATGTCTTTGTGCTTGTAAGACCTCAACCTGGAACACATCTGGCTAAAAGACTAGAGGTCTCCCCAGTTAGTTTTCTTGTAGGTTGATGAATGGAGGTACCTGATCACTAAGAGTGAGAGCAAAAAAAAGAAGTTTGGTCCTGACATCCTTTGAAGTGTTTAATCTCAAAAATTCCTAAATTCGTACAAGGTCTCTCCACAGCAAAGCAAATGGATCTGTACTATCAGCCACATTTTCACACAGGTGTGACTTTCTGCTCCCAAACCTCCATGTTTAGAGGTTTGGGGTCTTTGTGTTGATGCCTTTTTGTTTCCTAAAGAAGCCAAAACGTCACCGTGTCACTGCCACATCAAAGAGGTTAAAAAACATTGGTGTCGACTTGTTACATCATATAGATTTTGTAGGGATTCTCTTAAAAAAAATTCATATTTACATGTTCTATTTGCTTTTCTGCCAATACAAAACCTGACACTTTTTGTTTTTTCCCGCAAAGTATCTTGGCTTCACAATCAAGGAACAAATACGCAAACATTTGTGATCTCACAAATCTCACAAATCTCACAAATAGTTATTGGGCATTTTTTGATAGAAACCTACTTTTCATAAAAATTAAAAAGAAGACTTAGCAACCCAAGTAATGTGAGTGGTCTTTTCCCCTCTGATCTCAAACCTTACCACAATATTTTGAAATATCTAAAAGACAATAAGAGCTAACAGTGCAGGGTCTTTAGACTTCCTGGACAGCTTTTTTTTTACTTTCTTAAATGTTTTGAGACAGGTTTAAATTTAAATAAGTTGCAATTATTGTCTGTGGATTATTTCACTAAAATACATCAAATTTATGTCTTTTTTTTGTCCCTAGCTTTTAAAAGTGTATAAAGGTTATACTGTTATTCTGTCTAAAATACCAATAGATACACATATGTCCAATTTAAAAATATAAGACACATAGTTATGTACATGTAAAAATGAAAAAAATTCACACTAAGAACTACTGTATTGATCGTGTCCTAATTAATATTATAAAATTGTCTATTCCTGAAATCTAATGATTTGGGTTTTTTAATGCTGGTAATGTGGTTCTGTTCTATCGTTTACCTTTAAAATACATACCTATCAAAAGAAAACCCAAAACAACCCAAAACACCCTGCACCCCCTGTTGTGAATTAACTGGAGGCAGGCAGACTTCTGTAAATTTTCAGTTAGGTGATTTACAGTGCAGGTTTCAACGCATTCCGGTTCTCCCCTTTCTAAAGGGTCCAGTCTCCTTGCCCAATAGGTGGCTCGTTGAGTTAATGACTCTCTTTGATCATTAGCAGTCAGAAGCACACCAGGCTCCGAATACCCTTGTGCTTCCTTCTCTGAGAGCAAAACTTCATAACCACCTGTTAAAGCACATTCTGTTTCCATTTCTTGGGCTAAGTTATTATATTTCTCCTGAATCTCTGATAAGGTGGCTGTGGGGAATGGTATTGTTTGGGTGGCAAGTTGCAGAGCTGACCCCGCTTGGCTGTTATTAGTAGACTCAGTTTTAATGAGCGGCCTCATTGTTGCCTGCTTGTTCTCAGGGTAAGATATTTCCCTGGTAATTTCCAATTCTTTAGGTGGATACAGGGTTTTAAGACCCTGTTCCTCAGCTGCTTGTGCTGGGCTGGTAGAGCTGGGCTCACTCTCTGGAGCATAATCAAGATTTGTCTGGTAATATTTTGCCTGCTTATATTTTTCCAATTGAGATCGTAAGATTTTCTCCTGGTCTAATGCATCTATCACAGCTGTAAGGAGCTGCTAAGTGGTATTGCGTTCTGCAGCTAAGTGGTCCTGTACAACCTTTACTGTTTCTTGCTCGGTTTGTATGTCCAGGTGCCTGGTCCTTTGAGCTGCCACCAAGGCCGCTCCTAGCACTGAGCACACTGTGGCTTTTCTTTTCAGTAAATCCAAACCCAGAATATTTGTGGGACTCCCCAATATCATAGTGGTCTCAGTAAGAGTGGTGTCCCCAGGCAGCCACCACTTTACTCGGGCCGTGGATTGGAGCTTAGAATATCCAAAACTATCTTTAAACCATATCTGTTTTTTGTCGGGAACAATTCCACTTCAGTCTGCAGTGTCAGAACTTAAAGCAGACATTTGGGCTCCTGTGTCTACTAGAAAAGTAGCTGGAGCCTTGAAAGGGCCAAGGGGAAAAGTTACTAGCAGATCCCCCTGCTTATTTTCAGTGAGCCGTCCGAAATATATCCATTCGCCGTCCCCTGGCTAACTTACTGGGGACGGCAAAGGAAGTTTCCCAGCTTTGAGGGGCTGTTGAATTCCTCTCTAGGAGCTGTGGGAATGACTAGCATGGCTGACACCTGAGTTAAAGGGGTCATGAGGGTGCCTTGCTTTCCCAGTTGATCTGTATCTGCTGGTTTCCACATACGAGCAGCTGTAAGTTGGGGAGGGGCAAGCCACCCACTGATTCCCAGGGAATACCTTTATCCAGACCTAATTTCCAACGTTAATACCTCGAACCTACCCCCATAAAATTCTTGTCTCAGGGGCGAGGGCATTTTGCCTCTGTTTCATTTTGGCAGACTGCTATTTGAGACTTCACCTCTTTTCCAACATGCCCCATGCTCCGGCCATAATGAATCAACTCCCGTGCAATCTCTCCCCAAGAGAGACCCAGTCCAGCCTGAGGCCCCCCAGCTGCGGTGGCTCTCAGACAATCCTGGATTTGTATGGCAAAGATTTTTAATGAGTCAGGTAACCCTCTAATCAAAGTAGTCATCCTGTCAGGGTCAGTGTCGTGGTTTGATTGCGGGGTAACAATAAAACCGTGGCAGATGTATTGTTAACCTCCTCTCCCCCCGCTTTCCCCTTCAGCTCCTCCCTCTCCCCGCTTCCCACTAAGGACAGGCGACTGGGAGGGAAAGAAGGACAGAGAGAAGAGAGTTGGAAAAATTAAAAAATGTTTTACTAATGCTACTAATAGAAATAGATAAAATAATACAAAATATACAAAACCAATCTTGAAAGTCCCGGCAACTGCTCCGGCAGGTGTAGGGCTGGCACCCGAAGTCCCGGACTGGATTCTGCAACCAACTGGAACTGGATTCAGTCTGTCACTAGGCCTCAGTTCGCAGGGACAACTCGCAAGGTCCTCTCCCAATGTCAGCCATAAGGAAAAAGGGACGAGATCCTCATGATCCCCCACTTTTATATGAAGTATCACGTGAATGGGGTGGAATACTTTAGTTGGTCAATTTTTCAGTTCACCTCCTGCTTGCACATCTCGCGGGATGCATCATTATCAATGACCTTGTGTTCCATTGCTATGTCTACCAAAACATGTACCTAACTTTCAGGAAAACTGCAGTTAGTAAGAAGACTTTAGCTGAAATTCACTAAAAGAGAAACTTGTTTTTAACAAAACCAGGACAGTCAGCAAACAACAACATTGGGGAGGGCTGGCGAGGAACTGAATGCCTATCATGCATCAGCTGAAGACAAGCTTCTTTCTGAATGCTCTCAGTGAGCTGGCTTACCCCAGAGTTAGGAATAGCAAGCGGGTCTCCCCTCTACAAAGGGTCTAAACCACTGGCCCAATACACAGCTCTCTGGGTCAGGGACCAAGGCTCCCTGTCATCTTCTACTGTTAGAAACACACCAGGACCCCAATAACCTTGAGCTTCCTCCTCAGAAAATTTTATTCTATCACCACCAGTCAGAGAAACTCTCCACACATATTCCGTCTCAGTCTCCATAGCCTGCCTGCTATATTTTTCCTGTAACTTTGCTAGTTCAGTGACTGTATACGGTATTTCTTTAGTGACAATGGTGGGCTCAGCCTCCCTGCCGTCATGTAAAATTTCAGTTTTAACAAGTGGCCGAAGCTCTGGAGGAGGATCAGATTTCGACACAACCTCCAACTCTCTCCACGGGTAATGAAGAGTTAGCTCCCTTGCCGTAAGATAAGTTTCTTTTATTGGGTTGGAAAACCCCGGCTCACTTTCCAAATCCTCCTCATAATTAGCCAATTTCAGCCTTATCTGCCTTTCTCTTGAAAAAGCATCTCGCAAACTGTTCTGCAAGTTTTCAGTGGTTCGTTTGTTATCAGCCAACTCCTTTTCTGCTTCTTGCTGCTTAGAACACTCTGCTGCCGACTCTGTCTGCAAGGACTTAATCTCCCCCTGCACAGTTTCTTTGTCTTTCTGGACAGCTATCAATGCTGCTCCCAAAACAACACAGACCATGGCTTTACCTTTTCTGAGCTTAAACCTGTTTTCTTTTGCCAAGTCCCTTATTCGCTCAGTTACAATATCCGGAGATGACCAACATCCAGAAGCCCACTTAAGACCCTCAGGGGTGGGAAAAGCCTTTTAATCTTTTAGTAAATTCAACAACAGGGAGCAGTCCAGGTCTGGCTTAACCCAGGATGCCATGACCCACTGCTGGAGAACACGACACAGACCGATCAGTCCTCCTTTAGAGCCTCTGGCTCCTATCCCCCCCTAAACCACTTCTCACAGAATATCCCACTTCTGACACCAAATAAAACTGTCAGTGAGCCGGGGGGGCGGCCAGTGCGTTCATTTAAAGAGGCTCACAGAAACTGTTAAGGGGATTTGCTGATTGCCTTTCCCCTTTACTCCTTTAAAACCAATCTCCCACTGCTGGATTGTACCCCCAAGACCGGATGGATTGTACCATTTTTTTTTAAACCTGTTCTGTTTTATGTATTTGCAGCCTTGGCAGACCTAGTGATTATTGACATAGCATTGTTGTCATTGTTTTATAAAATATGGTGTTTTGGAGAACCCTCTTCCTTGCCTTTGCCATCCTCAGTGACGGAAGAGGAAGTGAGTCCCCCAACATTGCCTGGGAACTGATTCAAGGGTTCATGCGTGTCTGGAATCACACCAGTCAGGGAGTCTGTGTCCCTATTCCCAAGTCTTCAGGAGAAGGTATTGGCTTTTCCATAGTTAATCTTAACTTCTCCAAGTTGCTGGAGTGTAAACTGCGTACAGTTGTCGAAAACTGTACCCCCAATTGCACCTGGGGCAGAGTGAAAGTTCCATTTGAAAAACAATATGCTTTTGATGAAGCCTGGAAGGTGGACTAATACTACTAGTAAATAGAGAAAATAATGCAAAATATACAAAACCAATATTGAATTTCCTGGCGCAGTGCAGTGACACATGACAGAGCTGGTGTTGCTCCAGAGGCTGCAGAGCAGGTACCCGGAAATCTTGGGCTGGACTCCACAGTAAACTGGAACTGGATTCAGGGAGGCGCGGCCTGGAACCAAGCCTCAGATCGCAGGCAGAACAGGCAGGGTCCTCTTCAGATGCCGGCCATGGTTGAAGAGCCAGAGATCCTTGTGATCTCCCAGTTTTACACAGTATATGATGTGTATGGGATGGAATACTTAGTTGGTTAATTTTGGTCACCTGTTGTGTCCGCCCCTCCCTGCGACTGTGCCCCTCTCACTTACAGGACCTACAAAATTTATCAGTAACCTTGGCTGCCATAGCAATAAGTTTAAACCTGGGCCTCTTCTGCAGACCATTGCTACCGTTATCAGCTCCAGGGGGGTCCAAAAACATGCAGCCAATTTCAGAAAAGTGCATTTACTTAGACGAACTTAGCTGAAAAGAACATTCCCTAAAAGGTAATTTCACTTGTTTTAACCAAAATCAGGACAGTTGGTAACACTTCTGCCTTTCTCTGCAATAGTGCCATTAACTCAAATGGACTTAGGTGTACAGCTGTACAAAGACAAGGCACTATATATGTTTCAGGAAAGCTGAAGGTAACCACAGTGTACATAAGCTCTTACTGTGCTGTTGCTGTGACTTTCAAGGGAAAGCATCATATTTTCTATACAAAAAACCAAAATGTCTTGAAATTTTCTATCAAAACACAGCTTCACAAGAAAATATGAAATATTTTCTCTATCACCAGTCTGGTGAACTTTAACAAAGCAGAAAAAAGTGTTCTAAAGAAAACATTTGTATATTCCTAGCAGAAGTGCATTACAGGAATTTCTTGAAATATTCAGGATCTGAATTATATGTTCTTTCTAAACTTTAAGAATATAGAGGTCAGAGTTAACCACCAAATATTGAGTCTATGCTGTGTGAATAATGACTTTATTGTGTAACTAGCTACATCAGCTCCTGAAAAAGTAGTCTGTAGTATCTAAAAGTGCAACATAGTATTGTTATTCTATAAACAACACCTTATTTGCCATTTAAGTTCAGCTTTGAGTTATAGTACTTCTGAAAGAAAATGCAGTGGTTACTCTTTTCACAGATTCTTTAAGAATAAGGCATTTTCATAACAGTTTATTTTTTACTTGATGCTATAAAAAGCAACCTAAAACTTTCTTAAGATGGCTTATTTAAGTTTTGAGGCACTCTCTTTAAGATAGCACAGGCGTTAATATTGCTAATGGTGGGCATTGTACATTCGAAATCTGAACAGCTTAACTGTGTTACCCGCAAATCACCAAAAACTTAATTCTAAGTTTGAACTCATAGTTCTACTGTGAAGAAATAAAATAATCCATGACACTTGATATTTGCCTTAAAAAAGGGTTTTATTAATTTCAGCTTTAATATTTATATGCAATATCATATTCCTAAAGTAACGTTGGCAAGAGAACTGTCTTTCAAATAAGGACAAAATCATGGAGGGTTTAATAAATTGGAGAACACCTTTCTGGAAATCAGACTGATGTCATGCACTGCACTGAGATATACATGAGAGAAAAAATGGAAAGCGCTTTTTGATATGACTGACAAATAGAGGCAGGCAGTTGCATATATGATTGTTACTATGATAGCAAGATCAAAAATTTCATTATGGGATGTCATTAATATAAAAAATAAATTCAGGCCTTAAAGGTAGCTGGGTCAGACAGTTCTTTCTTTGCAGCAGAACCATTTATATAAAATGTCTTTTTATCAGAATATAATTATGGCAGAATGAAAAGAAAATACTTAAGCCAAATGTAACTCAGATACAAACATCACAGGATGTTCCTATCATTACATCGTTATTTTCTTGAATGTCTTGGCTTTAGTCCATACTGCATATATACTTTTAATGAGAAAAGGAAAATTATATGATATGTTGTTAATGTGTCAAAGTGTCATGGAGGCACCCCAAAAGTCAATTTAGGTGGACAACAAGTTCTGAAAACAGACTTTATTCTAGCCAGAAAAGTATAGCCAATAAACTGAGTAGAAACAGGGTTTATAGAAATCATTTAACACCCTGACAACATAAAACACAGATTTGGATACTGGTCGAGGAGATTATTGGGGTACGACAACATAAGAATAATGAGGATCTACAGTGTGCACACATTCACTCACATGGAACAAAACTAGAGGTCTTTTCACTCAAGGGTACCCAGAAGAAATAATCGCTTGCCTGAGTTTGGCAAGGGCTCTCACTTGCCTGGGTTAGGCAAAGACTCACTCAAGGATACATCCAGCAGAGAAAAGCAACCACTCACCAAAGAAGTGAGGCGCACACAGTCCTGGGAATTCTCCTTAGATGGCATCTCAATCTAAGGGGAGGGCTCCAGTTCATAGTCCTGCTGCTCTGAGAAGACCACTCAAAGGGGTTCATCAGTGGAAACCCCATTTTATAGCCTGGTCAGATCTGGCTGTCATCATTACAACATGGTCCAGAAGCTTCTCAGCTTCTCTGGGCACCTCTTTTGAGGACCCTGTCAACTGACTGAGGGTCCCACCCCTCCTGCCCCCCCAGCTAGGTGGAGGTAAAGTTACCCTGCCCCCTGGTGGGGGAGGATGTGACGGTCAGCAGCACCCTAGGTGCGTACATCGGGACAGGCACAGTGGGGCACAAAAGGTGCTAAAGAGCCATCGGCTACCTTATTGAAGGGTCCCGATCTCATCAGGGGATTTACAACTGCAACACAAAGTCTCAAAGATGCCCTGATAGTGAGGAAGCAGTTCAGTGGATGAGCTAAATGATTCTGAGCAGAGTTGTCTAAGTCTTGCCTACAGCTTTTGTGCAAATACCAAATATACAGCATATGTAGTATCCTCATTGAGTTTTACATAACGTTCTCATCTCCAGCCTCAAACACAGCTTTACCCTGGCTGCAGTTTCAGAGAGATTGCCCTCTATAGTCCTTTTCCTATTCTGTCACATTAAAGATAAGCTTCAAACCTGTATCCTGTCTGTCATCCATCACTCACTGCTAAAATATCATCTGACCGCATGGGGACTTTATACTGCTATCTGTGCTGATCATTACATTTAGGAGTTTCTAACAGGTATTCACAATTTTCCTCCTTTAGGCCTTTCTTGGCCAAGATATCTACAAAAATCAAACTGGGTACTGTACTGAGATTTGTTTCTTGTGCTGATGAGTCTTGTCTTGACATCTTTGTTTCTTGTATGAAAATTGCAAAAAAATTTTAAGTAATGCTACTTTTTATTTTTTAGTTGCATAATGTTGTTACCTAGGATGCATAGTAAGAATTGTACACAAGTAAGCCAAATTGTATATGAAAATGACTTAAAACTGTTACGTGTATAATTATTATTGATATTGAATGAAACTAGTATAAGTATTGGACTCTGGTGCCAAACACAAGGTTAAGCAATTCTTAACAAAGATAATGTAATTATCTAGTGTCATTTCCTCAGTGAAATCTGGGGTTACTTGTCAAAGCAGTTTGTAAATTAGCATAACAGAACACAAATAGGAGCCTATTTAGGATATAGCAAAGTCAGATAAAAGAGAATGATTGCTAGAGGAGAAAGCTTGCTTACTTCCTTAATCAGAGTAATAAGTTTCTTCTGATGAAGTGTTTCTGTATACGATTACTGTTATACTGATCATACTTATTATAAATTGTTAATGAACCAGTAACATCGTTTAAACATTTTTTGTTTTCTATATACAAAGAAATGTAATGTTTGCAGTATTCAGTAACAAAACCCTAGTATTCTTCAGAATGTGAAATTGGTAAAAGCAATAAAATATCGTCATTATAGAAGTGCAGTGAACTCCTTCTCCCCCAGCTTTCATTTTATAACATATACAAATGTTACAGATGAACATATTAAAATCCCGCATTGAAGTATTAGAGGGTGCTCACCCTTGTCTGATAACAAAAATGGTGCTAAAATGTTCATTCATATGTTATGGTTTCTAGGCCCCATTGTCCTGTGTATATTCTCACAAATTCCTGGTGAGGAATGTAGGTACTGTTACTTCAGCTTTACAGATAGGCTTAAAGAAAAGTGTACAAACCCAGGCTTTTGAAGGGAAAAGGAGCTGAGGTCAGTCCTCTTGAGCCTTAGGAACTAATTATTAGTCCATCTTCTGTATAACTCCTGCAATATAAATCCTACATTTACATATCTAGGGAATGAGCTCCTGTGTTTAACAATAGAGGTATGTCTACACTGAAAAAAACTTTATATTCACCCCTATTGGGAAGGACACGTTAGCGAGGAAAAATGGAACAGCTTTTGTGTCTATTCGGCTCTTTGTATCTCTACTGAGGCTACCAATAAGAATCCTACTTAATACTAGTGGATTTTATGATAGATCCTGTGACAACCAGGAAGTTGAAAGCATGGCCAGCTTATTTCATGTGGGTTGCTTATTTCCTATAAAAGACCTCAAAATGGCTTTACTTTTCACTCACTAGTTTTGGACAACCATAAAGTTGAAAGACTTAAGTACATTTTGAAGGACCCACTGACTTAATATTTTCAAAGCATGAATTTATTGATGGGAGTCTGGATTTAACATTTGAAATAGAAGTTCTTTAAATATTTGATTGCTTTAGAGATGTTCTGTTTGGGGAAGGACAGACTGGAAGAGTGGACTCCAGTCCATCTCCCATTTCAGTTTTACAATTAGAAAGTTACAACCAGAATGCCTGTCTTTTTGATTCCTGGGTGGATGCCAAACCTTTAAAACAAGATGAGATTTTTCATATTCTGCAGCTGAGCAGCCATTGATCTGCCAGAGGAATTGACTCCTGTGATCTAGACATATGCTTTTTTAAACAGACAGAAGAGAACTTTCTAGTGTCACTCTTAAATGAAAAAGAAAGCTTTCAATTAATTAAAACTTAAATTATAATAAAGCTTGGTATTAATTAGAACAAGCCACTTCATCTTTCCAGAAATTATCATTCACTAAAGTACATCTTACAGTGAATTCTAATGAGAAAAACTATCTGAGTAAGCTCAGGGGATAGCTAAGTCACAAGAAAGGTAGATCATACCTATATTTGTCCCATTCTGAAGTCTATGAACACTTTACCTGAAGATCTGGTAGTCCTCATGTAAGTAGCTCCTAGGACCCATAAAGAAAATCCTTTTAGAAGAATGGATAAATTGGTTGTTAAATATTAAATGCCTACCTGTAGGATGGACTCCTAAGTGCCACAGGGCTTTGAGATAATTAGATTTGGCTCTTTCTGAATGCTTGTGTTTCTTGCTGGGGTTTTAGTCAGCCTTTCATCTACTCTGCCAGAGCCTTGATGGATGTCCTTAGGGTATGTCAAAGTCAGTTAATGTTAAGATTCAATGAAATTCCACCAATTATTTGTGAAAATCACTCAGTAAGTTCTTGCAATAGCTGGCATATTGTTTGACATTTTGAGACTGTTAACTAAACTATAACCCAGTTAATCACAAGTACATAATACATCTCTTTGTTATTACAAAAGCACATTTAATCTCAGTTTCTATCACACATATTTAGGAATTCTTTGGACTACCTAGAGCAGATAACATTAAAGTAATTAACAGTATATAGAACTGTTCCTCCTGAGTGAAATCATAATTCATGCATCAGAAATTAAGCATTAAGAAAATCAAACATGAAGTGCCTGTCACAACAACACAGAGAGATACTGTACAAAGTGACCATGTTTCAATGACTGTTCTGTGGGATTGCTGAGGCACTCATCTGACACTAGTTAGATGCAGAACACTCCCATGGTGCCTTCTCAGCAAGCATCCTTCTACTTACGGTCAGGAGGCATGACAAGTTTAAAGTGTATTTCCCAGCAAATATGTGATGGAGTGAAAGACTATTATACTCTGAGTACTGCCTGGAGACATGTATTTTACTAGAGGTAAATATCTGCATAGCAATTATCTGCTGTCACTATTTGCTACAGTCTTGTCAGCTCTCATACATCAAGTAGAGTCAAAATAAATGATTAAAATCATAGTATTGAAGTTTTTCCTCAAAGCGTCTGATGAGAAATTGTATCACTGCAGGATGAATATCTTTATGACAATTTTGTTGTTGCTTATGTTGTGTGGAATGGATGTTCCTTGAATGAAACATTCAGATCCGGTACACATATAACTTTGTGTACCTAGAAACCTGCAGGAATATTTGGAGCAATGCCACTTGTGAGGAGAACATATTTTATATGTGAAAATTTCTTTAATGAGCACTGTATGCATGCTTGATACTGTCTGGTCACATAAAAGGAAACCTGGTTATCCACTAGAGATATCTTGAAGGACTTTTCATGAAGTACAGAGATACTATTTGTAGCATATTACCTAACTGCTCTAAATTCAGTGGAGTTTTATTTTTATAAATTCTCTTTGTGGTTCTAGTTGTATACAAATATCTGATAATCATGTGTGATATAGCTGGCTGTTCTTCTATTATGTTCCGCTTACTGTTTATGTTTCAGAAGATTTTTTTTTTTTTTTTTTAAATCTATGTTGTTACAGGTACCAAACACTCACTTGTCTCCAAAGATGTGCACCTGAAGCATTCTTTGCTTTTCCAAAATGTTCTTGGACTCTAGCAGCCAGAAAATCAGGCTGGTGGTTTTTTGCAGTCTTTCTGCTTTTCATCAGCAATTCATCAAAAACAATCTGCTTTTGCAAAATATTTCAGTTTGGCAGTTGAGTCTTTTGTGACAAAAGCTCAGTTTCGTCAGAAAAATTCTGTTGAGTTCTATTCATTATATGGTGCGAGAGAGACGAAACAGATGCGTTTCAGTCTACTAATCACAAAGCATGACTGACTGACTTTCCATCTTGTCAGTATCCTCTTTCTCTTAATTGCTATTATCTATACCAAGTTGGGAGCTACAAAATCTGCAGACTGCAACTTTTAATATTGGCAGCTATTGAACATATATTTTCAAAATTAGCACCAAGCGCCTGTGTACTTAACATCTCATGTGTGGAAGACCAGCTTCTGAGTTATGTTACTGGTGTGTGCTTTGCAGACAGCGTTTGCAGATCACTTAAACTTCAGATGAATCCTCAGGACACTTCTGTTGGTTGATAGTGTCTAAAGTACACATGAAAAATGATCCATTGGAAAGGGAATTAAGGCTCTGTTCAGGCCAATATTTAAATATGATCTTATAAGTCAAAATGAACTTAGGTATGGGACTGCAGATGGATTGATGTATACAAATCTTTTCTTGAGTTAACGATTGAACACTGAATAGTTAAAGTATGATCAGCAAAGAATACATGTAACTGTGTGGCTCCCCAGTTAGAATAACTGAATAGAATAAACATCATAATTTCTTTAATATCGAATATTATTGGGAACACAACTTGTAATAAAATCGTTGATATTCCAAACAATGAGGATGCCTCAGAATTAACTATTCTGATGCGTGTTTTGGTTTTTTGTGTCCTAGTGTTTTCTTTAATTAGGGTGAGTTTTTGTGAGAAAATACCTGTCATCAAAATTTTTCAAGAAAACATATCAGAAACTTTGTAACACTTGTGACCCTTCCTGCCTTTTTTTTTTTTTTCTTAAGGAGAGGTCTCCTCCAGAATAGCCAGCAACTGTATGGCTAGGACACTCTTGAGGGACATAAGAAACTGAAGTTCAAATTACTGCTTTGCTCTGGAAACTTCATGATACTCTGTAAATTGTGTAGTTATCTTGAGGCACAGCAATGTTATTCTGTTTCTCAAGTATACGATAAAATGTAGTTAATGTGTTCGGTTTATTGCTATTAAAGCTTTCACTACAAACAAAATGTACAGGAAAATACTACCTTATTTAGGATAGACACTTGTCCAGCTGGTGTAGAGACACTTGATATAGCCTGAAGGCAGATTTGCACAATCACAGCTCTGAATAACTATCAGCCAGCTGTGCAGTAGAAACAATAAATGAAGATTCTCTAGTGTTATTATATTTAAAGAAACTGGGAAAAGTCATACACAGAGGAATAGCTCTGTGAAACTTGATAAATTATTGTAAGTCAAGAGGTCTGACTACCTCATTTCTTTCCTTCAATCTAAAGTGTACTTTTTGCTTTTATGCACTAAGAAACAATAAAAAGAGCTTTTCCTCCTGGTCTATGTTGCTGATTTGTTGGTGTTTCCAATAAAAAGCTGAATTTGAGAGGCCATATTTTTTATTAAGCCTTGAATTACTAGTGAGTGAAATATGAAGAAAAAGAAAAAGGAAAAGGGATAGAGAAAGAAAAGTATGGTTTTATTAAGGCTTATTTCCTTTATTGCCTTAGATCTGGAACCTAAATTTATTTCTAGCTCTTGGCTGAAGCATAAAGAATGGAGAAACAGAGGAGGAATTAACAGAACAGTTCTCACCCTTTCTACTGAACTTTACAGTGTGGGCTTCCACCTTTAATTTTTACTTCATGATGAAAGTAAATGTGTGATCCAACACAGGCAGGTCACAGTAACAACCAGAAGCCACAAATACAAAGCCAGAAGCAAATTTATTTTTGTTACCTCTCTAATGGGGGAATCTCTGAAACAGCACTTAAGCTCTCAGGCAAAGGTCACACAAGCGGAGACACAGGTGCTGCAGAATTCAGCCCTTAGTGAAGAGCAGCAAGCCTGCTTCTTTCAGCCAGTATATAGGGATTCATGCAGGCACAGTTTCCCTCACTGCTTTGATCGTTGCCTGCAGGAATCTCAAGAATGTATGATAAGGTGTCTTTACAGCTTTTTCACAGGCCTGTCATATTAACACAGAGGTTCTACTTGTGATTTATGTGTTTTTCTACACTCCAGTCGCTTGACTGTATTTACAATTCTCCTCCTTGCAGAATCTTCTCTTATTCCCACAGACAAAGGTTGTGCTGGTAGGAAATAAAACGTATTTTCATTTCCATAGTTTGGTTTTGTTGCTGGGAATTCACTTGTATTCCTTTCCCACTTCTCATTTTACAACTAGAAAACTCAAAACAAAGTAAGTTATGGGACTTGGTTATACTAATGGAAGATTTAATGCAAAGGAGTAGGTTAGTTACCTAGTAGGGTACATTACACGATAGATGAGAGTTCAAGTATATACAATGAACAAAGTGTTCAGCCATTGCATTACAGACTATTTTCTATTATTCTTGAATTCCTCCTTTGAAACTTATGTAAACTTTAATGTGTCGATGTTGACCAGCAAGAGGAACTTAAATGCTTAAAATATTAATAGATAGAAAAAAAGGCAGTATGGTGAATTAAAGATATCTTACATTTATATTAAAACTGCAGTTCTCTACCTGATCTGGGAATTCAAAAGGAAAATGTACTTTATTTTCTATCTATGAATGGGAAAGTTCATTAAACTTCAGTCTTCTTGGGAAACAGTGTAGTATTGATTGTGGTTAAGACCAGAGGGCTAAGAATCGGAAGGCTTAGATTCCGTATTAAATTGTCGCACAAATTTGCTATGTGACCCTGGACAAATGAATTGCCTTACATTCAACAGCTCAAATCTAGTCACTTTTTTGAGTAAGTCACTTAAATCAAAAGAATTTAATTTCTTGATCTTTTGAGTATAAGTACATCTAGCTAAAGTGGCTGAGAATTGCTATTGCTCAGTTGTTCCTGTGAAAATAAACTTTATTTATCAAGAGCTTAAATATGGCTACAGATATTACTATAAGGCCTCAGTCTTCAAACCATGGAAGTGTGGTGTTGCTAGTCAACTGCTTTTTATTTGAGACTGAATAATCTGGACTTTTTAAAACCTTGGCACGAATCAGTTTCATAAGATAGTATGTTGACAAAGGTTTTCCGACCTTTTCAGAAGTGACTACAGCTGGCTTAACTAAATTCTGTTGAAACTAACTGCAATCTTTCTAAAATTTTACAACAATTTTAGCTGTTGGAAAAGCTTTCTTGAGTAGGATTTGTTGTTGTTGTTGTTGTTTTTGTTTTGTCTCCTGGGCACTGTAAAACAACCACCCCATTCCCCCAGTGAAATAATTGTTATTTAATGATGAGTAAGTGTGTTCCTGGGGGATTCCTTTACATGAAAAGCGATGTATTAATGCTTATTATTAATATAACTAGGGCTACTATGAGCTCTGATTTATAACATTTTATAAGGTTCTGCAGTATAAAGATAATAAAAGCTTTTGAGAAAGCTTTTTTGCTCTCCTTTGTTTACCCTTTTCATGATTTCATCCAGCTTCTTGGTAGGTGGTGTCTCTACAAATCAAACAGGGACTTCACTCTGTTTTGTTTTAAAATCTTTAACAGTAAGCATGTAAAATCTACTGGCACAGCATCACAGAAAATTTGTTATCTTGAAATACTTCATTTTAAAATGTCAGCAAAAGGAATGAGAATCAGACTTCACGCAGTGATGAAAAGCTGAACATTTGTCTCACAATGACAGCCAAAGTCTTTACTATTTATGTTGCGCACAGAAAATATAAGGAACACCAGTTACACAGAAAATTTTGTCCCATTTCTTAAGAAAAATATCTGCTGAAATACTCCAGATATTAGATTGGTGCAAAAGTAATTGCAGTTTTGAACCGTGAATTTTAAATCATTATAACTAGGCTCAAACACACCTTTATTAATCGAAATAGGAACCATTACAATCAACACAGTTTTGCCAATGAGAAATCAGTTTGTTTATTCCTGTAGGGTAAAAATCTGTGCTTCAGGATTTGACGAACACTTGGAAAGCATTTTCTGCATCCCGCTGGTTGTGGAAGTGTTTTCCCTGCAAAAAGTTGTTGAGATAATTGAAGAAGTGGTGGTTGGGCATTGTCATGGAGAAGAATTTGGCCCTTTCTGTGGACCAATGGTGGTTGCAAGTGTTGCAGTTCTTGGCACATCTCATTGATTTGCTGAACATACCTCTCCGATAGAATATCACCAGGATTCAAAAAGCTGTAGTGGATCAGACCAGCAGCAGACCACTGAACAGTGGCCATGACCTGTTTTTGATGCAAGTTAGGTTTTGGGAAGTGCTTTGGAGGTTCTTCCTGGTCCAACCACTGAGCTGGTCATTGCTGGTTGTCATATAAAATCCACTTTTTGTTGCATATCACAACCCAATCAAGAAATGTTTCATTGTTGTTGCGTGGAATAAGACAATGCTTCAAAATGACAATTTTTTAAATTATCGGTCAGCTCATGAGGCATCCATTTATCGAACATTTTCTCCTTTCCAATTTGCTTCACATGCCAAATGATCATAGAATGGACAATGTCGAGTTCTTCAGCAACTTCTCGTGTAGTTGTAAGAGGATCAGCTTTTCTAATTGCTCTCAATTGGTTGTTGCCACTACGCTCTTCATCTTCAAGGGTCTCTTTTCTTTTTTGAAACTTATTAAACCACCACTGCACTGTACGTTCATTAGCAGTTCCTGAGACAAATGTGGTGTTGATGTCATGAGTTGTCTCCGCTGCTTTACACACAGACACAGAATGACACAGGATATTAGGGTTTGGAAGGGACCTCAAAAGATCATCTAGTCCAATCCTCCCACCAGAGCAAGAACACTTACATGAGGTTACACAGGAAGGCATCCAGGCGGGTTTTGAATGTCTCCAGAGAAGAAGACTCCACAACCTCCCTGGGCAGCCTGTTCCAGTGTTCCGTCACCCTCACTGAGAAGAAGTTGAACCCATTACCCATTGCCTGTTGGTTGTCACTGAGAAGAGCCTGCCTCCATCCTCGTGACACCCACCCTTTATATATTTATAAACATTGATGAGGTCACCCCTCAGTCTCCTCTTCTCCAAGCTAAAGAGACCCAGCTCCCTCAGCCTTTCCTCATAAGGGAGATGCTCCACTCCCTTAATCATCTTCGTGGCCCTGCGCTGGACTCTCTCCAGCAGTTCCCTATCCTTCTTGAACTGAGGGGCCCAGAACTGGACACAATATTCCAGATGAGGTCTCACCAGGGCAGAGTAGAGGGGAAGGAGAACCTCTCTCGACCTACTAACCACCCCACTTCTAATACACTCCAGGATGCCATTGGCCTTCTTGGCCACAAGGGCACAGTGCTGGCTCATGGTCATCCTGCTGTCCACCAGGACTCCCAGGTCCCTTTCCCCTACACTTCTCTCTAACAGGTCATTCCCCAACTTATACTGGAACCTGGGGTTGTTCCTGCCCAGATGCAAGACTCTACACTTGCCCTTATTATATTTCATTAAATTTTTCCCTGCCCAACTCTCTAGCCTGTCCAGATCTCGCTGGATGGCAGCACAGCCTTCTGGCGTGTCAGCCACTCCTCCCAGCTTGGTGTCATCAGCAAACTTGTTGATAGTACACTCAATTCCCTCATCCAAGTCGTTGATGAATATATCGAATAATAGTGGCCCCACAACTGACCCTTGAGGCACTGCACAAGATATAGCCCTCCAACTAGACTCTGCCCCATTGACCACAACTCTCTGGCTTCTTTCCTTCAGCCAGTTCACAGTCCACCTCACTACCCAATCATCCAGACCACACTTCCTCAATTTAGCTGTGAGGATGCTGTGGGAGACTGTGTCAAATGCTTTACTGAAGTCAAGGTAGACCACATCCACCGCTCTGCCATCATCAATCCACCTTGTTATGTCCTCATAAAAGGCTATGAGGTTGGTCAAGCACAACTTCCCCTTGGTGAAGCCAAGTTGACTGCCCCTGATGACCCTCTTATCCTTGATATGCCTTAAGATGGCACCAAGGATAAGGTGTTCCATCACTTTCCCAGGGATGGAGGTGAGGCTGACCTGTCTATAGTTGCCCAGGTCCTCCTTCTTGCCCTTTTTGAAGACCGGAGTTACATTCGCTTTCCTCCAGTCCTCAGGCACCTCTCCCATTTCCCAAGAGTTGGCAAAGATCATGGAGAGTGGTCCAGCAATGACTTCAGCCAGCTCCCTCAGCACCCGCGGATGCATCCCATCTGGACCCACGGATTTATGGATGTCCAGATTGCTTACCTGGTCCCTAACCCAGTCCTCATCAACTAAGGCAAACTCCTCCATTGTCCTGCCTTCCTCTGGGGCCTCAGGGGTACGGGGCTCCTCAGGACAGCCTCTGGCAGAGTAGACAGAGACAAAGAAGGCATTCAGTAACTCCGCCTTCTCTGTATCCTCTGTCACCAGGGCACCTACCCCATTCATCAGTGGGCCTACATTGCCTCTGGTGTTAGTTTTATCTGCCATGTATTTGAAGAAGCTCTTTCTGTTGTCCTTGACCCCTCTTGCCAGGTTTAACTCTAAGGAGGCCTTAGCTTTCCTAGTTGCCTCCCTACATCCTCTGACAGCAGCCTTATATTCTTCCCAAGTGGCCAGCCCCTCCTTGCATGATCTATAAACTCTCCTCTTCGACCTGAGCTTACCCAGCAGTTCCTTGTATAACCACGCAGGCCTCCTGGCTCCCTTTCTTGATTTCCTACGTGTCGGGATGCTCTGATCTTGAGCTTGGTAGAAGCAGTCCCTGAATGTTAACCAGCTATCTTGGGCCCCTTTACCTTCAAGCAGTCTTGCCCACGGGATTTCCCCCAGCAATTGCTTGAAAAGGCCAAAGTTGGCCTTGCTGAAGTCCAGGGTTGCAATTCTGCTTGCTATTCTGCTCCTGCGACACGAAATCCTGAACTCCACCATTTCATGGTCGCTGCAACCAAGGCAGCCCTCCACCTTTACTGCTTCAACCAGACCCTCCTTGTTAGTGAGGACAAGATCCAGCAGCGTACCTCTCCTAGTCGGCTCCTCCACCATTTGCATCAGAAAGTTATCATGAATGCACTGGAAGAACCTCCTAGACTGTGGCTGGCTGGCTGAGTAGTCCTACCAGCAAACATCAGGGAAGTTAAAATCCCCCATAACAACCAGAGCCTGTGACTGGGCGGCCACTCTCAGCTGCCCATAGAAGGCCTCATCAACTTCCTCACCCTGACCTGGTGGCCTGTAATAGACTACCACAACAGTATCTCCCCTGCCAGCCTGCCCCTTAATTCTCACCCACAGACTCTCAACTCACTCCTCAGCTGCGTCTGGACAGTACTTTATACATCGTAGTTCCTCTCTCACGTAAAGAGCAACTCCACCACCACGCTTGGCTGGCCTGTCTTTCCTGAAAAGGACATAGCCATCCATGACCACATTCCAGTCATGTGAGCTGTCCCACTATGTCTCTGTAATTGCCACCATATCATAATCTCCTGACCAAACACAGGTTTCTAACTCCTCCTGCTTATTCCCCATGCTGCGCGCATTGGTGTACAGGCACTTCAGGGAGAGAGCTGAGTACACTGATTTCACCCGAGGGGTATGGGTGGCCTCCCGGTCTTTATCGATTCCAGCATGCTGCCGCACTGATGCAAGCCCAGCTACAACCCCATCCCCCTTCAAATCTAGTTTAAAGCCCTCCAAATGAGCCCTGCTAATTCCTGTCCCAGCATCCTTTGGCCCCTGTGAGATAAACCTTTCCCACATGTCACTCTCCGGACTGGTGTCTTATAAAACCAGCTGTTATCAAAGAAACCAAAGCCCTGCCTGTAGCACCAGTCTTGAAGTCAATCATTTATGGACTTAATTTTTCTATTCCATCCCACATCATCACCTGAAAATGGAAGGAGGGAAGAGAAGATAACTTGAGCCCCAGACTCTTTCACCATCCATCTCAAGGCCTTAAAATCTTTCTTAATTTCCCTCAGACTACGGGATGCAGCTTCCTCCCCATCTGTCTGGAAGATCAGTAGGGGGTAGTAGTCCGTTGGGCGCACCAGGTTAGGGAGCGCCCTGGCCATGTCCCTGATCCGGGCTCCAGGTAGGCTACAGACTTCCCTATGATGAGGGCCAGCTCTGCATATCGGGCCCTCCGTCCCTCTCAGAAGGGAATCACCTACTACAATTACCCTTCTTTCTTTTTTATCGGAGGCAGTCTTGAGGTGTGGAGTCAATCGCTTCTTCCTATGTGACCTTGTAGGCGGCCCTTGCACAACATCCCCACCTACCTCTTCTTCAATATCCAGGGCCTCAAACTTATCACAGAAGGGCACCTGGGGAAGCAAAGCAGGTAGGGAGGGGGATTGCCCGCGACGCCTAACTGGAACTCGCTTCCAGCCCTCATCATCTTTTTGGTCCTCTACCTCTGCCCGACAGCGACAGGGCAGGGGCTGTATCGGGTGTTCCCTTTCTGCCCGACAGGGCAGGTTGTCCATCACATTTTGGGGGGTTCCCCCCTGGGGCTTTTCTGCCTGGCACGCCAGGGAGTTACTCCACCAGTCGATCTCCTTTTCACACTCCCTGATGGACCTCAGTGTCTCAATCTCCTCCTTAAGTTTCACAACCATGCTGAGCAGATCTTGCACCTGCTCACACCTCACGCAGGTGGAATGCTGCCTCCTTCACCTGGCAGCAGCAGGCTCTGACACTCCCTGCAGCCGGACACCTGAACAGCCACAGTTTGAGGCAGTTGCTCTGTCCGAGTTGACACAGTCTTTTTGAGGCAAGCTCTCTTTCTGGAGGAGACCATGGTCGGCAGCAGTCTGGGACACTAGCAGTAGGTGAGAGGGTCTAACAAGCGAGCAGTGATAACCTCTATGCCTTACTACATGAGCTACCCCACTCGCTGCTGCAGCACAGTGTGGGTGATACTCACAAGCTGGTTGCCTCTCCCAGCACCTGGTGGGCAGACACATCACCTCCCTGAGGCTTTTTCAAAAGGAGGGGTGGGGGTGTGATCACTGTCACCGTGGTAACACCCACACCAGGTCAGCTGCTCTTGCAAGGGCTGCTGGGGGCTTCCGGGTCGCGAAACCAAAACCCACCCCCACGCTTCTCCTTACCTCGAGATCACTCTGATGGCTCCCACTGAGCTGGTTCTGACCAGCTGACGTCGACGACTGTACCACCCAGTTTGAACTCAAATAAGAAAATCACTCAAACTTGTTTTTTGTCTAACATAATTTCCATTGTCTAAAGTAAATATAAAATAAACAGCAAGTAAGAAGTCAGTAGCAAAAAAAACATAAAGTGAGAAAAATGTATTAAAATTATGTATAACATAACCACATTTATTTAAGAATATATTCCAATATCAAATGGCAAATTTCAACAATGCAAAAACCGCCATTCCTTTTGCACCAACCTTATAAAACCTGAAATAGATAATCCAGCAACAAACATTCAGGCATACCATTGTGATTGCTGTATAGGATTTGCTTATTATCCACTACTGACCAATACAGTTCTTCATATGTAATTGTATATAGAGAGATTTTGCAATATATGTTAAAACCAGCTGATAGATGAATCATAAAAACATCCATAAATAATTTCTTCCATGCTTGTTCACACTCTTCTCAAAATCGAGCTGGTATTTATGAGATTCAGATTTCAGGCAGTGGGGATTATTGAAAGAGCAAAGCTGTGTATCTCTTTTTTCTTATGGTTTTAAGTATGGAAACATGAAAACGAGTACTGGTCAATACCTGTAAATTAAGAAACATTTGAAACAACAGATTTCCTAGTCTCACTGAAGCTATTGCAAACTTTTCCATTGATTCTAATGAAGCTGAGATTTCACTTGAAATACTCAGCTTTCAAGTCTTAATATATTCTCATGCTAACTCAGTCTTTGCAAAAAGACTTTGTCAGTAGTTTTTTTATTGCACCTGCCAGTCCCCAAGATGAATGCAAGCAAATATTCTCTCTCCTCTGTACACCCATATCAAGTACTATTAAACCATTAATATAAAAGCTCTACTAGCATTCATAATTCATGTAACCCTGTGCATTGTGGAGTATATTGGGGAATGATATCATAATAGTAGGTAGATGATATCCATAAGCACTATTTAGCACCCAAGTCAGCTCCCAAGATACAAAATATCCATAAGCTTTGAAGAAATTCCAATGTTAATCCAAATTTTACAGCTGAGTTTCTTACATGAATTTGGAGTAATGCAACTAAGATTCAACGTATTTAGAGTTAAGCGGTGGTGAACTCAGGTTATTCTTGTGTTCAGCCTTCAATAAAGCCTAGTTTGGCTTCAAATAGTTATTATATATGGAACTGGATATTTGTCCATTACTAGAGCTTCAGGTAACTACTATTTTCAGTGAGAAACATGCTAACTGCTGCTTCAGGCTAGGTTTTATTACTTTGCTTTTCTGTGCATTTAAAACAAAATATTTATTTGTTTTAGAACTCTTAGTTGGTTGTCTTGTTTAAATTCCCCAGACTATATATTTAGTGCAATATTGTATGTAATGCTCAGTAACATTTAAGAGTCATCTGTTAAACCATCTTACTTGCACCCTTCTGTAAAGTTTCTGTACATTTTGCTGTATATCTCACAATAAGAGTTTGCTGCATATCTCACTTTCAGAATTTGCTTACAGCTCAATCATTATAAGTTAATTTCCCATAATCTTTGACTTAATTAGTATAAGTCATGTGTGTATCCATCACAGCATATTCAGCTATAGCATTTTAATTAATTTCCTTTAATCTTGGATTCAATAGTCTTAGTCTCTGCAGTCACATCCATATGCCTTGGGTCTTCATCAATTTCAACAGTCTGAACGGAAATGACATAGTTTGAGATTACAGGTTGCTTTCTTTAACACTCCTTTTTTATGCTTGCCTGTTGATTTTACATTTTACCGTAGTCACGATATACAGTCTTAATTTGTGCTCCTATCAGTTTCTGTTATTTCCTGTCCCTTGAAACTGACCATTTTTTGCTCATATTATGAAGACTCTCCATTTTACAGAATTATTTTATAGTGGTTCCAATTTAGTTCCCCTCTTGTAGGCTCATGTTGCATCACTTTAGATTAAATTACATTTATCATTGAAGCCAATCAAATTCATTTACATTCAGCTATATGTTTAAGGTTAAGTCTTCCATATTAATTTTCTGTCCTAGCACTTTTACTCAGATTTTAGACCAATTAATCTTTGAATATTATTTTTAGAGTTTAAATCCAGTAATATCATTTCATATGGTTTCAGAGCTGATTAGCTGTTATTGTAGATTCAATTTCTATCTTTCATTGAAAAGGAGTAAGATCAGTAGCTGCTCATCTCTTCAGTTTATTGTTCATAGCTGTTGATGAGTTTTTACAGGACTTTAGTCTGAATGTGAACAACCCAGTGTTTCAAAGATAGTCATTGTGTTTTGTGAGCCAGGCATGTAGAAACAGCAGGAGGAGAGAAACTCCCAAATGCAGGTGCAGGGAGGAAAGCACCCAGTTCTGTGTAACTGCAACTGTGTAACTGCAAGTCGCATCCTGAACCGTTTGTTTCTGCCAAATGGATAAGACCATTACCACTTGCTTTTGCCAAAAGGATAAGATCCTGCTTTCTTGTGATAGATAATAATAACTGATCAATGCTCTTCTTTCTTTATGTAAGAGAAAGCCATTGTCTGTGTAATAGACAATCATTGCTCAAGTTGAAACATAGGTGTAATACGTAATCCTGTAAGTTGTAACATAGACATAGTACGTAATTGTGTTAAGAAGGTATAAACACTTCTGTGAAACTAATAATAAATTAATAAATAACTCATGGCCCATGCCCCAAATGCAGCTCAGGTGGCCATTGATTAACATGGGAGAAAGTAGGACAAAACCCAGAAACTTCTTTCTTTGTACTTAGAATTCCACAACTCGATATATCACTTTTCTTATAAATATATTTGAATAAATTTAGAATTTTTAATAAAAAATGCAGGAAATAAAGCAAAATTACAACACCACATATTAAAGTAGCCTATGTCGCATGCAAAAGTCTGATTCAGTAAAGTACTTATATGCCTGGAGTGGGTAGAATAGTTGTGTTGTTGCTTGGTTGTTTGGATTTTATTTTTTTTGCCACACTTTTCTTAGACAGCTGTTTGAGCAAGAACCTAGAAGGAAATAATTTCATTACCATAGACACTTGAGTTTATGCTTTATAAAACTTTTCTATTTTACTGGCCTCCTGAATTTATGAGATACCAAATGTGGTTAGGAAAGTAATTTGGAGTAACGCTATGGTCCTAATGCAAAGGAAGTATTAAAACTTGTAATAACAGAGGCAATAAATCAATGTGTACATCTACAATGAGCTAAAAAGTTGTGAAGCATTTGTGAATTGCTAAAGTGAATTTATTTTTCACACTGAAATATTTTTATTTGTATATGTTAAAGCAGTGGCATTACTCTAACATGTTTAACAACTTATTTTTAGCCACATATAGCCCTATCACAGGTTCTTCTAAGGCATATGCCCTCCAATATAGTTATACAATGCTCAGATATCATGTAAATTGACGATGGAGGTATAAGGATGCTTAACAAAATGTTAATATCTGATTGTTCGGGTAGAATATTTATTTCTGTCTTCACTATTATACAGGAAAATTAATACTGTATAATCCTATCTGGGCTACTGGGAAAAAGAAGTCTGCAAAACTAGATGAGTCACTATCCATGTCTATGATCTATCCCTTCTATGTGAAGAACATCAGAGGGCCAGAGCCACTCCCTGAGTATTAAAGAAGAAATGTGTCTTACCAGAAAAGACAGAGCATTCTTCATATCCTTCAAGGGCAACAAACCCCTTTAGCCCAATCTATGGACCTGGTGAAAATCTCAATACGTTTAATTAGTCATATTTTTTTCCAGCAAACTTTTCCATTTGCAATTTTGTATCTCATAAAATTTACAATGAGCTTGAACAAATTCCCACAATAACAGTCAAGAATGATGCTCATGTTTCAGTAGTACCCAATATTATAGGCACGAACTTGAATTTTCTTCCACTTCTCTTTGCTGTAAAGAAGAGGCTCTCCTTGCTCAAACTGTATCTGATTCATGGCTGAAACTAATGCATATAGGTTTGCATGGGCTTTTGCTCCAGACCTTAAATAAAAATGGGAATGATAAAACATTGGCAGAAGCAGGCATTTGAGACCTAACCTTATGCATTCAAGAAGATTCTTGTAGAAGTGTTGTTGCAAGTATTTTCTCAAGTGATGACTCCATCCTTATTCCATATTTACTATTACAAAACTTTCATGTGAAATTTCACGTTCATATAATTTATTTTTTATTATAATTTCATGAGAAAAATGTCAACAAAATTAAGTTACATCAAAGTAGCTTCCTCAGCGGGGAATAGGTACATATCAGGCAGTTATTTTTATTACTGTTTTCTATAGCAAGATGTTGAATCTTTTTTCTTCTGGGACATCTCACATACAATGTTTTGTTAGCCAAATAACTCCTCTGTGGCATGTAGTAGCAATGATACTTAGGAACATGAAAACTCTGTTCAAAGATGGACTCTGGTTAGCACATACTCCTAATCAGTTTTTATGCTAATTAGAAGTACTAGCAGAAATTTATTAGAAAGAAAGAGACTGCATTAATTCCCATCACTGATCAGTCTGCCAATTTTTTATTCCCACAGGTGATATTTATGAAAGAAAATACAAAACTGTTAATGTTTATAAAAGTACTTTAACTGTCAGCACATCTGAAGGCAGTTGCTCCATCTGCTCCTATTAATTGTTTGTCTTTAACTTGATATTGCTCCAATATTTCTGTACACATTCTTTTAAATGACAATAATACACAGGCACATGAGTTACAGAATAGATGTTACAGTTACATTGTTATTTAAGAGGCAAAGGTAAAATTCTCTTCACTCTACCCGGGTTTTTCTTAGTACCACTGTCATTCTTAACAATGCTTTAGACTAAAGCTATATAAAATATCCTCACTGAATCTCAAACATTATATAAATGGTGTGAGATTTGTTGATATAGTTAGAAAACATAGTATATATTCACAACGGTTCACAGACACTGATGGAAGTTCTACAGATACCAAATTTTGCTCCTGCTATTTAACTCACAGACATGACTTTCAGAATGCCTAAATGCTACTATTTTCCTATCTGCCATCAGGAAACAGATATGGTAAAGTACTTGCCCGCTATCTGTTACCTGCAAATACTGGTAATCAGCTTGTCACAGTCTCCATATTCTTCCTGCAGCTCCCAAGCATGTTTCTTATAGAGTGCTCAGTGTCCTATTATTGTCTCATTTTCTAAAGTATTTGCATAGTTAAAGCACTGTCTTCCTTTATATACTAACCTGTGATGGGAAAAATTAATATTTTTCATGATTTTAAGAATAATTTGTTGACCTGCACCCATAATCTTGACTGACATTATGGAGCAATGGGACTGCTAAACTGCCTATGCAGCTCACATTGTGCTGTTGTCTGGAGATGCCTATCACAATTGAGGTGCAGTGATGCCAAATGCTCTCTGTGTCTTATATTAGGATACTTTTCATAAGAACTTTGTGAACTGAAAATTCTTAATGAGTAGATCACAGTTGATAACATAGTTTCTTCCCTAAAGAAACATTTGTTTAATATCATTAATTAACTAACTGCCCCAAATCCTAATACTGAGAGAATCTTGAGTGGGAAGAAAAAAAAATATATGTAATGAAGGAAAAGAATAGGTTTCTATGATCCAGCAGAAGACACTGAGTTATGAAATTGATTTACATTTTTGGTTAACTTCTGCAAATGAATTACAGGATTTATTTAACGAGGCCTTTCTGAAACGTGAAGATTTAGCACAGATTACTAAAAGAAAAAAAGCACAACCCATTCTCCTATCATAATGGCATCCTATTATTAACCTTCTTTCCCAAGCTGTCAATTTGCTGGATGAATGTACATACAAGCAAAATTAACCCTAGCAATGTACTGTGCACAAAGTGATTCCACTGGATTATTCATAGAACTGATGATTCTATTAGGAGAACACTTTTCTTTCTTTGGTGTGAAATTCCATGCAAGTTGAAAAGGACCCTTAAAAATAGTAATGGGTGCAATTATGTTTGTAACATGTCAGTTAATCATGTCATTTTTCAATAATGTATTAATTAGTATAGTAATATTTTTCATATGCAGAGTGTAATTGCTTTCTTCTGAGGATCTCAGAATGATACAAACAGTACTTAATTAGGCCTCTAAACACCCATTTGAGGTAATCATTGTCATTCTCTGCTCATAGGAAACTGAAATACCAAGAAGTGAAATGGTACTCCTGCTAACACACACTGAGTTAGAAGAAAATAAAAGTATGGATTTTTTTCTTTATGTTGGAACAGAAGATATTTTCATTTTTAAGTTTTAGTTAAAAATGGGGAAACATCAGTACATAATAATTTAGTCTCCATCGTAGAACAGACAATGCATGTCTTGTATTAAAAAAAATTAAAAAAAAAAATTGAACCGTGTATACAAAAGATAACTTCTATGCTTCAAATGTACTTCTTAAATTGAACAACTCTAAAAGGAATAATCACAGAACACAGCTCTATTCTTAGCAGAAGTGACTAAGCTTCTTCCCTCATTTATAAAATTTATTCATCTGGTAATTTCTGATGACCATTTTATTCTTTGCACACAAAGAGAGAGCGCTTTTTTCTTAAGAGGAAGAGACCATTATTTATGTGATCTATTTCTTCCTGATGTTGGCTTGACGTATATCTGAATACGATGACCTTGAAAATGCATCCTGCTAATTTTAATGTCATGAAAAAAGAATTCAAAAGTCTCTGTGATAAGACTGATGATCAAGTACATGAGGGGTAAATATCCTTTAGTCATAAAATAAGTATATTTTATGCTAGTTATGGAAAGTATATTGTATTTGCTTAGTATTACTAATATAATCCAATCAGTCAATTTTCAATTACAATTTCTCACACATCTGGTAAATTTACCCACTCATGCATTAATAAGGTAATCATCCAGTGGCAGAAAAAACCCGAAAGCTGGATCCACAATCGCTGTTTTGCAGGGTGACTAATTAAGACACCATATTTCCTAATTAGAAAAGAGATTCTGCTTGGCTAATGTCCCTGCCTTTATTCTAGCCTGTTCTTCACTGAGATCAGCAGTCCTCAAAGGACTTTCAGTCTTGTACTTCAGACTTATATTTTATTTTTATTTTACTTGAGTGTGACCTCTGGGACTTCTATGGTAAATATATCATAAGTATAATTGCAAAACTTAATTAAATAATCCCTATCTATACAAAAGCATTCCTATTTTTTATAACAGATTTTTTATAATTATTGGACTCTACTATATGTTTCTTTGTAAGAAGAGACGTACAATAAAACTGCACACAAAATTTTCAGTTCTCCAATCCAAGTAAGCACAGCAGCATAACAAACAAAGACTACTAACAGATTCATTTCAGTACAACACCTATACAAGTTACAAATTTTAGGTGTACTGATGTGTAATGAATCTGAAAAGGTCTGTAGATTCTCCTGACTGAGAATTAAAATGATGTTCAGTGCTCTGGTGTTTATTATATGTATTCTAAGACTTATTTTTGTTAGAGGAAAGCATAAATGGTAGGAAAGCTGAACTTAATCACAAGTAATTTTAAGTTTAAATGAACAGGAAAATTGAAATAGTCTGTAATATTCTTAACCCATTCAACAGCTTATTCATACAATTTTACCTCTAGATGCTATCTTGTTGATAAAATGAATCTAGACTGAGTGCCAGCTGACTTAAGTTGTTCATTAACGTTTTCAGTCCAGTTCATAGACACTGGGTTCAACATTTTTACAGTGGCTGTAATTTTGGAAAAAAAGGAAGGAAAAGAAATATTTACAGCACCAGAAAGATTATTAATAATTACAAACTGAAATAATAGCAGAAAAAAATTGCAAGCTTGATCAAGGGCAAGGAAAGCCTCTCTTATAAGAAGAGAATGAAAGTTTGTATGATTTAAAGTAGGAAAAAAAGAATGATACATTTGACTGTGGAAATATGTGAGTAAACAGTGGGACACAAAAATTTAGACTGCAGAACAGTCTTGAAACATGAGCAAATGGGTGAAGTTAATCACAAGAAATGTAGGCAGAAAATTAGATGATTAATTATCAGAGAAGCATAATTCTTGGAATAGTCTTTGATTCAGACTACCAAGATCAAAATTGACTAAAGCTGCAGTTTACAGATCTTTGAAAACAATGACCTTGTTGCCTGGGATTACAGTTCACCAGGACTTATAATTTTTTAAAATTTTCCAAGTCTCATTTTCTTAGTAATTATTGTGAAAGCATAGAAACAACTCAAAACTTGATTCATTTCTTCTAAATTACAAGTTAAACTTGATATTTGTATTTCATTATGTCATTATTAAGGTGTGGAAGTCTTTACATTTGGGATTGTTGTTTGTTGTTTTTTGTTTGGTTGGTTTTAGTTCTAAGCCAGCAATAAGTATTGCAAAAGTAAGTTAAATCATTGAAATATTCACAGATGACAGTCAAGAGGATTTGGATTTTCAGACTGAATTAATTGTATATTTTGGTTCACATAAGAACTTAAAAAAATCTCAGAAATGTATCTATATGCAAGTGAAACTCCTGAGTTTTGATAAAAAAAGAACTCTCTATAGGAAATCCAAATGCTGAAGAGCATCAATATCTGGTACTAGGGGATACACCAAGCAATAGATTTTTAATATTGCTTATAGTAATTTACACTAGTGAATGTTAAAAGCAAATGGATCATGTTCCTGTGTCTTAATTCTTTTCAAATCAAAGTAAACACAAAGACAATAGAATTATGCCTTTAACAGTATCAGAGGCATTTGATGGCCTTGTAAGAGCAATAGAACTTGATGTGAATGTGGAAGCCACTTCCTTTACCACTATTATTTGGAATCACAAAGCACCACATTGCCAGTTTGCTTTAACTTAAGACACAAGATATGAGCTGGATGGATTCAGATGAATGACAAACTGTGTTGTCTCATCAGAGACCTCAGAGACCTCAGAGGAAGGTTTGATGAGTACTTCTTGCAGAGACAGCAACTGGCAAGGTGAAATAAGTAGAACCTAGGCAATACCTGATGTTATATATACTTTATCTCCTTCAAACAAGAGACAATATCCAAGTTGTGAAGGAAGTACTTAAAAAAAGGAGATGAGTGATAAACAGAAAACCATGATAATGAATCTCCTACTGAATGTTATTAAAGTCAAACTAAAAACCTGCTAAAGGACACAAAGGATAGCAAAAAAACCCCAATTCTTTTAAGCTTTCTTCTCGTTAAGGTCCATAATTACACTTTCAAGCTGAAATGTCAGGCCATTTTATTTGAAGCATTATATCATCCAGATTTATGTCACTACAACTATTTTAAGGAAGGTCAGACCAGTTATCTTACATGTTAACAAAAGAAAAACACATTTGGAAATGAAAAAAAAAAGGCTTAAATTCATAGCACAACTCGTTTCAAGAGGCTTGCAGCCAAAAATACATTTTTTCTGCTTACAGTGCTGAATTTAATTTGCATCCATTAAATTTGCAGCAAAGATACAAGCAAGAGGAAAAATAGGTTCAGAATTTAACTTGATGCTAATGCTCCCACTATCATATTGCATTTGAAACTCTAACAAAGAAAACCATTGAATTTCTTGAATAGACTTTCCTGAATGAAAGATTAGTAAGCAGGAATTACTGAGGGGGCATTTCAGACTTGGTTTCAAGCTGGAGAATGGATCAGCTTCAGAAGAGTCAAACTTATCTTTTATTTAGTCTTAAGAATTTGCAGCATTATGTGTTTGAAATGAAGACACAGAGTGGAGATGCTCTAGTGCTATAAAGGTGTGCTCCTGAACATTACGATTTCATGGTTCATTCTAAGTAAATAATAGGAAAAAAGAAACTAAAATATATAACTTTTATTTAACATATTTTAAAAGATCTGTGTTTCCCTCCACAATTATATTATGCTATCAATACAACAGTAAGATGGCAGAAGAAAAAAATTAAAATAGGAATTCTTATAAACAAAATGTTTCTTATAAAATGTTACTGGTTTCATGGGCTTGACTGCTTTCCAGTGATACAAGTGAAATAACTCTCTGCACCAGGGTGAACCATATAGACAATTGATAAAGGACAGGAATGTCTAAGCACCACAGGCTGAACATTTTTCACAGAACAGCTCTTCCACCTCTGGCCTCTCCAGTCCTGATTCTCAAAGGAATGATTATGAAATACTCTGAAAAGATGAGCCTGGAAAATGAAGCTTTTATAACTCTGGAAGCTAGGAATCTTGAATTCAATAGAATTATCTTTAGGTTTTATGCTCCAATATGATTCTCTCTCTGATTCACCTCTGTTACACAAAGTCTTTTATTATTTTATTTTGCACGTAGTTCCACAAAATGTGCGTTACAATGGAGAAGAAAGTGAGTTATAGTTGAAAAATGGGAGTAAGTAAATGCAGAATGTTTCCTTGTTTCATAGGCAATGCTAATATTTCATATAACTGCACGCGTCTAAGATCCAGTTGTGTCTTGAAGCCTTTTTTTTTTTTAATTCGAGCTGTTAAGTTTTATAAATATTTTAGGATTTATCTAGATACGTGTATTCCTGAGAGATAGCTATTACTATTCAGTCACATTGTTACATTGCATCCATCATCATTTTATGTACATTGTCAATCTTGAATTCAGGCTTTTTGAAGATTAGGTAGCTGTATATCTCTTTTTACAGAGTTTTATTAAATGATTGACAATACTTGATTTTTTTCTAGCTGCCCGTACCTAAATTGGACTGTGCTTTTAAAATTTTTTTAAAGACAACTTGGTTAGTCCTTAATATACTATAAATAGAATTCTCCTATAATATGGCAGGCTCTGTGGAAGAAGAGAGAGAAAGAGAGGATATGACTGAAAAAAAAGGAAGTAATAAAGTAACGAAAATGAGAATAAAAGTAGAAGGATAATAAAAAGCTGATTAGTCTCTTCTATCTGGAATGAAATATCGTCATGATACCACTGACGTTTGCATGAAGGCAGCTATAAATTCCAGACAAATCATTCCATCTTTCATAGATTAAAATAATATTTTATGTTGAATGGCTTTGTCTTATTACAATATCACACAATGTGGAAATAACTTAGAGTAGAAAAAACAGAAAAATGGATCAATAAGTTAATCTGTAAGCAGCAGCAGAGCATGAGGTTAGTTGCTGACACTGACTGAATGTTGTGGAAGGTGCTAGAGAGATGACAGTATTATTTAGTAGCTAACATATGAAGGTGGAAAAAGTATAACATAAAAGGTGATGAGATGGGTTTGGAACCTGTAATTTAAAAGGAAGTTGGAATTTCACATTTGAGATTTACACTTAAACTTCCCCACAATTTTGTAACATTTTGATTGAAAGCTCTGGTTAAACACGTTATGAAAATAGGAACACATCTGCAGTGTTGACCCACATTCTTGATTCCAGTTTCAAAGTTGGCATAATTTTGAGACTAATCTGATTTTTTTCACCAGTTGTATTCTTAATGCAGTAAAATATATCACTCAGAAAACAGGTCATATGATATTACAAGGCACTCTAATTGCTCTGAAAAAGACCTCGTCCTGTTCTACCAAATTATTAGGTGACTTTCTTGTAGTGTTTTCAATTGCAATATATTTTTGGCTAATTGTCCTGGTTTTGTTAAAAACGAGTTTCTCTTTTAGTGAATTTTTCCCTGTCAGCTAAAGTCCTCTTACTAACAGCAGTTTTCCTGAAAGTTAGGTACATGTTTTGGTAGACATAGCAATGGAATGCAAGGCCATTGTTAATGATGCATCCCACGAGATGTGCAAGCAGGAGGTGAACTGAAAAACTGACCAACTAAAGTATTCCATCCCATTCACGTGACACTTCATATAAAAGTGGGGGATCATGAGGATCTCATCCCTTTTTTCCTTATGGCTGACATTGGGAGAGGACCTTGCGAGTTGTCCCTGCGAACTGAGGCCTAGTGACAGACTGAATCCAGCCCCGGTTGGCTGCAGAGTCCAGTCCAGGACTTCGGGTGCCGGCCCTACATTTGCCGGAGCAGCTGCCGGGACTTTCAAGATTGGTTTTGTATATTTTGTATTATTTTATCTATTTCTATTAGTAGCTTTAGTAAAACATTTTTTAATTTTTCCAACTCTCTTCTCTCTGTCCTTCTTTCCCTCCCAATCACCTGTCCTTAGTGGGATGTGGGGAGAGGGAGGGGCTAAAGGGGGAAGAGAGGGGAGAGAGAGGGGTAACAATACATCTGCCACGGTTTTATTGTCACCCTGCAATCAAACCACGACACTAATACATTAGTATAAATTTAGAATTGGAGGTGCTCCAAAAACTACACTTTTGTTTGTGGTGAACTGTATGCTGTGTTCCAAGCTAGACTACATTCTTAGCTTTTTAGCTCTGGAAGTCAGAACATCCTTGCTCTTTAAACTCTGAACTTACTACAGCTATAAAATAACATTAGATATTTTTCATATATTTTAAACAAGATAATCCAAGTTAACTGGCTTTTCTGGAGCTGTATAAATACATGCTAGCTGAAGACCAGGCATAGAATGTTTTTAATGTATTTCAGTCTTGTTTCTGTGAACTTACTGAAAGTGATTTTGAAAAAATGCCGAGCACTCCTGTAGGTACTGAGTATTGCTTTCAGTTGAAATTCTGCATTTTAAGCTCTTTAAGCAAGAAAAGACAGCACAAATGGTATTTCAATGTATGATTAAAAAAAAAAAATCTTGCAAAATTCTGCCTGTCTTTTGTTCTATGATAATTCATAAATAGAGATCAGAAATACATGATACAATGGCACATACATGGTATATTTCCATGATAGAACAGAACCAACGTGCATGTATTGTTAATTTCTTTATTTTATTATTCCTAACCAGTGTACTTTTTCCAAATGTATTTTGATAATGCAGAAATGTAAACCTCTCCTTTTACCTGCTTTGGAAGGAATAGTAATCAACTCAATATAGCTACAATGGTGACAGATACTTAAACCATTAACTTGACATTAGATTGGAAACCGGTGCTATTATTAAGTAGTCCTGTGGATTACTCTCCTGCTAAGATATATATCTTAGAGTTAGAGTTCACAGCTGATGAGATACCTAAGAAGAGTTATTGCAGAGAGAAAGACATGCTGGGTAAAAATGTTCTTTCATTTAAACAATGGTATTTTTTTCTGATATTGTTTGTTTATTTGTTTGTTCGTTTGTGGGTTTTGATTATTTGTTTTTTGATTGAAGTATTACACTGCAAATGTTAGGTTCACTGTTACTGGATATGATGATCATTGCTGTTATTTCATAACAATTTCAGCTTGGTTTTCCTAGTTTTACTCTGTGTTTATAAAAATAGTTATCCACACAAACAAACAAATGGAAGTGGTGTGGTTGTGGACAAAGGCTTCCATAGCATCCTTGTGCATTGCATTGGGATACTTGCAATAATAATAATATTCTCAGTGAACTTTAAAATGGAGAGCCCTTTACTGTAGTTCCTTTAAATAGTCTGCCTGGCAGCCTGGAATGATTTTTTGAATTAATTTTCATATTATTCTGAATATGATTGGGGAAAAAAACCCCCACAAAACAAAATAAACAAACAAAACCAAACAAACACACACAAACAAACAAACAAAAACAACAAAACCCCAAACAAACAAAAAAACCAACACACACAGAGGCTACTTGAAGCAACTGTAGCAATGATTATTTTATGACTCTTCAGAATGGATTCTTCACTGAATTACATAAGTTAAACTTAGAAGAAATATTTTTTAACCAGTTGCTCTGAGTGCATGAAGAACTTTGCTCACTTATATTAATGTATTTCAAAAGGCCTAGTGGTTAAATCACCATTTAAATGCTGCCTTGAATTTTTCTATTTCAGTAGAGAGTGACTTTGTTCATGACTTGAGTCTACAGCTCATGAATAAAGCATGTCATGTCTGTGAAGGTTTGTAGGGCTGCAAATCGACTGGGAAACTCAATCTTTCTTTGACAAAAACATTTTGCTCTTGCACAAGTGTTGAAATGAGAGCCCTGGAGTTGGAGCCTTCATTTTATTAATTTCATTTTATTCGAAAGGTGGTGCGAGTTTTTTCTCCTCTTATACTGCCACTCTGCCTCTATCCTAACCTCAAAAAAATAAACTTCTGGGACATGGGGTTATAAGGACAAAAGTATAAATTTAATTATACGGAGATGTAGACAACTCATAATAAATGAGTTACCTCTTGCCATTTTTTGGGAAAGAGAGATTCTCTGATAAAATGCCATTGAGTCTGGAGTGAAAGTAACAAAAATTCTTAATTTTATCTGTTTTCATACGCTTGTACAGATGTAAAACAAACTGAACCTCAGCACTTTAGACTCCCTAATAGCTTCACTAATTCTATAGCATAGTGAAATTTCAGAAGTCTTACAGAATAATTGCAGGCAAGGTCACAAAGAAAACCTGGCACTATTGCACAAGCAGAAAGGCTGTCCTTAGGGTACACAGTCTATATAGAATACATAGACAGAAGTAGAAAGTTTCATTACTACAAAATAATATGGTAGTAACTTCTAGTCACTGCCAGACTGGGCTTGGAACCAGTAAACATTCTTCTAAGTACTTTTTGCAGGTTTTGTATCACATGGACTTGTATGACAGCTACCTTTGGACATCTCTCTTGTAAGGTTTTGAACTCTTGATCAGTTGCGTATCACTTTAATTTTTTTTTGTTATACTTTCGAGATTAAATTTCTCTTCTGTTACATCTATGTTCACTTTCTGGTAAACCGCTACTAAGCAAATCGACTAGTTAGAGCTGAAACTGAAACAGGAAATCAGAACATAATATCAACAAACAATTACTTTCGCAGTGCAGTGTGATTCTTCAATAACATTAATTCAAGTAATGAACAGTCACACACATAGGTACATTGTGAAAAAATGATAACAACACTCTCATATAAATCAATATGCCCTGGTGAGTTTCCATCCTTTTGAACTGAAAATAGATCTTATGGTATTAGCTGTTTTCTGAACTCATGCATTCTCTTTTAAGCAGGGGAAACCTTCCTGGCTAAGTGTAACAAAAAGATGCTTTCATACTTTTATCTGAGTAATTAATGACCTTGCTTTATGTCTATTTTAAAAGGTAAGCATTCCCTCATTTCTTTCCCAGCGATACTTGACACCACTTTTCTTCATGAATAGTGTAATGGTGACAGTTTTTTATTATTTCCAGTTAGTAGATTAAAAACCAAAAAAGCCAAATTTCTTACCAAATAATAACATCTTTTACAGAGTTCTTTGACTGATATCAGAAACAGTTTGCTGTGTTGAATGGGAAACAGGGTCCTTTGAATTCTCTTTCCTGATAGACATCTACCTTAAGTGCTTCTCTTGGAAGGTTTCACTTGATTCAGAGACATCGCTCTATCTAAACTAGAAGAAACTCTAACGAATAGGTTCTTACTCATATTTACTGAGTCATTAAATATGAAAATTTTTAGGAAGCTTGAGAATGTAATTCTCTTCTGCTTTAATCATACTACACCTCACTGTCCTTTATCCCAGATGGTTTATGAGCTGAGTGTATATATTTGCACATTTTTCATTAGCCCATTTCTGCTTCCATCCCAAGTTAAAAAGATTTTTTTCTTAAAGAATAGAAACAAAGTAATTTCCCAGCCTCTTCTGAGATTTCTAGAGACCAAGATTGACCATAAGAAAGTAAATGCTTGGATCTTTTTCTGTTTGTGACCTATTTTATTTATGAATGATCGTGTCACAAAAAAAAAAAAAAAGGAAAGTAAAAGTGCGTTTAATTCTGTTTTTACATGATAGAGCTTTTAATGTAAAAAGAATGCTTAAAAAGATGAAAACATTTGACAATAGCTCATCAGTGATGCAAATTTTCAATTTTTTTTTTTTTTTTTTCTTAGCTGGCTTTTCACTTTACTTCTATGGCCTTAAATTCAACTTTAAAGCCTCAGAAGAATTTGGCATGGTACATGGATCAGACAGACATGAGACGAATCAATTTATAGCAGAAGCTAAAGAGTGAGTATTTGTGAGATGAGAAGGGAGGGAGATGATGGGCTTTGGAATGTGTTCCACCAAAAAATATTTGGTGCTGAAACTTAGGTCTTGAAATGGTGTGTGATAGTAAAAAAAAATCATTTACAAAAGAAAAGATCGAAGGCATAGTTGTGGTTGGATGCTGATAATCAGCCTATAGAACAAATTATACACCATGGCTCTGAAAAAAATAATATATACTTCCCAATACTAGGATATTTTTCATTGAATAGTTACCGCTAAACCTTTTAAAAGTCAGACTGGTTGCAATAAATAACTGTGTGAAAGCTTATGCTTATCTTTACATGTTTCCAGCTATTTCTGTTTAGATAAAATACTGAATTTAGTACTTTACAGTACACTTTTAAACTAAAATGGCAATAGATTAAAGACATCACCAAGAGAGGTTTATAAGTGTTTGTCTTCTAGCATGTTCACAATAGTGAACATAAAATATATAGCTTGCTTCTATCTCTATAAGTATCTTTAAACAATGAGTTATTATGTTGAGACAGTATCAGACCATTCTGCCTTTTTCGTAGCTGTTAAATTTCAGGTAGCATAAAGGAGATGGAAACAAACAAACATGCCTCAGTCTCAAAAAGATATCAGGAAAAAATAAAGGCATGTTCTGGCTGGAGCAATGGCTGACTTCTGCAGGGCTAGGAGTGGGCATAGAAAGCTACATCTGGGCCTTTGAATGCCAAAGCCAACAGCTACTTCTGTATTCCTGAAGAGGAGTCATGCTGACTTTCATTGCAAAGTGTTTGTATTCATGACTCTTAGCCCTGTTAGAGCAGTGCCTCTGAAACCTTGAGGAAGACTAAGGCATTGCTCGTGTCTAAGACGTATAGACCTTCCTTTCTATGTACTTACATAACTGTCACCTACCTGAGGTACTGATTTATCTGAAAGGGGTTAGATTTTGCATAAAATGTGCCAACACACAGATTAGCATGAGTGCAACAGTGTTTTGAAATTATTATTAGCCCATTTTTGCAACTCTGTTTCAAGTTTTAAGCTATTGTTTCATTAATATTTTAAAAATGCATTTTAAAAACTTTTTTACATAAATGTCATTGAGAACTAATGCATGGTTTTGGTTTTCTTCCCCCCTCTCCAGTCACACCCTTGCATTGGAAGGAATTAGACATTTTTTATGTTATTGCTGAAAATCTTTCATAAATTCATTCTTTTAAATGTTCATAGTTAACAATGTTTACCTCATAAAACAAATGCTTTATATCCTCTGAAGGTTAATTTACTTGTAAATATACATGTTCCCCGAGCCTAATGTGCATAAAGTTCTCTGTGCACTAAGACACTCTGTGGTTATAAATAAGTATGTCTTAAGAAATGTATTTTCTAATTCTAAAACTTGTTTGTCACCTTGAATTTCAAAACTCTATATGACTTTACAGACACAAGGTCTACAGATAAAAATTATTACCTTTGTTTTTTTAATTTCATCTTTCTTCAAAATACTCTTATGATTTAAAAAAGGCCCTCAGGTTTTTGTATAAATGGGAGAAAGCACTGTCACACAGGCACACATATGTGCGTGCGTACACATATGCACTTTGGTTTTTCATGAACTGTCCTTAAGAATCTGATTTGTTGATGCCCTTAAGGTTTGTCTTAAAAGTGCATTGACCACATTCCAAGGATCAAAAGATCTGGAATCTGAGTATTGTTGTTTTCCGCTTACACTTTTTTAATGAAGAGGGAGAATCCTCCTGTAATAGACCTAGTGTCAGTATCGGTGCTCCCAAGTTGATTCAAGGTCAAGTGGTCATCTCTAGCTTTCCTGTTCTTCATCAGCAGTTTAGGCTTAAACAGAGCAATTAAGCATCCTTCTTTTTTTTTTTTTTTTTTTTTTTTTCTCCTGGAAAATGTATGAATACAATATGTATCTTTTTCTTAATTCAGCTTGGCATAAGAATGCTTATCATGTTTATATATTATAGTTGCATTAAAAGTATGCATAAAAGAATGGGAAGAATCCAGTTAATTATTTATTAGCATAACTGAACCTCTTGGCTTTGAATACTATATTATTTTATAAAAATATGTAATCTGTTAGTTGCAGACTAGGCATGTTATTACATTATTTGTCAATATTTTACTATTAAATAATTATTTGGAACACTTGGTCTGATTTACTAGATTATTATTCAAAGTCCTCAGTAGGTATTCTTTTTCCTATTCTTTGATATGAGGAGACACATGAAGAATTTACTGACTGTTGTTCATTATGCCCTCAGGTGGCATCCTATACTACTCAAGTTTTGCTCTCTCCATTTATGATACCATCAGAAAGTCCTGACTGATTTAGGAGCTGGTTATACGTCTATTTCCAGTCACATTCCATTATCTAAAATGCATTGATAGTAAAAAGGCCTTCTCCAAAACTACCAGTGTCACCTTGATATCTGTTATTTAACAGTGATTGTACATTTCCAGTTTTACCGTAGAACGAATTGATTGTCATCTTTGATGATGTGTAGCAGGTAATAAAGGTGCATTTATAACACAGCCTAAGTAGACAGATTGAATATTTGAAGCAATAAATCTCATTTTGGTCTCTGTAAGAAGGATACTGTCAACTCTTTTTCCTCTCCTTCTTCTCTTCATCTATCAATGAGAATTTATAAATGCAATTATTTCAAAGGGAGTTTAATTAGGAAACACAACAGAAATAAAAAAAAAAAGAGGTGACAGATGACAGTAGCAGCAGAACTGGAAAATACAGTAAATATATTATTATTGTAATAATATTTTGGATTGTTCCGGTTTTGCTTTGTCTTTTGAAATTATCCCAGGTGAGTCTATTATATGATTTTTTAATAGCATTTGGAAAATAATCCAACCAGTCTTTTATCTTAGCTAGTGGTCATAGGTTGCTAAAGTTTGCACAATCGATTTTCCTTTGCACATATGGTAATGTGTGGTCTAACCATTACAGGGGATGCCGAGGGAAGAGCCAATACCAGAAATCAGGGATATATAGTCAACAAACTAGTGATATTGACAAGCAGCTCTAACATGGCTGCATGGTCAGTAGACTCGTTCACTGACATTGGCCTTTAGCAGCAGAGACAAAATCACAGTAAACATGTTCTGAGAGCGAAAATACTAATTGGCATGATGGGTTGAATTATCCTCTTGGTTTCCTGGTGTAAAACTCAACCAGAGCATTGAAAATGCCCTTCACTGTGGACAGCTTGTGCAAAGAGTGGTTGACAGATAATACTGCTGAGGCTACAAATGGATGGCTAGTTTCTTATGTATGTCTGGTTGATCATTCTTGATCTAAGTAAATCAAACAATGTTAAATGTTTTTGCATCATTTTGTAGCAGGCTTTAAGACAAATTTTTTTTTATGGTCACTTTTGTCTTCAAATTTACACCCGTTCAGATTAAGCCCTGAGAACTAAGAATGAGTAGGGGATAGTACAGTGTGGTCTTTCCTATCCTCATAACATAGCATTGTGGAAGGCCTCTCAGCACTCAGGGACTGGTAGCAAAGTAACACCTTCCCTTGAATCCTGTCTCAGGAGGTAACTGCTTTGCTGTTTTTTAACTGTTATTGTACATCAAGATAAATCTAATGTCATTGAACTCATTAAATTTTATACTCAGTAAACACTGACTATTAATGGAACTTGTGAATTTAGATTGATTTCTGAGGTTTGATTATCTCACCAAGTAAAGTCACAGAAATAAACGTTAAAAATATCTTGAAGGAATATTCATAGAAATATTTTCACTCATGAAGAATGAAAAAACCCTACATGTTTAGCAAGATTTTAATTTTCTTCTTTAAGAGTATTCAGTATCTGGAGACTGAAGAAGGAAAGCTGGATTCATATGGCCAACTACAGCTTTTTGACGAGACTCAATAATAGCATATGTATATTCATAAGGAAAAACATTAATTTAGTTCATCAGGAGGAAGGTAATCACCTCTGTATGCACATTTTTGCAAAATCTTTTTCAGTCACAAATTAACTCCATCTGTCTTTAGCTCAGATAGGATAAATCTGCTGAGCTTACACGTACCGATTTGTATAACATTTGATGAAAAAGATAAATCTGCAATATGCAGTTAAAAAAAAGGACTGTAGTTATCCACACATGTTTGACCAAGGCAGATGTCAAGTCACTAAGAATAATTCTGGTAAGATATATCACAAGTTAGTACTACTTCTGATTGCTATAGTAATTTATTTACAAAATCTGTAGACTCTAAATGTAGTTTGTTATGAAAATCTCTAAAATCAGGAAAGACTTTCATTTTTTTTTTAAATCCCACTGTACTTCAGATTTGAAGGATTACATTTCTGAGAATATTTAGGAAATTTAAAATCCAGTTTTGAAAAAATTCTTCTAAGTATATAGAGAAACATTTTCTTTATGATTCAGTACAGTCTCACTTGAGCTAGTTATGAGTACTGAAAGTAGTTTAACTGTGCTAAAAAGAAACTAAGAACAAGTGACCTACTCAAACTTTTTCTTTCTTGTGTGGATTTCATAGAAATGCATATTTTATATGCTATAATGAATAGATATTCATGATGATGTAGGTGCTTTACTACAACAAATTTTGGAAAAAAATATTATTGATAACTTAGAAAAAGAGTAACCTTAAGTAATACAGTTATTCTGGTGCCATTCATTTCACTGGTCAATTTAAATGGAAAATTCAAGTCCAGCCCATTAGCTGATAAAACTAGCTCTACCAATTGGTATTCTGAGCCAGGGTATATAAGAGATTGCTCAAAATGACCCAAAGGCATGTCATTCACAATCTGTAAAAACATGAGAGCCTTTTTTCCTTTCCCCTTTTCCATGCAAATCTTTCATAAGAATATGAAAATTGTGTTAATATTGCAAAAAAAATCTTATGTCATCTCCAGCATTTGCAATGACAGTCATTACTTCCACTTTATCGGATAGTGCAAAAAAATGTAATTAGCTCTTACAGAGCAAACTGGTTTTATTTGTTAACTTTGGTCATATAAGCAGGAATGTAACCTTCAGAAAAATACTGTTTTTATACTTATAATCAAGATGTACTTCTGTGCCTGCAATTGTGGACCACAATGGAGATAATCTGGTAATTCTGAAGGTACTGAACCCTTTAAAATAGTGCAAATTCTATTCGGTAAATTGTATTCATTATTTATTCACATAGCTGTTTTCTTTTTCTAAATAATAAAGAAAAAGGCACAAAAGCTCTTAGAAATATTCCAGTGTCTTGGAACATGAATTCTAGAAGTTGTACAGACTTTTCGTGATGACTTAAATATTTCTGAGGAGCAACTAGGTAAGAATGTATAATGCAATAAAATAATGGTAGCTGCTGAAAAGGAGGGCAGATAAAGAAAGAAAAAACATATTTAATCTGAATCACTTTCAGGGCTTTTTAAGATATCTGTCAAATATGACTGATATCATTTGACTGATATAAAGTGCCATTGATTTCCAGGATCTGAGAAATGTTTTAGGCCCTGAACAAAGATTTTAATCTCTTTTGGTTTTGAAGTAAGATTTTTTTTTCTTTTGGATTATCCTTTACAAAAGATTTTATTAACTCAATTGTTTGATTATCACAAAATAATGGCTGTAGTTAAACAGTACATTCACAGAAGATGAGAAGAAACAGTCTCATCAGAAAAAATTTTACTTATAGAGATAAGGCCGAAATCCACGTAATCTATACTATAAATATATTGATGTCAGTAGAAGTTCAATTACTTGCAGACTAAATGAATGCATTTGATAGAATTTGTGACAATGGAATAAACAGTAGCTCTTTGCAGAAAGGAAAATCTAAATAAGCTAACAGAATTAGGTCCATAGACCTACTAATGGCTTGTAAAAATGTATGATGAAAAGGATCTTGAAAGATCAGCTTGTCCAAAGACTTTTTCATAAGCAGACTCTGATATTCAGGACTCTAAAGATATCCTGAAAGGGTGTTTACAACATGACGTAACAATTCTTTTATTTAATCCATAATGGATCACATAATTTCCTGCTCTAGTAGTTAATATTCAGTAGACCAGCAAATACACAGGTACTAAGCTCTAGATCACTAACATGTGCAGGCTATTTTGTGGGAGACATTTGAGTATTGCCCATTCCAATTTGAAACCATGTGGGAGGAGAAGCAAGTTGAAGCATTGGTGCAAGCATTTCTTCACAAGGAAAGTCATGAACACATCTGGTCTGTTACCTTACAGTACCTAGGAGTTAATGAACAAATATACACAAAAATTTAGCATGCTTGAAGAGGTAGGGGATTCAATCTATAAATCTGACTAAGTTTAATTTTATTCCTGCTAGAAGATAACAGTAACTTAAAGGTCACATGTCACTCTCATGACCTGTTAAATCAATAGGAGTCTTTATGTTTACTTCATTGTATTTTGAATGGGCCACCAGTTCACAAGTAACCTCTTATTCTGCTTCTTATGTTGATGTACACAAACTCATAAATGTTGCTGTGAAGCATCACCTTCTGTACATAAATTCTGTAATAGTAAACCCATCATTTATGGTAGGTCTTGAAGGCAATGTCTGAAGTGCCTTCTAATGCACATAAGACAAAAAGCTCTTCAGATCAAAATAAGAATTTGAGAAGAAAGTCAGTGCTCCAGAAGGAAATTTGGCCATTGCACTAGACAGCAGACACTGGGTTAAATACAGCTGATGTTACTATATGAAACATCAAAGCACGACATTTCACAGCAGTTAGTATGCCCAGATGCCCCCAGAGCCCATCCTGTTCCTCCTCCATTCTCTGCTGAACTTTGAACAGTAAGACACCACTAAAAGGCAGCTAGCCCATATGCTTTTGAGCCACTTTGCAGTAAAAAAGAACAACACGAGCTGGACTTTTGTTCTGGAACTCTGAACTTGTGGTGGCCATTGAATCCCATTTTTGTCTCTTATGGTAGTCTTGTCTTCAAAGAAACCTAACCAGATGGTGAAGTCTGCCTTTTCTTTCTTAGAGGCCATCAGTCTTTGCTCACGCTGTGTATTTCTAAGTGTTTTTCCTGTTTTGATCTCTGAAAAAGACTTTGTAAGACACTTCCTGCAAGTGAAGTTTAATGAGATTCTCAGGTCATGTTCCAACTCTTTTGTTAATCCATGGCTCCGTGATAACTGCCTGAACCTACTGAGCTTCAACTAAGACATCTTGCAAAAGCAATACATGCAGAAGCTTCCCTACAACTCTGGTCATACACCTCAGCTCACCATGAGTAAATAATAATGACTTACATTTATAAGAGCACCTTTTAACCTCTACGATACAAAAGGTTTTATAAGATATTGTCCTGATTCTGCAGTCATTTACTTCAATAGATAGAGGACAAAGTTCTTCTTACACAGTAGAACTTCAAACATCATGGAAATCATAGATGGGCTAAAATTTTTCTGATATAAAGTAGAATAAAATAACAGGTTAGGAAGAAATTTATGTTGCCATCATTTTAGAAAATTCAGATGCAATTTGTTCAGCAAGTTGAATGTTATCTCTCAAACTATGGTCTGGCTGAAATACAGAACTCAAGATTCCAACATTTAAACTGAAGCCCAGTAGTTTTTGAATGAGCATGTGTTTTAAATTTAGTCTTTGAACCTATTCTTCTCTGTTTCTTATGTTTCACAAATGCACAGTAAGTATAGACTCGGTCTGTTCTCTACTACTATATTACCTACTACCTTGTAGAACAATTACATATTTTTGGGAATTCTCCTGTTCATCCAGGCCAAAACCTTTTTAGCCTTTAAGAGTGCAAAACAATGCTGAAAGTTATGCTTGATCATGCTGCATTCATTCATAAAGCATAAGAACAATAACAGCAGTGAAATTTTCTAAAAATTGTCTCCTTACTCCTTTTGGAAGGAAGAGTCTTTCAGAGCCTTATTTTTATTAAAGTCTTTGTTTCTCTTTAGTTAGAAAACAGTAATTGTCCATGTGGATTTAAGGCAAAATCAGAATTGTAACTGAGATTGTTGAGGAATATGAATCCATTTACTTCAGGTAATATAAAGAAGTGTATATTCTATGTCTATGTTTTATAGTATGCCATAGCAATATAATCTTTTACAGATACACTAGAGAAAATTCTGAAATAAAGCTAAGTTTGGAATTTAGTTCCATTTAGTCAATAATCTCTGATTTCTTATCTGTGAATAAACCACAATCAGCAATGTGTCTTTCTTCTAATCATTGCCTTTCTTGTCTAAATGCTGTGAAACAAAGGCATTGTGATATGTGAAGCATATCTTGTTCAATATAGTGTTGGTCTTGGTGGAAGAATTTGTATGCAGTAATAAAAACCAATGCTTTTAATAAATATAATAGAGAAATTGTACGCATTTTGCTCTATTAATGTGTCTGGTTTTAACTGAATAGTTGATTTTATTTATTTTTATTAACTGGAAACTATGGAATTTTAGGTAATTTCAGTTCAGAGATTATAACCTGAGGACTAAGAACATGTACAATCTATTGCAGTAATTAAAAAAAAACCAAAACCACACCACAATTTTCCATTAATACTTTCGTCATCATTGTCTTCTATTAGAACAAAAAGGGAGGAAGGAGTTGAGAGTAAAGAAAGCCTGAACCATGAAGCATGTAGAATCGCTTTTTGATTTTCTCTTAGCAAAAATTTGTGACTTACAGTTTCTTTGTGCATCCAGGCCTGGGGGGATACATGAAAAAACTGTATAAAAAAGCCTAATTTTGACATGTTCTTGAGGGATGAATAGTATTTTACTGAGATTGTTTAGTTTTGCTAGAGAACTATGTGTAAGATTGTATTCTTTCTCTGCTTAAAATAACTGACATAATGAAATTACTCAGAAAGTAAATTCCAGAGGGAATAATGTTAATCTTATGTGTCACTTTATATAGATACATATAGCTGTAAAAAAGCACATACTTTTTTACTAGACAGTAGGTATTGTTGATTCATCATGTACAATGCCTTACTTCCACTATTGACCAACTCTTGTTTCTTCAAAAGAAGGTAACTTCTTACTGTGTACTTAGCTAACTCTACTTGCCACACATACAGAAAAGTATTCCTTCTTGTCTTGCAGTGATAAGTTTGTGTCCTAAATTTATGTCTCTTTATGTCCTATATTTTTATTTGCATAGCATTGACAACTGCAAATATGTGGTAGAAAACTGTAAAATTAAATAACTTTCAAAAAATTAACTATTTAGACATAGGAAAGAAAAATGTAAAATGATACCCTCCTTTTCAACATTAGTTTTGAAACAGGCATGCTTATGGTTATGGAGGACTTTCTCCTTGATCGTATCTTCCGTAATTGTGCTTCCTCGAAAGTCTAGTAAAGCTGCTACTCGTAAATTATTCCCTAACAGTATCTGATGGGGTATTTCCATTTAAATATGATAGTAAGATACCTGGAGGAAGAGATTGAGTACACCCTCAGCAAGTTTGCTCATGATACCAAACTGGGAGGAAGGACTGATACACCAGAAGGCTGTGCTGCTCTTCAGCAAGACCTGGACAGGCTGGAGGACTGGGCAGAGAAGAACCTCATGAAGTTCAACAAGGGCAAATGTAGGGTCCTACACCTGGGGAGGAATAACTCCAGGCACCAGCACAGGTTAGGGGCTGACCTGCTGGAAAGCAGTATTGCAGAAAAGGACTTGGGAGTTCTGGTTGACAACAGATTGACCATCAGTGACCAGTGTGCCCTTGTGGCCAAGAAGGCCAACAGTATCCTGGGGTGCATTAGGAAAAGTGTGACCAGCAGGTTCGATGCAGGTTATCTGCCCCCTCTACTCTGCCCTGGTGAGGCCACATCTGGAATACTGCATCCAGTTCTGAGCTCCCCAATTTAAGAAGGACAAGGAATTCCTGGAGGGAGTCCAGCAGAGGGCTACAAAGATGATTAGAGGCCTAGAGCATCTTTCTTATGAGGAGATACTGAGAGAGCTGGGTATGTTCAGCCTGGAGAAGAGAAAGCTGAGAAGGAATCTTATCAATGCCTACAAATATCTGAAGGGTGGATGTCAAGAGGATGAGACCACAGTCTTTTCAGTGGTGCCCAACGATGAGTGGCAACGGGCGCAGACTGAAGCATAGGAGGTTCCATCTAAACATGAGGATAAACTTCTTTACTTTGAGAGTGACACAGCACTGGAACAGGCTTCCCAGAGAGGTTGAGGAGTCTCCTTCTCTGGAGAAGTTCAAAACTGACCTGGATGCATTCCTGTGCAATCTACTCTAGATTGTCCCGTCCCAACAGAGGGGATGAGGGATGAGTTAACTCTGAACGCGACACATGCCCTGACTCAACAGATGAGATCAGGTGTGAGTTAACTCCAGGTAATTCTGCGTGGCAAGGCAAAGTGAATGACAGACAATCACTCCGGGGGTCCAATTATGAATTTACTAAAAGTACGTGGTGGAATACAAATTACAGCAATTAGTGACTTGGCAAAAGTATGTTATACTATCACAAACTTTATCAATACATTGACAGCAAAAGTACTTCTACAAACCGTGGATTAGCAACAATTAGTAACTATAATACAGAACTAACAGCACAACTTAAAATGATGTAATGTTTATATGTTCAAGAAAAAGGAAAAGAGAGAGAGAAGGAAGACTACGATATGAGAGAGAGAGAGAGAGTAAGATATAAACTAAGATATGAGAGAAGAGAGAGAGAAAGAAAGTAAGATATCACCACTCCACAGGTTATTGATCCAGCGATGTCTGGTGAAGGGAGGGTGGACGCGTTGAAGACTTCTGTCACGCTGCGCAGCATATACACGCCACATCCTGATGCCATGTGAAGGGTCATTTTATAACCCAGTTCATTTACATGCGGGCGGTTCATCTCCTCCCTCTGCTCGCTCTTCATGCTAATTAGAAAGACTCTTCTGGAAATGGGTCTGGGGTCTTCAAACTAGGGGAAAGTTCACGGTACTGACCAGAAGTGCGTTGTCTTGCCCATCAGGGGTAGCTGTTGGTTCATGGTTTCTTCTGATAATTAGTTGTTCAACAGATGGTTCATCTCATTCCAATTAGGCCATGAGGCCTTCACAGCGATTGACAAGGTGCCTGACACCATAACTATCTATCTCTTCCAACAAGCATAACACCTTGGGGAAGATAAGGAAGATGTCTGCCTACACAATCATCCATCTTATCTTCCCAAAGTAACAAAACCCAGATGTTTAAGGCATAACAAGGTTCTTTGTTCTGCTAAGGATGGGAGGGGAAGCACTTCGAGGTTGTCACATAGATGAACCTGCTTTAGCAGGTTGGTTGAACTAGATGATCTCCAGAGATCCCTTCCAACCCCAACCCCAACCCTTCTGTGACTCTGTAAATATTAACAGACAAATTTATTACACTTGTAGTTGACCATCAAGTAAATTTGCACCAGTCATAAGCATAGTCATCTAAAATTCTGGTCGCCTGATTTTTATTTTCTTCTTCATCATCTTCATCAGTTCCCAGATGAAGGTTTGGTTTAATTCTGTTCATTATAACAAAATAATGGGTAGGAGGTATCTCTAGTCTTTTCTGTCCTGATTCAGATAAGAATGGCCATAGAGGATCAGTTTGCCTGCCCCAGCAATATGTCATACATAGCTGTAAGAGGTTCTGATAGAATAACAATAAAGGAGAAAGCATGTATTAATACCTTCCAATAATAGTCTTCTGACCTCCAAGTATTTTTACCTCAAGACATACTTCAGGAAATTTTCACATATATAGTAACCCTCAGTTCAGTTCTGTCCGCTGTCCCCTGTGTCAAAACTTTCAGCAGCTACAATTTTACTCAGAGTGAAGCAAAATACAAGTAAACAAACCAAAAACACTCATACCCAACTGCTAATTATTTTTTTTACAACAAAACAAGTTCTCCATGACAAAAAATATGCTACCTTATATGGTTAGTCAAAAAGGCAGTTTCTGTAATTATGACCTAAGGTACGGCACAAGACCTAGTTATATTAATTTCTCAGTAGCTCTTAAATCAATATGCCATTATCAGTCAGTGGTCCCAAGATTTATATCAGAATGTCTGGAAAACCATACACAGGGAAAAAGAAACTTTCCGCTCATGTAGAAGCACAGGTTTTTGAGAGAAATGACAGGGATCTTGTCCTCAGAAAACTGATGCTGGCAAGAACTGTCCTTGTGGAGAACCGAGCTGTCAGTTTGTTTTCTCTTTGCCTCTATTATGACATAATTGTATTATTGTGTCTCTTACCTATTTTCAGTTTCATCGAAATCCCTTCTTAGAAGATGAGTTTTCCGTGAAACAGAGTTCATAAAATCACAGAATCACAGAATCACAGAATGTTAGGGATTGGAAGGGACCTCGAAAGATCATCTAGTCCAAGCCCCCTGCTGGAACAGGAACACCTAGATGAGGTTACACAGGAAGGCATCCAGGAGGGTTTTGAATGTCGCCAGAGCAGGAGACTTCACAACCTCCCTGGGCAGCCTGTTCCAGTGTTCTGTCACCCCCACTGTGAAGAAGTTTCCTCTCATATTTAAGTGGAACCTCTTGTGTTCCGCTTTGTACCCATTGCCCCTTGTCCTATCATTACTTATCACCAAGAAGAGCCTGTCTCCATCCTCATGACACTCACAAGTTCCTGCATCAAGTTCTCTCTTGCAGTTACACAGATTCATGACTGTATTCAAAGTATTGTAACATATCAGGAACATGACTGTCACTTATTCCTTCATTATGTCACCTTAACATATGCATATTTCACATTTACATTAGCACACTGCTTCATGTTTTGCTCTGTCTTGATTGACATTCAGCATACTAAAGTACCTCAGTTCTTGAATATCTTTAACTGATCATAGCCTTGAGACACCCTCTGCTAAATAGTTGTGTTCTAATTTTCAGAAGCAAACATTTTGATAATCAAAGGAACCTTCTCTTTATGCATTTCTCATCTGGCAGTATCACCAAACTGATTTTAAATTAGTCTGGGAGCTTTAAAATTTATAGGCTTATAAATACTATTATCTAGTTTCAAGTTTGAAGTTGTAAATCTTTATTATGAATCCACTTATTTTTTTTAAAGTTTATTCAGTTTTCTGTGTCATCTGATTAGCTTCTGTTCCAAGACCTAACCTGGAGAAAACCCATTTTAGTACAATTTTGAGAAAGATTTAATTATGACAGTCAGATCCAGCTAGAAACCAGTTATAAGAGCCATAAGTCACCTTTGTCAGGATGACGAGGTGATGAGGAGGCTATAAAACATTATAGAGTGGTGTGTTCTCTAAGAGACTCTATCTACATCAACCACCTGTTTCCAAGATTCAGCATAGATTTTACGAGACACTCAAAACTATTTCTGATATACAGTTGGAAGATAAGTTATACAAAGCAACTGCCATAGCAATCAGAAAGATGCTGGCTTTTATTTATTAGTTAGGGCACAAATCTTGCCAGTGAATTCTGACCAGAATTCGGAAGATTCTTGAATGCAGTTGAATAGCCTGCTCATTCTAATTCACAATCCTATGACAAATAAGAGTTTTTGCTGCTCTGGGAGTAGCTTCTGTCAGTCCAGAAATTACATCTTAATTAAAGGAATCATAGCTAAAACTTACATAAAACCTGAAAACTCTTAGCTGTGGTGAATTCCCAGTTTCTCGCAATAAAAACATTCTACTGGAAAGAAATTCCTATTGGACCCAACACCCAGCATCAACATGAGGTCAGATAAACATAGGATTGATTTCCTCCCCGCTTCTTTTTAGTGCATTGATAAAAGCTGGTAAGAAGTCGACATCTTCAGCCTCTCAACTAAAAACAGAGCTGCAAAGAGAAAACTGATTCTCCACGGTCTTCCCTTTTAAGCATCAATAATATGTTAATTAAAAAGAAGATGACATAGGGAAACAAAATATAATTTGTGAATCTAGTGACACTTAAGCTTGTTCATTCTCAAGAAATCATACAAATTTGAATTCAAAATTAATAAGACTGAGTGAACAATAGCAACTTTCTTACTTTCGAATTGTGAGTGGTATTGTCACATTAACCTTTAACTCTGCTATATAGACTGAAAGCTTAATTTTCAACTCAGGTAACCTTGTACACTTGCTGTAACAGGTTTCGTCTGATTAGGGAGTAGTTTACATGTGTTAGAAAGTTCACTTTCACTGTAACTCATGAAGCTTGAGATCAGAGAAGTTCATCCAGTATGTTGTGAAGATCCTTGTTAAATTTAATCTAACAATTGTCGTGCTCTTTACAAACCATGAACGAGGCCTCCATCTTGTAAAACAAATCTCAGCTCGATGATCCTTACTGGTCTATATGCAACCCTGGAATACATTTTCACTTTTTAACAAAAGTTACGTGGTTTGTTAGTTTATTTAGAATATTTTGCAAAGTACTTATAGAACCTTTATAAACAGATCTTAAAGGATGTTTTACTGATTTATTTAACCTTTATGAGCATACAGTTAAAATGAAACATGAAATATTTCAACATAGCATGGTACAGTGTCATTCAGAGATAACCAAATCAGTTTTAAACCAAGCTGTTGTCTAAGACACAGTGTAAAAATGTTACTGTCATCATATAGACATATAGAGACAGATTAAGTGGTTTCCTTGAAGTCACTTGATCCCTGTCTAAACAACGCAGAACTAATTCATAGCTTATTATAGTAAGAACAGTCAGTTCTTAACTCACAATGCATATTTTAAAGATCTCAAAAATGTATTACAGGATAAATCAAAACCATTTCATCTATTTCATTCATATATGTTGATAAAAATAAAACTTTCTTATCACATCTTATGCTTGAAAACACAAAAAGCTGGGCTGGGACATGGATGTTTAATAATGTGCTTCCATTCTTCTCTGCTCAAACTCAAATAGATCTCAAAGTGATTTACAAAGTTGAGTATTCTTATTCCTTTTTTTTTTTTTACTGAAAGTGATAGAGTAACTGAAGCTTAGAAACAGTGAAGTGACTTGCAGAAGTTCAAAGAGCTTATGACCTTGCTAGTCAGTCATGGAATAAGAATAGGAATCAAGATCACTGGCACCCATAAATGGCCATTAGGCTATGCCTTGCAGCAAGGCTTGTAGTAGAATAAAACCATTCTTCATATGCCTTTAAAGCATGCATTTCAAAGCCCATTATAATATGGAATCAGTGCATACAGAATTACCACTAGCGAGAGAAAGCAAAACTATTAATTCATGTAGTCTGTCCTTGAGCTAGCATGGGATTTTTTAATTTTTCAGCATTTTGTCAAGTATGACGTTAATTGTTGATCTCAAATAGCAAATAATCATGGCTAAGATACCATGTTTGTGATGTAAATGCATCACACAAATACAGAGAATTCTTGATACTACAGTTTGTAAAGAAGTAAGATTAATTTAGTGACCTCCTTTATCAATCACAAGATACTATCCTCTCTGGTTGTAGCTAATAGTTGGCAGATGGACTGAAATACTTCAAAATAGATAGTGGAAGTTGCTATCAGCTTTGCTGAATTCTATCTTATTGTTACTGTTCACAGATGACACTTCCTGTTAGGTCCCCAGAGTCTGGCTTTTATCCCTTCCTGTTGAAAACCACAACAAAAAGGAAATAAGTAAATAATAATATTCTGACCTGTGGTTGAAGAAATAATGACTTCTTCCTTCTGAGCACCTTTAAATGAATTCACGTCTTCAATGATATCCAAGGTCAGTTTTTCTACTTCCCCCTCAGCCTAGGAGGAAGGAAAGCTCAGATTTCAGCAGAGTAATTTGAAGTGTTAGTTAGGGAATACTGTAGTGACCTTGAAATCCCTGTTTCTCCCATATTGTGTGTTGTGATAGTCACAAACTAACCCTATAGTAGAATAAAGGGTAAGGTGACAAAATGGAGAAAAATATCTTCCAGTATACTCATCATTAATCAGAAGCATGACTCACATTTGCTTAAGGATATATACCAGTTATAACATCAGCCTTCAACAGTGAAGATTTGTGATCAGGAAGGTAGCCATGTGATACTGCAACAGCTAGCATACCTTCCCTGCCTGTTTGACAAGGTAGTGAAAGGACTCCTTGAGACATTGATAAGAAGGCAGCAACTCTTTCCTTGTTCGGATATATTTCTGTGAGACTGAACTGAGACATTTTATTCCTAAATGTCCTCATGGTTCTGAGTCCCAGTGAGAGAATACTTCTCTCAGACTATCAGACAGAGGACTGCAGATGCTGACCCTTCTAGGACCATTGAAGTCACGTGACTGAAACGACCACCTGTTCTTGCTTAACTACACTTTTGCAATAATTTATCATGAAGCTTGCTGAACAGTGCTCACAGTTACATTTCTAAGATGTAAATTCACAGAAGAGAACATACAAATAGAGTAGAAACAACTCTCAAATTAAGCATGGAAATACTGAAGAGTAGGAAGATACTGCTGCAGTTCCTCAAAGGGGACTTAAAATCTCAAATTAATAAAATAATTGGACTAGAGGCTTCTGGACTATCCATTCAAACTACTCTTTTCTAAAGGGCTTATGAAGCAGTTTCTGAACCACTTAAGTCTATACCAGTTTATTGAATTAAACCACAGTTGGCAGTATTTTATGGTTATTCAATAATCTGTGAATGGCCAAGGCAGGACCTACTTCACAAGGAATTCAGATACCTCCTTGTGTGGACCACAGCCTCCAGAAAATAAACAAGTAGCTTGGGCTGGTAGCTACTTCTGCTGTCTTACTCTACCTTGGTTCATGTTGCCAAACACTAAATACTTCTGAAGTGCTCTCTATGCAACTCTTCTTTCAGCCCATCCAAAATATCCTTCTCAACATTTGCTAGTAATTCACACAGATGTGTCCCTGGTTAGTGTGCTGCTTGTATCTGTAGCTTTTCTGTCAGTGAATTATATAGAATCCTAGAATCATACAAACGTTTCGGTTGGAAGAGATCTTTAAGATCCTCAAGGCCAACCATTAACCTAGCACTGCCAAATCCAGCTCTAAGCTATGTCTCTAAGAACCTCATCTATGCATCTTTTAAATATCTCCAGGGGCTGCTGATTCAACCACTTCCCTGGGCAGCCTATTCCGATGCCTGAGAACCCTATCCATGGAGAAGTTTTTCCTAATATCCAATCTAAACCTTCCCTGGTGCATCTTAAGGCCATTTCGTCTCATTCTATCGCTTGCTACTTGGGAGAGGAGACAAACACCCTCCGTGCTACAACTTCCTTTCAGGTAGTTGTAGACAGCAATGAAGTCTCTCCTCAGCCTCTTTTTCTCCAGGTTAAACAGCCCTAGTTCCCCCAATAGATTCTCATAAGTCTTCTTCTCTAGACCCTTCACCAGCTTTGTTGCCCTTCTCTGAACATGCTCCAGCACCTCAACGTCTTACTTGCAGTAAGGGCCCCAAAACTAAACACAGTACTTGAGATGCGGCCTTACCAGTGCCAAATACAGAGGGATGATCAGTTCCCTAGTCCTGCTGACCATACTATTTCTTATACAAGCCTGGATGCTATTGGCCTTCACGGTCACCTGGGCACACAGCTGGTTCACAGTCAGCAAGCTGTCAGCCAATACCCCCGGGTACTTTTCAACCAGGCAGCTTTCCAACCACTCTTCCCCAATCCTGTAGTGTTGCATGTAGTTGTTGTGATCCAAGTGTAGGACCCAGCGCTTGGCCTTGTTGAACCTCATACTGCTGGCCTCAGCCCATCAATCCAGCCTGTTCAGATCCCTCTGTAGGGCCTTCCTACCCTCCAGCAGATCAACACTCTCACCCAATTTGGTGTTGTCTACAAACTTACTGAGGGTGCACTCGATCCCCTCATCCACATCATTGATACAGAGACTAAACAGAACTGGCCCATATACTGAGCCCTGGGGAACACTACTCATGACTGGCCACCAACTGGATTTGAATTCGTTCACCACAACTCTTTAGGCCCAGCCAGCCAGCCAGTGTTTTACCCAGTGAAGAGTACGCCCATCCAAGCCATGAGTTGCCAGTTTCTCCAGGAGAATTCTGTGGGATATGGTGTCAAAGGTTTTACTAAAGTCTAGGCAGTCAAAAGCCACAATACTTCTCTCATCCACCAGGTGAATCACCTTGTCATAGAAGATCAGTTTGGTCAAGCCTTTAATACTGCATGCTGATGTGGTATGATTGCCTGCTTGTCCTTTATGTGTCATGTAATAGCACTCAAGATGATCGGCTCCATAACCTTCCTCAGCCTTCCTTTTGTTATTAATGTATTTAGATCAACATTTTTTGTTGTCTTTTACAGCAGTAGCCAGATCAAGCTCTGGTTGGCTTTGGCCCTTCTAATTTTCTCCTTGCATAACTTCACGTCATCCTTGTAGTTCTCCTGAGTTGCCTGCCCCTTTTTCCAGCGGTCGTACATTCTCCTTTTGTTCCTGAGTTCCAGCCAAAGCTCTCTGTTCAGCCAGTCTATTCTTCTTCCCCACTGGCTTGTCTTTCAGCTCCCACTCCTTTAAAACTTCCTTTTGAAGAATGTCCAGCTTTCCTGTACTTCTCTGCCCTTCAGGTCTGCCTCCTGACAAATTCTGTCAACCAGACTCCTAAACAAGTCAAAGTCTGCCCTCCAGAAGTCAAAGACGGCAGTTCTGCTGTCCCCCTCCTTATTTCTCCAAGAATCTAGAACTCAATCATTTTATGATCATTATGCCTAAGATTGCCTCTGACTACCACATTGCCTATGAGTCCTTCTCTGTTTGCAAAGAACAGGTCCAGTGCCTTCCCTAGTTGGCTCACTGACCAGCTGTGTCAAGAATCTGTCTTCCACACAGTCCGGAAGCCTCCTAGACTGTTTCCTCTCTGCTGTGCTGTATTTCCAGCAGATATATGGTAAGTTGAAGTCCCCATTGAGAAAAGGGCTAGTGATCATGTGACTTCTCGCAGCTGCTTACAGAATATTTCAGCTGCTGCTTCTTCCTGGTTGAGTGGTCTGTAACAGACTCTCACCAAGATATCTGCCTTGCTGGCCTTCCCTCTGATTCTTACCCATAAATACTTGACCTTATCGTCACCATCATTAAGCTCTAGATGATCAAAACACTCCCTAATATATAGGGCTACCTCACCTCCTCTTCTTCCTTGCCTTTCCCTTCTGAAGAGTTGATAACCATCCACTGCAGCACTCCAGTTGTGGGAGTCATCCCACCATGTTTCCATGATGATAACTATATCATAGTTGTCCTGCTGTACAATGGCTTCCAGCTCCTCCTGTTTTATGCTCCTGCTGCATGCATTGGGAGTGCCACCTTTCTGGACAGAGAAGCCCTAATAGGAATTAAGGCCATTATGACCATTCTCAGGTGCTTCCCTGACTTCTAGTTCATCATCGATAACCTTAGCGTTTTTGCTGCTGCAGGGCTCTCCAACCCCTCTGTCCAATGAGGCAGCAGAACAAAGGGCCTCGCAAGCACCCCATCTCCCAAATATTGGCATGCTGCCCCCAGGCTTATCTCTGCAGAGCCTGGTTTTCTCTCTTTCCCCCTTCAAAACTAGTTTAAAGCTCTTTCAATGAGCCCATCTAAATCCTGTGTAAGAATCCTTTTCCCCCTTTTGAGACAGGTGTGCCCCCTTTGTCAGCAGCAAGCCTGGTGTCATGTAAACCAATCCATGATCAGAAAACCTAAATTTTGCCAGTGATACCAGTCTTGCAGCCAGGTATTGATCTGCTGGATCTTCACTCATGATTCCCTGCAACTGGGGGGAGAGAGGAGAATGCTACTTGTTCTCCTGATCCCTTAACCAGTCATCCCTAGACCTTGAAGTCCCTCTTGACTGCCCTTGGACTTCCTGTTCCAACTTCATTTCTGCCTACCTGAAAAATCAATAACAGATAATATCTGAGGGCCTTACCAGGGCAGAAAGTCTTCTCTTCACATCTTTAACCTGGGCCCCAGGGAGGTAGTAGATATCTCTAAGAAGTGTATCTGTCTGCATATTGTGCTTTCTGTTCCCTTCAGAAGGGAGTCTACTATGACAACGACATCTTTTTTCTATATGGATTTGAACAATTGTCCTCATTGTTCTTGTTGATTTCCACTTCCAGAGCCTGGGATGGTGGGCTAGTCACAGCAGAGACTCACCTGCTGTGCTAGGCAGGAACATTCTGCAATTGCCCTTTATCCCTCAAGTCACCATGTTCAGCCCTGTGGAGAGACGCTAGGGAGTCCCTCATATCATGTGCCCTGTCTACTCACTGGGCCTGGTCAACTTTCTTTGTGGATATGTTCTGATTTTGTCAAAGGTAGAGGAGATTTCACCTTTATATGGAGTTTAATGGTCAACTGTAATTAGCTCTAACAGCATTGAAAATTAGTGTCTTGTATTTACATTAACTCCTAACTATTTTAACAGCATGTACTCTCAGTGTTTAACAACAGTAGGTAAGGACTTTGATTCAGTGAGATTTTGACAGGTTCTGGAGATATGGCTTTTCCCTTGGTTCTGCATTTGTCCATTTTTCCTCTGGTTATTTTTCCAGATTTTTATTTTATAAACATAAATTTCAGGAATATGTCCAAGTTATTCTTACAGGCTTGCTAATTTCCTTTATCTAAGTCAACCAATGTTTTTTAGCAAGTGAAGCGCAAGTGAAGCACAAATGAAGTAATGAAAATACCTTACTTCTCCTGTCACTGCAATGACAATTAGAGCAGGCAGACTTCTAGGGAAAGAGAGCTAAACAGGTTTTAGGAAATAAACAATTTTTATGGAAAAAATCTTTATGTGACTGATTTATCAAGAAAAAATAAAATAGAACAAAAATTATGCATTTTCAATTGCTTTTCTAATCTAAGTCAGAGAGAAGAAAAACTGAATAAAACCAACTTGAAATAGCATATTTTACTAGGCATGTTGTTTTAATACTTTTTTGTAGTAATTGAAATAGATGTTTAAAATAAAGTTATTGTGTAGCTTTTGGATCTGGCCTTACACTGTCAAGAATATTCGTCAGAACTGCAAATAGAGAGGAAGTGTGGTCACTATATAAAGAAAATCAACACTAAAATCAGCACCAAATGATATATAAAAAGTATTTTTAGAAAATATGAAAAACACTGTTGACATCCTTTTTAGAAAATTCAGACTACTCTAAAATATCTCAGCAGCTGAATTTATGAACAAAAGTCATCACCATATGTCTTTCCTAATCACCTGTTATGAGTTCTTTCCTCCAGCCTCCCAATTAGTTCTGTTATATAAGCCATGTGTATTTCAAAGCCTCTATTTGGAGCTTGTCTATACTCCTCAAAACTGCAAAGTTGGGTGGTGTAGGAGAGTAGAATTTAATCTCAACAATTTTCAAATACATCTGTTTGATTAAATATCACAATAACTTTTTTGGTCATATATGAAACCGTGAATACAGTCATAGAATCACAGACTGTCCTGAGTTGGAAGGGACACACAAGGTTCATTGAGTCCAACTCCTGTCCCTGCATGTGACAACCCCACAGTTCACACCATGTGTCTGAGGGCGTTGTCCAGTCTCTTCTTGCATACTGTCAGGCATGGGGCTATGACTACCTCCCTGGAGGCCTGTTCCAGTGTTCCACCATGCTCTGAGTGAAGAACCTTTCCCTAATGTCTAACCTAAACCTCCCCTGGCACATCTTCCTGTCATTCCCTTGGGTTCTGTCATTGATCGCTAAAGAGAAGAGATCGGCACCTATCCTTCTTCCTCTCCTTGTGAGGAAGCTGTAGACTAGGATGAGGTCTCCCCTCAGTCTCCTCTTCTCCAGGCTGGACAAACCAAGTGACTTTATTTGCTCCTCATATAGCTTCCTCTTCAGACCCTTCACCAACTTTGTAGCCCTCTTTTGGACACTCTCCAGTAGTTTAATATCTTTTTTATACTGTGGCACCAAAACCTGCCTACAGTGCTCCAGGCAAGGCTGCACCAGTGCAGAGTAGAGCTGGACAATCACCTCCCTTGCCTGACTGGCAATGCTACTGCTGGCAGTCTTACTGTAAAAATAATTTATGTCTGGACAATAAGAGAGGAGGACCTCTGAGTTGTTTTCTATGAATGTTTGTGTTCATAAAAGAAAGATTGTAGCCACAATATTTTCTTCACAATCATGGAATTCAGGCAACTTTTAATATTTGAGTCTTCCAGAGCACAAGTGCGTACGCAGCCCTGGTAATTATACTTCCATTCAATTTATTTTAGTCTATTTCAGGAAGTCCATTATCTTGACGTTTCTGTAGCAAGCAGTTGATGTAACGTAGCACAGCTGGTACCTCTCATGGTGAATACTATGCCTTAGGTTAAACACTTCTCTTTTTTTTTTTTTTTTCCTTCTTTTTTCTTCTGTGTTAAGTAGGTTAAAACAGGAGTTTCTAGAACAAATAAGGTGCTAAGTAGGTTAAAACTGGAGTTTATAGAACAAATAAAATAAATTTCTCACATAGAAGTGATTTCCAAACAACTGCAACCATTTTTTTCCCTTTCCACTGACAGAAATGAAATTGTGTAGCTTGCTTTTTTCTTTTTTTTAAAGCACATTGGGAAGCCCAGATCTGGCAGCATATGTGAAGGATTCCATCTTTTTTTTTCCCCAGCAGAGACTTTTTAAATCCAACTGCCTCCTGTTTCTTCAACACAGAACTGTTGTTCTTTCCATTTTCAAAACATAGAATATTTACAATTTTCTTTTTTTTTTAAAATTTTCTCTGTACCTCCTGTTCATATAGCCTAATTTCATTAAATATTTACAATTTTCTTTTTTTTTTAATTTTCTCTGTACCTCCTGTTAATATAGCCTAATTTCATTAAAGATAAATATGCATTAAGTGTTATGAAGTCTCTTGTGTTTTTCTTAATAATATAAATGAACCTAACAATTACATCAAAATTCTCACTAAAAACTCCTATTTGTAGTACATGGCTCAGATTAACATTGTATTTTGTGCTAGAACTAAGGAAGCAACAGATCTACCACATATAAAACCTGTACCTGAAAGACAGATTAAATGGGCTGCCTTAGAAAAACAAAATTGTAGAATGAAAGAAAGTAAGCAGTAAGCAATAATATGAAAAATTCCTTTCCTTGAGTATGATCAAAAAAGATTAAAAAAAAAAAAGATTCCTGTTCAAAGTATCAGCTTGGTATGAAAAATTATAACTATGGGATAGGAGAAAGAAGAAAGCCAAATTTTAATAGCTATGTGTACAAGGATCTAATATGCTTCCAGAAGCAAAGCTGGGAAGGTCTCCTTGTAAATTCTCAAGTTTTCGGCTCTGGGCATACTTCATCTCTGGTGTGCATATAAAACCAGAATCACCTCTCTTACAGTGAATATTCTAAGCAACCTAAGGATCTGCATTCAGTAATAGTAGCCTGAGCTGTAATTTCCCCTCTTGAAATGTGTTTATTCTTTCTATCAGATAAGAAGGATGTGAAAACTAGCAGGAAAGGCAATACTAGAGAAAAAAATGTAATGGTCATATTCGTAACAGCTGGTCACGCCCACACGTTTGTATTTCAATCTAATCTCAAGTCACCAAAATAAGAAGCATAAGTATGAACTATCCTCAGCTGAATTTCCTTAATGTGTCACTATTAGGGATAAAACCTGTACAGAATAATTTTCTTCTGGTCCTCTGGATGAAATCACAAAGATCAATGACTTCCATCATTTATGGATTTTTGGTGATAGGTTAGCAACTCACCAGTTACTTGTTTAACTAGTAGCTTTATTTCTCTTCTTCTAAATGAAACAAATGACTCTCCCTATTATTTTCTGAGTTTCTGATTTGGATCCAATATCACTGGGTAACCAACAGCCAAGAAAACACTGTGAGTTGATACTGTCAATGCCATTAGTCAGTGACAAAAGACACTATGGAAAAATTCTAGGTATACAGTGCAAAGTTCTGGCTGTAGCTTTTAAACTCTATATTAAAACAAATGAACACAAGAACAACAAAAACACCCACAACAACCTAATTCATATGTGAAAATTCCAATTTTTCATAACAAAATGTGGGTAACTGTGCTGTTATGCTTACACCTCATTCAGACAGGCCAGAGAAGGTGAGCCCAGCTGGCTCTCCTCTATAGTCTATTCACTCTCCCCAGCTTCCCTAGCATTCTAAAATGAGAGATTTATTTTTCCTTCTGCTGACGTGTGCTGGTTTGACTGAAAATGAGTTAATTTTCTTCATGCAGTCAGAAACCTTTCTTTTTTATAGCTAACACGGTCATTATCTGGACATAGTTTGAGATCAAGAGATAACACCCCAGGACAGAGTTAATGTTTTTAATTGCTCTGGTCTGAGAGTCAAGGACATTCTGATAGCTCTGCCCACAGGTGTGAGGCATTGAGGAAGGGAGACATAGATTGGGCAGACCTTGACTGATACCCAGACTGATCAATAAGAGTATTCCATACCCTTAGCATTACGTTTCATATTTAAGGAGAGCCGGGATCTTCCAGTTGCTCTCTTGATCGTTCTTGCTATCTCTCTCACGTGTGTTCTTCTTTGCTTTTTTTGTTGGGGCTGGGGGAGTTTGGTTGGTATGTTTAGTTTGGCCTTTTGCCATTTTACAGAGGCCTCTGAGCCTTTCTGCCTTTTTTCCTTTTTTCTCTCCTCGGGATCGGCTGTTTGGGACCAGAGTGCTTCTTCCTGGGACTGGCTGTTTGGTATAGACAGAGTTCGTGAGGAATTGCCTTGAGTATCTTTTATTTCCATTTTAAATATATATTTACTAGTAGTGTATTAGTATTTTATTTTATTAAACTGTCCAATCCAAGTTTCCCCTTCCCTTTCGATTCTCTCCCCTATTTGGGGGAGGCGGGGAAGGGAGTAAGCGACTATTGTGGTTGTGTTGCTAGCTCTCGTTACACCACGACATGACACTAGTAAGAATATTTCTGTGATTTAATTGCAGTAAGACCTGCACTACTACAAAGGGAATAATTTGGATTATTCTTCTAGTAATCTAGATATACGTAGGATTTAAAGGAAGTAGTCCAGAACATAAATCTACTCAAAGTTGGATCATAACAGTAAGTGGTAGTATCAGGAAAAGGTGTGTTCTTTTAGAATCAGAGCAGCGGGCTTTTCGCAGCAGAAAAAGTCTAAGGTGAAAAATGTGATAGCAACAACAGATCTGGTCACATGTTGAGCAATGCTTTGAATTGTGACCTACATTTGTTTTAACTCCATTCACTCATTGCTTTCTGGTCCTTTTATTTTCTACGAGAAAAGAGTCAGACAACCTTGTGAGCTTTCATAAGCATGCGATCAGATGTTTTCTTGTTGGAAGACCTCAGATGAAAGGCATAATGGCTGTTAATTTGTGTGGAGCTAAAGGCTTTAGCTGGCAGGAATCTGCTGAATACTGTAGGTATCTAGAATAGGGCTTCAACACTCCTGACGGCCATTATTTGTAATAGTGACTGAAGAAAATGTGACAAATAACAGCTTCCTAGAGATTGGATACACGTGAAAAATAGGTAGTTGGTAACATCATTGTGTGTCTGCCATATGTAGTAAAGTATATGAGGAAAGCAGCTGTAAATATATTCTGTACTCAGCAGTGCTCCAAGTAACCTGTAGCTCTAAGAGAACAGGATCAGGGACAAGTTTGAGGGAATCTGGATCTATTCCTAACTGTCCTAAACATCTCACATCATCATCATCACTTCTCACTCCTGTCTACTTTTTATCTGGATTGGGAGCTTTTAAAGAAATAGCTGGCTATCTTTTGCATGTATTGGGGACCGCAGAGTAGCCTCTTGATCTTCTTTGGGGTCTTTTGGCAAGTACTGTCAAATAAGTAATAAATAACTATCTTTACACAAAGCAGATGTATATATATGTAGATGCATCTTTTGCATCTAGGACTCACAGCTAGGGATCTTGCACAGGGAAATTAAATAAACTGGAGGGTGGTTTAAACATAACCTTTGTGAGTGGGAGTGAGAATACTGTGTGCAGATTTGTCAGTCACAGCCTTGATATTATAACTACCTGCTTTTTAAATGGGTAAACAAGAAAGGAAAAGTACTGTACAAAATTTTTAAAAAGCTTTTTATTTTTTTAATGTTGAAAGACACAAAATATGGGGTTTTTTCTCAATACTTCTCTGTATTTCTTCAAGAGCATGAAAAGTGCCATGAGCTGATTGTACCATCCTTCACTTTACAGTAGCTATTTTCTCTGCTGCTGGAGAATAAATAATGCAACATAATCGAAAGTAGCCAGTGCTGAGTATAGTCAGTCAAAAAGTCTTTTTGACATAGTGACCCATAAGGTCATCTCAGAGAGAGCATAGTGGAACATGTTCCTTTCAGTACCTGTTTTCCTGTGTGTTTTTTATTTTTTCTTAAGCATATAGAGTTTAGATCTCATCTTTTGGGAGCCCAAGTTATTTTCCAAACTGTCCATAGCACATGTAGTTTTCAAAAATAACTAGGTCTTCCTCTAATGCTAGTTATGAAATGAAGATTTGGCTTTTCAAATGTCCGATTATTAATTGCCTCCATTCACCCTCTACATGAAAGTCAATGTCTGGAGGAAAAACTCTTGGCTGGATGCCACAATTTCCTGTCTGTCAGTAAAAGGTAAAGATTGAAGTTAGAGAAAAAAAGCCCTACAAGACTGCTTCTTTTATAGTACTTCCACTGTTTCCGTAATCTTGCTATGAACCATTTTCCAGGAACAGATCACAGAATCATAGAATCATAGAATGTCCAGAGTTTGAAGAGACCCACAGGGATCATCAGGTCCAACTCCTGTCCCTGGATAGGACAACCCCACCGTTCACCCATGTGTCTGAGGGTGTTGTCCAATCACTTCTTGAATACTGTCAGGCTTAGGGCCGTGACTAGCTCCCTGGGGAACCTGTTCAAGTGCTCCACCACCCTCTGGGTGAAGAACCTTTTTCTAATGTCCAATCTAAATCTCTCCTGGCACATGTTTCTGCCATTCACTCAGATCTTATCAGTCATCAGAGAAAAGAGATCAGTGCCTGCCCTTCCTCCACTCCTGTGAGGAAGCTGTGGACCACGATGAGGTCTCCCCTATGTCACCTCTACACTGAACAAACCAAGTGACTTTAGCTGCTCCTCATATGGTTTCCCCTCTAAAAGCTTCACCATCTTTGTGGCCCTCTTCTGGATACTCTCCACTAACTTTATATCCTTTTTATTATATACTGTGGCACAGAAAACTGCACACAGTGCTCCAAGTAAGGCTGCACCAGTGCAAAGTAGAGTGGAACAATCACCTCCCTCGCTTGGTTGGCAATGCTATGCTTGATGCACTCCAGGACACGGTTGACCCTTTTGGCTGCCAGGACACACTGTTGGCTCCTGTTCAACTTGCTGTCTACCAGAACTCCCAGATCCCTCTCTGCAGAGCTGCCTTCCAGCATCTCATCCTCCAGTCTGTGTGTACAGCCAGGGTTGCCATGTCCCAGGAGCAAAATCCAGCACTTGCCCTTGTTAAACTTCATGCGTTGGTGATTGCCTCATTCTCCAATTTGTCCAGATCCCTCTGCATGGCCTCTCTGCCCTCGAGAGTGTGGACAGCTCCTCCCCGTCTTATGTCATCAGCAAACTTACTTAGTATTCCCTCAAGTCCTGCATCCAAGTCATTTATGAAGACATTAAAGAGTACTGGCCCTAAGATGGATTCCTGTGGAACCCTGCTAGTGACTGGTCACCAACCCAACATAATCTCTTTGAGCCCAGCCTGCCAGCCAATTGCTCATCCACTGTATTGTGTGTTTATCCAGCTGTATGCTGGACATTTTGTCCAGGAGTATACTGTGAGAGACAGTATCAAAGGCTTTACCGAAAACCAAATAGCTCATGTCTACTGGCTTCCTGTGGTCAACTAGGTGAGTAACCTTGTCGTAGAAAGAAATTAAATTGGTCAAGCAAGACTTTCCCCTTATGAACCCATGCTGGCCAGGACCAATGACTGCATTGTCTTTCAGATGGTTTTCAATAACTCCCAGAGTAATCTTCCCCATAATTTTGCCAGGCACAGAAGTGAGGCTGACAGGCCTGTAGTTGCCAGGGTCATCCCTGCTACACTTCTTGAAGACTGGGACATTTGCCATCTTCCAGTCAACTGGGGCCTCTCCAGATTCCCAAGAGCACTGAAAATATATGGAGAGAGATCTCAGTATGACATCATCCAGATCTCTAAGATCCCTTGGATGAATCCCATCAGGCCCCATTGACTTATAGGGATCCAGCTGGGGTGCCAAATCCCACACAAGTTTGGGGTTTTTTGGGAGTTTATAATTCTCACAGTCATGGTCCCAGAGTCCATCTTGAGTGTTGAAGACCAAGGAGAAGAAAGCCTTAAATGTTTCTGTTTTGTATGTGTCCCTGTTAATAAGGTGACCATGGTCATCAAGTAATGGGCCAGTGTTATTTCTGGCTTTTCTTTTGTTATTAACATATTTTAAAACTCCTTTTTATTGTCCCTCACAGTACTGGCCAGCTTCAACTCTAACTGAGCTTTGGCCATGCAAATTTCCTCCCTACAGTAGCAAGCAGCATCTCTGTACTCCTCCCATGACAACTGACCTTGCTTCCACTGACCATATACTTTCTTTTTTGCCATAGTTCAAGAAGATCCCTGCTCAGCCAAGCTGACCTTTGCCTTGCCTGCAGTGACCAGCACTGCTGGACCCGAGCAGCTTCAAAGCTTTTTCCCAGGACCCCTTACTAAGGTCTTGCTGGCAGTTTTCCTTCCATTATCATAGATCCAGCCCCTCCACTACAGACAACACCACCCCTCTGCCTTGCCAGCCCTACCTATCCCTTCTGAAGAGCCTGTAACCATCCATCATGGCATACCAGTCACGGGATTCATCCCACCAGGTTTCACTCATGCCAATGACATCATACCCATGGGACTAGGCCAAGGCTTCTAGCCCATCTTTCTTTTTCCTCATGCTCTGCACCATTAGTGTAGAAACACTAGTGTGGTTCATTGTGCCCATCACCTCGTGACGCAGTCTGAAGAATCTCACTAGCACATAGTTTGAATGATCAAAGATTGTTTAATATTTACCATCTATAAGCACAGACCTATAGATGAAAATTAAGATTTAGATTAGATATAAGGAAAAAATTCTTCACTGGTGGTGAGGCACTGGAGCAGACTGCCCAGAGAAGTTGTGGATGCCTCATCCCTGGAAGTGTTCAAGGCCAGGCTGGATGGGGCTTTGAGCAACCTGATCTAGTGGAAGATGTCTCTGCTGATGGAGGGAGGTTAGAACTAAATGTTCTTTAAGGTCTCTACCAACCCAAACCATTCTATGATTCTATGATTCCATGTGATAAATGTCTGTGAACATTTCAGCTGTGCAACTACCATAGAATTCTTCAGCCTTACACTTCAGGGAATTAAAATAGTAAAAGGACGGGAAAATGTAAGAAGAAATGGGAAAAATGTAAGAAGAAATAGAACAAATATACTCTGAATTGCAGGAAGGAAGTCTTTTAGTGGAAGAACATCTCCTATTTGTGAAAACTGCTAAAGAATTAAGTGGTTTCTATAAAAAAGTAGTGAAAACTTCATCTACTGTGATAGTAAAGAACAGAAAAAAGCCTTTAATAAAGTACTCTAATGAAGTCAGTGAAAGAAATATGGATGTCACATAATCTAATGGTTATTGAAGATGGAGGTTGTGAGGAATTACATTGAGTATCTTTTATATTCTGTTTTCCATTTTATTAGTACTAGTATATTAGTATTATTTTGTTATTTTATTAAACTGTGTTTATCTCAATCCATGAGTTTTTCCATTCCCTTTTGCTTCTCTTTCCTATTGGGGGATGGGGATGAGGAGAGTGTGTGAGCAGCTATGATGGTTAAATTGCTTGCTTGGATTAAACTGCAACAGCTATTTACTACAGTCTGTCACTACTACCTTCACTTATCTCCAGTTCCCAGCAATTATTATTCTGCAGGCAATCATATTCTATGATAGGTGCTATCTTTAGGAATCCTTGTCCTGGAAGCTCAAGTCACTCTGATTCCTTTGAAGGCAACAATAGTACTGTACGTGACTTTAGTGAACATAGCTTGATTGAGAAATATTGTTGGACATAAGAACAATTCTCACTATGATTGGATGATTTTGGAGAATACAAGCAGTAATGACTTGGGTGGTTGCACTTTGTCCCTAATTTATATTTAATATCTTTGACCTTATTTTTAAGCAGTTGTCTGAATAGGTTTGTCAAAAATATTTTGGATGAAATAACTATAACAGAAACATTATCACTAATTTCTTCTTTTTCAAATATAAACATTCAATTCGGATGACTCATGTGCATGCATATGCATGTCTGTGTATTTGTACTTGAGACAAGCACTTGAGACAGACACATATACACAGCTCTAAGTAAAAATTTTGTTAGAATCACCCTATAGTTTCATGCTGTGAAAGCAATGAAACAGCTCCTTTCACATGAATGGCTTTTGAGATCTTTGGAGACAAAGAAGTAAAATATTTAATGGAATTATACAGGTCCATGGCCTCAGTAATTGGCTTTTATCACTGTAAAATGATCCTCTTTCAAAAGAGAAAAAGGGGGAGAGTAAAAGAAGGATACACTACTATCGGCCTCAGAAAAACCTTTTTGGTTCAGCAGAGAGCAATGATTATATATGAATAAACATAATGGGATTTTTTTGGCGTCTTAAAGTGCGATATATAGAGCTAGGGAACTCTGGACTGTGAAAGGAAGATATGTCATAGTTTGCCTCTAATAATTACATTACAAAGCCTTTTCTTGATTGAGTAAATACTGTTCAAAGGTTTATAGACATGATAAGAGAATGTAAAGAATTTGTTAGAATCATAGAAAAGGTATAATTTGAGATGTTACATAGTATTACTTAGGAATATTAATGGCGTGCCTGCAGTACGATACAAAGCAAAGTGTATCTCATAGTTGTCTTTTTAGTGACTGAAGGGGGCAAATAAAAAAAGAAAAAATATATCTGATTGATTCTACTTCCAGTTATTTATGTGAAAAAAAAGAAGGCGTTGAAAGCAGCAGATTGTTTTGCTTTTCTGATGCAGATGGCAAAGATGCAAACTTGCAAGTATATGGGCAAAAAGACAAATCAGACTTCATAACTTCAGATAATACCCTTTCAAAGGATCACAAAACATATAAGTGAAAGGAAGCCACTCAATATATGTATCCTCAGGTGCAATTACAAATGCTACTATTTCAGAGTGTAATTTACAGCCTTGATAGGATTTTATATTTTTTAATAAAAGCTGACACTAACATTACTACAATGGCAAAGTTTTCTTTTTGATTGTCCCTCATGTTGCTACAAAATATGTTGCTCATTTGAATTTTGTCTTTTTCACTGATGACTTTCCCTTCCTTTTTTTCTGTTTCTTTTTTCACTCTTTCATTATTCTGTTTTCTTGGCAAATATATATTTCCGTGGAAATAAGTCTTCCATAAATATTAACATTTCTAGGGGGTGGTATTTTTAAGAAAAGTGAAAAAATTAAACTCCATAACAAAACAAACTGATGAATCCACTCCTTAAATCTCCGTCACTGGTGCAATTGTTTAGGAAGTTAGAACTAGGAACCTATGAATTTGACGCCTTTGGTTGAGTCAAACTGGGTATTAGGAAAGATTTAAGTGTTACCATACCTGATTAGGATCAAAATAGAGGAAACATAACTATTGTAAATCCTTTAAAAAAGATACAAGCTCGTGGGAGTTATGTCCTGCTTTGTCTTACTACTGTGGTTTTCCTTGGCTTAGAAGTAATTCTAAGATTATATACCTGTATGGTTGTGTGGATAAATGAAGAAAGGTTTTGATAGCAGAAACATGTTCATCCAGAGCAGGAATGGAAGAGAGTGGAAATATCAAAGTTTGAACTGGCAAGTTGTATCACATGGAGGTAACGAAAAAAAATCGGGTAAATTAATCAGAAATCAATATTCCTGACTAGAAAAGGCATCCATTCAATTAAGCTGATGAATCCAAGGCAATCCATACTCTCTCTGCATTACTGCCCATGCTCTGCAGAGTTGCTCTGGGTGTGAATGTTTATTGTTTACTTGATATTTCTTCCAGCCTGCATACTTGTGTTACCTGACTCTAATACTCTTATTTATTATTTTATACAGGTCCTGATTTTCCTGCCTGAGGCAGAGGTTACAAACATGAGAAAATACCTATGTATGAATTAAAGCAGAAAATCAGAACAGTAAACTTATCGCAGTTTTTCTGTTCTCTCCTACCACTTTATGCAATTCCTCTGTTCTCTGTACTTCCTCTGAGAAAATTTTACTACTGTGCATAATTACTAACCTGTTTTACTACTTTACTACTTTGTATGTCTCACTAGAGATGTATTGCACTCTTCCTATATGTTGTTCATGGTAAAATTTAGACTTTCAAATCTACTGCTGTATTTGACTGGTGAATTGCTTTTTTTTTTTTTTTTCTTTGCTTTCTACATAAGAATGAATTGGCTTTCGAGAAGATAGTAATAAAAATCTTCCACTAATAGCCAGTACTCCCTTACCTGGTATCCTTTCGTATTTTGTCCCTTTTCCAACAAAATTCAACCCCCTGAGCATATGTTATTTTTGTTTTTTGACTGTTAACAACTTTATTGTAATAATTTGTTTCAAACTTCAGGTAGGCCAACTGGAATATAAATATTTTATTTTTATATTAAAAAATTGGTATGTTAACCTGTGCCTTGCTGTTCTGTGAAATCTAGCTGGACATGTAACAAAATGGTTATCTTGGCAGATTATTCTTTGCTGCTATCACAACAACGACAACAAAAAATATTACAGAGAGGAACATCTACTTTTTCTTTATGTCAGCTGATTTTGTGGTAAAGAATAGCTGATAGAGGGGTTTTTTAAAATTTATTTTTCTTCTGACTTTAAAGGCAAAATACAAATTGCTTGATAAAACAAATGCTCAATGCCTTTCTCTTTACTGTATGTCTGATTACAAATTATGAAGTTTTAATTGAAAACTTCTTATATGAACTATGAACAACATTTACTTCCAAGCTAAAATGTACAGATTACAGAAGGAGAAAGTAGGAAATATTATTTAGTGAATGGAAAAGGAAGCTGTAAAGTTTACGTATTTATTTTTGAATTCTGCATCCTTTCAAAGCTTCTCATCCTTTTGTAAAGCTTTTCTTTCCTCAGAGATTGCATGGGGTTTTTTTCTGTCATCTTTGTTTTCTACCTCCAAAGTGCTGGAAAACTTTGAAGGCTCGAGTCAGTAAGCAGCAATACATAATAATTAGTTTTTGACAAAATGCAGAAATCTATATGAATAACTATATGAGTAATATTATCTTTCTCAACCTGTTACATGCAGTCATTTAGACATTTTTCTTAATCTTATTATTTTCTTAATATTATTATTTTTTTAATATTTTGGAATACTGTAATTATATTATAGATTATACTAAAGTGTTGGCACAATATATACTATTTTTAAAAGTTCCTTACATATTGCTAAAATTTTTCTAATTTTTTACTAAAATTGACTCCTCTTACTGTTTAGTAATTTCTATATGTATTTACTTTAGGAAATGAACTTATGCTAAGCTGTTTCAGATATGTCTTGTGAATTTGATCAGTGATTCTGGAATTAGCTTTTAAACATTTCAAGTATCAGTTTCTAAGGACTATTTACCTGGGTAGACAACTCCCTGTACGAATAGTCGGACTTAACTGAGGCCAGTGTGGTTTACAATTGCTTTAATCTAAGTTAATATCCTATCGACATTTTACTTTTGTCAGGATAGATTTAACTCAAGTTTTGCATTAAACATCGTGGCCACTTAAGAGCTGTATTTTTTAAAAAGGCTGTATTTCATACTTCTAGATGCTGTTGACCCTAACACTAAAAAAATACATAGAATTTAATCCTCAGAAATCAATTTTAGCCATTAGGATTAGATGAGAATTTTATAATCCTCTATAGACCCTCCTTTTTTCTACCATTAGTAGTGCTGGTAAAAGGTTATTTCTTACTTTGTGACCCAGTTTGTAAAATTTTGCAGACAACGTTGGCATTTTAGACCTTCCCAAAACACCACCAAGTGTTCGAGCATTTAGGAGCTGTTTGGTACTCCACCGTGGGCAACTTTGTGATGTCAGAGTAGAAAATATTTGTTAGGTCACAGAAGCCCTCTCCTCCAGCAAGTTTGGCCTTGCCAAATTCTGTTACAATGAAGCGCAAAGAAGAAATACAATCCTTAGCAGGGCTGCATAATGTATTCCTTTTTAGTTCTGTTCCATAAATCTCCATTTCCATGGGTTACGCACTAAATTATCTGTTTCTTATTCTGTCATGTTTCCCTCATGATAATATTTCTCTTCCTTGTAACATAATGTATGCCTTGTTGATGGTTCTGGACACTAATTTCCTGACATCTCATCTTTACTTTTTCTTGTTTGTGCAAGTCTTGTTTCTATCTACTCTTTCTTTGAGGATTACTTTTATCAAATCTTAATCCTGTTTATCTCCTCCAAATATTACTCAGTTTTACTGATAATGGTTTTGACATGGCAAGCCCAAAGCTCAATGTAATATTTCAGAAGAGACCTACACAGTATTGCATGGAAGAGTGTAATTACTTGTTTTATTTTGTGAGTGATGTTACTGTTACCATACCACATTACAGCATTTTCCTCTTTTTTCATCCACAATCACTTTTTAGACTTAGAAAACCTATCATCTGGAGTTCAATTTTTCATAATTTTTCACATTAGTAATTTTAGTTTCCTTCTCTTTATTATTCTTGCTTATGTAAAAATACTTCTATCAAAGATAATTAATATTTTGTTAAGAATTCTACTTTAGAATAATGCCTGAGCATCCCAGCACAAAGATGAGTCTAACACAAGATTTTCATTGGAGTTTAATTCAGGACTATTAAACACTTTACCAACTATTTGGTTTTTTTATTTGTTATGTCATGTGGTTCCACGTCCAATTCCAAACTCTCCTCAAACTTTTTAAAAAAAATCTTAGTTGTAATACAAATATCAAGAGTCAGCTTAAACTCTGAGAAGCTAGTTCTAACTTATTTGGTGTCAATTACATGGAAGAAAATTAAATACCTTTAGACCTCTCTGGTCTCCACCACCTGTTTTCCATTGCCTGTTACCAGGCAACTTGCAATCATGGTATAATTTGTCTGGTTTTGAAACTAGACATATGCAGAGTATAGACACAGTTCTAAATTAGTAATATATATAGGTATAAATATATTTGTTTCACAAAGTTGCAGCCATTCTCTAATACAGCTCCATAAATTGCATGCAGTAGCCAGAGCTATAATAGATTTCTTGAAATACATATCTCCTGAAACCTTTCCAAGAATTTCCTGTGTTATGTCATTTTTTTCCCTGAAGTTAATCTTGTTTTTCTATGACAACAGTCAGTCATCACTGCTGGATTGAAACAAAAGAGGGACAAATATGCCTCTGGCCCTCTTCTCCACATATGGCAAAGACTGTAAACTTTGCTTGTTAATGGTGCTGAACTATTTATCCAGTTCATATGCAAAGACTGAATGAAAAATACGACAATTTAAAATGCAAGCCTTTGGTGCTTCCTGTGTGTACAAGCATGTTATTTAGTCTCACAAAAGAAATATTTCTTTTTACTAGATTTCAATCACAGGTATTTTGAAAGGCAGTAAACAATGCACTTCCATTGTTTGGATCTAAGTTCAGAAGTTTAGAAAGCAATCTGTGATAGGGAAGCTGTCTCAGTTTCAGAAATGTTATTCAGGTAACCCAGGGATGCATTGAATTCAAACCTAGGTACACATAAGAAGCACTGGCAAATCTCCATCTCACTGGAATACTGCCTGTGAGTGAAAGACAAAGATGTTCAATCAGAAACCGAATCTCATAAGCTATGCCTAATTTAATGGACTTAAAAGCTCAGTTATACCCCTATCCCATTACAGAAATGCATGTAGATATAGTGCCTTCAGAACACTGCACACTTAAAAGTCACAGATAACAAACTGACAGTTAGACCCATGGGATATGGGCTGACACTTGCTCATCACTCAATACAGTGGTGCTGTACAGCCACAGTTAAACAGAAGGATCTGTTGTTAGGCAGCATGTGTTGGTACCTATGACAGTAAAAAAAGAAAGAGGAAATCATGGCCTCATTGAATCTAATAGGTTTTTTTCACTGCCTGCATGAAGCCAAAATTACAGTTGTGTAATATGGGTTTTCTTTTCACAAATGTAATAAATTTCTAAACTCTATTTCAATGGTTTATTCTCACCCATACTTTTATTACAGTTTAAAGAAGAAATATTAGGTACTTCTGTTCTTCTTCAGGCATGCATATTTTCTTTGTCAGCAGAGCTGCATGCATTGTACAGTTGTTTTCAATATAAGGTAATACTAATCTCTGCAAAGAACGGCAAGATATTTCTCCTCCGCTTCCCCAGAACCTCAGCTTAATCTTAGAATAAGTGCTAGGAGGACGTAAGCCTTGGTGCTTCTGAGGACTAACCATCAATAATATAACTCCTGCCCATCCACTGTAGGTCAGAACTGTGCGTAAAGAAATTATTGAAAACCCATAGTGGCATCAACATTCTTGGGAGGCAATTAGCACCATATACATAACAATGAAGTTCGTCCTCTCTGATGACCCCAACACGTTCTTTTTAAAATCTTAATTTATAGAACTTAGTTTAGCACATATTTCTGTATGCACCAAGTTTTATTAATGTGAATAAAGTGAGGCATGTTGGTATCTTATTCATAGGATTGGGTCACATCTGTTAACAAAGGACAAAAGTAACTAATATCAGGGAGGCTATGGAATGGAGTTTTTATTCTTTCAATAAATATGTATGTCCATAATACAATCTCTCTAAAAGACAACGACAATATTTACTGAGCACATAATGATGACAAAAATCTTTATCCTCTAGATCTAAAAAGATTAGGAAGAAAAGAAAACACTATCAGTTTCAGATACCATTTTATCTGTATCTATATACAAAACAATAAATGCATGTAAGAGGCGAGCAGTGTAAAAGGCTTCAGTATTCCGTACTGAAAGGGTTGAGAGGGAAAGATAAAAAGAAGATCAAATAAGAAATAATAGCCAGTTAGAAACAACTTGGTGTATTTCTGAAAGATAGAGTAGCTCTCCAGTCCTTGACAGCATTATTTTTATATGCCTCCTAGTCACAACTAAAAAAGTCTTTTTCTAAATATGTGCATCCCTTGAAATATATATTACACAGGAGGACAAAATCAAAGTCACTGTGGTACAAAGCAGCTGGAAGCAAGTAAAGCTGTTTAACAAAGTTAACCTAGGACTCAGGCTAAAAAAACATGTGATGACTAACCTTGGTTTCAGATTTTTTCCTACAAAAAATATCCACCTGACAGGGGATGGGTGGCAGCCTAATATTACTTCTCCTGATCTGCTAATGGATTCAAACTGCACATGCAATTGTTTAACGTAAAATCATTTTTCTTCCTTCGTTCTCTTTTCTTGGGCCCTATTGCCTCTTATCCATTTACATGTTCTGTCTTCTCTTTGAGCTTATAAAATCCTATAGCCAAGAATTTATTTTTTTTTACTTTGTGTCTGGCGAAATGGGTCCTGCTCTAGCTAATGTTCCTGGTCACTGCAGAAAAATATAAAATAAAGAATTGTTTTATTTGTATGGATAACTGCAGAACGGCAAAGCAAAAGTCTTCACAGAGTCTGAACTATCCCCATGTCTACAAGATGGGTGCTTAAAATATCTGAATTCTAATTCTTCCTGAAATAGCAGAAAAATGTCAAAACAAGAACAAGGCAAATCAGTGGTAAATCAGGAGGAGGTATAAGAGGGAATATGCAACTTCGAATTAACCATTTTAAATTCTATTTATTTTTGATTTAGCATGACCTTTAAGTCTGTTAATAAAATGGCAGTACCTCTGAAAGTGTTGGTGTTAGTTTAATATCCCTTATGGCAGTAAGAATTGACTGAGGCTATGGACTACGTCATTTGCTGGTTAATTAGATAAATCTTAAAGTTTATTTTCTGACTGTATACTTAGCTTTTGCAATTACCCCTAAGACATTAATCTATTGAAAAGGAGAAGATATTATCCTTCAAGAAAAACATGTCATAAATATTTTGATAAAGTATTCATAATCCTCAAAAACGGATGGCTGTTCCATAAACATTGTCAGCTGAGAAGGTTTGCCGACAGAAACGTAAAAAAATTGCAATTTTTTTTAGTGAAGGACTTGCATCACAAAATCATATTCATTCTTCTATTAATCAATCACAGCTGGGTGATTTTTTGACAGCAGTAGCATGCTCGACCTAATTTGATTTTCTTGTTCTTTTTCTGATTAATAAATCCTGGGCAAGGCAAAACTCGAGTGAAAGGGTATAAAAGCAGATCACTTGCACAAAGTATAGGTAGGACGAAGGGAGAAGAAAATAATTTGATGTGTGCAGATAAAGGAAAATCCATGAGATTTTATTCATACATACAAAAATTAGTTTTGTTTTGGATGAGATGCTAATGGACAGCATTTAAACTCTCAGAAGTACTGTATAAATCCCCTCAAAGCATACACATTACATAAACAGAGTATAATATTTGAGATTTCAGATATCCTTTGAGTCTTTTCTGTATCTATTAAGTGCCTTTTTGCTGGAAAGAAAGACAAACACATGGCAAGACAGGGCTCAGTAAAATGTCGTATCACTGCATTCATTCCCAGTTGAAGAGATCAACAAGGTCATGTAGTCTAGGGTGCATAAAGATACTGAAACTGAGAAACATTAACTAGAAGAATTTACTGACAGTAACAGTTACTGACAGTTATTCTTCTCCTTGATATGCAATTCGCTGATACTTGATAGTGAAAGGCTTGCCGTTCTGAGAATACTAGTGTCTCTGACCTCTTCTAACCAGTTCTTCCCCAGCTCAGCAGTGTCTCAGACATCGCCTTGCCACATTCCCAGTTTTGAATTTGCCTTTCATGTTTCTAAGGTACTTCTGGTCTCTTTTGGGTGGATGAGAGAGCTTTTTATCACCATATATTGATAATATGAAAAAGCCAAACCAAAAATACTTAGCCTACACTAGTAATTTCCAAAATACATTGTATATTTGTTGCTAATTTTAGACTAATTAAGCTTTGATTGTAAAACTAATGCTGTTTTAATTAAGGTGTCACTGAAGAGGAACAGGTCTATAATGCAGCAAAAGCAGTCAAACAACAAAGACACTCAGAACTGTAATTAGATGTTTTGGTATCCAAGTTTCTCTCTCTCAAGTTTGAGGCACTTCCACTGTTTTTTGCTCACTCTGCTGATACCATGAAGAGAAGAGGGAGAAACTGCTGTAAATGTGGTCAACCAATTTATCTTGTGTTTGCTTGAGACATCACAAAATTATTTTTATTTTGCCCTATTTTTAACTAAATGAAAAAGTATGACTAAGAGTTTAGACATTTCAAATTACTTCGTTGATCTGAAAGAAAATTGCGTTTTAGAGATGAGTAATAAAAGTGTGAAGAGAAAAATGGCAAAAGTCATCATGTGTTAGACCCTGTAAAGATCTAACCAGATGTGTGTAAGGGACCAATGAAAAAAACAGCAGTATCATTCAATCAAAATGTGATAAATACTAAAATCATGGTAGCTATGGCTCACTAATTATTTATTTTGCATTTGCTTTTAAAACAGATGATGGCAGAATTTGATGTTAAGTACAATGAAAAATAAGAAACATAAGAAACATTCCACACTGACTTAAGGATGCCCAATGGCACATTGCACTCGAGGCAAGTTAGCACTTACGTGGAGCTTTTTTTTTTTTTTTTTCCATTTTGAAATCTGGAGGACCTCAGTAGCACAGCTGCACTTCTTCCCCAGATTCAGAGCCCGTATTGTCTTGCATCAGCTGACTCCAGGACTATTCTAGAAATGTCCTGATGGTGACATCACTTTGCTGTTGTGTAGTCAACAATTAAAATTTGGGAAAACAGTTTATGCATTTCTAATTTGTATGCTTATCCTCTGCTCACATACAAAATAAGTGATATTTTATTTATAATAGCCGTGATTATGGTCACTGAGCTAGACATAATACACTCATTTTATTCACACTGCACATACAGACATATTTAGACATTTGATAAGGAGTATTGCTAACCTGAGTAAGTTATAAACCTACATTAGAGCACAGTTTCTCAAAGCACACAGTGGCAATGAAACTCAAGTTGAACCCCAGCATTGACAAAATACAGTGTAGAAAGAGCTTCTGTTGATACACAGGATTCTGCCAGGAAAAAAAAATATATACATATATAATTTTGAGACTGTAACAACCACGTTTTGTTTAGACACATACTTTCACACACTTGGAACAACTTCTAGTATTTATTGGCTATTTATCAGTTTAAGAAAAGCTGAGTGTACTTCTCAGCCACAGGATAGAATTTTTTGTGGAAGACAATTGCAGAACTATAGATATAATAATGGGGGTGTCCAAAGTGATTGGTGAGACCACATGCAGAATTCCTACAGCCACAATCTCTGCTCAAAAGAACCTCACTGACGTGAGAAATGAAAACTACTGTAAACTCTTAAAATCAATGACAACAGTAGGCATTAGTTCCAATACATTAACATTTGATGCATACCTGTCATCCTATAAATAATGAATAAGTAGATGTGGAGTACCTTAGCCATGACTAAAAGTTGCTTTGAGATGGGGTGGTAATTTACACAGTTGTGGGGGTTTCTTTGGTGTTTTTTTTTTTTTTTTTGGTGATGCTTATCTTTCTTCACAAAGATTTGGGTGCTTTTTGTTGGTTTTTTTTTTTCAGCCAATATAAAGAGCACCACTGGTAATCTGTGGGCACACCTTGGGAGTCTGCAGAAACAAGATCAAAGATAGGTAAACCTATCTTGCATCTGACCTACCTTTCTTGCTTCTTGCAAGGTATCTTCCAGCTGCAGTAAGATAAATATTTTAAGCTCTTAATTATAAAGTGTAAATATTTTAATTAATTAATTTAAGTAATAAAATAATTAATTATTGTAATTAATATTTTCTCGTGAAAAATGGACTTAACTAAAAGACAGTACATGACCCCTCAGTAGTGTTACAGAAGCAGGCATTCCTCAGTTCCCATTCTTAATTTCTGCTTACCTCTGTAAGTCAAGATGGAAATTTTCCCACTGTGTGTGTGGGTTGTCTGTCTTTCTGATATTTACACACCAGAAAATTCAAGGATTATTAAGTCAGACCTGAAATACTACTGTATCATGGCATTTTTGCCTTTAGAAACAAAGCTGAAAAGCACTGGATATTCTTACATGTAAAAATGAAGTAAAGCTGTACAAATCCTGAAGCATCTGAAGTCAGAGCTCACTTTGACCCATTCTTGTGTTAGACTAAATACAAATATCTAAGGAAAAATGTATTAGCCATATATGTTCATAATTCTTTATTTTTCATCCATCTTTTAAGACAAACGTTCAGGGAAATCACTCACATGAACATGTTAGCATCATAATGCTGTAGACAAGGGTTACAGTATCACCCAATGGAACTGATCCTGCTCCCAGTGAAGCTAACACAAATTTGGGCAGAGCTTCCACAGAAGCAGCAGTCAAAACAGTATTTGACATTCCTGCAATAAATACAAAGGCAAAACCTGTTGCTGAATGCACTCTATGTCTCTTACAAATGTAGTGGATAGGAGTTGTGGTCAATGGAACAGAGTCTAGTTGGAGGCCTGCATCTACTGGAGTCCCTCAAGGCTCGGTACTGCGACTAGTATTATTCAATATATTCGTCAGTGACTTGGATGAGGGAATAGAGTGCACTATCAGCAAGTTTGCTGATGACACTAAACTGGCAGGAGTGGCTGACATGCCAGAAGGCTGTGCTGCCATCCAGCAAGACCTGGACAGGCTGGAGAGTTGGGCAGGGAAAAATTTAATGAAATATAACAAGGGCTAATGTAGAGCCTTGCATCTGGGCAAGAACAACGCCAAGTACCAGTATAAGCTGGGAAATGACCATTGGAGAGCAGTGTAGGGGAAAGGGACCTGGGGGTCCTGGTGGACAGCAGGATGACCATGAGCCAGCACTGTGCCCTTGTGGCCAAGAAGGCCAACGGCATCCTGGGGTGTATTAGAAGCGGTGTGGTTAGTAGGTCGAGAGAAGTTCTCCTTCCCCTCTACTCTGCCCTGGTGAGACCTCATCTGGAATATCGTGTCCAGTTCTGGGCCCCTCAGTTCAAGAAGGACAGGGAACTGATTGAAAGGGTCCAGCGCAGAGCCACGAAGATGATTAAGGGAGTGGAGCATCTACCTTATGAGGAAAGGCTGAGGGAGCTGGGTCTCTTTAGCTTGGAGAAGAGGAGACTGAGGGGTGACCTCATTAATGTTTATAAATATGCGAAGGATGAGTGTCAGGAGGATGGAGCCAGGCTCTTCTCGGTGACAACCAATGATAGGACAAGGGATAATGGGTACAAACTGCAACACAGGAGGTTCCACTTAAATATGAGAAGAAACTTCTTCACGGTGAGGATGACAGAAGACTGGAACAGGCTTCCCAGGGAGATTGTGGAGTCTCCTTTTGTGGAGACATTCAAAACCCACCTCGACACATTCCTGTGTAACCTCATCTAGGTGTTCCTGTTCTGGTGAGGGTATTGGACTAGGTGACCTTTTGAGGTCCCTTCCAATCCATAACATTCTGTGATTCTGTGATTCTGTGAATTTAAGAGCTGCTTCACGTACTCAAACCTTTACATGAAGTCTCTCTATTGTTTCTGACATAGGTACTAGATTATTGAAAAAAATTTTTTGAGGCACATGATAGAACTCAAAAAAGAAAGGAACTCATTATTTTCTGCACTATAATATAAATTCATGGGACTGATATGAATAGACTTCTATTAGCATGAGAATATATCTGTAGCTGTCAAACACTTGTATGTCAAGACCTAGATGGACTCATTCTCAAGAAGTGCTTTTGTGGTTTTTTACATTTATGACATTGATTTTTGGTACTGTGAATCTTATTAATTCCATGTTTGTTTTATTTTGAGAGCGTTTTTAGAGCTATGCAATGTCTTTGAGACTTTGAAAGGATGTTCTAAGTAAGGAAGAGAGGGGGATAGTATCTGTGATGTGAGAGTTTTTTCTTTCATTCACCTGTGTTTTTTCTTGTGGTAAACATATTTCCTATCATCACAGTACCATTTTACCTTGCTTTAAATTTTCATAACTTAGGCCATCAAAATTGTCATATCTGAGTTTGAGTTGTGGCCCGTACATGGTTCCTGTTTAGCACTGTGCATTATAAAAGTGCCTTAACCATTAAGATCATGGCAACTGCAATATTTAACAATTATATTGACCTGTCAGCCAGTTGTTCGCACAGCCTTTTATGGACATTTACTCCAGAAGAAGACTGTGAGAGATGATATCAAAAGCTTTGCTAAAATCCAAAAACCTCACATCTACTGGCTTCCCTTGGTCAACTAGATGGGTGATCTTATCATAATGGAAATTTAGTTAGACGGGACTTTTCTCTCATGGACCCGTGCTGGCTGTGACCAGTGACTTCGTTATCTCTCAAGGTGTTTTCCAATAACTCCCAGAATAACCTTCTGCATAATTTGACCAGGCACTAAAGTGAGACTGAGAGGCCTGGAACTACCAGGGTCTTCCTTCTCACTCTTCTTGAAAATTGGGACAACAATATTGTTAATATTGTATTCCAAAGAGAAGTGAGAAAAACACTTGGTTGCCTTCATACTGTAATATCCTATTTTACAATGTAAATGGAAAATGATGAAGGATAACAAAAAAGCCAACATCAGATATATGACATTGGAATGGCTAATAGTTTTAATAGCACTATATCAGTGGGTCAAGTACTTTTGTTTTCCTTTATAATGGACCTGTAAAAATAACATGTGGTGTGTGGGTTTATCCAGAATATTCACTAAGAGGCAGAAATTTTCCTGTCAGACTTGGGGATACTTAAATGCAGTCACTTTTCTTTTGGTTGTCTTCTTGGTTGCAGCATAATTGGAGTGAACCTTTTTCTTGTCTCATTATGCAATGCAGATTTACTTCCCCTGATGCTGAAATGGTCAGACATGCCCAATAAGCAACATTATATTTCTACTTTTCCCAGAGGCACTGCATGAGGTAGAATATTATTCCAAAGATATTTTTGTACTTCATTGTCCTAAATCCTAATGGAAATGGTCTCAAGAAAACTAGTAATGTATTAAAGTGATTCAAAGATTAGTTTCACCAACTATGGAGGTAATGTTCAATGCTGAAACAGTAATTATTTAAAAAGTTATGTGAATTGCTGCTTCTGATGTTTCGTCACTCTTTACCCTTGCAAAACTTATAGAAAATACATCTACCTCAAATTTTGATTAACTTGCTTTTAATGTAATAATGAGAAATAATATTACTGTTGTTGATATTGTATACTATTATTATAGCCTTGAAGATAGCTTTGGCTATCTTTTGGCTGTCTTTTCACTGCTTTGCTCTAATTTTGGTCCAATATTTTTATCTTATTTATTTGGAAAAGAGAGCACACCCACAGTTGAACTCATTCACACAGGTAAGGTCAGCTTCTTGAATGAGTGATAGAAAATGAATGAATCTTTAGTCATTATTGTTCATTAATTAACTTTCGTTCTAACCTAAATTTTTAATCTTTATTTCTTGAATTACAGAGATGAGTTATTTCTTGCGGCAGTTCTTTTGCCTAACTAGTCATCAAAACTTTAATTGCAGTCAAAATCTTGAAGATTTATCAAAAGTTGTGTTAACATCTTGCCTACCATTCCTTATTTCTTTAGATACTGTTTTATACCTTATAACAAACTGGCACTGTACTCTTAAAAGCCTGAAACAAATCTTACTAATGTTAGTTATTTGCAGCTGATATGGTAAAATACACATGACAAAAGTTCCTTCAATCTCTTTTCTGTTCTTCTCAAGCCACGCTATAGATATTGCTGCCTCCTACAAATCTGAGTGGAATTCATATCACTCATTGGTGTTCAGCATTTTACTCCCTAGAGGCTATGCGTGTATATAATGCAAAGTGTTTATCCGTAACAGTTTATATGCTGTTCTTGGTTAAACTGGTGATATGACTTGCATAATATAAATTGCATCAATATTTCTTGGCTTCATAAACAGTATTTTTATATTGTATAGGTACCTGAAGAAATGGAGGTGAAGGAAGGAAAAAATGTGATAGGCCAATGTCTCAACTGAAACTCACTCTCTGCTGGTTACTTTCCAGCACTTTCTTTTTACAAGAACTGAATAAATAAATTGTCACACAACAGGAAATGCTATTTTCCAGGTAAGGTGAGATCAACGGTACCATGTTAGCATGCTGTGGATCTGTCCTTAATATTAGGTTCAGTCAGAGAGATAACATTTCTCCAATGAGAAGCGTTATCATTTTTGCAGAGAACTGTCTGTACAGAAGCATGGGAAATTAAAGAGAAAACCTGTTATTATTAGTCAATACCACTAATTATGAATATTCAGTTATAATACTGAAGAGTTCCACTAGGATTATGTGGGACTACATACAAGATCATGTGTAGGCTGTGATTTGCAATGATGACCCTTGATGTGTGTTCAGGTTACATGTGGTTGAATGGAGACAGTAGAAGATAAGGGTGCTAGACTGTGTCTTTGACTGATAAAGGACTGAAAGACAGACTTGTTTTCATGTAGATACACACTTTTTGAGAATGAGAGAAGTTAAGAGGTAGAAAATTACATCTTTGAATGTAAATTCATCCTGCTGTCAGTGGAGGACTGCTGCGTTACACTTCTGCAATCCTGCTGCCCAGGAAGAACTGTACCACTCCAAGCAACAGATCTCCTTCTGCTTCTGGAGAGAAAAGTTCTTCTATCCCAATAGGGAGCCTATTGTAAGAAAACTTCTCCTGATGTTTAAGTATTCCCTCTCTTGAATTAATCCCATTATTTCTACAAATAACCCAGCTTATTTTAAATAATTCATAACTTTTCTTTTTATAATTGTCCTTCAGATCTCATAAACTCTTACTGTCTCCTCTGTAGTTGCTACAGTGCTAGATTACACTTAGTTATGACCTTTCTTTTCCCAAGCTTTGAGATATGCTTTCATAGAGTTATAATCAAAAAGAAAAGCACAATATGTAGACCAGTCACTGATGGCCTTCTAAATAAATATTCTTTCATTAGTACGGCTCAGGATAAATGAGTAAGTATATTTGGATGGATTGATACTAATAGGCCAATGCACAGAGCTGCAAATAGTAGTAACAAGGTAAAATAAGGAAGAACAAATTTCAGTATGACTATCGAGAAAATATAGCAAGATATATGTTCATATGCAAACAGAACTGCTGGAAACTACATCATCTGAATCACTTGACAATGCAGTGGAAGAATATTAAAGAATATGGTGTACAGTGACACCAGTGACAGAGGAAGATAGGCTGAATGACGCAAGGAGCAGGCCATTCAGGTCTCTTATTTATGCAGTTTATAGACTGAAAATGAATAATTTTCTCATAGCAAAATACTTCTAATCCCCATATCATGTCTCTGTCTTAAATAACAATGATTTAACAAAAAGTTTCTTAAGCAAAAATTTCTCTTAAGTGATTAAAATATAATCAAAATTATAACGTAGGCATGATTTAGCTGCAATAATAATGAAAAACCAAACCAAAACAGATCTGGAATTGTAAGCAAAAATAAGCATGTATTTACCTTGGATTAAAAAGGGATATATTACTGTAGCAATGACTGGGAGAGGATACATCATTTCAAACAAATGCCAGCAAATGATGACCTTCTGGCTGCATGTGGCATATATCAGATTATATGACAAATTGTAACATTACTCTTTCATTCATTACTCAGAATCCTGCTACTAATGCATCTGCAACAAAGCTGTATAAGTACCTACTTTTACTGTTTGTTCCTTTAGAGGATAAGAGATTATGATAGTGTTCATGCACTAACTGAGAACTCATTTAGACCTTGCTTTTTTTCTTTGTGACCCAGGTGCCTTCTTTCAGACAAAAGTATTCAAAGAAAATAACTATTTCAATATGTAAAAAAAAAAATTACCTGCATTCAGACATCCTCTTGCAAAAGCATAAGCATGTGTGAGGCTTACAATAGAAAATACCTCCATATACATTTACACTGACAAAGGTGCAGGTTGTAGTAACAATAAAATATTTTTTTGTCATAGACAGAAATATGCATGTATTTGCTTCAGTAAGAAGGGAGATGAGCAATCCATGTATAAGTAATCGGATAAAGCAAGAAAGTTTCTGGTTTGGGGTTTTCTTTTGGTAAAATGAAGTTTATCATTTTGGATCTTGAATGTTAGCTACACCATCAGGTTTAGGAAATTCACCCAATTTTGGAAACAAAAATCAAGAAGACTGAGGCCCAAGGCAAGCAAGTGAAAAATGGCCAAATATTTGACTGCATGTGTAAAATACGATCATGATATTACTACTAGCCACAGAATGGAAACACATGACTTTGGGTGCCTAGAGAGTGAAGGCTGGAACTTATTTCATTACCTACAGATGAGGTTCAGAGATCTTCTAAACACATATTTATACAGTTTACATTGATACTGGAGATGATTAAACATGGCTATAAAGAAAAAAATTATTCTCACATTAAAAAAAAAAAAATTACAGCAGCATTAAAATCACCATGGAAGCAGAAATCATGGTCATTCAAACCTTCAGAAATTGTCAACATTTCAGCATTTTCAGCTTCAGTCTTGCCTCCAACAGAATCCTTGTGCTGTCATGATTTTGAGATCCAGGTTGTTCACGAGTGAGTGTAATTTCTTACCCAGGAATCTGACTCAGAAGGCCCATCTTTTTTATTTCCTTTATAATATACTGGGGCTGGCAGGCAGCATAAGTGCTAAGTAGATAGTGGTCCCACATAGACTTGTCAATAGCTTCAATCTTTGACCAACTGCTGCATTCTGTGAATGTATATCAGAGGCCTAGTTCAGAGCAGCCTAACTTGTCCAGGGCCAAACATCACAATTGCACTTTGAGAAAAGGAGCAAAAAGGCCTTATTCATTGACTAACTCTGTAATCTCTAAAAGCCAGCTTGCCTGAATCTGTCTTTTATTCTACTTTGCTTAGTCCAGTCAAAATCTATCTCCTAGCAAAGGACTGAGTAGGGAAATTGGACATTTAATTATTGGATGGGCCATCAACAGAATATGTACTAAAAAAGGCATCCAATTCCTGCTAATGCTTGTTTTCTCCTTGGAAGGATACCCCTTCATACAGGAATATTTCTAGCCTTACCCCGCAGTTTCCAGTGGAATGTTGTTTTGCACGTCAGCTGAATCTAGGCTCAGGTGTGTGTGGCAGGTACACTTCCCTTCTCCCTACCTAACCCCCAGCCCCCAAAAGCACCAGAAACTTCTAGGCTGATGGACCACTATGGTCAACAGGCAGGGCCATTGACCAATGAAATGCCCCAATTGAGAGAAGTATCTAGACCACTACCGTAAATAACCACAAGTTCAGAATCACATAGCATATAAATAGTTCCTACTGGAGACTGCCTTTGAGCTGGTTTTCCTTGGAGCAGTAGGTCAGAAGTTCAAGACTCTCCTCCTTCAATTGGGACGCCTTTTAAGGAAACTTCCTCAAGGACCGAGAAACCTTGCCTTATTGGTTAGTGATTGTATCTTCTGGGTACTCTTGATAATCTTCATATTTTGTGAGTGAATGAATGCACACTTTGAATCATCACTCTGAAGTTTTAGAGATCCTCTGAGTCTGAATCGTCTATGCATTATTTGAACTCCCAACTGGTATCTGAATTTGTGTTTCATAATGTTGTCAGAGTGCTGAATGATTTTGGATAAACCATGTTTCTAGTTGGTATTCTGCTAAACAATTCTGTCTAAAACGAAGTCTGTTTTGAGCTCATCACCTCCTCAACTTGATTTTTGGAGTGCTTCCACAACAGTGTGGTTCAAGTAACTAAATTTAATTCTATTATTTTTGTGTAGTTCTTAAGTGCCTTCTAAGACAGAAGATGGGGCTCTGTGCTGATCATGAAGGGCAGTAACAATGGTTTGAACATCACATAGACTGTACCTGATTACCATAATGAGTCACTGCTATTAGTAGGTGTCAAGGTTTAAGGCAAGGCAGCAATAAACTGTGGCAGGCTCTCCCTGTTACCCTCTTTACCCTCCCTCCACCCTCTCCTTTAGATTGGAAAATCACAGAATCACAGAATCACAGAATGTTAGGGGTTGGAAGGGACCTCAAAAGATCATCTAGTCCAATCCCCCTCCCAGAGCAGGAACACCTAGGTGAGGTTACACAGGAAGGCATCCAGGCAGGTTTTGAATATCTCCAGAGAAGAAGACTCCACAACCTCCCTGGGCAGCCTGTTCCAGTGTTCCGTCACCCTCACTGAGAAGAAGTTTCTTCTCAAATTAAGTGGAACCTCTTGTGTTCCAGCTTGAACCCATTACCCCTTGTCTTACTGTTGGTTGTCACTGAGAAGAGCCTGGCTCCATCCTCGTGACACCCACCCTTTGTATATTTATAAACATTGATGAGGTCACCCCTCAGTCTCCTCTTCTCCAAGCTAAAGAGACCCAGCTCCCTCAGCCTTTCCTCATAAGGGAGATGCTCCACTCCCTTAATCATCTTTGTGGCCCTGCGCTGGACTCTCTCCAGCAGTTCCCTGTCCTTCTTGAACTGAGGGGCCCAGAACTGGACACAATGTTCCAGATGAGGTCTCACCAGGGCAGAGTAGAGGGGAAGGAGAACCTCTCTTGACCTACTAACCACCCCCCTTCTAATACACCCCAGGATGCCATTGGCCTTCTTGGCCGCAAGGGCACAGTGCTGGCTCATGGTCATCCTGCTGTCCACCAGGACCCCCAGGTCCCTTTCCCCTACACTGCTCTCCAATGGTCATTTCCCAGCTTATACTGGTACTTGGCGTTGTTCTTGCCCAGATGCAAGGCTCTACATTTTCCCTTGTTATATTTCATTAAATTTTTCCCTGCCCAACTCTCTAGCCTGTCCAGGTCTTGCTGGATGGCAGCACAGCCTTCTGGCATGTCAGCCATTCCTGCCAGTTTGGTGTCATCAGCAAACTTGCCGATAGTACACTCAATTCCCTCATCCAAGTCATTGATGAATATATTGAACAGTATTGGTCCCAGAACTGACCCTTGAGGCACTCCACTAGATACAGGCCTCCAACCAGACTCTGCCCCATTGACCACGACTCTCTGGCTTCTTTCCTTCAGCCGATTTGCGGTCCACCTCACTACCTGATCGTCCAGTCCACACTTCCTCAGTTTAGCCGTGAGGATGCTGTGGGAGACGGTGTCAAATGCTTTACTGAACTCAAAGTAGACCACATCCACTGCTATGCCATTGTCAATCCACTTTCTTATGTCTTCCTAAAAGGCTATGAGGATGGTCAAGCACAACTTCCCCTTGGTGAAGCCATGTTGACGGCCCCTGATGACCCTCTTATCCTTGATATGTCTTAAGATGGCACCAAGGATAAGGTGTTCCATCACTTTCCCAGGGATGGAGGTGAGGCTGACCGGTCTATAGTTGCCCGGGTCCTCCTTCTTGCCCTTTTTGAAGACTGGAGTGACATTTGCTTTCCTCCAGTCCTCAGGCACCTCTCCCGTTTCCCACGACTTAGCAAAGATGATGGAGAGCGGTCCAGCAATGACTTCAGCCAGCTCCCTCAGCACCCGCGGGTGCATCCCATCTGGACCCATGGATTTATGGATGTCCAGATTGCTTAACTGGTCTCTAACCCAGTCCTCATCAACTGAGGCAAACTCCTCCATTGTCCTGCCTTCCTCTGGGGCCTCAGGGGTACGGGGCTCCTCAGGACAGCCTCCGGCAGAGTAGACAGAAGCAAAGAAGGCATTCAGTAATTCTGCCTTCTCTGTATCTTTTGTCACCAGGGCACCCACCTCATTCATCAGTGGGCCTACATTGCCTCTGGTGTTATTTTTATCTGCCATGTATTTGAAGAAGCTCTTTCTGTTGTTCTTGACCCGTCTTGCCAGGTTTAACTCTAAGGAGGCCTTAGCTTTCCTAGTTGCCTCCCTACATCCTCTGACAACAGCCTTATATTCTTCCCAAGTGGCCAGCCCCTCCTTCCATGATTTGTAAACTCTCCTCTTCCACTTGAGTTTGCCTAGCAGTTCCCTGTTTAACCACCAGAAAAGATGATACGGAAGATAAAAGGGAAGGGAGACTTAGACTTCAAGTTGGAAGGGTTTAAAGGGTTTTACTAATGCTACTAATAAATAAGGAATATATATACAAAATATACAAAACCAATCTTGAGTACTCGATGTGGAGTTGGCTTCACTCCAGCAGCAGCGGAGCTGGGTGTGCAGAGCTAGCATGGCTCCAGCAGGTGCCGGTCAGGCCCCTGGAAGTCATGGGGGGACTTCACAGCAAACCGGAAATGGGATGCAGGGCCTGAGGCCTTCTAGATCTCAGGCAGGCAGACAGGGTCCTCTCTAGATGCTGGCCATGGTCGAAGAGAGCTTGACCCTTGTGATCATCCTCTTATATAGGGGGTATGATGATTATGGGATTGAATAATCAGTACTAATCAGTTTCAGTCACCTGTCCCATCCACCCCTCCTCAAACACACCCCTCTCAATTGTGGGATGTGTGGAATTCTTGGCTGTCATAACAATAAATCTAAACGTGAGGCTTCTTCAGCATTCCGTTGGTCTTGACCTTGACAATATCAGCACCATACACAGTGTTCGAGAAAAACATGCAAGCTAAAACTCAGAAGTACAGCCCCCTAGAAGAACTTAGCTGAAAAGAAAAATCACTAAAAGAAAACTGGTCTTGTTTTTAACAAAACCAGGACAGTAGGCTCAGTGTAGGAAGCCCTGAATGAACAGATACGGAAGGTTATGAACAGCTTAGTTAATTTTGAATTAATAACATGAATATTCACTAGAAGTTATTTTTTTAGATAAATATGCAGTAGTTACAGAAACTGAAACAAACTTTACAGGAACTAACACTGAGTTAAGAAAAATTTGTCTTATTTATCTACTTGAGGAAAAATTATATTAAGTGTTCAAATGGCCTCACTTTTTTAAGTGACTTGCCTGACCATTCATAACTTCCTTGAACATTGAATATTGGACTGTTTATAGATTTTTTTCCTAGCTAATTAATCAGTTTAGTATTAAAAAATATATATATTTTAATTAATTTTCCATAACAAACCCCAAACCTATTAAGATTTTTTTCCTGGAGATAGTTTGTCAAATATCATTATTACAATCTAGTGTTAGAACTCATTTTTTTCACTGATCTAAAAGTAGGATTTTTCTCTCAGTTAATCAAGTTTAGTCCAACTACAGTCAGTATGATAGAAGAGCATTTCTGCAGAGTGACATTTCCCATCCTACCAAAGATATAATAAACTGTCTCTGGTGAGCTTGTTTCCCCCATTGACTGGAGAGAATCTAGATGGTTAGCCTGCATGCTTTTCTACCTTTGAATGCCTTTTATTAACTGTAACTAATGTCAACTAAACTGCTCAGCTTTCTGTACAGTTAGGCATGTTTTCACCCCTATCCTGTTCTCTTTATTAAAGATGCTGTGCAGTGCTGCTTGATGGTCTGCATGTGACTAGAGAGGTCCAGGCAAAAGAAGAGTGTAATTTAGCTAGAAAACTAGATTTCACATTTTGCAACCCCAGTCCTGAAAAAATATTCTAACAGAGAGCAAATGAGCATTCCTATTTCATTTATTCCATGGGTTCAAGTTGCATACAGTCTTCTAAAATTTGTTTTCATCTACCAGATGGAAAGTCTTCTTTGTATCTTTTTGCTGTGAATAGTTAAAGCAAATTGTCTTTCACAATGGGTATACATTCAAGCACTGTAGGAACAGAAAACTTGTGGAACCCTGTGGATATTGCACAAGATGTTAGTAAAATATTATAAATTTTCCAGCCACAGAAACTGTGTGATATAGTCTGAATCTCCAGCCAAATCAAAGTGAGCATCAGGTATCAAGATAAATGATTTTCGCGAGCATCATTCTGTGCTCATTAACACAAAATCAGATCATTAGAAAGAAATTCTATACTCCTTGTCTAGCCTGCTTCTCTGCTGTGAATGGCACTTGTCTTTTCCCAGCAATCCAGAAGACACTTAAAGGGGCTTCTTACAGAGGAATTAATAGACCTAAATTTGGATGTTGTTCTGGGACATATTCAGTGGAGTATTACACTCTGAATCCTTTCCAGCTAAAGTGATAACATCGTAACTTTAGGATGGTAAAGAAAGTTTAAGCCACAAGAAGCTTGGAAAAGTCTTCAAGTGAACTGATTAATCTTGGACAGAAATATGATAAATGCACTCTTGTTAAGTGTATCATCCTGTTAAAATTTTATTTTTGTGCTCCAAGGGATGATACCAGGAACACTGAGCCCCAAAACAATTTCTGCAAGCAAACAGAAGGAAAGAAACAAACCAACCTTCTGCTAAGGCCAAGATTCAAAATGTATTGATTTTGAAAAATAAAACTCCATCATAGAAAAGAAATAGTCAGCAAAAATGGCAAAAATGAACATTTTACTCCTTATTTGTAAAAAGAGGACTTTTTAGACTAGGAATTAATCCTTTTTTATTATTATAACTGTTAAATATTGAACAGCCTCTTTAAAAAAGAGCCTCTGTTTGTTTTTCTTCTGTGTTTTCTGTTTCAGATAGTCTTCCAGATCAAGTTTATCAGGTTTGCTACTAGCTTCTTCATGAGAACTTTTGTCTCAGTGTTCAAAAACATGAGAAGTGTCAACCAGGATTCTTTTCAGCATCTGCTTTCCACAGCTGATGTACTCTGGTTCCATAACTTTATTTTCCTGAAACTCTGCTTTGACCAGGATTCACAATGTGGTTTACTTGAAAATTATGGAATATTCACCCTCTGAGTGGGACAGTGGGGACTTGTATTTTTGTGCATGCGCTCATATCCACTGCGAAGAAAAACCTCCATTGACTCTAGTAATAAATCACCGTATTACAAACATCAAGGAATTTAGTTTACAACTCAAATCAAGTGGGACTTGCTAGAGAACAATATGCAATAAGTTTAAAAAACTGGATATTGCAGATCAATGTGGGATGGGCTGTCAGTCAGCAGAGTGACAACACAATAATTCATGGTTTGTAAAAATCCAGCAGATAAACTGCAAGAAAAATGCACTTTGACGTAAGCAGCATACTGTGTGGAATAAGCTTTTGCTGAAAGGACGGGGTATGGTGGGAGAAAATTACCTGTATGTCGCGGTTGAGACGGACAAATGACATAGACCAAGTTCTTCCAGGATGAAAGTAGTAGGTGCCATTTATTGCCACAAGTGCATTTTTATACAGTTTTACCAATTCATGTGTCTCTTCACTATTGGTTACAAGTTACAGCAGTAACATCTCATTGGCTAATTTTGCTGTCATCAATGTTACTCTTCTACTCCCTTCTCTCTCACGGGTACATCCCTTCTCTCTCAATGGTACACCTTAATATCTCCAGATACTTCTTTACTCCCATCTTTCTCACGGGTAGGCCTTAATATCTTCAAGGCTGATCTCTGTTCCCATGCCCTCCATCAGGGAATCCACGGACCCACCGTAATCCCCCACAATTCCCCCTTTTTGTTTTTGTGCTAAAAAAATTGCCTTCATTGTCCGCTGCACAGCCCTTTGAGCAGAGAAATCATGCATGGGAACATTAGTAACACAATCACAACAATCATCAAAACAATCGGTCCCGTTTTCACTACTGATAACAACCACCGTGAAAGCCCCCAACCACTAAGCAATTTATTGCATATACCATCAAAATCTTCACACCCATGTCCTTGAGCTAATAACAAAAAGTCTATTGCAGCTCTATTCTGCAGTGTAGCATGTCTTACAGAATCTATATCTAACAAAAGCCCACTTAAAGCCTTAGAAGTTCTGTTAGTTTGCTTAGCTAGCCAGCATCCTAATTTTTCTAAACTATTTAAAGCTTTAGCTGTGCCAACACCAGGTATAAGACATCCTAAATCTCTTAACCCTGATCCCCAAAAATCTACACTATCATCACATTTGGACTCATATATTTGCCAAAAGCGTTTTTCCCGTCTTACTCTTCTGTGATCTATTATCATAGATACATTGGCTGTTAAGAGAGTTAATTGTCCCAAACTACACAGTCATCCAACAGCATTAGAAGGAATTCCTGGGAGGCTCTATCTCCACAGATCAAGAATACACCATACAGGAGTTTTCAGGGTCGCTGTCCCACATTATCAACAGCACCCCTTGGATTCTTCCGTGAAGCATTACAGCATAGTTTCATTTCTATAGTCACCAAGGGTAGCATTAACATTTTGCAGTTTTATCCATTCATGCTCTTGCATATTGTTCTGACACTGTTCACAAACCAGCTGGATACAAGCATCCCTGGGCATAGATCCCAGCAATTCCAGTTCCTGTGGTTCAATATCTGCTTCCGGGAGGCAATTAATCCAAAGTGCCATGTTGGTATTATTACAGTTCGTTGCAATGCCTCTGCACTGACCACTATTTTGAAACAATCATGTGATGCATGCTGTAGTCATCAAGGGGGATGCCAACCAAGCATGTGTGGAATGGGCTTTCCGGAGATGCCATAGCCAGGTATATAGAGTCCTGGCCAGTTGTGTTGGCTAAAGTAATCCACATGTTAGTCTTTGTCTGTGCAGGCATTCAAAACGCAGCAGCTGCAGCAATCATCGTCAGAAAGATAACACAGGTTTCACATTTTGTGCTGGCAACCATTGCGGCCCTTAATCTGTAAAGACACAAGAATAGCCTCTCCCCCAGGTTATCAATTGATGTGGCCCTTCCCATTGACCATTAACTAGTGATTTGACCGTAACCAATGTAGGTTCTTTCTGATTTACAGAATCACAGAATCACAGAATGTTAGGGATTGGAAGGGACCTCAAAAGATCATCTAGTCCAATCCCCCTGCCAGAGCAGGAAAACTTAGGTGAGGTTACACAGGAAGGCGTCCAGGCGGGTTTTGAATGTCTCCAGAGAAGGAGAATCCACAACCCCCCTGGGCAGCCTGTTCCAGTGCTCTGTCACCCTCACTGAGAAGAAGTTTCTTCTCACATTTAAGTGGAACCTCTTGTGTTCCAGCTTGAACCCATTACCCCTTGTCTTACTGTTGGTTGTCACTGAGAAGAGCCTAGCTCCATCCTCGTGACACCCACCCTTTATATATTTATAAACATTGATGAGGTCACCCCTCAGTCTCCTCTTCTGCAAGCTAAAGAGACCCAGCTCCCTCAGCCTTTCCTCATAAGGGAGATGCTCCACTCCCTTAATCATCTTTGTGGCCCTGCGCTGTACTCTCTCCAGCAGCTCCCTGTCCTTCTTGAACTGAGGGGCCCAGAACTGGACACAATATTCCAGATGAGGTCTCACCAGGGCAGAGTAGAGGGGAAGGAGAACCTCTCTGGACCTACTAACCACCCCCCTTCTAATACACCCCAGGATGCCATTGGCCTTCTTGGCCACAAGGGCACAGTGCTGGCTCATGGTCATCCTGCTGTCCACCAGGACCCCCAGGTCTCTTTCCCCTACACTGCTCTCTAATAGGTCATTCCCCAACCTGTACTGGAACCTGGGGTTGTTCCTGCCCAGATGCAAGACTCTACATTTCCCCTTGTTATATTTCATTAAATTTTTCCCCGCCCAACTCTCTAGCCTGTCCAGATCTCGCTGGATGGCAGCACAGCCTTCTGGCGTGTCAGCCACTCCTCCCAGCTTGGTGTCATCAGCAAACTTGCTGATAGTACACTCAATTCCCTCATCCAAGTCATTGATGAATATATTGAACAGTATTGGTCCCAGAACTGACCCTTGAGGCACTCCACTAGATACAGGCCTCCAACCAGACTCCGCCCCATTGATCACAACTCTCTGGCTTCTCTCCTTCAGCCAGTTTGCAGTCCACCTCACTACCCGATCATCCAGTCCACACTTCCTCAGTTTTGCCGTGAGGATGCTGTGGGAGACGGTGTCAAATGCTTTGCTGAAGTCAAGGTAGACCACATCCACTGCTCTGCCATCGTCAATCCACCTTGTTATGTCTTCATAAAAGGCTATGAGGTTGGTCAAACACGACTTCCCCTTGGTGAAGCCATGTTGACTGTCCCTGATGACCCTCTTATCCTTGATATGTCTTAAGATGGCACCAAGGATAAGGTGTTCCATTTAGCATGTTTTTGGATCATACTTGCAAAGTGTTTCATCACAGGGGGAATTTGGGCTGCACCACTTAGATATAAGTGATTCATCACATACAGTGCTTTTGACAATCAGTTTTGTGGTGTTTCCCCTATTTTTCCCCCTTTTTGTTTTTTGAAAAACATTTCAGAATCAGATGCTTATGTTGGATCTTGACTACGTACTCAGAATCACAAATCTGATTTAGAGGTTCCTCCTTAAAAAGCTTTAAGTAATGTAAAGCTGTGCCAAGTTCTACTAATTGGGTTGAACCTTCAATAATTTTTTACAGAATGATGCCAATTGTTATCTTCATGCCAGATCACTACAGCTTTATAAGACTTCCCTGAACCATCAACAAAAAACTCTGCAAGCATATGAGATCAGACCAAATACAACATGGTCTGTGACCTAATGTGAAAGACATGCAGGTTCTGCAGCAATTTACATTTAGGCATGCCAAAAGCTCTACTGTTAAGAAAATCAGCTAGTGCAATTTACAAGGACATAGACTGCAAATAAATTTAAAAAAATCAAAATTAGATTTCACAAATGGTACATATATGACAAAAGGATCATGGCTTATTAAGACTTAAATTCATTCCCTGCGTTTCTTGATCAGAGTAGCAATCAGTATATCAGTCTGTTAGCATTCTTGTCATACTGTCCCACAATAGTCACAAGTTGTTTCTATGTTGTAGCTATAAATAGACAAATCTGCAAGTCCAATCGAATGCAGTTAGCCTGTAAGATTGTCATAAATTTATTCATCAAAGTCTCTAACTCCATTTTGGCTGTCATATTTAGTGGACATCGTTTGCCCTTACCGGATAGAAGTCTTGTTTCAGTTCTATCAATGTAGTCTTGGCTTTACTGATACTTTGGCTGCCAATACTGATGGATATACAGCATTCGAAATTTTCTTGGAGATTTCTCACTTGAAGCAAGCAGATCTGCATCTTCCAAGCAGCTTCTTGTAGGACATGCAACTAAACAGAATTCTCAGAAAATGTTATTTGAGCTTACAATTTGCTTAACAAATCTTGACCTAAGAGAGGCATAGGGCTTTCTGGCAAATATGAGAATTCAGTTGTTAAAACCTTGTTCCGAATTTGGCATTCCATTGGTTTCAAAAAATGGCTTTTCTTTCTTTCCCATGATCTCAAAAACTAGCATGGTGAATTTACTAGGAAGTCTTTTACAACTAGTTACCCAGAATAAGTCCATAAAAAAAGTATTTTGGTTTAATTTCCCAGCTTCATTAGAACTATGGATCCACTGGCAATGCCTTTAAATTTCACCCTCAGACTCTTTCATGCAGTATTACAGTTCTCTAGCAGTAACATTGCTGGGGGGGGTGCGGGGGGGAACAAAGCCTCCCTCTTGACCCCATCTGAGATGGTAAGATCTCCAGCCCAGCATGAAAACAGATCAGTCCAAACTCCACATCAAACCAGCTTAGTTCCACTGCACACCCAAATTAGCACCAGTCTGACCCAGAGAAGCACTCAGCACTCTGATCCCCCAAAGCTGAGCAGTGTGAAAAGACCAACTTCAACAAGGAGGTAAAATGATGAGCTCTTCCCCAGATGTGCCAGAACCTAAGAAACAAGACAGAAGCAAAAAGAAACAGCACTGACAACTCCTGATTCAGAGCCGAGAAGCAACGCAGTGCCACAACAAGGATGGATGACAACACTCCAGGAAAAAAAAAAAAAAGACGGGAGGAGAATAAAGCCCCCCTTTCTCTGCTTAGCAGCGGTCAACCAGGTTTTTCCATTTTTTTTTTCTTTCTCGTCTTGCTGCAGTTTAGACATCGCCAAGGCCACACAGGTGGCGTAATCGCTGGTGCTAAGGAGGAGTTACTGGACTGCTGGGTTACAATGAGCTGAGTTTATCTTGCAGCTTGTCACAGGCCTGAAATTTATGTTCAAGCTGTACAGCACAGGCCTGGGATATTTTGCTTTTTTTTTTTCCATTTCATTCCAAACATAATGCACTTTATATGCAATTCCAATTAGCTCAGCAATAGCTACATTCCTTAGCTCCATTTACCTTTTACAATTTACAGATGTCAAAAACCAGCATATTAAACATCAATCCATTATTCCATTTTCCTAGATCCAAATCAGTTCATATTCTAACAACTTTTAAATACAGCCTCATACAATACCAAGTTCACATCCATCATAGCATTTAGGTTTGGTTTTTTGGTTTGGTTTTGGTTTTGTTTGTTTGTTTGTTTTGGTTTTTTGTGTGTTTTTTTTTTTTTTCAATGAGAATCAGAGTTTAACAGTTTAAATTCTTTTCTGCTCTCAAAATTATTAGATAACAATAAGAGCAAATTAACTTACAGTACTGTACTTCATCCCATTTTTTCCAAAGTTCTGCAGAACAACACCAGTTTCAATGCAGCACTAAACCCCAGAATTCCACATTCAAGCGACATTCAAGTACAACATCCTTTCAAGTTTTCTTTTATCAGAATATTTGCCCAAAAGTTACTCTAATGTGTAAGGATGCATCCTAAGGGGGAGCAAGGTGGTATTTTAGTAGCGGAACCGGTGCCCATTTTGTAATTATCTCCCCAAACAAAATTCTTTTGGTACCAAATATAAATATATATATGCAACCTAAAATACTGAGCTCAGATATGAAAACCAAATACCAAGTTCAAATATGCAGGTGGATCACAGTTACACTTATTCAAGACAATATCTCTATTTTTACATTGCACCTTTGAACTGCTTACTGCTCAGCCAGGTAGAGGTGCCGCTGGGTCTCCCTGACAAAACAGATCAGCGCACGCTGAAGCCCAATTGGCACCTGCCCCCTCACTGCTCTAGCAAGCTGGAATGGGCAAGGCTTTTATTAGCGTCTCATCTGGCATGCTACAACTGTTATCCCCAAACCAGAATTCTTTACTTGGTGTGCATACAAAAGAGCCAAATTTAGTACACCGAGATGAGACACAGCCTATCACAGAGTTGTACAAGTCTGAATGCTGGAATAAAGCTAGCATGCTAGAAAGAAAAGTAACAGCTATTACACACAAAATTTTATCATCACATTCACGCAATAAAAATACTAGATTACTCATGATCTTCTGTATTATCACAAAACACACATTTTGAGTCCATGGAATCTCATTATTTAACAGCCTGCGAACTCACCCTACCACACAACAGAGAAAGACCTACTAAAACTGCAACATGTTTAAACAGATACCCACAAAGGAAACAGGCTAACAAGGAAGACATCTATGACTGCTCTGTTATACTTAAAGATGCTTAAAGGTTCTATTCTCGGGCCATTTTCCCGATCATTTAACTTATACAGCAGCCACCACTGATTTCAATATTTAACAAGATCCTCTTTCCTCATATTTCCAAGTGCTTTCCTATGCTCTAAAATACCTCCCAATACCGATTTCTTAGGAACACAGAACCACAGAACCACAGAACCACAGAACCACAGAATGTTAGGGATTGGAACGGACCTCGAAAGATCATCTAGTCCAATCCCCCTCCCAGAGCAGAAACACCTAGGTGAGGTTACACAGGAAGGCATCCAGGCGGGTTTTGAATATCTCCAGAGAAGGAGAATCCACAACCTCCCTGGGCAGCCTGTTCCAGTGTTCCGTCACCCTCACTGAGAAGTTTCTTCTCAAATTTAAGTGGAACCTCTTGTGTTCCAGCTTGAACCCATTACCCCTTGTCTTACTGTTGGTTGTCACTGAGAAGAGCCTGGCTCCATCCTCGTGACACCCACCCTTTGTATATTTATAAACATTGATGAGGTCACCCCTCAGTCTCCTCTTCTCCAAGCTAAAGAGACCCAGCTCCCTCAGCCTTTCCTCATAAGGGAGATGCTCCACTCCCTTAATCATCTTTGTGGCCCTGCGCTGGACTCTCTCCAGCAGTTCCCTATCCTTCTTGAACTGAGAGGCCCAGAACTGGACACAATGTTCCAGATGAGGTCTCACCAGGGCAGAGTAGAGGGGAAGGAGAACCTCTCTCGACCTACTAACCACCCCCCTTCTAATACACCCCAGGATGCCATTGGCCTTCTTGGCCGCAAGGGCACAGTGCTGGCTCATGGTCATCCTGCTGTCCACCAGGACCCCCAGGTCCCTTTCCCCTACACTGCTCTCTAACAGGTCATTCCCCAACCTATACTGGAACCTGGGGCTGTTCTTGCCCAGATGCAAGACTCTACATTTTCCCTTGTTATATTTCATTAAATTTTTCCCTGCCCAACTCTCTAGCCTGTCCAGGTCTTGCTGGATGGCAGCACAGCCTTCTGGCATGTCAGCCACTCCTGCCGGTTTGGTGTCATCAGCAAACTTGCCGATAGTACACTCAATTCCCTCATCCAAGTCATTGATGAATATATTGAACAGTATTGGTCCCAGAACTGACCCTTGAGGCACTCCACTAGATACAGGCCTCCAACCAGACTCTGCCCCATTGACCACGACTCTCTGGCTTCTTTCCTTCAGCCGATTTGCGGTCCACCTCACTACCCGATCATCCAGTCCACACTTCCTCAGTTTAGCCGTGAGGATGCTGTGGGAGACGGTGTCAAATGCTTTACTGAACTCAAGGTAGACCACATGCACTGCTATGCCATCGTCAATCCACCTTGTTACGTCTTCATAAAAGGCTATGAGGTTGGTCAAGCACAACTTCCCCTTGGTGAAGCCATGTTGACTGTCCCTAATGACCCTCTTATACTTGATATGCCTTGAGATGGCACCAAGGATAAGGTGTTCCATCACTTTCCCAGGGATGGAGGTGAGGCTGACCGGTCTATAGTTGCCCGGGTCCTCCTTCTTGCCCTTTCTGAAGACCGGAGTGACCTTTGCTTTCCTCCAATCCTCAGGCACCAATCCCGTTTCCCAAGACTTGGCAAAGATGATGGAGAGCGGTCCAGCAATGACTTCAGCCAGCTCCCTCAGCACCTGCGGGTGCATCCCATCTGGACCCACGGATTTATGGATGTCCAGATTGCTTACCTGGTCCCTAACCCAGTCCTCATCAACTAAGGCAAACTCCTCCATTGCCCTGCCTTCCTCTGGGGCCTCAGGGGTACGGGGCTCCTCAGGACAGCCTCCGGCAGAGTAGACAGAGACAAAGACGGCATTCAGTAATTCTGCCTTCTCTGTATCTTTTGTCACCAGGGCACCTACCCCATTCATCAGTGGGCCTACATTGCCTCTGGTGTTATTTTTATCTGCCATGTATTTGAAGAAGCTCTTTCTGTTGTCCTTGACCCCTCTTGCCAGGTTTAACTCTAAGGAGGCCTTAGCTTTCCTAGTTGCCTCCCTACATCCTCTGACAACAGCCTTATATTCTTCCCAAGTGGCCAGCCCCTCCTTCCATGATTTGTAAACCCTCCTCTTCCACTTGAGTTTGCCCAGCAGTTCCCTGTTTAACCACGCAGGTCTCCTGGCTCCCTTCCTTGACTTCCTACGCGTCGGGATGCACTGATCTTGAGCTTGGTAGAAGCAGTCCCTGAATGTTAACTAACTATCTTGGGCCCCTTTACCTTCAAGCAGCCTTGCCCACGGGATTTCCTCCAGCAATTGTTTGAAAAGGCCAAAGTTGGCCCTGCTGAAGTCCAAGGTTGCAATTCTGCTCGGTATTCTGCTCCCACCACAGGAGATTCTGAACTCCACCATCTCATGGTCACTGCAACCAAGGCAGCCCTCCACCTTTACTGCTTCAACCAGACCCTCCTTGTTAGCGAGGACGAGATCCAGCAGCGCACCTCTCCTAGTCGGCTCCTCCACCATTTGCATCAGAAAGTTATCGTCAATGCACTGGAGGAACCTCCTAGACTGAGGCTGGCTGGCTAGTCCTTCCAGCAAACATCAGGGTAGTTAAAATCCCCCATAATAACCAGAGCCTGTGACTGTGAGGCCACGCTCCGCTGCCCATAGAAGGCCTCATCAACATCCTCACTCTGATCTGGTGGCCTGTAATAGACTCCCACAACAGTGTCACCCCTGCCAGCCTGCCCCTTAATTCTCACCCACAGACTCTCAACTTGCTCCTCAACCGCACCTGGACAGTGCTCTATACACTGTAGTTGCTCTGTCACATAAAGAGTAACTCCACCACCACGCTTGGCTGGCCTGTCTTTTCTGAAAAGGACATAACCATCCATGACCACATTCCAGTCATGTGAGCTGTCCCACCATGTCTCTGTTAATGCCACCAGATCATAATCTCCTGACCGAACGCAGGTTTCTAACTCCTCCTGCTTATTCCCCATGCTGCGCGCATTGGTGTACAGGCACTTCAGGGAGCGAGCCGAGTACACCGATTTCACCCTAGGGGCCTGAGGGGCCTCCCTGTCTTTATGGATTCCAGCATGCTGCCTCACTGATGCAAGCCCAGCTACAACCCCATCCCCCTTCAAATCTAGTTTAAAGCCCTCCAAATGAGCCCTGCTAATTCCTGTCCCAGCATCCTTTTACCCCTGTGGGATAAACCTTTCCCACATATCACTGACCGGACTGGTGTCTTATAAAACCAGCCATTATCAAAGAACCCAAAGCCCTGCCTGTAGCACCAGTCTCGAAGCCAATCATTTAGGGACTTAATTTTTCTATTCCATCCCACATCATCACCCGAAAATTGAAAGAGCGAAGAGAAGATAATTTGAGCCCCAGACTCTTTCACCATCCGTCTCAAGGCCTTGAAGTCTTTCTTCATTTTCCTCAGACTACGGGATGCCGCTTCCTCCCCATCTGTCTGGAAGATCAGTAGTGGGTAGTAGTCCGTTGGGCGCACCAGGTTGGGGAGCGCCCTGGTGATGTCCCTGATCCGAGCTCCAGGTAGGCTACAAACTTCCCGATGATGAGGGTCAGCTCTGCATATCGGGCCCTCTCTCCCTCTCAGAAGGGAATTGCCTACCACAATTACCCTTCTTTCTTTTTTATCGGAGGCAGGCTTGAGGCGTGGAGTCGATCGCCTCTTCCTATGTGACCTTGTAGGCGGCCCTTGCACCACATCCCCACCTACATCTTCTTCAATATCCAGGGCCTCAAACCTATTACGGAGGGGCACCCAGGGAAGCAAAGCAGGTAGGGAGGGGGGTTGCCCGCGACGCCTAACTGGAACTTGCTTCCAACCCTCCTCAGCTGTTTGGCCCCCTACTTCTGCCTGACAGCGACAGGGCAGGGGCTGTCTCAGGTCTTCCCTCTCTGCCCGCCAGGGCAGGGGGTCCATCACCTTTTGGGGGGTTCCCCCTTGGGGCCTTTTTGCCTGGCACGCCAGGGAGTTACTCCACCAGTCGATCTCCCTTTCACACTCCCTGATGGACCTCAGTGTCTCAATCTCCTCCTTAAGTTTTGCAACCATGATGAGCAGATCTTGCACCTGCTCACACCTCACACAGGCTGAATGCTGCCTCCCTTCCCCGGCAGCAGCAGGCTGTGGCACTCCCTGCAGCTGGACACCTGGACAGCCACGGTTCGAGGCAGTAGCTCCGTCTGAGTCGACACAGTCTTCTTTAGGCAAGCTCTCTTCCTGGAGGAGACCATGGTCAGCAACAGTCAGGGACACTAGCAGTAGGTGAGAGGGTCTAACAAGCGAGGAGTGATAGTCTCTGTGTCCTACTGCACGAGCTACCCCACCTGCTGCTGCAGCACAGTGTAGGTGCTACTCACCCGCGTCACAAGCTGGTTGCCTCTCCCAGCGCCTGGACATGTCGCTGCCCTCCCTGAAGCTTTTTCAAGGTGAGGGGCGGAGGTGTGATCGCCGTCACCGTGGTAACACCCACGCCAGCCGCTCTCGCAAGGGTTGCCAGGGGCTGCCGGGTCCCGAAACCCACCCCCACACTTCTCCTTACCTCAAGATCGCTCTGACGGCTCCGGCCGAGCTGGTCCCGATCAGCTGATCTTGACGACTGAAAACAGTCATTTCCGACCCCATCTCATACGTAAAAAAACATGAGAAGAGGGAGGGAGGAGGGGGAAGCACAGAGCTGCTTGCAGCACGAGTGGGAAAACCGGGAAGAAGGTTTTACGGCACACTTATACAATCAATACCACAAGAAAAAACTGTAACAACCACCAGTAAAAAAATTAACTCACATTCCTGACAAGCTGCTTGATTTTCAGAGAGGCAATACACAGAAGCACATAATATGTACTGTAAAACTCACAAATAACACGTTGACAGCAAACATTAGCATTCTCTATTGCTAATTTCAGCATTAGAGCTTCCTTAGCTTCTAAGTTTTCAACCTGCTTATTGATGGCCTCTTGAAGACGGTCAATAAACTGCATGTAATTCTCATTGGGACCCTGATTAATAGTCATAAATAATTTGGCTGCTTTGTCAGTTTCAGGCACCTTTATCATAGCTTCATATGCAAGGTCTGCCCCAGGATTTCAGAAACTAATTGTGCCTGTAATGGTGGTGTGCCAATTAGTGTCTCTTCCAAGAGTTGGGGGATACCTGCCCCTTTCAATGAATCCCCATCATTCTGTCCTAAATGATCTATAGCTGTTACATTGTATAGGTCTAATTTTGCTTGAGTCTTTCGTGGTTTTTATCTGATCTCAGGGCAACACGTACACACACTCCTTTTCCTTTTAACTTTTCAAGAGAATGCTGCAGACCCTCATCCTCACCCGAGTCATCAGATAACACGGACTTGAATGGTGCTGGAGAATCATTAGTAACAGGGGGGTTACTAATTCTGAGAACAGTGCACTTTTTTTTTTTTCTCCAAATCTAGCCCAGGGAAGCCACCCTCCTCCACTGTCTCTGCCTGTTCCCGTTGCTCTTTTAATCCTCTCAAATTCTCTAGCAACAAATGCCATGTCGTTAACAGTTCAGTTGTTTCTTTGGATCTTTGGGTAGTGCTTTGCCTCATAGTAACGTCCTTCATAAACTCAATTCCAGAAGGCTAATACCCTGCTTCTTCAGAAGCAATTTCCATGTAGATAATATAATACCCTCTTCTTTAGATAAGTTCCCCGCCATGTTCCCTATAGCTCACCTGCTCTTGGCGTGATGTCTTTTCAAGGATCCAGATCTTTGGCAGCTCCCCCCTGCTGCTCTATCAGCTGTACCAGGCTCCATCTCCCCAGCTTATCATTGGCTGTCACAGCTTCACCGCTGTCTCTTCTTCATGTGAGATTCTTCTTCATGCAGGATCACATCGGGGTCACCATATGTTGCGGTTGAGACGGACAAATGACATAGACCAAGTTCTTCCAGGATGAAAGTAGTAGGTGCCATTTATTGCCACAAGTGCATTTTTATACAGTTTTACCAATTCATGTGTCTCTTCACTATTGGTTACAAGTTACAGCAGTAACATCTCATTGGCTAATTTTGCTGTCATCAATGTTACTCTTCTACTCCCTTCTCTCTCACGGGTACATCCCTTCTCTCTCAATGGTACACCTTAATATCTCCGGATACTTCTTTACTCCCATCTTTCTCACGGGTAGGCCTTAGTATCTTCAAGGCTGATCTCTGTTCCCATGCCTTCCATCAGGGAATCCACGGACCCACCATAGTCCCCCACACCTGTATTAAATTGAAATACTTTGCTGTACTTCACTCTCTGTCACATGTTGGGTTAAAGGACCTGTTTAATGCTTGAAAAGAAATGTAATAAACCAAAATGTATATATTGGACATTGTTCTTTGGTGATGTAGGGTCTTCTTCGGTAGTCATCTGTGTAGATCTGTGTAACTTCAGTAAAGCTTGCCTGAGCTGTATGAGAGAGCAGTCAGTGCAATGCAGTGGGTGCGAGGTAGAGGGAATCCATGCTGCAGTCTGCTGCTATGGCACTGAAATAGCCATGAGTTTATAAGAAACGAGATGCTTCTTAGTGTTAAATAAACATTAAGAAGACAGGAGAGACAGATCCCTAACTAGACAAAGGTCTAATATCTCATGTGAGCCAACACAAGCATGTCACAAGAAGCTACCAGAGGCCACAAATGCAATTGCAGAGAGCAAATTTATTTTAGTTACCTCACTACCAGGGGATCTCCAAAACAGCACCTAAGCTCCTGGGTAGAGGTGACACAAGCAGAGATGCAGGTGCTGCAGAATTCAGCCCCGGTAGAAGATCACTGGGCCTGCTGTGTTCGCCTGTATCTCAAGGCTTCAAGCAGGCATCACCTTCTGCTCTTTCTCACAACAAAGCAGGAATCTCAGGCATAATGAAAAGGTGCATTAGACTTTCTCACGAGCCTATGTTATCTAACACAGAGGTTCTACTTGTCAAGCACACAAGGTCAGTAAAACAACTAGTGTGATGTATGTGCTTTTTCTACACCCCAGCTGCAAGTCACTTGAACGTATTTACATTTAACCTCTTCACCATTCTTGCACAATTCCCATACAATCTCAGATGTCATAAGGCCAAAAAGCAGAAGAATCTCTATTTACCATCTTCACAGGATGTATAAGCAAAGCAAAAAGTAATTCATGGGGGTCCACCTGAAAAAGGTTAAATTGAAGGAAAAATACTCTTGTATATATGGATCATACTTCCACTGTACTCTAGTTTTTTGTAAGAACCATAAATCCTTTTTTATCTTGTGAAGAGCATGGAGGGAGGTTGCGTTGGTTTTGTTTTGGGAGTGTGTGTTATTTGTTATTCTTGTCTTTGTTTTGGTTGGTGTTCTTTGTCCATTTGTGGTTGCGTTTGTTTGTTTGTTTGTTTTCACTTCAAGAAGCGTAAAAATAGCTTTTAAAAAGTTGCAGGGTTTACCCATATCAAAACTAGCCAATCCTGAGCAAATGGCTTCAGCCATTAAATTAGCATGTGAGTTTGTTTTCATGAGGTTTACCAGCTCTTCTGTATTCATGAACAATTTTGAAAGAAAAGAATTGTTTGGCAAGTACATTCATGACAAACTAAAATGCTGAAAATATTAATGCATATGGCATGCAAATGATAAATTATTAGGTATAGTGAGTATGAACCACCCTTTAACCTAATTTGCAGAAAAATGAATTGCTATAAATAATCTACAAACAGGAAAATGAGGCAAATTTGTCAAATTGCACCTGATTTCTGCATTTTTTAACAAAGAGCAATATAGTTAACTTGGAAAATCAGCAATTACGGATTATATAGAGAGAGTAATTTTACTTTACCTCTTGGAATATACATTATTTGAATCCTAAATACATTCTTCTGTACTGTACACTTCTAGTGCTGTTCTGGTGTACTGCATACTATAATTAACATGCATTCTCTTCTTTAGATGACTTCTACTGCCTCCAAAAGCTATTTGAATATGAAGTCCCTTACTATTCCAAACAAAAGAGTATAAAAGGCATATCAAACAATTATTGCCTTAGGCCCCTTCACTGTAACTCAATCCTGACCCGTAGGGGTGTTTAGTTTTGAATAAGAAGGCTGTAATTTTGTCCTCATATCCTCTTAAGATCTGGCTGTTCTGCTGAACTTCTGAAGGATGATGACAGCAAACATGAATGTTTTTATATTAATTATTTCTGATATGACTGATGGTCATACAAAAGTCAGTATGTAGAAGTTATAAGTGGCATAGGAATTGAATGAATTCCTTCAATCCAAGAATATTGCCATTATTTACACTTTATGACATGGCAAACTATCTAGGTGCTATTCATTCACAATCTTTATGCAATTTTTTTCCTCACAGAGGTCATAAATCTATTTAGATTATTATCCTAACTAGGTACCCAAGGCTGAGGAGATCAAGTGAATTCTTACTAGTCTCACAGTGACTCAAAACAAAGTGAAAAGACATGTCATCTGACTGTTTCTAAGTTCAACATTTTTCTATCATGAAATGGATTGTAATTCATGGTATTCTTCAGTAACTGATAAAAAGATCTTTATTCTTCAAAGAGTTACTTATATAAAAGTCATGATAAAGTTGCGATCCTGAAGCTCTTGAGGTCCAGTAATTCTGTGTTAAATCTTGTAACTCTTTTTTATACATTTAGAACTCCCAATTTTATTTGACTATTATATTATTCCTCTCTTTTTTTTCTCTTTTCCTTATTCAACTAAGTGAAGATTTCTACCAGATGTAATGGAATATAGTGATTAAGAGTCAAAGTTTAAAAAATTGAGTTTCACATCAATACTGGTCCTTTTTTTTGTGAAATTACTTTTTCCTCCTCATTTAATGACAGAAACTTGGCAACCAACTTTTATTTTTAACTTCACTTCTGATGGATACATGTGTGAGAGACTTCTTGAAAATTAAAGATGCTTCTGTTATTTATGATAAATCAGGCTGTTGCCATTCGATATGCAGTAGGATGCTACAACAACAGAGTATGAAACTTTTGATAATTCATAGGTGAATTCTCAGAAGATGGGCTTACAGCTGTTTCTGTGCTAGAGATGCATTTACATCTGTGCCTGTTGTCAGCAATAAAGTTTTAAGAATCAGAATTCCAAACTGGGACCTTAAACCCTTCCTAGGATTCATGATTATTTTTCACAGCCTGTGTGGAGCGTTTTGTACACAGCTGGGCCTTTTCAACAGTCAAGAAGGGTAGGTAGCCCAGGCTGACAGCAACGATTTTATTAAGGGGTTGTATAAAGGAAGCATAAGGAGAAGTAAAGGTAGAGTTATTTGGCTTTGTAAGAAGCTGTTTCATGTTGTGCTCAGGTACTGTTGGTTGGCTTTGTTTTGTAAGAAAAGTATTTAGAAATATGTTCCTTGCCACAGAGTCTATACTATGTGAGAGCAAATAAGTTGTCTCCTTGCAAAGCTTTTGGGAAATATATCTATTTCTGCAGTCTCTGCTATTAGGCATGTAGATAATCTGTTCTGAACACTTTACTAAGAACCACTAAATCTGGACTTTTGCTTATTTTCATCACTAGAATAGGAAGACAGAATAAACAGAAATTATTAGTGAAATCAACTTGATGTATATGTTATGCAGGATAAGATTTGGGAATGTGGAGTCAGAAAAAAACCGGAAGCTTGTAGTTACAAAATTGAGTCTATCTGTCATGAGGGTAGCCTAGGTGATGGTGTTTTGTTATTGCAAGGACAGATTCACAGTTGAGAGAGTGATGTACGCTGTACTAGACTGGTGGGACTGTTGAAGTGTAATAGGCTGATGAATTGAAGCATGTTCTTGAAAATTATAAACTGCCTGTGACATGATGCAAAAAAAGGTGAAAAGATCATTCCTTTGTTTAATAAACTAAAGGCATATCTCCTGCCAATCAGTTGTCTTTTCTCCTGTTTATTTTGCCTACAGCAGGTATACTGTAACATCCTCATAGTTGCATAGCAACTGGACCCTGAATATATTAGTGTTTAGTAGTAATTATAGTTTTGCTTAAATTGTTTCAATACAAATATATCTTTTTGGCCTGGCTTTTACCCTTCCCCAGGTTTTAGTGTGTTTTCCAAGATCATGGCTTTCTCTTTGAGGAAAAATATCTATCATAAAATTAATCAAAACAAGCAGTTGTATATTACCTCACTGATAAAACAAGCCTGTTGTGCTTTGTCTATGAGCAAGCAATGTGCAGTTCTTCCCATGAAAGGAGGGGCTGGCCACTTGGGAAGAATATAAGGCTGTTGTCAGAGGATGTAGGGAGGGAATTAGGAAAGCTAAGGCCTCTTTTAGAATTAAACCTTGCAAGAGGGGTCAAGAACAAGAGAAAGAGCTTTTTCAAATACATGGCAGATAAAACTAATACTAGAGGCAATGTAGGCCCACTGATGAATGAGGTGGGTGCCCTGGTGACAAAAGATACAGGGAAGGCAGAGTTACTGAATGCCTTCTTTGTCTCTGTCTACAATGCCAAAGGCTGTCCTGGGGAGCCCTGTACCCCTGAGGCCCCAGAGGAAGGCAGGACAATGGAGGAGTCTACCTTGGTGGATGAGGACTGGGTTAAGGACCAACTAAGCAATCTGGGTATTCATAAATCCATGGGTCCTGATGGAATGCACCCATGGGTGCTGAGGGACCGGGGCTGAAGTCATTTCTAGGCCACTCCGCATCATCTTTGCTAAGTTGTGGGAAATGGGAGAGGTACCTGAGGACTGGAGGAAAGCAAATGTCACTCCAGCCTTCAAAAAGGACAAAAAGGAGGGCCCATGAAACTACAGAGCAGTCAGCCTCACCTCCATCCCTGGAAAGGTGATGGAACAACTTATCCTTGATATGCCTTGAGATGGCACCAAGGGTAAGAGGGTCATTAGGGGCAGTCAACATGGCTTCACCAAGGGGAAGGCATGCTTAAAGAATCTCTAAGCCTTTTATGAGGACATAATGAGGTGGATAGATGATGGTAAAGCAGTGGACGTGGTCTATATTGATTTCAGTATAGCCTTTGACACTGTCTCCCACAGCATCCTTGCAGCTAAACGGAGCAAGTGTGGTCTGGACAATCACGTAGTGAGGTGGACTGTGAACTGGCAGAAGGAAAGAAGCCAGAGAGTTGTGGTCAATGGGGCAGAGTCTAGTTGGAGGCCTGTATCTGGTAGAGTCCCTCAAGGGTCAGTGCTGGGACCAGTACTATTCAATATATTCATCAATGACTTGGATGATGGAATAGAGTGCACTGTCAGCAAGTTTGCTGATGACACAAAACCGGGAGAAATGGCTGACACACCAGAAGGCTGTGCTGCCATCCAGCAAGACCTCGACAGACTGGGAAAAATTTAATGAAATTTAATGAAATACAACAAGGGCAAGTGTAGGGTCTTGCATCTAGGCAAGAACAACCCCAGGTTCCAGTGTAGGTTGGGGAATGACCTATTAGAGAGCAGTGTAGGGGAAAGGGACCTGGGGGTCCTGGTGGACAGCAGGATGACCATGAGCCAGCACTGTGCCCTTGTGGCCAAGAAGGCCAACGGCATCCTGGGGTGTATTAGAAGGGGGGTGGTTATTAAGTCAAGAGAGGTTCTCCTTCCCCTCTACTCTGCCCTGGTGAGACCTCATCTGGAATATTGTGTCCAGTTCTGGGCCCCTCAGTTCAAGAAGGACAGGGAACTGCTTGAAAGAGTCCAGTGCAGAGCCACGAAGATGATTAAGGGAGTGGAGCATCTCCCTTATGAGGAAAGGCTGAGGGAGCTGAGTCTCTTTAGCTTGGAGAAGAGGAGACTGAGGGGTGACCTCATTAATGTTTATAAATATATAAAGGGTGGGTGTCACGAGGATGGAGCCAGGCTCTTCTCGGTGACAACCAATGATAGGACAAGGGATAATGGGTACAAACTGGAACACAGGAGGTTCCACTTAAATATGAGAAGAAACTTCTTCACAGTGAGGGTGACAGAACACTGGAACTGGCTGCCCAGGGAGGTTGTGGAGTCTCCTTCTCTGGAGACGTTCAAAACCCACCTGGACGCCTTCCTCTGTAACCTCACCTAGGTGTTCCTGTTCTGGCAGGGGATTGAACTAGATGATCATTCAAGGTCCCTTCCAATCACTAACATTCTGTGATTCTGTGACAGGAGTCAGCAGAGCTGCTGCCTTTGCCTTCTAGAGGGAAGACTTTGACCTGTTTAGGAGGCTGTTTGACAGAGTTCATTGTGGGGCAGACCTGAAGGGCAAAAGAGTCCAGAATGGCTGGACATTCTTCAAATGGAAGTTTTGAAGGAGTAGGAACTGGCTGTCCTTGTGTGCTGAAAGATGAACCTGTGAGGAAGAAGAACAGCATGGCTTAACAGAGTTTTGGCTCTGTTAGGAATAAAAGGAGAATGTATGACCTCTGGAAAAAGGGTCAAGCAACTCAGGAAAACTACTAGGATGTTGTGAAGTTATGCAGGGAGAAAATTAGGAGCACCAAAGCCCAACTAGAGCTTAGTTGGCTACTGCCATAAAAGACAACAAAAAATGTTGATCTAAATATATAAGCAACAAGAGGAGGCCTAAGAACAATTTCTGTCCCTTAGTGGATGCAGGAGAAAATATAGTGACAGAGAATGAGGGAAAGGTCAAGGTACTTAGTGCCTTCTTTGCCTCAGTCTTTAATAGTAAGACCCCCTGGCCAGAGAATGGGGACAGGGAACAGAATGAAGCCCAAATGATTCAAGGGGAAATGGTTAGGGTCCTGCTACACCACTTACAAACCCACAAGTCTATGGGGACAGATGAGATCCACCCTTCTGAGGGAACTTGCAGAGGTGCTTACCAAGACACTTTAAATTATTTATCAGCAGTCCTGGCTAACCAGAGAGGTCCCAGTTGACTGGAAGGTGGCAAATGTGACACCCATCTACAAGAAGGGCTGGAAGGAGGATGCAGGAAACTACAGGCCTGTCAGTCTGACTTCATTGCTGGGGAAGGTTATGGAGCAGATCATCTTGAGTGCCATTGAATGACATATACAGGACAAACAGGCAATCAGGTCTAGTCAGCATGCATTATGAAAGGCAGATCCTGCTAGACTAATCTGATCTTCCATGACAAGGTGATTCACTTAGTGGAAGAGGGAAATATTGTGGCTGATGTCTACCTAGACCTTAGTAAAGCCTTTGACACTGTTTCTCACAGCATTCTTTTGGAGAAACTGGCTGTTCATGTCTTGGATGGGTGTAGTCTTCATTGGGTAAAAAAACTGGCTGGATGGCAAGGCCCAAAGAGATGTGATGAATGAAGTAAAATCCAGTTGGTGGCTGGTCACGAGTGGTGTTCCCCAGAGCTCAATATTGGGGCCAGTTCTGTTTAATATCTTTATCAGTTATCTGGATGAGGGGATCAAGTGTACCCTCAGTAAGTTTGTGGACAACAGTAAGATGGGTGGGAGTGTTGATCTTCTGCAGGGTAGGAAGGCCATACAGAGGGATCTGGACCAGCTGGATTGATGTGCTGAGGCCAGTTGTATGAGGTTCAGCAAGACCAAGTGCCAGGTCCCACATTTGTGTCACAACAGCTCCATACAATGCTACAGGCTTGGGGAAGAGTGGCTGCCTGGCAGAAAAAGATCTGGGGCTGTTGGGCCATAGCCAGCTGAATGTTAGCCAGCAGTGTGCCCAGGTGACTGTGAAGGCCAACAGCATTCTTGCTTGTGTCAGAAATAATGTGGCCAGCAGGACTAGGGAAGCAATTGTCCCCTTGTACTCACCAGTGATGATGCTGCACCTTGAATATTGTGTTCAGTTTTGGGTCCCTCTCTGCAAAAAAGACATTGAGATCCTGGAGAGAGTTTAGAGAAGGGCAATAAATCTGGTGAAGGGTCTAGAGCACAAGTCTTACGAGGAGTGGCTGAGGGAACCAAGGCTTTTTAGCTTGAAGACAAGGAAGCTGAGGAGAGACCTTATCACTCTGTAGAGCTGAAAAGGAGGCTGCAGTAAGGTGGGTGTTGGCCTCTTCTCCCAAATAACAAGCAACAGGACAAGAGGAAGTGGCTTTAAGTTGCACCAGAGGAGATTTAGATTGTATATTAGGAAAAACTTCTTCATGAAAAGGATTATCGATTATTGAAACAGGCTGCCCAGGAAAGTGGTTGAGTCATCATGGCTGGAGGTGTTTAAAAGCTGTGTAGATGAGGTTCTTAGGGACATGATTTAGAGGTGGGCTTGGTAATGTTAGGTTAATGGTCAGCCTTGATGATACTAAAGGTCTTTTCTAAGCAAAACAGTTTTATAGTTCTATATACTGAATCGCACATCAAAATGTTCAACATGTTGCATTTTAGTAGGAGCTGTTTGTTACTATGCAAGTTGTAGCTTCCCCTGCTGAATGAACATCTGATGAGGTCTGCTGTGCAACAGTTGCAAAGAATTTCTTAGTTGTAACTTTTAAGTGGTATCTACAGTACCTTAATCTTCTGTGAAGTCCCATAACTGCCTAAATAGAAGGAACAGGAAGAAGATCTAGCTAGGTCTAATCACCAATGATGCTGTTATTCAAATATCTCCAGTTGACCCGTTAACTGATTTTTCAGTTAAAAAGATTTTTCCTAGTGTTTAACTCAATCCCCCTTCAAGATTAATTAGATTTTTTTGTCTTACTGCTCTTCTGCTAGTGTAGAGTAGCACAGGTGATTGCTGCAATAACAACCACCTTCCTGTGTATGGGAAAACTTCCTGTGTGTACTTAGTGTCTTTTCCAACTCTGCTTTATCTATTTATACCTTAGTGTGAAGGAAAAAAATTGAGGAATGTATACAAACTGAGACTTCTTTAGGGTTGAATATGCAAAGTAAGTCCCTCAAGCATCTTAAACTTGACACATCCATGAACTAAATTTATCTTTGGGGCAAAACCATTCATTACTGAAATTGGCTTTGCAACCCATTGCAATCTGGAGACTTTTCTTCAGCACTGTTTATCATCAAATAGTTATGTTATATTTCTCTTTTGGAGTAGTCTTTTAATAGCTACAGAATTATACAATTATAGTGTATTTTCTTTATAGACTATTTTATCAAGCCCATTTTGAATTCCCATTACTTTCCTTGGAAGTGCTGAAGTTTTGTCAGCTGGATGACATTCACAGCTTTCTGTTCTGTTGTGCAAAACCATTGAATAGAAAAGATTTTGAGTAGGGACAAAACTGTAGCAGATCCCACTTGAAATGCCTTCATTGCTTTTCTAAGTTACCAACTACAGCCTGAATCTGGATATCCAGCCAATTGCAAATACCTTATTTCATCAAGCTATATTTCTCTGGCTCACTTAAAAGAATGTCTTATGAGACAACGTCAAATATCAGATTGATTTGATGGGATTTGTCCTTGAGAAATCTTTTTTTGTTACTTTTTAGCTTAATTTCCTAAGGAAATTAGACTTCTGTGATCATGCTCTGTGTGTCTGTTCCTCCTGATTAATAACCTCTTTTCAGCAAAATTTGACATTGACCAGAGGGATAAAAGTCTCAAATCTAATTAAATCCATATGCACTGCAGGGAAGTAGGCAGCTAGGTAAAAGAAAAGTGCTTTCTAAAAGATAAAGACTGAAGATTTGACTCATCCAGAGACACTAGTGAATCCATCCAGGGAAGGCATTACTAATTCCCTAACCTTGGAGAAGTTTTAATGAATGCTCAACATATTACTAGGCGCCAGAGGATCTGTAGGGTGCTGTTCCAGAGGTGAGAAACAATGCCTGCTTTTGATAGTAACCATATATAAGTGAAGTAGCTGATGATTTGCTTTAGCTTTTTTTCGGACATGAAGGTTAGCTGATAGTTTTATAGTTTAAGATCTATCTTTTCCAAATTTTCTCTTGAAACTTACATGAATTTCTGCAAAGAGCTGATAATGGCTCAGACTGTTTCAGAAAGTTTGACAACTGTAAACATGTTTTGGCAAGCTGTATCAATATATATATATAAAACTTATCTAAATATTCATTAAATGTTCTTTCCCTATCCTAGCTTTTTTTTTCTTCTTATCATAGAATGATTTGGGCGGGACAGGACCTTAAACATTGTCTTGTTCCAATCCCCTTGCTATGCACAGGGACACTTTCCACTGTATCAGGTTGCTCAAAGCCCCATATCCAACCTGGCCTTGAGCACATCCAGGGATGGGGCATCCACAGCTTCTCTGGTTCTTCTTCATGTTCAGGTGCCTTACCACTCTCATGGTGAAGAAGTTTTTCCAGTTTCTTCCTAATATCTAATCCAAATCTACCCTCTTTCAATTTAAAGCCATTACCCCTTGTCCTGTCACTACCTGCCCTTCTAAAAAGTTCCTCTCCAGCTTTTTTGTACGCCTTCTTTAGGTACTGGAAGGCTGCTATAAGGTCTCCCTGGAGCCCTCTCTCTCCAGGTTGAACCACCCCAACTGTCTCAGCCTGGCTTCATAGGAGACGTGCTCTAGCCCTCTGATGATCTTTGAGGCCCTCCTCTGGACTTGCTCCAACAGGTCCATGTCCTTATGTTAGGGACCCCAGAACAGGACACAGTACTCCAAGTGGGTCTTATTGAAGTGGAGTAGAGGAAAACCATCTCCCTTGACCTGCTGGTCATGCTTCTTTTGATGCATGCTTTCTTGTTGAAATTCATGAGGTTAGCATGGGCCCAGCTCTCAAGCCCGTCAAGGTCCCTCTGGATGGCTTCCTTTCCCTCCAGTGTGTTGACTGCACTATGCAGCTTGGTGTTGCCTGCAAATTTGCTGAGGGTGCACTGGTCCCACCATGATGCTATGGTGTGTTTAATACAGTTTCTTTTATCAACTGCAATATCTCGAGTATTCCTCTTACTGTTTACTGTTGGTACTATATTCCTCTAGTAGAACAGAGCTTTGAGATGGAAGATGAAGCAAGTAAGTTTTGGTATTTTACAGAATGAATGATAGATATTCACATCTCTTCCAGAGGTGTCTTTTGCTTCTCTAAATGTTACAGCTTCTGTAAGGTTTTGTGGATAGTCTGAATTCAGCTTTGCTCATGCCTTAACGCCTGATTGATTTGTTTCAGATCACCTATAAACAATGAGAAAGAAAAAAAAATACACCACTTGGGTCAAACAGTTGTTTGTTGTATAACTCCTCAGATACTGTTTCTTTTATTAGTTGCTATCTATAACAGAAAACAAAATGCACATAAGAAAAATGTACACTCTCTTGGGTGTTACTGCTAATATTTTACCAAGTATAAAATTGCAAGAAAACCAAATTAACTTATTTTTGTACTTTTCTGCTCAGATTGGTTATGTCAATCCTGTCCACTGTCTATCTGAAGCAATAGTTATTCAAGGACTGATTTTTCTTTTCAGTTAAAATTTATTTAACAGGAGGTGAACAGATGAAATTGTATCCTCTGTAAATGCAATCTAGCTAATTGAGTCAGTTTGTTCTTGTCTTAAACTCTATGAAATCTATAAACTCAGCAAAATTTTTCCAAGCTTATTTGCTCTTATTATTAACAAAATTAATTACTGGAACATGCTACATTTGATTCCTCATGCCAACATGGTACTAAACAGTAATGATCAGTGTTTTGAAACCAACCTTTCATGTGCATCAGTTTAAGAAACAAAAGGCTGAAAGAAATGTTGAAGAGAATCCCTTTCATATAAGCTTCAAGTGTGCTGTTATATGTCTTAACCACACTGAAGAGACACTGTCTGGGAAATTTGTCACACCTTTTAGTTGTTAGGGTTGGCTTAGAGTAACAATTTTTTTATTTCCATATTACAAATTACAGGATCTGCAATACAGTAATCATCTTGTAAAGTCTGAGAATGTAAACAGATCTCAAAACAGGATGGGGAAGCAGGGAAAGTTGTGAGTCAGATGCCTCTGCATTTCATCCTCCTGAAATTCCATTACTGGCAGTTAACAACATTGAGTGATTTGAAGTCTCCTGTTTGTTGTCAGATGATTTTTTTTTTTTTTTCTGCACCCTGGGTTAAATTCAGGTCAGCCTGTTTATTCCACCTAACTGCTCAGCTGAAAAAAACAGCTGAGTAGTGCTTTACGTGTTCAAGAAATCTAAGACTGAGCCTCAAGTGACATTTATACCTTAAAAAAAAAAAAAAATTTGTTAGTTTAGAATGTGTTGGTTTTGAAATGCAACTACATTAGGGAGTAAATAATACAGGTTGGAAATTTTCAGTTAAATGCCAACCAGGCTTTTCACTTAGTACAATAAAGTGGTTAGTTTTATTTCAATTCTGTAAAAAATATGTAATAAATATGTTGTAAAATTATTTTGTAATAAAATAAAACCTCACATCACCGAAGACTTCTTGCAGCATTTCTAGAAATACCTGAAGCAGATCTGTCCAATGTAGTCTGTCCAAAACCTCTCAAGTCTACACAGTTGGCATTTGTCATAATTACTGTTCATATGTGCTGCATAAGCACACCTGTCAAAGGCAAAGGAATGCTGATTCCCTTACAGTCTAGCAATGAAGACAAATCACAAGCAAAGAAGTAATAAGAAACAACGCTTTAACTTTTTATTTTCTGAATAGGCTGCTGAGAAGATCTCCTTCTCTAAGGCTGTCTCTAGGGCAGAAACCTGAGCTTCCTGTCAACAAACAAAAACAAAAGAGTCGATGTAAACATAGATACAGCATATGCCCTAATAATCAAAAACAGGATGCTGTAGCTGAGTTTATCAGATTCTGTCACACTTGTTAACTCTGGACACTGTCTGATCTCTTAAGATAAGGAGCTGCATTTTTCTTCAGTTTCTTATCAAAGGTGCTTAGGTGATTAAAAACTTTTCTTCAGCACTGTCCAGGAAAACCATATAGTTGCTGGTTCTGCTCAGGGAAGTGAGGACTACTTATCCCTGAGTGAAACATGGTAGAGAGGCAGCAGGTCTTGTTTACCCTTGGTAGAGACTCCCATGAATTGCCCTAGAGAGGATAGAAATATGAAGTGTTTGTGTGTAGCTGTTATACCTACAACATACACCCTCAGACACATGGTGTGAACTGTGGAGTTGTCAGATGCATGGACAGGAGTTGTACTCGATGATCCTTGTGGGTCTTTTCCAACTCAGGACATTCTATGATACATATGTATACATATATTTGTGTATAACTTATGTAAAACCATACAAATTATGTATTATCCTGGTTTGTGTTTTGTTTTTTTTTTTTTTCCTAAGTTTCAAGGAAAAACACCTTCCTTGCCTTTTCAAGGCAGTGTTATCATCTTCAGAAAGGGTGAGCCACTCCTGTGCCAGGGCATGAATTGTACAGTGCTGTTAATATCCATCCTCTACAATCCCCTGCATTGCCAACTGAAGTCTGCAACAACAGCAGCAGGAAACATTACATCACTCTGCAAACTACTTCTTGAAAGAAATTGGGACAGAAAAGGCTTCCAGAGTTTATTCTGAGAGTATGGAGTGACTTTCAGTGTTATGCCTAGAGGAAACGTCTTCTCTGCAGCACCACGGTTGGACTGAGGAGTGGGAGGAGAAGGAGCTGCACTGATCATGCTACATTCCTGTGGTTTGCTGCTTTTCTGATGTGCCTTTCAGAATCCTCTGGAGGGGTACTTAGCCTACTGCCTTGGCATGCTCCACTTGGGAATTTGTTACTTCTCAGCACAGCCATATGCTCTGATGCAGCGCATTGCTACATATGCTGCCATCACTATGGACTACTCTGTTTCCTTGTTTTTCCCTCTGTTATTGCCTCTCCTTGTAGAACTGAACACGTGTTAGAGGTTTATGGGAAAGGGTGAGGATGAGGTAGTTCTTCTAAAATCAACAGTGTAGGTAGCGAAGATAAGAAAAACATTTTGAACCATATTGTTAGCCTTTGGTATGCAGCTGTCTCTTTCACATAGCTTGAAGGGATTATCCTTTACTTTTCTGTCAGTAGGTCTTTGCCTCTTTATAATTTTCTCTTCAGTCTCCTCTGCCACTGTAAAACTGTTTCATATTATCCTTGAAGCCATTCTGTCCCCAAAGGGTGCTTTACTTGAGTTTAAATTCATCCCCAAGTAGATGACAAAAGTTTTTATGTAGCTTTGACTCTTTCAAGGGATGTCTTTACTGCCTTTGAAGAAGTCTCTGAGCGTATGGGCAAAGGTTCTTGTCTTCTAATGGACCCTTTGAGTTTGTCAGAATGATTACTTGTATACTTGGTGGGAAAGTTAGTGAAAATTAATTTAATGCATGTATTGGGACAAGGCAGTAGAATACATACACTGCAGCAACTTAGTATCTTGTGAGTTTCAGAGAAAGAGAGTCTTCATTTCTCTCTGATGCAGCAGTGCACTATTTGCTGCATACAGGTAATTTAGTTGTGAAACTTCTTGAGGTGACAAAGGATAACAAACATGAGGGTATAGAGCAGGAGAGAATTACATGCTGTCTTTCAGGAGACACGCCATGGTAAACTGAGACAAATGCCAGGATGCAGCACTTTGAATGACACCTCTGCCTTCTAATTTAAAAACTGCAGTTTGAGGCATATTGCCATATCTTATTGAGTCACTTACTAGATAATATCTGTCTGGGTGTTTCACTGTTTTTTTCAAGTTAGAAGACTGCGTTTTTTAGATTACATGGGGCAGCACTTAAAATGGCTTCTGACTTATATACTGTACCAGAAGTTCATAGGAAAAAAATCAGCAGAAACTCACATGAATTAAGTTTATAGCCTAAGGAACTGAGCCTGTTCTTGCATTTTGGAAACAAATTCTTTGACATTTTTCATTCTCAATATGCTATTGAATATATTAATGAGAAGGTTTTTCCAGACTGCAGGTTTTGACTCCTGAACAACATCTTGTTGTCTCCTGAACAACATCTTGTTGTCATGCAAAATTATATCGACTATTTTTAGAAGCCCAACAGCAAACAACCTAGAAATTTGACTTCTGTCTCATGTATTATACATTTAATGTACCATAGACTCCCACAGTGCAAATGACACAAAAGTCTGTGCATATTGCTCCTAGAAACTAGCCATAGTGTTAATCAGAATAGAGATATACCATTAAAATGTTAATTAAAATACCTTAATCTCTGAGGAGTGTATGTTTCATAATGAATGACTGTGGTGATACCACTTCTAGTATGCTCACTCTTTTTAACTCTCATTACCTTCAAAATCAAAGCATGGATGCCATTTGAGAAGAGTGAGGGAGAAAAGACATTAATTGTATATTTTCATTTTGTCTTCATGTTTGTTAAAAAAAATTATTTTGAAAACATGCCATCAACTTGGATTTCAATGTCCAGGAGGTGATTTACTGTAGTACATTAACCTCTTCACTCTGACTGTAGGCTATGAGCCTGGGACAAATTGAGTCAGTCAAGCTTCCTCTCTTCATTTCTGTACTCACTTTTCAAGAAAACCTTGAAATAATAACAGAAAGAAGGTGGAAGTGTTTGGAATGGTAACAGAGGTAAAAGTCAAGATGCAGGGTCTCTTCTTAAGGTGTCTTTCCCGTGTTCTGTTCAGCTAGAACACAAACACTGCTTAAATGGGGGGCAACATGTCTCAAAAGCTTAATTTATGAAAATATAAGAATCTATGTGTAGATTTTGCATTAAGATTTTGGTGTTGTACTAGGAAGAATATAAGGGAACAAAGGTTAAAAACTCAGTCCAAAGATGCAGTAACATTTTTGTTGCTTCAGCAGCAAATTTACATAATATGCAAGCCTCTGTCAGATTCACAGGACAGGGAATCCAAAAGACTGATTTATAAAAGCTGGCTACAAAGAAAGCAAGAGTATATTTGTGTGAAACAAATTGAATCTGACCCACAAAATCCATGTGACTGTTCACAATATTGCTGACTTCCACATGCTGTGTACTTGTAGCCAGTGAATATTTGAGAAGTGGATAGGATTAAGTGCAATACATGAGCTCCAGAAAATGCAGAGCTTAATTTAAAGCTTCAGGAATGGGACTTTCAAGTGTAACTGCTGAAATGTAGGTTATAACTAATATCCGAGGTAATCTTCCTTCCACTGTCCACTAATATCTTAAAGAACAAGGAAAAGAGAATTAAATACTTGGTTTCAAGAAAAAAAACCAATTTAGTCAAGGCAAGGAATGATATCAGGGAGAGAAACGTACATATGCCTTTTTTCCAGAAATAGTTAGATCACTACGGCTGGCAGAATCTGAGAAGTGCCTGACATCTCTCTTCTGCAGAAAAAAAATATTTGCGAAGTCATTGATCCTCATCATCTCTGCTCAGTTAATCTGGATCTCCGGACTTATTTCATCTATGTCAAGCACTTTTTCTGCAGCCTTTAGCTCAAATGAGTTTTCCTCTAAAACAAGTGTATTGGTAAAGTATGTAGTGGAGGGGCTGGATTGCAGGGAGCTGGCAGTCGGTGATGACAAAGTTGAGAGCCTCTGGGTAAGGATTATGGGTCAGACAAATAAAGTAGATGTCACTGTGGGAGTCTACTATAGGCTACCCAGCCAGGATGATTACACTGAGTTATTCTTTAATGTACTAAGTGAAGCCTCCAAGTCATCTGCCCTTGTCCTTATGGGAGACTTCAATTGCCAGATGTCAACTGGGAATATCACACAGCTGGCACCAACGGGTTCAGAACATTCCTAAATCACCTAGAGGATAACATCTTGGTGTAGATACTAAGGGAACTGACCAGGAAAGGTGTCTTCCTACATTTGATTCTCACTAAGAAAGATGGTCTCATGAGAGAAGTGACGATACTGGTGGCTCCCTTGGCCAGAGTGACCATGAAGCAGTCAGGTTCAAAATCTTTGCTAATAGAAGGAAAACTGCCAGCAACACCTTAACACTAGATATGAAGAGAGCAGACGTCAGGCTGCTCACAGAACTACTTAGTAAGATTCACTGGAAAAAACTTTTAAAGGCTTTGGGGTCTATCGGTGTCGGTTGTTTTTTAAGTACCACCTACTAAAAGCCCAGGACCAGGCAACTCCAAAATGCTGAAAAATCTAACAGGTAAGGCAAAAAGTTGGCTTGGTTATGCAGGGATCTTCCTCTTGAAATACAGTGAAAAAAGAAATTCGCATGGTAAGCAGAAGCAAGGTCAGGCAACATGAGAGGACTACAGAGATGCTGCTCGCCACCGTAGGGAGGAAATTTGTGCGGCCAAAGCTCAATTAGAATTAAAGCTGGCCGGTACTGTGAAGGACAATAAAAAAGGCTTTTTAAAATATATCAATGGCAAAAGGCAAACTAGAAATAACATTGGCCCATTACTTGATGAACATTGTCACCTTATTAACAGGGACATGGACAAAAGTGAGATGTTTAATGCTTTCTTTGCCTTGGTCTTCAACCATGATGATCGATTTGTGGGTCTCCATAACTCTGGGCTAGAAAATCATGGCTGTGAGAATGATAAACTCCCAATCAATCTGGAACTTGTACAGGATTTGCTACTCCAGCTAGATCCCTACAAGTCAATGGGGCCTGATGGGATTCATCCAAGGGTGCTTAAAGAGCTGGCTGATGTCATAGTGAAACATTTCTCTGTGTTTTTTAAAGGCCCCTGGGAATCTTTAGAGGTCCTAGATGACTGGAAGCTGGCAAACGTTCCAATCTACAAGAAGGGCAACAGGGATGACCCTGGCAACTTCAGGCCTGTCATTCTCACTTCTGTGCCTGGCAAAATCATGGAGAAGATTGTTCTGGGAGTTATTGAAAAACATCTGAACAATGATGCAGTCATTTACCCCAGCCAGCATGGGTTCATGAGTGGAAAATCTTGCTTAACAAACTTAATTTCGTTTCACAACAAGTTTACCCACCTAGTTGACTAAGGGAAACCTGTCGATGTGGTCTTTTTGGATTTCTGTAAAGCCTTTGATACTGTCTCTCACAGTATTCTCCTGGACAAGATGGCTAGCAGACAGTTGGATAAACACACAATACAGTGGGTGAGCAATTGGATGACAGGCCAGGTTCAAAGGGTTATAGTACATGGGGTTATGTCGGCTGGTGACCAGTCACTAGTGGCATTCCGCAGGCCAGCACTCTTCAATGTCTTTATAAATGACTTAAACTCAGTACTTGAGGGATTAGTTAGTAAGTTTGCTGATGACACAAAATTGTGAGGAACTGTTGACACTCTCGAGGGCAGAGAGGCCCTGCAGAGGGATCTGGACAAATTGGAAAACTGGGCAATTAGCAAGCAGATGAAGTTCAGGAAGGGTAAGTGCCGGATTTTGCACCTGGGACATGACAATCCTGGCTGTACATACAAACTGGGGGATAAGATGCTCAAAAGCAGCTCTGCATAGAAGGGTTTGGGGGTTCTGGTAGACAGCAAGTTGAACATGAGCCAACAGTGTGCCCTGGCAGCCAAGAGCGTCAACTATGTCCTGAGGTGCATCAAGCACAGCATTGCCAGCCAGGTGAGGGAGGTGACTGTCCTGCTCTACTCTGGCTCTGATGCAGCCTCACCTGGAGTACCGTGTGCAGTTCTGAGTGCCACAGTATGAAAAAGAAATTAAGCTACTGGAGAGTGTCCAGAAGAGGGCTACAAAGTTGGTGAAGGACTTAGAGGGGAAGCCATATGAGGAGCAGCTAAAGTCACTTTGTTTGTTCAGCCTGGAGGAGATGAAGGGGAGACCTCACTGTGGTCTACAGCTTCCTCACAACGGGAGGAGGAAGGGTAGTAGCCGATCTCTTCTCTCTGGTGACCAGTGACAGGACCCAAGGGAATGGCAGGAAGATGTGCCAGGGGAGGTTTAGGTTAGACATCAGGAAAAGGTTCTTCACCCAGAAGGTGGTGGAACACTGGAACAAGCTCCTCAGGAAGGTAGTCATGGCCCCAAGCCTGTCAGTACTCAAGAAGAGACTAGACAACACCATCAGAAACATGGTGTGCACTGTGGAGATGTCATATGAAGGGACAGGAGTTGGACTTGATGATCCTTGTGGGTCCCTTCCAACTCAGGACATTTTATGATTCTAAAGTTGCTCATTCTTCCACATACCACTTAAATTTTGAGTGCAGAATCTGTGTTTCCTTCCACAAGCTAGCTGATAGGTTCAGTCACTCCTCTCATCCCCTGAACAGTTTTCAGTGCAATTTGACTTTAACTTCATACAGAACTGCTCTAGGGACTGCTGTTGTAAACTACTACTTAATCACAGCTTTGAGGTGCACTGCTATATTGGTATATGTGTGTAGTATAGAAAACATGCAAGAAGCTCTGGAAGACATCCTGTGTAAGTCTAAGCACTTTCTCCCAGATCCTGAATGCTCTCAACCCCTATTCGCTTCATCTGTATCAAATTTCTTAAAGCATAAAGAAAACCTCAAAGGAGTTGTTCTGGGTCTATTTTGTCCCCCACTGTTTTGAGCAATAGATGCCGCATATGACAATGGTCTTATCATAATGTTATTGCTTATCAAAAGACAATGTAATCACAAACCGATTTAGTAAAAATAAGTTGTTAAGCTTAACTTAGCAATGATCTGGATTTTTTTTTTGTAGTTATAATAATTAAAAAAAAAATCAGTTAAACCCTACAAAATGTTATTGAAATTTGGGACGTGAAACAGAAGAAGATTCTAAAAGAAACTTCATGTTTTGCAGATGCAAAATTCTCTTTCCAAAAACTGAGAAGGCAACTTATTGAAACAGAAGGAAGCAAATATCTAGCAATGTGTTATTATAAAAAATGCTTCATAGAAAAAAACCTTCCAACAATGAATGGTCTAAAGAATGCCTGCTTAATACTAAAAATATTTTTCATTGCAATGAATTCTGACCATATTACAATGTTTACATTTTTTAAATTTCTCTTGTTCCTTTAACACAACTAAGAATAAAGTCCTGCAGCTTTATTGCTAGCTAGGCTTTCTGAGCAACATTTTACCCCCTGTCTTCTCCAAGGATACATTGTGTGTTATGTGACCTTCAATTCCCAGGTAATTTGGGAATTAATGATCAAGCAAGCTGCAACATTTGGAAGATGGCAAGGTTGTGAGCGACAGATAGTGAGTCTACGCCATCAGTAAACCTTGTCAAGCAAGTCACCTCTTTTTCTATGTTGGCTAATACTTTGAATTCACTGAGGTTTTGAAACTGTCTCACAACAGTCTCAAAACTAAGCCAGAAAGGGGAAATATGTTCTTGATGAAATTAACACTGTTCAGATGTCAATTTGCTGAGGAGAAATTTTGCTTTAGCGAAGGTATGAAGGCCTAAAGACAAAGTTAGAAAGTAGAGTTGGTGTCTCTTTTTAGGCTGATTAATACTTAGAATAATTAGTCAGCCTTTTGAGCAAACATACATTCGTTAGGTCCAAAACAGAAGAAATAGATTTCAAAACTCAACACAAACTGAGAAAAAATGCACATTAAGTCTCTGGAATAAAGACGGTTGGTGCATAGGGAGTAGAACAAGAGTGGGAAGATATTAGTAATAAATTATGTAAGGGAAAACAGACAACAGTTTATAGCATGCAAAATGGAAAGGGTAGGAGAGGATAGGAAAACCAGAATGTACCAAACTGCTGAAGTCTTATTTTTCTAGATACAGAAAAAAAATAACAAATTTTAATTTGCAGGATCTACTTTTTCAGAAGCTTTGCAGGTTCCCATTTGGGTTCAAGGCTAAAGACATGATGGAATGTGAATTTTGTAGGACATGTTCCTCCATTAGAACTGTGTGACCCTATGTAGATTTTCTATGTGAATTATTACTTCTTGCACAGCAAAGTTGCTTAATTTCACCTCCACAATTACCATAAGAGTATGGTGTACTTGTTGAAGCATGCAGTGGTAAGATTCATTGAGTACTAATTTTTCTGAGGTTGAGAATATTTATTGTAGTACCATAGAGATATGCTGGTACATTTTCTATTTTTTAGTCAAGTAAAACTAATTTTTATTTAGTGTACATGAGAGCACAAGGAGTTTCCTTTCAAAAAGAATTTAGTGAGGCTGCAGGGCTCTTTGAAGAGCAAGGTGTTTCTTGTATTACAAGTTGAAATTATTTAATGACACTTTGTATACGTTCTGGGATAGTATGGGATGTGACAACAGAAGGTGTACATTCAGTCATGGGTAGAAGTGCCATCTTTGTACTTAAACATTTCTTCATTAAGTATTTCACATCTCTTTCAAAAACTCTTTTCTACATGAGTATTTCTGACAGATAAAAGTCTTCTTTATTATTAGGATGAGCACCATGAGTACTCTTCTAGTAGTTGAGGCACGGGCCTCAACTGTATACAAGGACTTTTGGGGACTATTTCTGCCTGCAGATGTGCTGACCTTTAGTTTTCTGTTTGTCACACTTGCAAGTTGCCACTGCTGATGTTGCTATAAGAAACTGGTGTTATTGTATGAGTGTTGCAGTTGCACTTTGATGGAGCGTAGTGATTATTGAATTTGTGGTAAAAGTCAATACGGAATTCCAGATTTCCAATCCAGATAATAAAGATGTCATCTATAAATCTCAGGTAGGGTGTCAACTTAGTGATACAATTATTGAAGAACTGTTCTTTATTGTAATTCTTGGAAAGGTTGTCATAATGCAGGACTGGAGAGAAGCTGCCAAAAGAAGATGTTTCAGTTTGCAGATGGCTGTGGATGGAGTGCTATATGGTAATTTCATTGATGGTCTGGATGATGGAATAGAGAGAATGGATGTTCTCTCTTTGGTACAGAAGTGAATGGTATTAAACTACTGAGATCTGTAAGACTCTTGTACAGGATTGGAATAAAAAATACACTAATAAAATCTGAAAAATGACTGGAAAAATGAAGAATATAATTTAATCAGTACAAGGTTTTACACTGAGGAAGAAACAATAATTTGCATAAATATAAGATCAGGAAAAAGCTGGTTAGGAAATGGATGATGGCCGAAGCATAGAGGCTCCCAGTATTGGGCAGTTGCAGAAAGGGGAAATATTATTTGAGTAAATGAATGAGTTCTTCCACTTAACAAGAGGTATTACAGACAGTTATACATACATTTTAAAATCTGACTGCATGTCGTGGTTTGATCATGGGGAGACAATCAAAAACCATGGCAGATGTATTTTTCTTAACCCTCTTCCCCTTTTCCCGCCCCGTCCTCCCCCTTTTCACTAAGGACAGGTGATTTTGAGAGGAAAGGAAAAGAAGGACAGAGAGAGGAGAGTTGGAAAATTTGAAAACGTTTTATTAATGCTACTAAATAGACACAGAGAAAAATAACGCAGAACAAATATTATAGAACCAGTCTTGCAATTCCCAGCAGCTACTCCGGCAGGACTCTGCAGCCAGCCGGAACTAGATTCAGTCTGTCATGAGGCCTCAGCTTGCAGGGATGGCAGAAAAGAAGCAGAGACAAAGAAGCAGCGAAGCGAAGCAGCAGAAGACCCAACAGAAGAGAGTCCTTCTGTTCTCCACCTTTTATATCCAGGATGTCGTGAATGGGATGGAATACTCCAATTGGTCAATTTGTGGTCACCTGACTCAGACCACTTCCTCTCGTTGCTTCCCCCAATGACCCAGGACATTCCACCCCTTATAACATACCATTCACGGCATATTTAAACCTCATCAATACAATCTAATTAATACAATCTATCAATATGATCTAATTAATTACAACAACTATATACATATATACGCAGGTGTAGCTCATCATTCTCTTATTCCGTGGACCATCTTTTGGAAAAGCACATTTAAGTTCACTTATCACACATCTAGTACATCTCATGACCGCTGTTTGTGGGTTAAAGACACCAATTTCAAAGAAGTTCTCAGGCACCACTCGAAGAAACTACTTCTGGTTCCATCACCACTGTCTTGATCTGAAAGACACTTATTAGACACTGTTAGTATGGAAATTAACATCATGCAGTTCAGTCTTGACTATTTTCACCTAAAATCAAATTCCCTTGAGGTACACATCAAACTTCTCCATCTTTAAGCATCACTCACCAGATGCTACCAGGATCTTGGGCAAAAACAATCCCACGAATGGGCTTGCCTTTGCCTGAGGTAGGAGTGACCCAGACTGCCTTTCCTAACATATTTTTCATGTGTACTACAGGGACTTTATCTCCTTCTATAGTACGTAGAATTTCTGATTGTGCAGGCCCAGCTCAATTAGTTGATCCTCTAGTGTTGACCAACCAAGTGGCTTTTGCTAAATGTGAATCCCAGTTTTTAAAGGTTCTGCCACCCATTGCCTTTAGTGTAGTTTTTAACAAACCATTGTACCTTACAATTTTCCCTGAAGCTGGTGCATGATATGGAATGTGATATACCCACTCAATACCATGTTCTTTGGCCCAGTTGTCTATAAGACTGTTTTTGAAATGAGTACCATTGTCAGATTCAATTCTTTCTGGCGTACCATCTCACCAAAGGACTTGCTTTTCAAGGCCCAAGATCATATTTTGGGCTGTAGCATGGTGTACAGCATATGTTTCCAACCATATGGTGGTTACTTCTACCATTCTAAGTACATACCACTTACCCTGACAAGTTTGTGGAAATGTAATATAATCAATCTGCCAAGCCTCTCCATACTTATACTTTAACCATAGCCCCCCATACCATACAGGCTTTAACCTTTTAGCTTGTTTGATTTTGGCACAAGTTTCACATTCATGAATAACCTGTGAAATAGTGTCCATAGTTAAGTCCACCCCTCGATCATGAGCCCATTTATAGGTTGCATCCCTACCTTGATGCCCTGAAGCATCATGGGCCCACTTTGCTAAGAAGAGTTCACCTTTATGTTGCCAGTCCAAATCCACTCCAGCTACTTGAATCTTAGCAGCCTGATCCGCTTGTTGGTTGTTTCAATGTTCCTCAGTGGCTCGACTTTTAGGCACATGAGCACCTATATGATGAAGTCTCACAGGCAGGCTCTCTAGCTGAGCAGCAATGTCTTGCCACAGTGTGGCAGCCCAAATGGGTCTACCTCTGTGTTGCCAGTTGTTTTTCTTCCATTGCTGTAGCCACCCCCACAAGGCATTTGCCACCATCCAAGAGTCAGTATAAAGTATTGGCCACTTTTCTCATTCACCAATGTCCAAGGCCAACTGGATGGCTTTCACTTCTGCAAATTGACTAGATTCACCCTGTCCTTCAGTGGCTTCTGTGACTCATCATGTGGGACTCCACACAGCAGCTTTCCACCTTCGATATTTACCTACAAGACAGCAGGATCCACCTGTGAACAGAGCATACCACTTTTCAGTCTCTGAAAGGGTATTATACGGTGGTGTTTCTTCTGCACATGTTACTTCCTCCTCCTCTGGGGACATCCAAAAGTCTTTACTTTCTGGTCAGTCTGTAATCACTTCTAAGATCTCTGGGCGATTGGGACTCCCAATTCGAGCTCGTTGCGTGATCAATGCAATCCATTTACTCCACATAGCATTGGTTGCATGATGCATAGAGGGAACGTTCCCTTTAAACATCCAGCTCAGCACCAGCAGTCGAGATGCCAGGAGGAGCTGTGCTGCAGTACCAATCACTTCTGAAGCGGCTCGGATTCCCTCATAAGCTGCAAGTATTTCCTTTTCAGTTGGAGTATAATTGGCCTCTGATCCTTTGTACCCTCAACTCCAAAAACCTAAGGGTCGACCTCGGGTTTCTCCTGGTGCCTTCTGCCAGAGGCTCCAGGTAGGACCATTATCTCTGGCTACAGTGTAGAGCACATTTTTAACATCTAGTCCAGTCTGAACTGGTCCAAGGGCCACCGCATGAGTTATCTCACGCTTAATTTGTTCAAAGGCTTGTCATTGTTCTGGTCCCCACTCAAATTGGTTCTTTTTATGAGTCACTCGATAGAGAGGGCTCACAATCTGGCTGTAGTTGGGAATATGCATTCTGCAAAAACCTACAACACCCAAGAAAGTCCGTATCTCCTTCTTATTAGCAGGTGGAGACATAGCCACAATTTTGTTGATCACCTCCATTGGGATCTGATGCTGACCATCTTGCCATTTTACTCCTAAACACTGGATCTCTTGTGCAGGTCCCTTGACCTTACTACATTTTATGGCAAAACCAGCATCCAAAAGAATCTGAATTATTCTCTCACCTTTCTCAAAGACTTCTTTCTCTGTGTTGCCCCATACGATGATGTCATCAATATATTGCAAGTGTTCTGGAGCTTTACCTTCTTCCAGAGTGGTTTGGATCAGTCCACGGCAGATGGTAGGACTGCATTTCCACCCCTGGGGCAAGCCATTCCACGTGTACTGGATGCCCCTCCAGGTGAAAGCAAACTGCAACCTGCATTCTGCTGCTAAAGGAATAGAGAAAAATGCATTAGCGATGTCAATGGTGGCATACCACTTATCTGCCTTTGAATCCAGTTCAAATTGCAGTTCTAGCATATCAGGCACAGCAGCACTCAACGGTGATGTAACTTCATTCAAGCCACGATAGTCTACAGTTAGTCTCCACTCATCACTACACTTATGGACTGGCCAAATCGGTCTGTTAAAAGGTGAGCGAGTCTTACTGATCACACCCTGGCTTTCTAGTTGATGAATCAATTTCTGAATAGGAATCAAAGAGTCCCGGTTGGTGCGATACTGTCAATGATGCACCGTCGTGGTAGCAACTGGCACCTGCTGATCATCAACCATCAACAGTCCTACAATAGAAGAGTCACCTGAAAGACCAGGCAAATCAGACAGCTGTTCAATACTCTCAGTGTCCACAGATGCTCTACCAAATGCCCACCTATACGCTTTTGGGTCCTTAAAATACCCTCTCCTGAGGTAGTCTATGCCAAGGATGCACGGAGCATCTGGGCCAGTCACAATGGGATGCTTTTACCATTTTTTTCCTGTTAGGCTCGTTTCAGCCTCTACAACAGTCAGTTCCTGGGATCCCCCAGGCACTCCAAAAATATTGATGGATTGTGTTCCTTTATAGTTTGAAGGAATTATCGTGCACTGAGCACCAGTGTCCACCAAAGCATTGTACTCCTGGGGGTGTGTTGTACCAGGCCATCATATCTGTACAGTCCAATAAACTCTATTATCCCTTTCCTCCGCCTGGCTGGAGGCAGGGCACCTCTAATCTCTGTCTTGCACAGTCTCTGAGTGTGAATTAGAGGTTCCATCAAGAGCATCAGAATCTCTTCTGTCCCTTCTGTAAACTGAGGCAGCCCTTTTCCTAAGAGTTTCTCTTTTTAACTCACCTACTCGTTCTTGAAGTTCTGGAGTAGGTCTTTTATGCCACTTATTCATGTCTTCTCCTTGCTCACATAGGAAGGACCACAGTGAACTTCTGGTGGTGGTCTGCCTCTGTTCTCTCTCCGGAGATTGGAAACGCCTTCTCCTAATAGCTGCAACATTGGTTCGTACAAGTCGTGAATCATGTGTGTCTTCTCTGAGTGCTTTGATTTCTTGAAACAGCTTTTCAAACCGGTCATCAGATTTTGCACACAGTTTCTCCACAGCAGAGGCACAAGCCTGTAGAGAACCAGCAAGGCTGTCCTCAAATTCCCGGAGCTGCTCAATCATGTCAGAAACCCTTTGTCTACCGCCAGTTGACAAGACCATTCCTGCCAATGACAGCATATGCAGGTGGTGCACTTTGTACTAAGATTCTATCTGAGTCTATCCCCTCTTGGCTGTTTGGCCCAAAATAGATGATCTCTCACACAGCTAATTCTCTCAGGAACTAGATACCTCTCTCCATAGTATTCCATTTCCCTGATGTGCATTGACAATCGTCCTTGTGACGAAATCTCTTTTTCATAGCTGTCAGGAGTCGGGTCCAGAGGGTAGCGGAGTTGTGCTCACTTGCAATTGCCCTATCAAGGGTGGAATCCCTTGATAGAGATCTCAGCTGTTTTGCTTCTCCACCCTCCAGTTCTATCGTTTCAGTCCCATTATCCCAGCATCAGAGCATCCAGGTTACAATATTCTCGCTATCACGATGACTATAGTCTTTTCACAGATCTCTCAGCTCACCTGGAGAAAAGGACCGAGTAGTGGTCACTTCCTCCCTTGATGATGCCCCTTGGGATGAGTTTGACCTGTTGCCATCATCTGCAGCACGAGTAGCCTTTCTAGTGACTTTCTTACAACCGGCAACTGATGCTGATATGGGCTCACCATCATCACAGAGGAGGTTGTTATTGTTACAACAGCAACCATGCCCCATGTTTGAGGAAGGAGTGGCCCTGTTAGCCTTTGGACAAGCGACATCATCCGAAGTCGAGGAAGAAGCTTGAGCCTGTGTAGCCATGGTGTCTGCGACTTTGGGGGCGGTGGCTGCAGCTGCAGCTTCAGCTGATCTTCCAGCTTCAACAGACACTGTGCAACTGTCATTGCTCACAAGAGACACAAACCTCCAATTTAATCTAATTTCTTTTAACACTAGTATTAATACTAGCACATTTGTCGCGGCAGAGTACACTGTTATAGTTCTATCAAAACTCCACAGATATTCAAAGCACTCAAAAACATTGGTAATCTGCTCTAACAAGAAGGCGAAAGTATGGTTAGTCAACCTTTCTAAAGATTCGCTAGCCCATTTAGCAAACTCATAGCTGGATTTTATCTCTCTCGGAGGTTTCTCAAGGTAAAGCAGAAACGAATAGAAACTCATTATCGGTTGCAGTATAATAAGGTAAGCCAATGCCAAACCACACAGTGCAACCATAAGCATTGTCCAATTCTTTGTTGTTATATAATAGAATAGTCTATTCCCAAGAAACAGCCAACACAAATAGGGTATAGCAGTCCACAATGTAGAAAATAGCTGATACAAATTATACCATAGCATTTTCAAACCAATGTAACTCACTTCTGCCTTAATACCACTAAATAATATCCTAAGCACCCAGACCTGCGAGTCTTATAACTCTATGAGTTGGCACCGTGCCAAGAAAATTGAAAGGTGTGTGTGACCAGTATTTAAGAGCCAAAAGATCTCCACATTTCGCACCACGCTTAGCCCAACACGTGGCCATACTGAGCCGAGCTGCACCCAAAAGAAAGGCAGGCAGCACCACCTCATGGTCATGCCGCGCAACACTGAGCGCAACACACGGCCACGCCGACACAACCCTTTTTAGTGCCAAAATGTTAACAATTTCTTGAGCCCCAGTTTTGCCCGCATTCTCCACCAATTATCTGTTGTGGTTTGATCAAGGGGAGACAATCAAAAACCATGGCAGATGTATTTTTCTTAACCCTCTTTCCCTTTCCTCCTTTTCCCCCCCGTCTCCTCCCCCTTTTCACTAAGGACAGGCAATTTTGAGAGGAAAGGAAAAGAAAGACAGAGAGAACAGAGTTGGAAAATTTGAAAATGTTTTACTAATGCTACTAAATAAACATAGAGAAAAATAACGCAGAACAAATATTATAGAACCAGTCTTGCAATTCCCAGCAGCTACTCCGGCAGGACTCTGCAGCCAACCGGAACTAGATTCAGTCTGTCACAAGGCCTCAGCTTGCAGGGACAGCCATGAGGCCTCAGCTTGCAGGGACGGCAGAAAAGAAGCAGAGATGAAGAAGAAGTGAAGCGAAGCAGCAGAAGACCCAGCAGAAGACCCCGCAGAAGACTCAACGGAAGAGAGAGAGAGTCCTTCTGGCCTCCACCTTTTATATCCAGGATGTCGTGAATGGGATGGAATACTCCAATTGGTCAATTTGTGGTCACCTGACTCAGACCACTTCCTCTCGTTGCTTTCCCCAATGACCGAGGACACTACACAATTTCAACAGACAACAAAATACTATTATATATTATATATATATGTTATACTGCACACTTCATCCATCCTACTTGTAAATCTGGCATCAAGCTGTCGTGTTGTCTTATTGTGTAAATACATGCAAACAGTTGTCTATTAATGAAAGTTTATTGCTGAGTAGTATTTAGCGTAACACATACCATTTAAAGATCTATACTTCTAAACTTCATTAATTCTTTGAATGATAACTTATGTATTATAACACTTGCCCTTCTATCCTCACGAAGCAAAATTATGAGTGCAATCAATCTACAATTATCGTGTAATGAAAACCTCTGGCCTTAATATTACCTCCTATTTCTAATAGCAGTAATTAGATTGTGCCAACTGTTCACGTAGATTAGTGATTTATCTTTAAATTTCATTCACATGATGAATAATAGTGAGAAATAAGTAGAAGGTGTATGAGCAATTTACAACAATAAGTAAATTCTTGAAGTGGATTATTCCATTTTGGCATAGTCAATAACCTTAAGCATTCATGAACATGAAAAAGAAGTTTATTGTATTTATACATATACATACTTTGTAGTTTATTACTTCATAATTGCTCAGTGGCTGTAATATTTGTTTTATTCTATATTAGATCTACCCTTGCAGACAAAAAGTTTCACTGTATTAAGCTATATTAACGTTTAAACCAAAAATATCAGTTGAGAAACTGAGAAGGTAGGGATATTCTACCTCTTAAAATCAAAAGATTTTTACATGTGATCTTAGTTTAGTAGGACCCAGCTGATGAACATGCATGTTTTTTCACTCAGACAAGTGTTACCACTTGTTCTGCTGCTGTCTTCATCTTCTGCTTTAACCTTAATTTCAAGTTCTCATTTCAGTTATCCATTTTGATAGTACATAGCATTGCACAATAAAAATTTTGGTGTTCTTGTAAGTACTTTGGAAATCTTGTACAATATCCTTGGCTACTTAAGTTACCACAGAATAGTTTTATTGAATTCCAAATCTCAGTGATCCAGTAACTTCCATTTTCACTTATTAAACCTTACTTTTTATAGTTTTGTATGACATTTTTTCTAGTTCGGATGCAAGAAAATTATATGCCAAACTCATTCTAAATTGGAAAAATATACTCAATTCCATTACTGTTCCATGCCCCCCAAAATATTTAAAATGTGTCAGGTGGGAAAGATTTTCTTCTCCTCTCACTCCCGTTCTCTGTTCAGTTCAGTTGTTCTAGCTCAGATTGGTGTCTTACCAGACTAGTCTCTGCCATCCATGATTATGTGAATTTTCATTGGCTTAAGATACAGGTGACATCCAATCTCTTAAGGACAGCAGCTATTTCCATTCTCATGTTGTATGTATATTATCCTGGTCCTGTCCAACTTGATGTGTTCTGTTGTAATTTTGCAAAGAAGGAATTTTGAATCTGCTCGTCTCAGAAGCAAGCTGGCTCCTTTTTGTTTGTGGGGGTTTGTTTGTTTGTGGTTTTTTAATTAATTTTTTTCCCCTTCAGTTCTGTCTATTGCTTTTAATTCTCCAAGTTTATGCATACCTGTGAAAGATAAATTAAAATGAAGATGGTGGTAGTCTAGTGGGACAAAAACTAGTGATGCAAATAGGAAAACCATGGGGTTCCCTTTGTCCATAATACTTGATTAGAAAAAAACTTTTCAGAGCCTGTTCACTCATCAACTGTAATGTTTCCTCTAAGGTAAATTTTATGTGTATGGCTGAAGTATAGCATATGGCCAATATTTTAAAGATTCAAAAGGCAATATGTGATGGGAAATTAGTTGATTTCAAATTCATGTTAGATGGCATTTGAGATTCTGTATCTGTCTCTCAGTATCCCTCGTGTTTACATGGCTTTTTGCCCTCATTTTCAAAACCACTTTTTTTGTCCTCCATTTATGCAGAATAATTAACAAGGAGAATTCCTGAGAGAAAAAAAAAATGAAACAAAATGGTTTTTGCTCTAATCTTTTTGTTATCGCCATGTCAGTAACTTTTGACTGTTGCAAACAGTAGAAAATAGAAGCAAGCTTCAGTAGTTTTCCTGTATGAATTGACAGCATTCCTTTAAAGTGGAGCTCTTATTAATTAATTTCTGCTGTCATATAGCCAAAAGCAGTTATTTTTCATTCCCTTGGCACATGAAGGTTTAATAAGATATCGTCTGCTTGAAAAAGCATTACTAAAAGTCCTTAAATCTTCCCTAAGTGTCTTTTTCTTTTTTTTTTTTTTTTTTTTTCAGATAAGCCATTCAAGATGCATTCAACAATCTGTGTAATATCTTGGTTGTGCATCATCCCACATATTACAGAACACTAGTTTGTATTCTGTTGTCCTTTCAGTCTGAGTAGAAGCAAGTCCTATCAGCCAGTTAACGTAACTGTGCAGGAACATAGCATAAGTTTGTTTCAGTCTTCTCCTTCTCTCTTTTCAATCTGCCCTTTCTCTTGCTTTTTTGGAGGATTGATTCACATATTAGCATAAGGCTATGCCAAGCCAAATTTTAAGTTATCTTCTCAGTTTGGAAGCAGCAGATATTTGTCCAGTATTCTTTCACATTTTATCATTACATCTGCGATAATGTCAGTAATTCCAAGAATAGTTTGCAGATGTTTCATTACACTTCTTGTTATCATCGACTTTCAGTTGTCAAGTTTTCCACAGTACAATAATGCTGAAATCATAATTGCATCAGAGAGTTTTATCTCATGCTGAAGGATGCATGCTTCGGTCTCCAGATGTCCAAAGCATGCAGGCACTTTTCATATTCATCCATTTTGTTCCTCACCTTCCAGTCCATTGCAGTTTATAGTGGTATTCAAAAACATAAGGGGCTAAATGGGTTTCAGTGCCGCTCGCTGAACAGAGTTATCTTGTTCTTTTCATGTTGCAATTAGATTCTGCTTATGCAAGTATGTTTCATGCCTTGTCATGGGTTGTCAGCAGGAAAGACACACCCTCTGAACTCCAACATAAATTTTGCTTTATTTGAGTGTATCTGAGGACAGCAAACCTAGAAGTAGTTTTTTCTATATTGCTATGAGAGGATTCTTACCACAGTTTTGCTACCCTGAAATTCTCCTACCTTTGTCCATGTTTTATAAACTGTTGTGAATTTCACTATGTGTAGGGCCAGGATGGGCCATGCTAATATGCCATCTTATCCCTGCATAATATTGGCTGTTGCACTTCATTCAATTACCCTCATGTTTAAAAAAATAACTTACATAAGTCCATACACTCTTAATTCAAAGATATCAAATATGAATATAGTTGCAATTTGCTATATCCTCCTTTTTTTTCCTTCAATAACTTTTAGTATCTGAAGTCTACTTTTCAAATACAGTGGGTGGAGCATGGATTTTGCTTCCAAATATCTATCTTGAAAGTACTGGGAATATAGAAGAGATAGAATATTCCCGTATTGAAGAAGACTCTTGAAGTCGGTTTCCAGCTACAACACTGATTTTTGGCTTAATACCTCATGGATTTTCTGTTGCCCCTACTTGTCCATCTGTACCACTTGAAAAAACAGATAAAACTAATTGAATATAAAAAGAAAATGTGGGTAAAGCAGGTTTCAATCACTGTGGCTTACTGAACCTTTTGGAATGATCTAAACATCCAACAGATACCCTTCAGATACACAGATGCTGTTTACATAATTCCTACCTGAATAGCAGGAACATACTTGGATCATTCTAGTATTCTTAAAGTCACTATAAAAGCACAAAAGTTGCTAAAGAGCCACCAACTGCTCCACTGAAGGCTCTTAGTCTCAGGGGGATGTGCAACTGCCACACATTTAAATTTTCTTGTGTGGTATAATAACATTAAACAGTATCGCTCAAAGAGAAAATGACCTCCAAGTTCAGAAAATGCATTAGCCTTGCCTTGAGAGTTTTTTATTGCATTAACAACTTCAACATTTATGAACAGGTGGGAGAATACTTAACCAAATACAAGTAAAAACAGAAAACACCTGCTGTGTTTTGCTGTAGTCCTCTCTCTGTTATTAGAATACAAACATTGATGGTACTTGGGGACCGTGCTAGAATGGTGCTTTTTAAGGCTGTGATTAACCAGCTGACAGCAACATTGATTGAACTTCCTGCCTGATTATGAACACAAGTCACAACTGAAACTGTAATTTAGCCAACACAACAGTAATAATTTAACCTACAACATGTGCAGAGCACATCTTTCTTCCAAAGTGCAGATTCATGTTTCTCAATTACTTCTTCAGGAAGATGTTAACACATATTCCTTACAGAATATCATAAAGAAGATATATGGGGAAAACAGTGTTTTTAGAAGACAAACAAAATGGTAAGAGCAAATAACAAAACTGTGGTCCTGACATCTACCTATCTTCACATTCTCTTGGCATTTATATTTGAAAAGTGTATTGCTGCTCAGTGGGCTGCCTTGGTTGCAGTGACCATGAGATGGTGGAGTTCAGAATCTCCTGTGGTGGGAGCAGAATACCGAGCAGAATTGCAACCCTGGACTTCAGCAGGGCCGACTTTGGCCTTTTCAAACAGTTGCTGGAGGGAATCCCGTGGGCAAGGCTGCTTGAAGGTAAAGGCGCCCAAGATAGTTGGTTAACATTCAGGGACTGCTTCTACCAAGCTCAAGATCAGTGCATCCCGACGCGCAGGAAGTCAAGGAAGGGAGCCAGGAGACCTGCGTGGTTAAACAGGGAACTGCTGGGCAAACTCAAGTGGAAGAGGAGGGTTTACAAATCATGGAAGGAGGGGCTGGCCACTTGGGAAGAATATAAGGCTGTTGTCAGAGGATGTAGGGAGGCAACTAGGAAAGCTAAGGCCTCCTTAGAGCTAAACCTGGCGAGAGGGGTCAAGGACAACAGGAAGAGGTTCTTCAAATACATGGCAGATAAAACTAACACCAGAGGCAATGTAGGCCCACTGATGAACGGGGTGGGTGCCCTGGTGACAGAAGATACAGAGAAGGCAGAATTACTGAATGCCTTCTTTGTCTCTGTCTACTCTGCCGAAGGCTGTCCTGAGGAGCCCCGTACCCCTGAGGCCCCAGAGGAAGGCAGGGCAATGGAGGAGTCTGCCTCAGTTGATGAGGACTGGGTTAGGGAGCAATTAAGCAATCTGGACATCCATAAATCCATGGGTCCAGATGGGATGCACCCGCGGGTGCTGAGGGAGCTGGCTGAAGTCATTGCTGGACCGCTCTCCATCATCTTTCCCAAGTCTTGGGAAACGGGAGAGGTGCCTGAGGACTGGAGGAAAGCAAATGTCACTCCGGTCTTCAAAAAGGGCAAGAAGGAGGACCCAGGCAACTATAGACCAGTCAGCCTCACCTCCATCCCTGGGAAAGTGATGGAACACCTTATCCTTGGTGCCATCTTAAGACATATCAAGGATAAGAGGGTCATCAGGGACAGTCAGCATGGCTTCACCAAGGGGAAGTCGTGTTTGACCAACCTCATAGCCTTTTATGAAGACGTAACAAGGTGGATTGACGATGGCAGAGCAGTGGATGTGGTCTACCTTGACTTCAGCAAAGCATTTGACACCGTCTCCCACAGCATCCTCACGGCAAAACTGAGGAAGTGTGGACTGGATGATCGGGTAGTGAGGTGGACTGCAAACTGGCTGAAGGAGAGAAGCCAGAGAGTTGTGATCAATGGGGCGGAGTCTGGTTGGAAGCCTGTATCTAGTGGAGTGCCTCAAGGGTCAGTTCTGGGACCAATACTGTTCAATATATTCATCAATGACTTGGATGAGGGAATTGAGTGTACCATCAGCAAGTTTGCTGATGACACCAAGCTGGGAGGAGTGGCTGACACGCCAGAAGGCTGTGCTGCCATCCAGCGAGATCTGGACAGGCTAGAGAGTTGGGCGGGGAAAAATTTAATGAAATATAACAAGGGGAAATGTAGAGTCTTGCATCTGGGCAGGAACAACCCCAGGTTCCAGTACAGGTTGGGGAATGACCTATTAGAGAGCAGTGTAGGGGAAAGAGACCTGGGGGTCCTGGTGGACAGCAGGATGACCATGAGCCAGCACTGTGCCCTTGTGGCCAAGAAGGCCAATGGCATCCTGGGGTGTATTAGAAGGGGGGTGGTTAGTAGGTCCAGAGAGGTTCTCCTTCCCCTCTACTCTGCCCTGGTGAGACCTCATCTGGAATATTGTGTCCAGTTCTGGGCCCCTCAGTTCAAGAAGGACAGGGAACTTCTGGAGAGAGTCCAGCGCAGGGCCACAAAGATGATTAAGGGAGTGGAGCATCTCCCTTATGAGGAAAGGCTGAGGGAGCTGGGTCTCTTTAGCTTGGAGAAGAGGAGACTGAGGGGTGACCTCATTAATGTTTATAAATATATAAAGGGTGGGTGTCACGAGGATGGAGCTAGGCTCTTCTCGGTGACAACCAACAGTAAGACAAGGGGTAATGGGTTCAAGCTGGAACACAAGAGGTTCCACTTAAATGTGAGAAGAAACTTCTTCTCAGTGAGGGTGACGGAACACTGGAACAGGCTGCCCAGGGGGGTTGTGGATTCTCCTTCTCTGGAGACATTCAAAACCCGCCTGGACGCCTTCCTGTGTAACCTCACCTAAGTTTTCCTGCTCTGGCAGGGGGATTGGACTAGATGATCTTTTGAGGTCCCTTCCAATCCCTAACATTCTGTGATTCTGTGATTCTGTGATTCAGTGTTGTGTTCTAATTTCAGTTGAGAAATTGTTTTCCTTCCCCATTGAAATTTTAAATTATTTGCTATACTCTGTTCTATTCGTAAGTTGGCTGTGTTTTAATAGGAAATTAAGAGACTCCATTAAGTGCCTTTTTTTTTTTAATACTCTTGGGTCAGGGCAGGGGCAGTGGGGCAAAATTAATGGGAGAGTAAAACTCTTGAGTTTTCCCTACTTCTCCATCTTTTCCTACCTCCTACACCCCAGCCTTATTTGGACTGCTTATATTGTATTTTTCATGCCAGGATTGTTCAGTGCTGCAGGTAGGAAAACATCTATGATAATTATGTAACAGCTGGGATCAATTATTGTGAAAATTTGGAAGAGATATAACCTGCTGCTTAAAAAGCTTCATCTGTGCTGTAAGGAGCTACCAGCAGGAGCTATATTCAAAGCATTAGGTCCCCCAAATTCCTTGTGATTGAAATAAAATGAGTAGTGTCATGTTCACCTGGATCTCCAAATTGTCTTTTAAATAATTTGTCACTGAAGGCTCATTAAAAAATGAAGTAATTATGGGATAAGAAGGAAGGTTCTCTCTTGTATGAAATACTGGTTGAAATATAGTAAATAAAGAGTAGAAGTAAACAGTTTTCATGGCTAAAGGACAGGGTCAATAGAAATTCTTGAGTGAATCTGGAAAAGGAGTGGCAAGCGAGACACCAAAAGTTTTACTGAGATATTCACGGTAGTGAAGATGAATTCTAAGTACAAAGAACTTCAGGAGGTCCAAACAAGACTGAGTGGTAATCTTTAAAATGATAGGTAGAATTCAAAAGGTTAATGATAAGTGAGTAACGTTAAAGCGGGTTGGGGGGGGGGGGGGGGGCGGGGCAGAAGTAATTATTTTCGATGTAGAATAAATCTAGGGGCTGTAACACTGTTAGGAAAATGGTAGCTTGGTGATCAGTAGTAGTCAGTAAGCAAATCAAATGTGGAGAATATTAGGAAAGATTAGAAATACAGACAATATCACTAGAACACTATAAATCCTTAGTGCGCCCACAATTTGGATGCAATGTGCAGTATTGGTTACCCCATCTCAAAAAGGATAAAGAAGAAAAGATTCAGAAAATGTCAAGAAAGATGGTAAAAGATGAACAGCCTGAATGTAAGGAACAGTTGTGTAGACTAAGACTGTTCATGCTGGGAAAGAGAACTGAAGGGAAATATGCTGCTGGAACTCTATATATCCAGCGTGAAAAAGGGTAAGAAGGGACTTTTTGTTAATTATATCTTCTAACACAAGAATTAGGCAGTGTTAAATGAAATATAAGGTTCAGAATAAAGACAAGGAGAAGTAAATAATATAAAGTCTTCACTGTTTTTGTTATTCTATGTATCAAACAATATGAGCACCAAAATTACTCTTTTTTTTTTTCACTGAAATAATGCCTATTATTTCCAAAATTATTTCATCCTTTTCTTCTTTTAAGCCTTACATCTTGTCATGGTGCTTGTCTTTTAAATTCTCCCAATTATATTTTTTTTCTAAATTCCATTCTTTTTGTAAAGAATATTTTTTTATTACATAAAGAACAGACATTTATTATCTCGGTGACTTTTATATTTAAGATAACAGCATGAACAAACAGGACTTTTTATGCAGATATTTCTGTCTCCCAAAAGGTCAGCTGCCTCATCTACAGACAAACCTTGTAGATATTTCAGAGGTTCAATATGCAGAAAACAAGATCACGAGAGTTACAAATATGCATATATATTTGCAATAGACAACATGGAAGAGAACAGACTACAAAAAGCCTTAGTGTCTTTTCCCCTAAGCAAACTAACTGTATTTTCTTACTATGCTGGTTTGGCTGAAAATGAGTTAATTTTCTTCATGCAGTTGGAAGCCTTTCTTTTTCATAGCTAGCACGGTAATTATTTGGACTCAGTTTGAGAACAAAAGAGAGAACAAACACCCCAGAAGAGAGTTAATGTTTTTAATTGCTCTGGTCTGAGAGCCAAGGATGTTCTGAGCACTCTGCCCACAGGTGTGAGGCATCGAGGAAGGGGGACATAGATGGGGCAGACCTTGACTGACATCCAGACTGGTCAATAAGAGTATTCCATCCCATTAGTGTCATGCTTAATATTCAAGGAGAGTCAGGATTTTCCAGTGTGGCACTTGCACTTCCCCCCCACCCCACACGCCCTGAGAACCGGTGTGGCAGTTGCACTGGTAGCTGCCCATCCCCCTCTCAGAACTGGGGCCTTCAATGGGACAGCTAATGGCTCTTTGTGGAGACCCAGAGTCAGTGGGCAGGGTCGTTAGCAGAGGAGGGGCCAAGAGCGCCCACAGCCCAGAGAAGCTGAGAAGCTTCTCGAAGGCCCACACTCAAGGGGGCGGGGTGTAGAGAAGCTGAGAAGCTTCTGGAATGCCCGCAGCCAGATCTGATTAGACTATAAATGGGGTTCCCGCTGGCGACCGCCTTTGTGTGGTCTCCTTGGAGCTGTGGGTCTGCCATGCTGCTGGAGTCCCTCCCCTTAGACGGAGAAGCTGTCTAAGGTAACCTCCCGGGATTGAGAGCGCCTCACCTCCGCATGTGGGTGAGTGATAAATTACTGAATATATGCTTTAATAAGTCCTTGCCTGGTAGGCAAGTGTACCTTCCTCGTCTGGGGCAGACGAGTGTAATTCCTGGCCGCAGTAGACTAGTGTTTATCTTTTATGGGCAAAACAGGGCAGAGAGGACTCTGGTTTGTTTTCTTGTGACTGCATATATGCATGCTGTGGATCCTCATTCTTATTTTGCTGCACCCCAAATAATTTCCTAACCTAATATCCGAACCTTTATCTTATGTTATCGGAGTGCTAGTCTGCCTAAACTTATATTTGGGATGCCTCCATAACATCCAGTCTCTATCTCTCTCTGATTCTTCTCTTTGCTCTCAGAGACCTCTTCAGGGGAGTTCTTTTTAGGACGTTTAGTTTGGCCTTTTTGCCATCCTGCCATTTTGCAGAGGCCTCTCGGCTTTTGTCTTTTTCCTCTTTTTCTCTCTCCAGGATCGGCTGCTTGGGACCAGGGTGCTGCTCAGTGTAGATGGAGTTTGTGAGGAATTGCCTGGAATATCTATTATATCACAGAATCACAGAATGTTAGGGATTGGAAGGGACCTCAAGAGATCATCTAGTCCAATCCCCCTGCCAGAGCAGGAACACCTAGGTGAGGTTACACAGGAAGGCGTCCAGGCAGGTTTTGAACGTCTCCAGAGAGGGAGAATACACAACCTCCCTGGGCAGCCTGTTCCAGTGGTCCATCACCCTCACTGAGAAGGTTTCTTCTCAAAATTAAGTGGAAAATTAAGTGTTCCAGCTTGAACCCATTACCCCTTGTCTTACTGTTGGTTGTCACCGAGAAGAGCCTGGCTCCATCCTCGTGACACCCACCCTTTATATATTTATAAACATTAATGAGGTCACCCCTCAGTCTCCTCTTCTCCAAGCTAAAGAGACCCAGCTCCCTCAGCCTTTCCTCATAAGGGAGATGCTCCACTCCCTTAATCATCATTGTTGCCCTGCGCTGGACTCTCTCCAGCAGTTCCCTATCCTTCTTGAACTGAGGGGCCCAGAACTGGACACAATATTCCAGATGAGGTCTCACCAGGGCAGAGTAGAGGGGAAGGAGAACCTCTCTCGACCTACTAACCACCCCCCTTCTAATACACCCCAGGATGCCATTGGCCTTTTTGGCCGCAAGGGCACAGTGCTGGCTCATGGTCATCCTGCTGTCCACCAGGACCCCCAGGTCCCTTTCCCCTACACTGCTCTCTAACAGGTCATTCCCCAACCTATACTGGAACCTGGGGTTGTTGCTGCCCAGATATAGGACTCTACATTTTCCTTTGTTATATTTCATTAAATTTTTCCCTGCCCAACTCTCCAGCCTGTCCAGATCTCGCTGGATGGCAGCACAGCCTTCTGGCGTGTCAGCCACTCCTGCCAGTTTGGTGTCATCAGCAAACTTGCTGATAGTACACTCAATTCCCTCATCCAAGTCATTGATGAATATATTGAATAATACTGGTTCCAGAACTGACCCTTGAGGCACTCCACTAGATACAGGCTTCCAACCAGACTCTGCCCCATTGACCACAACACTCTGGCTTCTTTCCTTCCGCCAGTTTGTGGCCCACCTCACTACCCAATCGTCCAGTCCACACTTCCTCAGTTTAGCCGTGAGGATGCTGTGGAAGATGATGTCAAATGCTTTACTGAAGTCAAGGTAAACCACGTCCACTGCTCTGCCATTATCAGTCCACCTCGTTATGTTCTCATAAAAGCCTATGAGGTTGGTCAAGCATGACTTCCCCTTGGTGAAGCCATGTTGACTGCCCCTGATGACCCTCTTATCCTTGATATGTCTTAAGATGGCACCAAGGATAAGGTGTTCCATCACTTTCCCAGGGATGGAGGTGAGGCTGACCGGTCTATAGTTGCCCGGGTCCTCCTTCTTGCCCTTTTTGAAGACCGGAGTGACATTTGCTTTCCTCCAGTCCTCAGATACCTCTCCCGTTTCCCAAGACTTGGGAAAGATGATGGAGAGTGGTCCAGCAATGACTTCAGCCAGCTCCCTCAGCACCCGCGGATGCATTCCATCTGGACCCATGGATTTATGGATGTCCAGATTCCTTAACTGGTCTCTAACCCAGTCCTCATCAACCAAGGCAAACTCCTCCATTGCCCTGCCTTCCTCTGGGGCCTCAGGGGTACGGGGCTCCTCAGTACAGCCTCCGGCACAGTAGACAAAGAAGACATTCAGTAACTCTGCCTTCTCTATATCTTCTGTCACCAGGGCACCCACCTCATTCATCAGTGGGCCTACATTGCCTCTGGTGTTAGTTTTATCTGCCATGTATTTGGAGAAGCTCTTTCTGTTGTCCTTGACCCCTCTTGCCAGGTTTAACTCTAAGGAGGCCTTAGCTTTCCTAGTTGCCTCCCTACATCCTCTGACAACAGCCTTATATTCTTCCCAAGTGGCCAGCCCCTCCTTCCATGATTTGTAAACCCTCCTCTTCCACTTGAGTTTGCCCAGCAGTTCCCTGTTTAACCACGCAGGTCCCCTGGCTCCCTTCCTTGACTTCCTACGCGTCGGGATGCACTGATCTTGAGCTTGGTAGAAGCAGTCCCTGAATGTTAACCAACTATCTTGGGCCCCTTTACCTTCAAGCAGCCTTGCCCACGGGATTTCCTCCAGCAATTGTTTGAAAAGGCCAAAGTTGGCCCTGCTGAAGTCCAGGGTTGCAATTCTGCTTGCTATTCTGTTCCTGCCACATGAGATTCTGAACTCCACCATCTCATGGTCGCTGCAACCAAGACAGCCCTCCACCTTTACTGCTTCAACCAGACCCTCCGTGTTAGTGAGGACAAGATCCAGCAGCACAGCTCTCCTAGTTGACTCCTCCACCATTTGCATCAGAAAGTTGTCATCAATGCACTGGAGGAACCTCCTAGACTGAGGCTGGCTGGCTGAGTAGTACTTCCAGCAAACATCAGGGTAGTTAAAATCCCCCATAACAACCAGAGCCTGTGACTTTGAGGCAGCTCTCAGCTGCCTGTAGAAGGCCTCATCAACTTCCTTACTCTGATCTGGTGGCCTGTAATAGACTACCACAACAGTGTCACCCCTGCCAGCCTGCCCCTTAATTCTCACCCACAGACTCTTGACTCGCTCCTCAACCACACCTGGACAGTACTCTGTACATTGTAGTTGCTCTGTCACATGAAGAGCAACTCCACCACCATGCTTGGCTGGCCTGTCTTTCCTGAAAAGGACATAGCCATCCATGACCACGTTCCAGTCATGTGAGCTGTCCCACCATGTCTCTGTAATTGCCACCAGATCACAATCTCCTGACCGAACGCAGGTTTCTAACTCCTCCTGCTTATTCCCCGTGCTGCGCGCATTGGTGTACAGGCACTTCAGGGAACGAGCCGAGTGCAATGATTTCACCCTGGAGGTATGGGGGGCCTCCCGGTCTTTATGGATTCCAGCATGCTGCCCCACTGATGCAAGCCCAGCTACAACCCTATCCCCCTTTGAATCTAGTTTAAAGCCCTCTAAATGAGCTCTGCTAACTCCTGTCCCAGCATCCTTTTATCCCTGAGGGATAAACCTTTCCCACATATCACTGTCCGGACTGGTGTCTTATAAAACCAGCCATTATCAAAGAACCCAAAGCCCTGCCTGTAGCACCAGTCTCGAAGCCAATCATTTAGGGACTTAATTTTTCTATTCCATCCCACATCATCACCCAAAAATTGAAAGAGCGAAGAGAAGATAATTTGAGCCCCAGACTCTTTCACCATCCGTCTCAAGGCCTTGAAGTCTTCCTTCATTTCCCTCAGACTACGGGATGCAGCTTCCTCCCCATCTGTCTGGAAGGTCAGTAGGGGGTAGTAGTCTATTGGGTGCACCAGGTTGGGGAGCGCCCTGGCCATGTCCCTGATCCGAGCTCCAGGTAGGCTACAAACTTCCCTATGATGAGAGTCAGCTCTGCATATCGGGCCCTCTCTCCCTCTCAGAAGGGAAGTGCCTAGTACAATTACTCTTCTTTCTTTTTTATCAGAGGCAGGCTTGAGGCGTGGAGTCGATCGCCTCTTCCTATGTGACCTTGTAGGCGGCCCTTGCACCACATCCCCACCTACATCTTCTTCAATATCCAGGGCCTCAAACTTATTACGGAGGGGCACCTGGGGAAGCAAAGCAGGTAGGGAGGGGGGTTGCCCATGACACCAGACTGGAACTTGCTTCCAACTCTCCTCAGCTTTTTGGTCCCCTACCTCTGCCCGACAGCGACAGGGCAGGGGCTGTCTCGGGTCTTCCCTCTCTCCCCAACAGGGCAGGGGGTCCATCACCTTTTTGGTGGGTCCCCCTTGGGGCCTTTCTGCCTGGCACGCCAGGGAGTTACTCCACCAGTCGATCTCCCTTCCACATTCTCTGATGGACCTCAGTGTCTCAATCTCCTCCTTCAGTTTTGCAGCCATGCCTAGCAGATCTTGCACCTGCTCACACCTCATGCAAGTGGAATGCTGGTCTCCCTCCCCCGGCAGCAGCAGGCTCTGGCACTCCCTGCAGCCGGACACCTGGACAGCCATGGGTCGAGGCTGTTGCTCTGTCTGAGTTGACACAGTCTTTTAGAGGCAAGCTCTCTTCCTGGAGGAGACCATGGTTGGCAGCAGTCTGGGACACTAGCAGTAGGTGAGAGGGTCTAACAAGCGAAGAGTGATAATCTCTGCACCCTACTGCACGAGCTACCCCACCTGCTGCTGCAGCACAGTGTGGGTGCTACTCACCCGCGTCACAAGCTGGTTGCCTCTCCCAACACCTGGACATGTCGCTGCCCTCCCTGAAGCTTTTTCAAGGCAAGGGGCGGGAGTGTGGTTGCCGTCACCATGGTAACGCCCATGCCAGGTCAGCCACTCTTGCAAGGGCTGCCGGGGGCTTCCGTGTCCCGAAACCAAAACCCGCCCCCACACTTCTCCTTACCTGGAGATTGCTCTGACGGCTCCTGCCAAGCTGGTTCCAATCAGCTGATCTCAACGACTGTAATTACATTACATTACGTTACATTATCTTATATTACATTATCTTACTTTACATTATATTACATTACCTTGTATTACATTACCTTGTATTACATTACCTATTACTTTATATTACATTTCTCTTTTATATATATATTTACTAGTAGTATATGAGTATGTTGTTATTTTATTAAATTGTGTTTATCTCAATCCAAGGGTGAGCAAGTGGCTATCATGGTTATATTGCTAGCTCGAGTTAAACCACAATACTCACCTTCTAGGGCTGACAAATGTTTACTGTTGAAAAAGAAAAGTCACATTCATGTTCTGTGCCTAATGCTGTTCTTTGAACCTATTTTTAGATTTCTAGCACAGAAACCTTGAAATACCTTCATATTAGTAAGGTCAGATGCTTGTAAAATCATATAGTAAAAGAAAAGGAAGAAGAAAAACTTCTCAACTGTGTATAGTTCATATATGCTGTAGGTTTTAAAAGTGACAGAAAACTGTCTGCTTGTACTCAGAAAAAGTGATCTGTATCTGAAGTTTTAGATGTATTTTTGGCTAACATTTGACAGAAGCTCCTTCAGATGTCTCCTTCAGTTCTATTTTTTCATTTCTGTCTCTGTATACCGTCTGTTTGAAGACAAGTCACCTGAGTAGCTTAGAGATCTGGGTAATCTCATCTGAAAGACTGTGATACAATAAATAAATCCTGACCTGCTCCTACACAGGCCTAAATCTACATCTGTAGAAATGCAACTGAGACAAAGGGTCCCTCCACTCATGAGGCTCCACCACAAGTGGCCCCATTACAGTTCTCTGTGATATACACAAGCATACCAGACAGTTAGAAGGGAAATGCTATTTTGCTATGAGGCATTCAGTCCGGTCATCTTCGTCCAGGGAGGTCACACCCGTACCACTATTTGTTTTTATAATGAGTGAGGTGCAGTCCTTATCTCGAGTCCACAGTGGCATTCTGGGATGGAGTCAAGATCCTTGAGTCTATAACTATGCAAATAAACTACCTAAGTTCTAAAGAGAGATGGGGCCCAAAGTTGTAAAAGTGAATATGGACAGAGATGAACTTTGCAGCAGCCCTGCAATATCATCTGCCATTTAGTTTGGAAAATTTTTTCTTTTCCTCCTCTGCAGGGCACCTCAGTAAAATTCAGTTCATTTGCCATGGCTGTAACCTCTCTAAATTTAGTACTAAGAATATGCACATGCAAGCAGTTGAAAATTAACATAGTAGTTACTCTGTTTCTCCAGAAAGCCACAATACAGACTGTCACTTGTGTTCTTACAAACTATTAGATTTGCTCACTGATTTTTATTATGGCATTTATTATTTGCAAGTCTTAAACTATCTAGATGTAAAATAATCCAGATTAAGTATTTTAAATGTTTTTCAAGACTGGAAAATTTTAAAAGTTAATACAAGTATGGAACAGGTTTTCCTATTTGTTTTGAAAGACTAGTGGTTCCCATATTAGACAGTGAAGAGTAACAGTGATTCTTGAAGGCTAAGGATTACCATTTATTTCAGCAAAAAATAATTCTTTATAGTAATTCCCCGAGCAATTTAAAAATGTACATGTACCACAACAATCTGAATAGTTTAATTCAAAGATTTTCAAATTTCTTCCTTTGACAAGACATAAATGCATATTTAGTTTAGAGAGTTATCAATTGCTTTAGTGATTAAGCATTAAAGCATATAGCAGCTTTCTTAGCTTAAAAAAAAGGAATAGTTGCAAGTGTGTGTTTTTCTTTTGACTTTAAAATTATTAGCAATTACTAGCAGCTCACATTCATATCTAGAGAAGTGCCTGGAATCTTAGATACTTAAATATTAACCTAATTGTTAACCAGCAGTCCTACTTTGAGTTTGGTTTGGTTGTTGTTGTAATTCTGATGCTCCACCTCCATATACTAAGTATAAAGTTCAGGTAGCTGTTTGCTTTGGTGAGGGTTATGGTACTGAACAGAACTAATAAGGGAAATAAAGATGATTTCTTCCTCCAAGACATCCAAATCTTTCAGAAATAAAAAGAAACTTTTCACTGGCCTTCCTTGAAGTGAACTGAAATGAAAATATATTAATATATCCTTTATTACAGGTAGTTTTCCTCAACAAAAGGGTATATTTCAGTTTTTAGTTACAAAGGGTTATGGACTTAATGCTTCTCTCCTCTAACCTAGTAAGTACTGGTGGAAAAAAAAAAAAAAGTGCAAACAAAACCCAACAACATAAACCCCCCAAACAGTCTGTTTTTCTTGCTTCCCTTTGACAGTCAAAAAGTCAAATTTTGTTTCTAGGATAAGGATCTTGTTATCTGCTATGTTAGGTATAACAGATACAGAGAGATCGCTACTGAAATAGTTTAGGAAAATAAGGAAATATTGAAAGTAACAATATATTGCGGAAATAAGGTTGTTTAGTGCATAATAAAATAGTAAAGGGGACCCGCACATAGGAAAAGAGTTGTGAGAAAGTATGTAGATATGAGGTAGAAGTGCTTAGTCTGACCTGCCCAGATGACTGCACTGAAATGAGTTAAGAAAAAAAGCAATTAAAAAAAAATCTATATATAATAATTTCCTTTTTGACCTGTGCTACTGGGTGATCTACAGACTCAAAGTAAAAAAACCACACACCAGCCCCCCCCCCCCCCCAAAAAAAAAAAACAACACACCACAAACAAAAAACAAACAAAAACCACCAACCAAACAGAAACCCCCCACCACAACAAACATACTTTGTGCTTAAAATTGTTTATTAGCTGATTGACTTTCAGGAGTTATAAATACAGAATCTTCAAATTTCATATCAGACAGTGTTATCTGAAATGGACAACTTCTTCCATTACTAAAATGCAACTCTACCATTGCCATGTAAATAGGAATATAGGTGCATCTTATTACAACTTTCAAGGAAACTTAGATATGTGGTATATAAATGTACTCTAGACACTCAGCGAAGACACCAAGGCTAATGTTCTGACACTTACAGAAAATAGGAAATGGTAAAATGATCCCTGATTCTGATTAGCTGATGCCTGAACAGCACTTTAAAGAGGTAAAGTGGATTATTTTATTGTTACTTCCATTATATCTCAAACAAAAGGAAATATATGTGATCACAGATTGGATTCATCAGGATACACAACAGAATTAAGACTTTGGGGATAAAATTATGGCTAAAAAGGCTAGAGACAAGAAGATGCAAAACCTGAGTAAAGTTAGCAGTCTTGTGAGAGGTGCTTTCTGTCTTCTGCTAGACAGACTGTAGGTTACTCAGCTCTTCTTGATGTTATGAACAGACAGATAAATTTTTCTCTTTAAGCTTCATCATTAAATGCCTGTATATTAACCAAAGGCAGATCAAAATTAAACTTCTGGTCTTGCTTTAATGCTCTTCATATTGATGCTCTGTAACATATGATTGCAGAGTATTTGTCAAGGGTCTCCAACCTTTTTAAAAAGCAGGAGTAGAAAAAAATAAATTGCTTTTCTCATTTGAGCACATAATTGTTGCACAAAATTCAGTGTTTCAATACTTGTCCCATTTGAACATTTAATCCGGCCACTTCAGCAGGGGAAGAGCATGTGACATGCCTCTGGTACCAGCTGAGAGCAGGGAAATCAGAAACATGATAACTGATAAGAAAAAAATCAGGTTATACTATATTACTTAAAAGGCTTGATGACTTTTCCTAATTTTTTTAAAGCTCTTACTATCTTCTTTCATTTCACTCATTTTACAACTTGGAAATTAAAACAATGTAACCAACACAGGCATAATCTTAAATGTTCATCATTGTAAAATCAAAGCTCAGAATAAGTGTTACATAAAAGATAGTTGTTGACTGGCTAAAGCTCTGGGTTTTTTGTTTATTTTTTTGTTGGTTGGGGTTTTGTTTGTGGTTTGGATTGGTTTTTTGGGGGGAGTGCTTTTTGTGGGGTTTTTTTTAAATTTTTTGTTGGTTTTTGTTGTTGTTCTACATATAGAGATATATATTAAAAAACAAAACCAATAACAACCCCACAGAAACAAAAACAAACAAAAAACCTCAACCAAACAAAAAACCCACAAGCTGTTTAGGACTCCAATAAATCTAACCCAATATTAGCTGCCCCAAAAACAGTCATCTATCTTCATCAGTCAATGAAGACAAGTAAGGACTTCCAGGTGGGGATTTTGTATGTATACTTTGCATGTTGTAAAAAATTAGACGAGATTAACCTACTCTATGTGCTATGCCACACCAAATTGTTTATACTGTTTGCCACATAGGTGGAAGAGGTCTTAATCTTTGTGGGCATTTGTAACTGGAAACAAAAGCACATTCTAAAATGACAAAAAATGATGATAAAAAAATAACAAGATACAGAACTGTAAGTCAATTGCTAATAAATCAGTCCAGAAATGGTCCCAAAAGAAAAATTAAAGTCAGCTTTGCCATTTTAATAAAATTATAGTATGAGGATAATTTAGGATTATGAACTCTTAGAAATAAATAGGTCTACATTTCTCTTTTTTTTTGGACTGCTTTTGTGAAAAATGTGTGTGCATAAGAAGGTAGAAATTGCACCTTCTGTTCGCCTTTCAGCCACTGTATTCTCTCAAAGAGTGGCAGTGAACAAGCTTTTTCCGCTTCTTGAATATGAACATCTGCAAGTGCAAAAAAGTCTTTTAGGGAACAAAAGTTACTAGCTATTTCCTTGTCTGACCAAGGTGTGTTTGTATAATAGTTCACATAGAATATTATTTGAACACAGAAGAAAAAAAGCTTACATCGAGTGTGAAAATATGAAGTGTGAAAATGTGAATGTTGTATGTATGTATTTATTTATTTTAAATTTAATTTTATTTAATGTTAATTTTATTTTATTATTTTATTTATTTATTTTTATTATTTTATTTATTTTTCTGGTGTGTTCTGTCTGTATGTCTCCCACGTGTCTGCACCTAGTTTGTAAACCCTACTTTACAGTTCTGAATGTCCACAGTAATTAAGATAATACTCAAACATTTGGTAATGTAATGACACTCCTACTGACTTCCTTCCCAGGAGACTGTCTAAAATTGCTAGGTTTACGTGATATACTTCTGCACACTCCATTCTTGCAGTCTTGTCTCTTCTTTTTTGCATTTGCAGATTACGTCCAGGATTATTTTTTTTTTATTTAAGGTTTAACCATTTTTTAGGTGTGACAGAGTAAAATTGTTTAGAATGTAATAGACTTCTCTAGAGAAGCATCTGAAAATTATTATAAGAATACACCCTGATCCTCCAAAGAAATTTAGAATGCTTTGGAACGTGATCTGAGGTTAAGAAGGGGATGTGAGGAAAGATACTTATTTACTATTTGTTTCTTAATGTATTCACAATGGTTTATCTGTTGGCTGACACAGTCAGCAGGTACAAATGTGTTTGCAAAGTATGATTTCAATGTCATACTTTTCTCCCTTATCTGCCAGAATGTTGTTCAAAACAAATCCTCCTAAGTAATACTGGATGTGTTGACAGCTAGGTTTATCTTTTTCTGTTCATGTCATGTTATTTTAGGAAACAAAATATTCATTCTAGAACTACTGCCAACATTAGGGATTGATCTGTTTAGGTCTTTGTTGCAAATATTTCCTATTTTACTAATTATCAATACTTTACCACTTAGGCAGCCAAAGTCCATAATTCAGATGAACCATGGACTTTTAGTTATAACTTTTGTTCATATCAACTAGTAGGAGAATATAGCTCCAGATGTAAAAGGCATTTATTTCTGAGAGACATCTGAGGAGATAATGTCCTTTCACACTCTAGTCTATATGTGTCTTTTAAGTTACAGTGCTCCCATTGACTTTCATAGTAAGCCTAGGGTGAAAAAGTGAGGTTTATTGGAACAGAAGTACTTCCTTATTTTAATCCTTCAGAGGATTGTAATCTCATTTTTTTTTATGTAGTAGCTTTTCATCTGAAATATTTTAACCCAAATTCAGTCATATTTTTAGAAGTCTTTCCCTAGATTTTTTGACTGAACTTCTTGTTCTTACAAAGATTATGGAACTGCTCTTTCAGTTCTCTTATAAAAGTACCAGCTAGATACTCTTTTTAATTAGTATATGTAGAGCAGTGTTTCTCAGACTATGGTCCATGAGACTTTCATAGGTGGTCTGCATGAGGAACACTTTCACATATGCAAGAAAGAAAAAAAAATGCAGAAAAGGAGAAAAGGAAGAAGTAGTAGTAATAAAAATAAGTAAAAGTTCATCTGAATTTCTATATTGTTCTATTGTAAATGAAAGCCAATGTAGGAGCAGTACATAGCTCCAGGTAGTACCTCTGTAGATGAAAGAGTCCTTTCTCAATAGCGTATCAGTCTCAGTAGGAATATTAGAAAAGAGTTACAGATAGACATTTTTTTCCCAGATATTCTGACATGATTTTATTGCACCAATTCCACATAAAGATGTTATTAGAGCTCTAGATATCCTGCAACAGCTCTGAGAACAATTGGTAAAAAAAGAAACTTCACCTTTAACAAGCAGCATTGCTGCTTACAGAATTTTAGCTTTAAGAGAAAAGAGGTAATTTTCTACAAGGAAGATTTGTGCCTAATTTTAGTGAGTAGATAAAACTGAAACCCTTTTGAGGTAAAATAATTTTGGAGAAATCGGCATTTACTGCATCAGAAATATACCAGCTTCGACAAAATATAGGGGATGTTCTGTGTTCAAAAGAGCAAGGAGAGCACAGTGAGAAGGGTAATGTAAAAACAGCTTTATTAACATCATAAAGTAACAGAGAACTTTAAAAATTCTGTGTTCTGTATTGCAAAGGAATAGACATTAATCCATTCCAAGAAAACACTAAGCTTGAGTTCCTCAGATTACATTACTAATTTCACACACAGTGTTACTTACACAATAGAGCAACCAAAAATGTACCCAGGTGTAGTCGGTCTTCAGCTGTGAGAATGCAGAACAGCTCAGCGTATCTAACCCCACCTGTCATCATTGTGACCCGTATACAGAGTGTATAGCATTGATCTTCATTAATCCTAGTATTCTCCCGAGCACTTTGTTATTATTGTTAAAAAGTGTTATATTTAATATCCAATCCACCTGTGCCTGCTTGAAGCCTTGAAATACAGGCGAACGCAGCAGGCCCAGTGATCTTCTACCAGGGCTGAATTCTGCAGTGCCTGCGTCTCCACTTGTGTCAGCTCTTTTCAGGAGCTTAGGTGCTGCTTCGGAAATCCTCTGGTTAGCAATGTAACTAAAATAAATTTGCTCTTTGCCATTGCATTTTTGCCCTCTGGTTGCTTCTTGTGACACGCCAGTGTTGGTTCACACAATGACTGATTATAATAATATCAATTGAGTAAAGTAATGTTGAAATAAACTTCAGATTTTCAATGTTGAATGGCATTAGGCAAATTATTTGTCTCTATTTCTCAGTATAAAAGTTTATACTGCTACATGTAGAGTACCAGTGTGTAATCTAAATTGCTAATATCAGGTAATTGAAAATTACAATTTGACTCTGAGAAGAAAAAAAACTTTACTAATTTTTATCACTGAAAGTGAAAGAAAATATTTTGTCCTTGTGTGCTGTCTTCCAACAACACACCTGCAATGTGCTGCACAAATATCAGTGTGTATAAAAGGGCTCACCATAGCTTAAAAGAAGAGATCAAATGAAATTTCCTCAAAGTATTTATATTTATAATTCTACATATATCTTCCTGTAGTTCACTGGAAGGTTGCCAAAATAGGAAGAGAAGAGATCTACACATGCACAGGAGAAGTCTTTACTTAATTATTAGGTGTACATGGAAACTGGCTGGCTTTGCAGCCTAAGCAGAGGTAAGGGAGGAGAGATAAAATGTGCTGTGTAGTTCACTTTTAGTCAAATCTGCAGGTTATCATGCTTGTCTGTCAATTTTTCCTATAAGTAATAGACTTAAAAAGCCTCTGGTGAAAAATATTCCTTGAGATTAAGAAGAACTTTCTGGTCACTGTGCATTTTACTGTCTCACTTATCAGGCAATAAGAGCAGTCCTAGTACATTTGTTAAATGCATTGTAAGATGTTTCAAAACAATCCCTTTAAATACCTTAAGAGAAATACTCTTCATTTGGAGAGAAACTCTGGTTCAAAGGAGATTGCTGTCTATCTTGTAGAATACTAGCTTCTAGGGAAGATTTTCCTATGCAAAATTTCATTATGAAATGAGGGCTGTGTCCCCATACCTCTGCTGTTAATAAGAATATTGGTAGTTAATTAAAAAAAAATGTGTACAATCTATAAAAAATGCCATTTTACAGAAGAGGAAACAGAAGTACAGACACAACTTCTCAGATTAGTTTGGCTACATCCTCAGTTTAAATTTTAGGCACAATTTTTTCACTTCAAAGTCCAAATAACTATTTAATACTCCTGCCATCTCCTTCTTATACCAAAGTCTGGGAGAAATTTCTTTAAGACTGAGGGACATTCTAGAAGTGGTTTAGTGGTTTTTGTTGTTGTTCGTCTGTTTGTTTGTTTTTAATGACCGGAGGGTAAGGCAACAGAAAACTTTCACCATGACCACTTTATATCCAAGTAGTTTCTGAAAAGCAAAGGTGATGTAACCTGTGGGTTGTTTGTAGTTTATCAGAACAGTTCATCTGGCACAGGTTTTACCCTGAATGTCCTCGTCTTTGGGGTAACTTAAGAACACCTAGGAAGGAGGTTTCAGGCTGAGCAATTTATTACCACAATGGGATCAACTTCTTTTCATGGAGTTTCTTAACTTGCTCCCCAACATGTTGCATCATCATAGCCCGTCAGCACATGGGATCTGTATATGTGCAATGAATCTGTTTCTTTCTGCTTTTGCTAGGCATGGCTGGGTTGAGTGTTTTATTTCTTTGTTGGAAGGGTGTGTCTAAACCATTCCCTGGCCACTTGAAAGGTGACATGTTTCCCCATACCACAAAGGGTAACCTTTGATAATGTAAAGCATTCAGTGTTTTTTGAAGAGAGACACAAGTAGCACACATTTTAATATTACTGAGATCTATTTGTAGGCTTTGCCTCATCACTGCTACACTAGGAAAATGCACCAGTGCCATGACAGCCTATGCACTCAGTTTTAAAGGAAAACAAACACAAAATACCAACTTTTCTGTCTTGAAAAAAATCCTGCTACAAATAGAGACACATTACAGTGGGTTTTAAATTTTAACTCAAGCATTTTTTCAATAAGGCATTTATTTTAAATGTACTTGTGGCAGTTGCACCCTGATGAGATCAGGAGCCTTCAATAGTGCACTTTAGAAACTTTTGTTGCCCCACTGTGCCTGTCCCCACATACGCACCTAGGGTGGTGGCAAGGTGCTGACAGTCACATCCTCTGCCACCCTGGGGCAAGCATAACTTCACCTCCATCTAGCTGGAGGGGCAGGAGCAGTGGGACCCTCAGTCAGTTGACAGCATCCTCAACAAAGGAGGTGCCCAGAGTAGCTGAGAAGCTTCTGGACCATGTCACAATTACTACAGCCAGATCTGACCAGGCTATAAAACGGGGTCCTCACCAAAGACCCCTTTGAGTGGTCTTCTCAGAGCAGCAGGACTGTGAACTGGAGCCCTCCCCTTAGATGGGGTTACCATTTAAGGAGACTTCCCAGGACTGAGTGTGCCTCACCTCTTCGTTTGGTGAGTGGTGGTTGTCCTCCGATGGATATATTCTTGAGCGAGCCCTTGCCTAACCCAGGCAAGTGATTATTTCTTCTGGGTACCCTTGGGTGAAGGAGGTCTCTAGTTTCGTTTCTTGTGAGTGAATGTGTGCATGCTGTGGATTCTCATTATTTTTATGTGGTCATACCCCAATAAGCTCCTCAACTGATATCCAAATCTGTGTTTTGTGTTGTTGGAGTGCTAACTAATTTCTATAAACCCTGGTTCTAGTCAGTTTATTGGCTATACTTTTCTGGCTAGAATAAAGTCTGTTTTGGAACTTGTTGTCCACCTAAATTGACTTTTGGGGTGCCTCCATGACAGTACTGCTCATTCTCACTTTAGTACAGCTGCCACTTTAGTTTAGCTGAAAAATATATTCAAACTTACAGGAAAAGCAAAATCCAAAAAGCTTGCTTAGGGATAATAGACAGTCAGAAAACACCAACAAGGTCTAAGTATGTATATGAAGTGACCAACCTAACTGGCTTCTGTTGTGTTGCATCTTTTTAGGGATTTTATTCCAGGAGATTTGATTCGTAAGAGCGGTGTAGACAAAAGGTAATCAGTGGTTTAAAGGAATACTTTCATCAGTGCAAACCCCTATTTTTCTGTTGAACATGGTAGCCAAATATATATCCTGTTGAGTTTGACGCTGTGATAGATCTGCTACTACACACTTATTTTGTTGCCATTCTGACCTTGATATTGTCCTTCTTTGAGCTGCGGCATGTTTGATGAGGTTCATTTGTAATTCCAAAAAATTCCTTGCAGTCATCAAGCCTCATCAATTTTTATTGATTTGTTTAAAGAAAACCATAGCTAAAATACTGAATTGTCATATCATAATGGGATTCTAATGCCTAAATCTCTGCTTGGCCCTGGTCAGAGCACACAAAGGAGGACATGAAGAACATTTTAATGTTTGTACTATTCTATCTTATTCTTATGCATTATATAATACAGAATCCAGCATGCATCCTGTATATGCCTTACTTCATCATAAGTAAACGAAACCAACGTCTTTTCACTATGAATTTGAAAATAGTTTTCTAAAAAAAGCCAAGTACAGTGAGGGTCATTTTGTAATCAATCTTTAGATGATGTGATGTGGCTCGATGTACCCATTAAAAGTAAGACTCAAACTCATTACGATATGAATAGGCTGCTGCTTTTTGAACATGACATTTTTGTGCAGTTCACTTTGATATTTTTTACTTTGCTTTGTTTTTCTAAAAAATGTTTTAAAAGCTAGGCTGAAAGGTAGACCAATTATATGAATTGGGATTCTTTCAAAGACATAGATTCAAAGACAAAGCTACTACTCAAATATTAGATTAGTAGTGATTGAAGAGAACATTTTATGCTTGATCAAAGTACTTTCTATTAGTTTAAAATCTATTCAGTTTTGATAGCATACAAGTATGTTGGTTTTTTGCTTAACCTATAAAACAATATAGCACAGATAGTATGTGATTTTGAAGAGGAAGGCTCAAGGAACTCAGTGGTAAAAAAGCAATAGGTAAAATTCTTTGCTTGTTTGAAATGTAGATTTTTTTTTTTACAATATCCTTTGGATTATTATTTGTTTCTTTATATCCATTTTAACATTATCCTCAAGCCTATTTTGTGATAAAGCTCTGCAGACCAGACACTAGATTTCACACTAATACGCTGCAGAAATGCAGAGCATATTTTCCTCTATTTTCATATCCTATACTATGTAAAAAGTATTACTGATAAATGCCATTTTCTTATAGTATAGAAACAAAGCTAAGCCTCTAAATATTTACACCTGGACTTGTTGTGCAAAGCATTTGGCACTGTCCCATATCACATCCTTGTCTCTAAATTTGTAAGACATGGATTTGACCAATGGACCACTTGGTGGATAAGGAATTGGTTGGATGGTCACTCTCAGAGACTTGCGGTCAATGGCTCAATATCCAAGTGGAGACCAGTGGTGAGTGGTGTTCCTCAGGGGTTAGTGTTGGGACAGGCGCTATTTAGCATCTTTGTCGACAATGTGGACTGTGGGACTCAGTGCACTCTCAGCAATTTTGCTGATGATACCAAGCTGCATGGTGTGGTCAACATGCTGGAGGGAAGGGATGACATCCAGAGGGACCTTGACAGGCTTGAAAGATGGGGCTGTGCAAACCTCATGAATTTGGAAAAGACTACATGCAAGTCCCTACACATGGGTCAGGCTAATTCCAAGCACAAATACAGGCTAGGCAGAGAATGGATTGAGAGCAGCCCTGAGGAGAAGGACTTGGGGGTATTGGCTGATGAGAAGTTCAACATGAGCTGGCAATGTGTACTTGCAGCCCAGAAAGCAAACAGTATCCTGGGCTGCTTCAAAAGCCTCATGGCCAGCAAGTCGGAAGAGGTCATTCTCTCACTCTCCTCCACTCTTACAAGATCCCACCTGGAGTATTGCATTCAGCTCTGGGACCCCAACATGAGAAGGACATGGACCTGTTGGAGCAAGTCCAGAGGAGGGCCACAAAGATGATCAGAGGGCAGGAGCACCTCTCCTATGAAGACAGGCTGAAAGAGTTGGAGTTGTTCAGCCTGAAGAAAAGAAGGCTCCAGAGAGACCTTACAGCAGCTTTCCAGTACCTAGAGGAGGCCTACAAGAAAGGTAGAAAGGGACTTTTTAGAAGGGCAGGTAGTGATAGGACAATGGGTAATGGCTTTAAACTTCGTGCACTTTTTATGAAAACTCCATTAAAAGAGTAGTGATGTCAAGTACAATGTCCTTTTACATTTCTTAAAATGTTTCTTATTCCCACCTGCTTGCTGGCTAAGTCTCTTGATGAGAAATTGCTACAAGTACAGAAAATAACATCATGTGAATCTATTTTTGAAATGCAGTTGTAACAAGAGCAGCAAGTAGAAAAAGCCAAAACTCTCTATCATGTAACCTCTAGGCTCGTAGTTTTGTGGTCCATTCTCTGATGGCCCTACTGCCCTGCTGTCTTACCTCTGCATCTGAATCAGAAATAAATGACATCTCATTTGCCATCAGACTCTCAAATGTCCTAAAGGAAAATGTTCAATCATTACCATCTCTGTAATCATTTTGTAAACTGTGCTAACAATAGATGTTGTAGAGAAATTTCTTTCTAAAACACATTCCTCAAAGCCATTAACCTCCGCTTTTAACTCTGACTCTGAACAACTTCACATAGAAATATTGGCTTTCTCTCCACGTCTCAGTAAATTGAGGAGTATCAGGAATGTATGTTTAGCAGCTTTTGACACTCCATATGATTTCCTAAAGTTCTGTCATTTATGATTTGAAAGTGTTGGTAATGAAAATGTTTTAAACATAAAGTAAAATAACATTAATTTCATATGGACTTATGTCATTCATTTATCATAAGATGCTGTTCATAAGGTAACAATACTTTACATGTTACTTGAAGTAAAGCACGCGGTCACAGAAAAGTGCTTTTGAACCTCTATTTTCTATCTATTATATGATATGTATGATCATACAACAGTCTCAAGAAACTATACATAAGCAATATTTGAGCTTTAAAACCATCTGATTGTATATTAAAATTCAGGTTGTTTCTGGTCTTGTGTAAGGATCTCTGTGCAAGGATCTTCTTGAAATAGAAGGGTAGATGGTACTTTGACCATGACATGAGCTCCAGGGTAATGGTTAGGACAAGCTTTTGAAGTGCTGAAAATATGGAATATGTTTCTTAGGCTGAAAAAGACACTCAGTGCAAAGGTTTCCTATTTCCTATACATGTGTTATAGTTGGTTAAGGAGGTACTGCTGTGGCCTTCATGTGAAGCTGGCATGCTTTCTGCTGATTATTGCTAACAGCATGTATTGGCTACACTTAAACCACACATCTTTCACATAGATTCCTCAGGCTTTGGTACTGAGCACGACCTGGTTTGTTAATCTGAGTTGGATTTAAGCACAAGTTAGCTGCTGAGTTATCCATATCTGTTGAATTGGAAACACTTCAGGACATGCGGTGGACAGGAAGCCTACATTCCCCTGGAATGTTGCTGCAAAAAATTAAAAATAACCAAAACCTCTCAGACAATAAGATGACAGCAATGTAATTTATTCAACTCTGAGATTTAAGCACATTAACTTCATTAAAGTTGTTCTTAAACTTTTAAATTATTTCGGGTTCTGTCCTATTTTACCCTTTCTCTCTTCCACAATGAACTGTAAGTATCACAAATTGCTATTGGCTTTTTCACTGTGCAAAAGTCTGTTCTTGTGGCCTTGCAGAAGATAAGTCAGTGTCAGACCACTTCCTAGCAGACAGAGATCTGCATTATTAATATAATTAAGATTTTGGTAGAAGTCTCTGTAGAAAACTAAACAAGTTCCAAACAAAGAAGAAGTTTCCCTACTTAGACTTACAGTGGCAAATTGACACAAAAAATTCTTACTTTTGATACCTTCGATATGAAGAATAAGAAAAATATTTAGGTGTCTTTCTTCTTATATTTGATCTGTAAAAATCTTCAGTGCAAATCCTGTCACATTCCCAATTTCAGTCACCCTTTCGACTTACTAAAAAAGAAACTCTCAAAAAGAGAAACAATGTAACTTGTTAGGTAAGCACCTAAAAGACCAGAGATGTCACCTTTGAGTGGCTTTGTAACCACAAGATATATGATCTCCATGAACAGCTGGTACTTTCTGAGCATCTGAGATCAAAATGATAGTGTGTATTTAAACTAAATATTATAAACAAATAATTCTTTTTATATATATGCAATTCATATATAATTATTAGAATGAATGTATATATTTACATATACATATTTAAAGTGCAAAGCCAGAAAAAAAAATAAGTCATTTGATAGCTACTAAACCTTATTTCTTTAAAATCATTCGCTTTTTCTCTCCAGCCTTTCAATAGCTGCATTCTGGCATCATCAACACAAAGGAGAGAAAAGCCTAATATATATTTAAAGAGTTACTAGGGCTGAAATCTTGTCTCCGTTTGTAATATTTAATGGTCACAGCAATGAAATATTTATGGAACTTACAGTAGGCCAACATATTTCTTCAGATATGTTATATGTTCCTAAATTAAATTAATTTACAAGAGTAGGTAATGTATGCACATTTCTTTGTTTTGTGTTAAGTTACATTTAATCTACCTCAGGAAGCCTAGTACCCATTAATAAGTCTGCCTTTTTGAATTTTATAAATGATCCCCAAATATCATGTCTTCTCAGTACAAAACAATAGCCTGGAAATACAGAAAAGTGGTTCAGACTCACCTGTTGCTTGTTTCCAATTGGTGTTAGAATGTCCAAGAGCTGTTTTTTGAAAGTGTTTTGAATCAATAGCAGAAAAAGTTCAACTATTGTGTCACTTCTTTCTACTTTACTAGGTCATTTTGACAGCTCTATTTAATGTGGTCTTCAAAACACTGACAGAATTGGAGACAGGTTATAGAGACAGGGCATTCCATATATCAGTGGTAGTGATGATCTTTCTTGGGAAAAAAAAAAATGTAGTGCTAGAGATAAAAAACTCTAAATGTCAGTACCAAAAAATATACTGATTCTGAGTAAGTATTTTGCAAGCATTTTTGTCACAATTTCCACCACCCAATGGATTTTTTAAGATTTTCATTAAAATATTACTTTCTGGCCAACAATAGTATTTAGTTTTGACTGGCTCTGCTGTTTTACTTTTAAGAATATCTTTCTAACATAAGACCACCTGTCTACATGAGAATAGGAAAGATTTGTCTTCAGTAAAGCTGTGAATATTGTAAGAACATCTTCATTTTTGTGAAAACTTAGGCAAAATGAAGTAACAGTCTTCAGCCAGCAGTCTAATAATGATTCAGTGTTGCTAAGAATTTAAATAGTATTTCTATAGTGCTCATATTTATGACAACGGTTAAAAAAAAAAGTTAGAAGCAGTAATATCCTAATGTGATAAAACCAGAATATTTTTCTATATTTACTCTTCTCTGCAGATACTTTTCTAGCATAACACATTCTGCAACTGTTTCATACACACCAAAATGAACTTCATTTCTTCTAGATGGCATATCATGAAAACTAAGCACTAACAAAACAAATCAAAAACCAAACAAAAAAAACCCACTGCCATCACCAACAAAAAAACACACTTAAAATGATGACTTATTCATAATCTTCTCAGACAGAAACAGTCCTTGTAGGCCATCAAGATTATGCCAGGCACAAATATATCATATGCCATTGTGTCAACACTACAGTAAGTTAGCTATGCAGCCAGGTGCCAGCATGATTATGCAAATAGCCGTACTATTGGTTTATCAGTCAAAACCACTGCCAAAATGCCTGGGAGACAGATTTCAGTAAAGGAGATAAATTCTGTCTCTCTGAGGCTGACATTAATAATTTATGATTAATCAGTTTATGGGAACATGTTAACAGCAGAAGGCTGTAGAGAGCAAGACAGATGTCTTGCCTCTACTTTCCCCATTTCTTTTCCTCCTACCTGACTCCGATTTTTTAATGATTAAAAGCCACATAGAGGACTCAGTTCTTCACAGGAGGATGGATTAGCTTATAAAAGAGTCATGCAGAAGTGCTGAACTGGGGAAGAACTGATGAAAAGTGATCTGACTTCCTATAAGTGGGATTGGAGCTGACCTGGTGCTGAATTTGCCTCTTAGGTCCCAACAACCACGCCTGTGGCAGGATCTTTTACTAAGAGCTGAATTAGTATCATGTCTAGGCTTCAGCTGTGAGGTATAATCCACCAGAAATCTAAATATTTGCATATGTCATGGTTTAACCCAAGCTAGAAAGAAAATTGAAAGTGCATCACAGCAGTAAGAACACCAAAGTCTCCAAATTTTACCCCTTTTCAGTGCCAAATTTCAGCATTTTTCGAGCTGCATGTTGAGCGCCACAGAAGCCTGTTGTGGTTTAACCCGAGCTAGCAATACAACCACGATAGCCGCTTGCTCACACCCTTCCTCCCCTCCCCCTGCCTCCCCCCCAACTAGGGAGAGAATCGAAAGGGAAGGGAGAAACTTGGATTGAGATAAAAACAGTTTAATAAAATAACAAAATACTAATACACTACTAGTAAATATAAATATGTATAAAATAGAAATGAAAGATACTCAAGGCAATTCCAAGTGAACTCCATCCACAACTGAGCAGCCGGTCCCAGCAAGCCACACCTGGTCTGAACAGCCAATCCCAGAGAGAGAAAAGAAAGGAAAAAGGCAGAAAGGCTCAGAAGCCTCTGCAAAATGGCAAAAGCTGGACTAAACATCCTGCACCAAAGACTCCCCCGGCTCTAAACAAAACAGCAAAGAGGAGAAAAAAAACAACTCATGCAAAAGAAAGTGCCTGAGAAGCCAGAGAGATAGCAGAAGCACAAGAGAAAAGTGGAGCAACCCAAAAGAGCAACTCTCCTTAAATCATTAGCGTGATTCTAATGCAACAGAATACTCTTATTGATCGATCTGGATGTCAGTCAAGCTCTGCCCCACCTATCTCAATGCCTCACACCTGTTGGCAGAGCACTCAGAGTGTCCTTGGCTCTCAGATCAGAGCAATTAAAAACATTAGCTCTGTGCTGGGGTGTTATCTGCTTGTTCTCAAACTAAGTCCAAACAATGAGCATGTTAGCTGTGAAAAATAAAGGTTTCTAACCGCATGAAGAAAATTAACTCATTTTCAGTCAAACCAGCACAGCAAATTACAACATAAACTTAAGTACTTAAATAATAAGAAACTCAAACCATTGCCAAAAAGGTGTCTTCTTCTTGGTGTCCATGCATGAAATAGTTAATAAAATGTTAAGTAGAAAGCTGTGAATACAATCAGGAAAAGGAATATCAGCCTTTAAGAAAGTTGCAAACATCCACTGCTGAGCTGAGTCTCTGAAATGCTTCTGCAGTTAAGACCCAAGTGCAAAACCATTGAGTAGTCCAAATTGGAGCTTGATAGCAGGAATCTCTAAGGCTAGAACCAGATGCACAGACATTGGCTTGAAAAGGTTGGTCTTCCACCACATATTGCTTTGAGAAATCTAGCAAAATAATCTCTGCAGATGAGACAGATAGAACAATACCAGGTTTGAGCACCTACTGGGATTTTCAAAACAAAAATTACTGTTTTCATGTAAATAATCTGCCTGGAATTTGTTTAAGCACGATTTTTCTTCAATCAAAGAAATGTATAATGCTAATAAATGTATCCCATAAAAGGATTTTTCCCTTTACTGTTTGATATTGTTAGTGTCATGATACTGCAGTCTTTTTCAAAACTTGATCTTCTTGTTAAGCATCTTCTATAGATATTTGGTGCTCAACGATACACGCCGCTATGGAATATTAGAAAAGTGAAAGGCATATCAAAGTGCACTAGGTGAGAGTTGAAATATAAATGTTTTGGCATCAGAATCTGTATTTCATTATGCTCTTCTGCTCTGCTGTTTTAAGATTTGAAATTCCTCATTTACACTTCCCAACTTTAACCTGCATATAGTTTATTATTATTAAGCACCAGAGACTCCGAATGCCTTCAGCCCTGTGCTAATAGACTCTGATGTAATTAAATTGAGCCAGATTGCAATGCTGAGTGCTTCTGGAACCAGCAGTGATAAAAGTAATTGATAAATCAACCACTAATTGACTTGAGATAATGAAGGTGCATTGAGATTGCCACTTAATTAGCTTTGTAGAGGAAAAAAAGTAAGATTATATTTACTACAAGAGTTGTGGGGAAGTAATTGTTTTAAACAAAATCAGGTAAATATTCAGTGTGGTAAAATGGTATATTGTACAGATGATGATTCTGTCCTTACATAGAAACAACCTTAGCCGCCCTCAAGTTCTTCAAATTTTATTTTATTTTCCGATTCAGTCATGTATATCAACAGATGCAGTTACATGTAATACTGATTTTTAGAGGAACCTGTAGACTTCTGTGTAGAGAATATCTACAAAACATTACTGTTTCGGGATTTCTTAAACAGCTATTTATTTCTTCCTGGAACCCCTTCTCCAATAAGATGTTCCATGCATTTCAAGGTGATTAACTGATCATTGTGGACAAATCTTGTTTGTTGTTAATTCTAAGAATGTTAAAACTGATTTCAATACAACTTTTTCTTTTAATTGATTTGAGAAGAATCAGGTTTCAGTTGACCCTTTGTGAATCATTTGGAAGTGAAGAGATATGTGCAGATACAACTTTCATGTGATTTTCACTTCAGTGACTGAAAGTGTCAAACGTGCATGTTACTGCTTCTCAAAACCAGTTATCCAGTTTTCTTGAAGGATCAACTGAAAATATCTCAATTATAAATTAAAACACACTCTTCCTGATAGTAAATAAAGATATTTATTCTTGCTTAGTCCACAAAATGGATTTATTTTAGGGCAGGCTTGACTTCCAGAGAGCAACTGCCTCCAGCCCATTGAGAATGAGAAAGACATCTGGCTGTGCCGAACCAGGGGAGAGCGGATCTTCCTCCAGTCTCCAGAAAGAGCATTGTTCAGTGTCAGAGTACCTTCTCCAAGTCATTCATGAGTCTAAGGTCTTCATTTCATGATTATTCATTTCTAAGCAACTCACTTTCTCCTTCAATGGGAGCTGTTCCATGTTTCAAATCTGCTATCTTTGTCCGTTTATTGAATGCATGTTAAAAGCTTGGTTACAAAGAGAACAACAATCAACCATTTTCAAGCTGGAGTTGAACAGGTGGAAGTTGACTTTATTTATAAAAAGTGGCATTTAGATGAGATTTAAGAAAAGCATTTCTGACATAGGCTGTTATTCTTTTGTTGAAACCTGTCAAAACACTGTAACCCACACCTTGCAAGGATTTTAAAAGACAAGTTTGACAAACATATCTCAGACATGGTTTAGTTACATTAAGCCTGTTTCAGAGACTGTAAAAGTAAAAGGATGACCTAGAAATTTATTCAAGAGTTGCGTTCAGTCCTATAGCAAGCAATACATAGCTTATACTCTATCATGTTCTGGCAGAAATTACTTTATCACCAATTTAATCTCTCTGCAAAGTCCATAAAATAAGTCCACACAAGCGAAAGCGAACATTTCTCTTCTATTAGTGCCAAAATCTTTAGATACAAATATTAGATCTACTCTACAAGCTCAGCTAAAGATTACATTTACAGCACATGAATGAAATATGATAAAATTTAAATGCAAAAAAATCACTCTTTCAATAGCTATGTAACCCACAGTCTTGGATGACTTAATTAGCTTCTATAGATTTTACTATTAAGCTATAAATTGTTCCTTTCCTTTCATTTTATCTGAAACTTAAAGACGGAAAGATCTAGAGAAATACTTTATGTTGACAGGCTGGGAGTAGTACTTTACGGGCACAAAAATTTTGGTGTAGTTCCCTTTTACCAAAAAGCACACTCACTACTGGTCATGCCATACTCATGCTTAGGAACATTACTGGTTTCCACACTAGTGTGAAGGCTTTGACATAATATCTGTCATGAGTAGTAATTATTCTTTTATTTCTGAACTCAGAATTAGCTATATATGCTTTTGTCACTTGTTGTGTTGAGTAGGGGAAACACAACTGCAAAAGGTTCAGACTTTGGCAAGGACTGCTGTTAGTACAGAACATTATGAAGCAATTCTTCACAGGCAGGAGGAACAGACACATAAGTGAATTGTTCTAATTTGTGCCTACACATTGACTTCAAACCTGTTACATCTTTAGCCTGTGGTTGGCCAGCTCAGGGGACTGATACAGAAAGTCAATGCTTGTTTGTGTCTTCCTTAGATAACAGCATCGCTTCATCCTATATCTTAATAAACAGGAGCATGTATATCCTCTCTCCCGGAAAACCTCCACCACAGGTTCAAACACCAAAGCCATCAAATATGTGGTATCAGGCCTTAAGCTTAACTTACTGCAGACAAGCTTGACGTTTTTACGTCTGCTTTCTTGACTCAAATGATCACGGTCGTTAGTTCAGAATGATGCTTGTCTCAGGTGGTGGTGTTTTTTCTTTTAAGCTATTAAAATATGCTTAATCTTATTGACAATTAATAGATGTTTTTAGTGGTCTCTTGTCTCTTTACTTCTACTAATATAATTTTAAGCAGCCAGTTGGACCATTAATCTCAAATGACTAAAGACATGGTGATAATATAGATTAACAATGCCAATTACAAATTTCTTTTTGTCTTGCTCATCTGGGGTGGATTGCATAGATGGGTTAAATATTTTTAAAATCTTGGAAAATATAGTATCCATTGTGGATGCCTTATAACGTTGATCCCTCTAGTACCTGAGCACATGCATTGTGCTGCTGATCTTTAAAGAAGCCGTAATTAGGTTTCCTATTTTGTGTCTATAATGAGCCTACAAATAAACATAAATGTAGTATGTGCAGGCACGGTTATCTTTTGTAAGCACAGATGTGAACAAGTACTAAAAAAATCTTTCTCTGGTAGTTACAAAAATTCAAGTGCTTTCAAATCTATATTCATTGGGCATAAAAACTGAAGTTGCAATAAGTCTACTTAGGGTTCTTTTTTTTTTTTGATTACATGTCTTACATAAAACATGTTTAGATTAAGTTATATGTAGTTCATATCAGTAATTTAAGGTAAAATTTATGAGAAGGGAGCAGTTGTCTAAAAAAAACCCCATAAATTTGTTTGATATAATTAATAATAGATTTGAGAAAAAATATGTTGAGGACATACACATTAATACACCCTGTCAAACATAGCTCTAGTTTAGAAGTTCTCATATTTGCTACTATAATACTTAAAATACCACTTTTTCCTCTTTTACAGTCTTATGAATTCCTAGCAGGTCCTATAACACAAGACATGTCTTTAGAGTTAGGCGTTAACTTAAATGCTTTGACAAACCAGAATTGTAGTCTGTGCATGGAGAATGCATATAGAAAATCCCAGTTTTATCACTATAAAAAAGTACAATTAAGGGAGAAACTTATCCAAAATACAGCATTCTGGAATGGAGATGGTTGAATATATCTGTTTCTTTTCACACATACATTTTCTCCACTATATTTGTGCGTTTCCAATAAATGGAATGAAAAGAATGTTAGCAGGAGGAAATATCTGCTACTAATATTCTTTCCACATAATGTAGTACTCAATTTATCTCTTGTTGGTGTCACACTTACCAGATGGCTGATTTGTCTACTGAGTGTAAGGGATGCTTGAGAGATTGAAAGAGCATTTATTTCCTGGTGGATGTGAGGAACTATATACGACAAATATTTTCCTTGATAGGTCTCGACTTCAAGAGATCTGTATGGTCAGCTGCTCTATCAGAACTCTAAATTGCCCTTTAATCATCATTGTTTCTTCTCTGTAATCCTGATGACCAAAGACCTCTGACTATAAGAGATTATGTTTACAATGCATATTCAAGTCATGGTTTAAATCCCTATTTCATCTTCTACTCAAATTGGATAAGTCATGCAAGATACACAGGCTCTTCAGTGAATCTGGAAACTGTGAGAAGGTTTCAGGGTTAACCTTTTTGGGCAGGCTGGTTTTGGTTTGGTTCTAAATTTGAATACAGACTGTCTAACCTATTTAAACTGCTAGTGGAGACTAGTCCAAAGACAGAGAAGAAGAATCTCAGTTGTGAGTTATGCTGCTTGTAAGACGTAATTATAGATAAGACTTGGTTCAAGCTGCTACGATGCAAGCATTCTGTATGATGCATTGATCTTAAAGGTCTTTATCACTCATTTGGGACAGGGACTATTTTTATCAGTTTTCTAATGGCAAGTCAATAGTAGATTAATGATTATATACAATCAAAAGCCTTAAGGTTGTAGCATCTTCTCCAATACATCTATGATTTCTTCTCAGCATCAGATGCTGGAATTTCCCTTGTCCTTTACATCTGTAACTGTAAGTCGCGGTTTACAGATAAAGGCCAGAGCTGTAAATGACGCAGTAGAAGTCTGTATTTATGACACTTTTGAGCTTATTTTGGAAAAGTTATTGAAGTAGAAAAATTAACCTCAGGCAAATTCTGAATCCTGCACTTCGAACCTTCTGATTTTTCTGGTCTGTAGATTTAATTGCCTCTAACACATTCAGGCAGAAAAGAAACTAAAATGATGGACAAATTTAAAGTCAAAGTTGTAATTACCTGTTTACTGTAAGATAATGACAAGGTGATGACTGACCTCTTTTCTTAACTACCAGAAAATGAGGAGTGCAAGCCATAGAATACTTCTTCTGTATATGTTTATTAAATTCAGACTTCAAAACAATTGCTAAAAATTAATCACAAAACAGCATGCAGATATGAAAGTGCTCCAGAATGCCCTTTACCCTGAATCATTGTTTCTTTTTCCATAAAGTCAATTAGTTATTGTAGACCCTCTCTTCTGATATCATCTTCCCGCATGTATTCACTATATGCTAATTACCTGAATGGCATAAAAATTAGTTTGCATGTGTGAATCCTACCATGCTCAAAATCAACTAGAAGAGTAGCTGTTACAGGGTATTTCTGAACTAATTATTGCAATCAGCTTCCTGGAATTTGCCCCTTATGAATATAGTTACATAGATTTTCAGCATCAGAGATAAAACTAAAGTTGTGAGCCTCTGAGATGTCCATAGATGTCTCAGTTCCACAGTGTGCAAACAAAAGGAAACACATCACCTGAAGTCTTCTGACATTTTTAATGGTGAAATTGGTCTTTTGCATGTCTCCGTAATAGTTCGTTCCAATGTATATTTTAGACTAACTGGGCCACTGATCCTTTTAGGATGAAAAAAATGAATTTGAAAGTGTCATAGTAGCCCACTGAGAATATTATCTGAACTTTTTGATACTGTGAATAATATCACCAAATATCTCAAAGTGATGTAATAGATTTTCTAATGACAATAAATGGAGACTGCTGTTTGTACCTAAGAGGAACTTTGTCTATGTCATTTGTCCATCCCAATCGCAACTAATAAAAAAGCACAGAAAGCCA